>NC_071549.1:0-600000 GCF_026979565.1 Vidua chalybeata | reverse complement strand
TGTGAGTGGTTTTGTGGGAAATCTCTGTATTTCTATTGTTGTCCAGTGGGCAAGCAGGAAGATGCCAGAGAGCCGCCAGCCCTGCCGGTGTAACCCCAGCAGCGTTCCTCTGGCACTCCAATGCTGCTGCTGCTGTGTGATGCAAAGGGAGAGGAATTTCTCAAGCAGGCAGAGCCACTTAAGCCTTTATAGGTCAAAAAACCAACACCTCAGACTTCTTGCAGAAATCATCTCCAGGCTTGTGCACTGCTCCAGCTTGTTCAGGGAGCTCTGAGCATTAACTCTTGCTGGATGTGGGAAGCACCTGGGGAACTCACTGGCAGTTTCCAAACTGGAAATTTGGGTTTGGAAGTTTAAATTGGGAAGGAATCCTCCCCTGTGAGGGTGGTGAGACCCTGGCACAAGTTGCCCAGAGAAGCTGTGGTTGCCCCTGGATCCCTGGAAGTGCCCAAGGCCAGGTAGAATGGGGCTTGGAGCAGCCTGGGACAGTGGAAGATGTCCCTGCCCATGGCAGGGGGTGGACTGGTTGAGTTTTAAGATCCCTTCCAACCCAAACCAGTCTGGGATTCTATGATCTCTGCTGGGCCACTGTAGGAGCTTGATCTGCTGTTAAAATTCCATGGAAGTCAAAACCTGGCCCTTTACTACAGATGGAGGAACCAAAGCTTTTAGACAAGTAAGTTGGAAGGAACATATTTGGAGCTTACTGACAATGGACAATCCAGGAGCAGCTCAGGATTTGATATTGCAACTTCTGTAGCTGCCGATGAACTCCCTTTCACAGGATTGCTATAGAGATTTTTCAGTTTCTATTTTTGATACTTCTGCTGCTCTATCGGCTGACTTTTGAGGAATAAGTCTCAGTTTCCTTCTTGCCCTTGACTCAGTCTCAACGTGGTACTGGAACGAGTTGATGTTGATTTGAAGGTAGATAAGAAAATAAGGAATGTCTTGGAAAGAGAAGGAGAGAATCACTGGAGAGAGTTGCAAGAAGATTTTTCTAATTTGAATTACAACATGTGCAAATCTAATTGTGGAAGGAAAAAACCCTTTTTATTTTAGATATAGTTCATCACTTACAGTCTTGTTTAGGACAGTTCAAGGATGATCAAGATTCAAGGATGCATTATTAAAACTGAGCTTTAATATCTCTTTGAGTGTGTATAACCCTCATCTTCTACACAGGGAAAAAGATGATTCCTTTAGTCTGTGCAAAGTGGCAGGGATCGGTACAGTCTTTAGTTCTAGGGTATTTGAGAAAAAGTGTTAAAAGTTTGGGAAGAGTCCTATTAATGATATTTAAAAAGAGATGGATAACCTCACATTACTTCAGGGAGGGCAAAGTGACCAGCAGTCCCAATCTCTTCACATGTTGACACATAGAAAATTCCAGTACACGTGTGCGACAGTGGCACAGTCTCACTGAGCAGGCAGTGTGTAGAACTAGTTTTCCCAACATCCATTATTTCATTGCAAGTCTCACAGTGCTTTATTCAATTTCTGTACAAACTCAGCAGTTTCATAATGAGGGGATTGTAGGAGAAAGTCAGCTTTCACTTACCCACGGAGTGCATTGTTTTAACTTAGCACTGCAGGAAAACACCTGAAGAAAATAAAACCAAAGTTGAAGAAACCCCCAGAAAAAGCTCCCTAAAGGCTCTGAACCCCCAAACCAAGGACTATCCTCCTTCCTCCTCTCCTCCCTGAAAAATAAATTATTTCAAAAACATTCAGAATTATCTATTTAGGATGTATTGGGTGAGAACTGGAGGAGGAACCTGAATCGCCTTTGACATGTACCATTCAGAAGGAGAAAATCAATCACAGATCCAGTTAGAGGAGGAGTGTGGTGTTCAGAACAGCAGTGGTAATTATCCCATGGAGTTGCTGCAGTGAACCCCTTGGGATCACCCTGGACAATGGAGAGTGTTCCCAGTGCAAGGCACATGCAGTTGGAATTGGAATCACCTCCTTCGGTGCTCACAGAGGTTTACACTCCCAACCCATCCCAAAGTAAACAACTTAGTGTCTTCTATACTCCCAGCTCCTGCATCAACAAAAGGATGTTGAGTGCATAACGTTGACAGAGAAGTGGGAAAGTTGAACCAAATAATTATGGGGACTTAAATTACGTGAGAATAAACTGGTCAGATAGCACAATACGAGGAAGTTCAAAGGAGCAGTTTCTGTCTCTTGGAAGAGCTCGTACTCGTGTACACAGACTTGACTTAACGTTAAGTAATGTGCAAGAGCTGCTTCAGAAGCAGCAATAATGGAGCCACTTGGCCTGACTGCAGCACAATAAAAATAGGTGCCTAAGTACCAAAAAGTGTTATTCTGACACAAACCATTAACAGGAAATTGCACTGAAACACTGAGACGAATGGCTCCTACAGAGGAAAGATCCCCACTTTTTTACATGGCACATAGACACTGCTCAGGAAAGGCTAAGACATTTGGAATCATTTAGCCTGGAAAAAAGAAGTTCCAGGGTTATCTGATTGTTGCCTTCCAGTACCTGAAGGAGCTGACAAGGAAGATGGAGAGAGACTATTTACAAGGGCCTGGAGTGACAGGACAAGGGGGAATGGATTCAATCCAAAAGACAGTAGATTTAGATTAGATATTAGGAGAAAGTTCTTCCCTGTGAGGGTGGGGAGGCCCTGGCACAGGTTGTCCAGAGAAGCTGTGGCTGCCCTGAATCCCTGGCAGTGCCCTAGGCCAGGTTGGACGGGGCTTGGAGCAGCCTGGGACAGTGGAAGGTGTCCCTGCAGATGGCAGGAGGTGGAACGAGCTGAGCATCAAAGTCCCTCCCAACCCAAACTACCCTGTGAGTCAATGAAAGTAGAAGCTGTGTTGGGGAACACACAAAGCAGTGACTCAAAAAGGCTGTAGTCACCCAACACAGGGACGTTGGTAGTGTTGAAGAAACAATTTGGCCCAAACAGATCTCTCAGAAATTGGACATAGAGTATGAGCGCAGTGTTGGTAGTGTCCAGTGTAACCCACAGTGTGGATTAGTTCAGTATTGGTGCAGGATTTAAGTGTAACTGGAAGGTGAGCCATTAAAATCCAGATGCAGAGTGGGAATCTCAGAGTTGGCTGCTAGAAGAAGTTGATCTCAGAGGCTGTTTCTGAACCTCCAGCCCTCTCTTGAGCGTATACAGAGGCTGAGCTGGAGCTTTCCATGGTGTGTCTTCTCCTTTCCTCACCCAGAAAACATGTGACAGGCAACTGTTCCATGCTTAAGGAGTTTAAAGGACATTAAACCTAAACCTCCCAGGTTCCCAGTGCACCATCTGGTGCTAGTTGCAGTTGCAGTTGAATTATTTATGACGGTGGGCACAGATCCATCTTGAACTGAAGATCTTCAGTACTAAAAAGGTGACAGTTCTGGAGACTCACGGCTGGAGCAGTGATCTGTTGTCAGGAGACTGAACCCACAGGGCTGGAGTGAGTGACAGTCAATAGAGGACATCTGGCCATGCACAGGCTCTGGAATACATCCAGGGAACAAGTGGACATTTCCCAAAGATAAGCTGGCAGAGGGATGAGATTACAGGAGAAGGGAAACAGGGCCCTGTGATGCTTGCAGGCTGCAGCCAGGCTGAATTTGTGATAGAATGGTTCTGAACCATTAGAGAATTTTTTTTTTTTTTTCTGTGCCTCCATCAAGTGAAAGCTTTGGTGGGCATTTCTTATTGAGGAAGGCTGTTCTGAACTGCATGTGAATTTATTATTTTTAAACGAAAACTTTCAGAATTGTCAAAGTAATACAACACCAACTCCGTGTGATCAAAGAGGGCTCTGTTGTATCAGACTGGATTTTGGACAAAAATTGACATGCATTTTTATTTAATATATCTCAGTGGTTTTCCATGCAGTGAAACACGCCAAAAACATGCCTAAAAGCCTAAAATGTTCATAACCTTGCCTAAAAGCTTTCTGTGGACTTTGCCCAAAAGTCATAGTATGAAAACAAGCAAGTTTTAACCTAAACTGAAAAATGTGATAAGTAAGTACAATGGGAAATGTGCAGTGTAGTTTGACCTTCAGGTCTACAATCTTCAGTATCACCGACAGTCTATGTTGCAGGGATTGCCAAGGGTCAAATAAGTGAAATTTTTGGTTATAAACAAAGCAGAAGTATAAAATGAATCTCAGTACAAGGCAATATATCATACTTCAGTAATGCACATTCATATTTTATTACCCTTTTGGTCTTTTCTCCATTCAAGGTCTCGCACTTGGCTGCAGCAGGACAGGTGTAAAGTAGACAGAAGTGGTGTGGATGGTAATGGTGGTCTCTTCTGTCTTTGAGTTCTGTGATTTATGACTTAGTTTTAATATCTGTTTATTTTTTCCCCTTATTTCCCTGGCTGTAAAGAACAGGAAGCGCTGCACAGCCTTTCATTTGCCCACAACACTTTCAGGCTGCATTAAGGAATTGTAATCACATCTCATGCTTCAGAGCTTTGGGCCTGCTCAGGCTGGAGTTGGACAAGAGTTGTCTTGGGACCTTTTCATCTTGTTTCTAGGAGCATCAAGGATTGGCCTTATTTCAGAACAAGGCACTTAAACATGTAGGTCATTGTTCAAAGGTAGTAGAGAGAAGATTGGTTTGAATGTGCTTAGGTTGTATGGGTTACTCCTGTGTTGCCAGATTTCTGTGAAGACTCTCTTCCCCCCTGCAGCCACCCCATTCAAATTATCTAAAATTTTGGGTGTGTATCCTCTTCCCCTGCATGTTGAGATCTGAATCATCTGCCTAAATCAACGGATGTATTCTCACCTCGTCACTTCCCCATCCCTGAAGGGTCTTGTTAAGGGCATTAGTGGCCCTTTGATCTCTCTTTTGTTCTCCATCTCGGTAATTTGGTCTCCAGTGATCAAATGGGTTAATCTAATGCTTATTACTGTGTTCAGCATCAGGGTAGTGGCAAAGATGTACTGGATTGTCAAACACAGCAGTTCTGACTGGGGAGCTGAATCAATTCCTCTGGCCATAAACTCTGTGAAACAAATCAAAAGCTTTTGATGGAGTTTGGTTATGACATGTTACTTCTGAATGTAAGTAAAGCAGTTTGGGGATTAAATTTGCTTTGTTTTGGTAAAAGGTATGTGAATTCTAGTTCAAAATAACATGAAAGGATAGATTTCAACTTCCTACTTCCAAAGCTTCTCAGCATCTGTGTTTCCATGAAGTGTGTGTTGGGCAGCACTGTTGGTGCAGAACTGTAGGAGGGACATGTCCATTGCAGAAACTCAGGGAGAATGACCCTGGGATCGAGTTGATCCAGATGTAAAAGATGAACAGCACTCCAGTCCTGTTAGAGATGTGAAACAGTTCTCCTTACAAAGGCCAACAAGCTGAAATACAGAGCAGGGCAGGCACAGTGTCTAGAAAGGGTGATGACCACGTGGCAGAGCAGAAGAGACAAGTTCTAGGGATTGAGTGGAGAACACTGGTTCTTTCATTAGTTGAATTTTCTGCAGGATCCTGCACCAAAATGTTGCTTTCAGATTGTTTAAATATAGGGAATATCTCTAAGGATATGGAAGTCAAATAGGAGAGTGAATTGTGATAATTCCTGTAGCTTCCTGTGTGTCAGTTTGAATCAGACATTAAATCTTGGCAAGTTGGTCTCTTTACAGAACCATCCACTGTAGAGATACAGCTCCAGAAACCCAGCCTTGACTACTTTTTAGAGTAGTAAGAGAGATAATGTTTGTGTTTGTGTTACTGCTCCAGTCCTGAGTCTCCTGTTCCTTGCAAAATGATCTGAATAACTTTTTATTTACTAAGATAGTTCTATTCTAAAATAAGGGGAATCTTCCCAAGATCCTGAAGAGACAAGAGTTCCCCTTCTTCTGCTTGTGATGCTGTACCTCCGCTGTTCCTTATTCCCTAAGTGTCCTGTTGGATGTTACTCCTGCAGCCTTGCTGTGGGTGCACATTGTCCCTGAGTGTCAGTGCTGGAGACCTCTCTCCAAACATTTCCGTGGGGCCACCAAAATGCCACTGTCTTCCCCGTTACCCTCTGTTTCACCTGGCCTCATTCACATAACATGCCTCAGGCCATATAGTCCCACTCAGGTATTTTTTTTTCCTCATCTGCTCTCTCAAATGTCTTTTTTTAATCTTCTATAATTTTCATCTTGCTTAGAATAATGGTTACTCTCGTTGCTTTTCTGGATGTGTTGTTCTGGTTCAGTAGCAGTTCACAGGAGGGTTTAGGCTGTTGCCTGTCAGCATTTGCTTCCAACACTTTGCTCTCCTCAGAGGGATAATCTGGTCTTTCCATTGCCTCCTTAAGAGGACTCTGACGTCTCTTCTGTTACTCCAGGGGACCAAAAGCTGCTGTTTGTAAACTTTGCCCAACTTCTCCATGAGCGAAGCACGTCAGATTTGAGTGATGCACAAACCCCACGTGCTTGTACAACACGCAGCCCTTAAGTTAGAAAAGATCATCAAACAACTTGTGTTGGTTTTTGGTTGAGAAACCACCATTTCATAATTTCTGGCAGTTGCACCTGGTTGTGGCCTGAGTTGGTGGCAGCTCTTTTCTTTGTGCTCCTTCTCTGGCTGCCTCTTTCGTGGTGCTTTCTCCGCAGAACAGACTGGGGAATGCCATGCTGGCTTTGGCCTTTTCCACACCCTCATTCAAACTCCTGCTTCTGAAAAGCCACTCTGGGACAGTGACAATCATGTACTTTATTCCTGCTGAGATGTTAAGGGGCCAAAAATCATCCACTGTTGTGTTTTAATTTAGAAAAGAGTGACATGAAATCAAATAAGGTCATTCAAAAGAGTCTGAGAGGGCAACCAGGAGTTACATCCTTTGCATCAAAGTGTTTGAGGGCACCACAGTAAGAATTAAGATAAAATGTACCTCTCAAGCAATACTTGAAAAATGAAAAAAGCCCTAACATACCTAAACATAAGAGTAAGAAAGTATATAAAAGCATCCTGGAAAAGGAAGAAATCTGGTAAAATTAGAAAAAAAGAGGAGCAGCCTAAAAAGACATGAAGACAGTGAAGAGAGGAGAAATAACTTGAAAATGGTAATGCTAGATTCTCTTCAGTCATGAGCAGAACACTCACCTGACAATTGGTAGGACCTATAAAAAATTAAAGTCTAAAAGCTGTGCTTAGGGCAGCTAAACTCCTAGCAGAAAAATGAATGCAATTCTCCTTGTGCTTTCATCTGTCTCAGGCTGAAATGTCTGGAGATGAGATGGTGATGGAGATAGAATTACCACTATCAGTCGCTGGGATCAGGTGGTATTCACCCAAGGACTGGGGAGGATGAAATCATTGAACTATTAACTTGTCTATGAACTCTTGTTTAAAATCCCTGGAAGGTGGCTGATGGGATTCCAGTTTTTCTCTGAGCTCCAGTTCATCCATAAAAGCCTGGAGCAGTGTGTTGTAAAATGATACGTTGATGGAAATTATAACACAGAGTGCTACGAGTGGATGTGAAGGAGTCAACAGTGGCATCAGTTGGGCAGGCTGAATTTTCCAAATGCAAAGACTTCCAGGGAAACTAAGATGTGGATTAAGAAGGAGGCTTCTGGATAAATAATTATTGGAAGGTAAGAAGTAGGTGGAAGGAATAACTGGCAGACTCTCCCTTTGGAAGGAGCCCGTGGCTACAGCTGTGTGTGCTGTAGCTTTGCTCTCCCAAGTGTTGATGAACACATGGAAACAGGAATGCTTGGTAATGTTCTAGAGCTTTCCAATACATGATCTAATTAGAATTGATGAAGACAAGGTTCATCTGTGAATCATTACATGACCCTATGAGACCAAATACTTCAGGAGAACAGGGACAATCAGTCATTTCTTCACATTCAGGTGATGGGCTCTAATTTGCCCATTGCCACAACTGTGTCTTGTGATTTTAACAGACTGGTCCGTGCAAGTGTCAGCTTGGAATGTGGTGGTTGTCATGAAGACAAAGGGAACATTAGCAATGAAAATGAGAGAATAAGCCAGAGAATCTCTCTGATCTCCTGTGGAAATCCAAGGTACATCCGGATCTTGAATCCTGTGTGAAGTTCTGTACTCCACAGCTCTAAAAAAGCAGTAACTGTATTGGAAGATGTTTGGAGAAAAACATAAGGATCAAAGAAAGCGTAAGACGTGTTTTATCCAAAGACAAACAAACTGGACTAACTCTCTTCTGGCTGGAAAAGAGGCAGCCGAAGGGTGATCCGGAGAAGATCCACAGAGTCATGAATAGGGATTGACTGTTAGTTTCTCTTCATATTAAAATAATGGGGCATCACATGAGGCTACAAAGAGCCAGGTTCAAAGGGAAGAGCTCTTCACTCACTGTACAATTAACATGTACAATCCCTTGCTGCAGGAACTGCTGTGGATGCTGAAAGTTTACATAGGTTCAAAACCCACTGGAACTAATGAATGGGAGAAGGCTCCATCCATGGCTATGAAATAACAGGTCCCAGCTTTGCCTCTGGGAGTCTATAAAATGGTGGAGGCCTGGAGAATGCCTGGGACAGAAGCCCAACAAGCTTGTCCCGTTCTTACTTCTCCTTCAGAAATCCACTGTTGGCAACTATCAAGGCAAAGATGCTGGGCTGCATGGACCTTTGGTCCAAATCCAACCTTGCATTCTCCTCTCCCGCAGAAACCTTCCAGCCCAAGCCCCACTGCCCTCAGCACCAGCCCTTCCAGCCCCCCCTCTGCTCTTTTGGGCAAGACTGGGAGGAAAAACTGCCTAAGTACCTCCTTCATTCTCCATCACTGAGATGAAGCTCAGCTTTCTGTTCACATAGAAAGCATTACAAGGTTCCTTAGGTTCAACTATTGAAAATCTCACAGCATGGCTTTCAGTTTCATGGTGCTGTTAATCCGCGTTTGTAGCCCTTGGCACTTTGGTCTTCATATCATAGAATCTTGGAATACTCTGGGTCAAAAGGGACCTTAAATATCTTGTTCCACCCCCCTGCCATGGACAGAGACAGCTTCCACTAGACCAGTTTGCTCCAAGTCCTATCCAGCTTTACTGAACATAGAATTTTTATTCTTTGTCACCCTCATCATTCATGATTCCCTCAGTATGTTTCACTGATGGGATAATAACTCTGTGTGTGTATCTCAAGCAGCAGAACCTGGATCTTTGATATCTTCCAGAGAGTTTGGGTACAGCACATGCTCTCAGCAGTTATCTTCTCTTTCTAAGAGCTGTATCTCAGTAACAGTCAGATATTCCTGCATTTGAAATAAGAGTTTCTCTACTTATTAGAGAATATATATTTTTTGAAGGTCTGTTGGCATATCCTCTTTCCTTGCCTAGGGAATGAATCAAGGTAACCTGCAAACAGCAGGTACTTCATCACCAAGAAAACCAGTTGATGTGGAATCACAGAATCATTTAAGTTGGAAAAGGTCTTTAAAATCATCAGTTGCAACCATAAACATTTATCTTGAAACAAATAGGACTGAGACATCATACTACTGGGAAAAAAAACCCAGCCATAACCCTATGGCCATCAGCTGAATTACTCTACACTGCTAATTTAATGAAGCCCCTAAATTTGCCCTGAATGGCCATAAATACTTTGTGCATTTTAGAAAGATATATTTTATTCAGAGATATCAGATAAATCAGATAACTACTTCTGGGACATAAATTCTTACCTCGACTGGGAGCTCAAAAATAAGCTTCAAGCCCTTGCCAGCCATACCATTTTAAATTTGACTTTGGGGCAAATTAATTCATTGAAACGTTGGTCAGGCACTGGCAGAGGCTGCTCAGGGCAGTGGCAGTGTCCCCACCCCTGGAGGGGTTTAACAGCCCTGCAGATGTGACACTCGGGGACATGGGGCAGTGGTGACCTTGGCAGTGCTGGGGGAATGGTTGCACTAGATGATCCCAGAGGGCTTTCCCAACCTAAACACTTCTGTGTTTCTATGATTTGCATTTTTAGGTCTTCTTGTTCAGCTAGTGTCAAAGGAAGTATTTTGAGGTCCTGTAGTTTGTTTCTCAAGCCATGGAGCCAGGGAATGCAGCGTGCTTGATGCTGCCCAGCACTGGGAATTTTGGCTGTTCCAGGGGCAGAAAGATGGTTTAACTGACAGGCCACACATGGGAATTGTGGGATAATGTCCCAAAGGGCAACTTGCAGAAACAAGGGGATTTGCAAAATCCATTTCTTCAGGTGCCAGCAAGTCCTGGCCCTGTTGCCTACAGGCCAGCCTGTTCCTTGGAATCCCGGTATCACGTTCTTGATTTTGCAGCCTGAAGGATTAATTGACATCTGTCTAATCCTTCTTCCCCAAAAGCCGAGTTCAAGATAAGGCAAGATGATGATTCTGCAGGCTTTGGTCTGGCTGGGACAGGCGAAGGGAAAGTTAAAGCCAGAGGGACTGGAGCATCTTGCCTGTTCTCCCAGCCTGACTTGAACAGAAGACAAGACATTTGCTCCAGTCCCTCTTCTGAACTCTCCCCTCCAGATTTTGTTGGTTATTAGAAGCAGCTTCTCTTTCCTTGACCTCTCATCCCTACTGTGTTTCAGTGGTCCTGGTGGTCCTGTGGTTCACTGGGCCTGGTGAGCTGTGATGTACAGCTGACACCTGGGCAAGTATTTCTGTCCATCTGAGGGATTTTCAATTTTAACTCCATGGTCCTAAATTCTGTAGGAAGCTTTGGTAAAAGAGTGCTGACTTCTACCACAGCATGAGATCTTAAGCAGAATCTCACCATCCAGACACCACAGGGCCATGGCAGCTTGTTTCTTATTCTAACCACGTTCCTAAATATGACTTCCCTGGCAGCACAGCGTTCTGCCAGAGGGTGAGAAGGACCCTCTGCTAAATTTTTGACATCCAGGATCTTTGGTTCCCCTTCCCAGATAAGGTTTCTTACATGTTTTCCTGAGGTCATACCTAAGTTTTGCTGGAGCCAGAAAATAGCCCTTTTTCCCCCCCATGACCCCCAGACGTTCACAGACAGAGATCTTTGTTTCCTCAGACATCAAGCAGAACATCTTCTGTCTGCCCAGGACCAAACCCCGCGGGAGGCCCTGTCCATTTGTATCATGAGCTGGGAGATAAAGAGATACAGTGATACTGATAACTGCATAACATACTGTATCAGGAGATGTTGTGGTACTGACCAAGTGTTGTGCCTCCAGCCATCAGTAAATTCCATCAAAGGTCAAGTTGTTCAATGGCCTCTCCAGAGGATGGCTCCATTCCTGATGTCTGCATGGCTGTGGAGTTCCATGAAACTCTGTACCATTGCTGATGCTTTCAGGAATGCTACCCAATTAGGCACACTGTGGCTTGCAGGCTACTCTAAAAGTGCTTGAGATGCCCCATCTGTGGAGAGAGAATTAGTGCATGGAGTAGCCTCCTGAATGTGTATGTGGATTGTCATTTAGAGGAGAAAAGGAGATAAAGGGATAGTAATTGGGTTGTTTGGAGATGTACAAATCCACATGAGCTACTCTCCCTGCTTCCACTGGAGTCTTGTCCTTGGGGTGAATTGTCAGCCCACAATGGGGAGACTGTCCCTGCTTCCCATTCTGAACACATACACATAGAAGTCTGCATCCCAAAGAATGCTGCTTAATGCTGGGAACATTTTCCTTCTTCATGGCAGGACTGGGACCCTTGTGCCATGACTTCTGAAGTGAGGGGGAAAAAAGGTGGAATGAAGCTGGTGGTGGTTTTGGGTGGCCATAGTGCTTTAAGCAGACAAGATGAATGCAGGGAGTAAGGCTGATGTGTCCATGAAGACAAACCTCCTTGTGTTTGTTTAATTCTGTTGACCATGTTGAGAACTTCAAGAGATTTTTAATACCTTCAAAACTCCAGCTAAGCATCTGTGTGAACATGGGCTTAAAGAAATTGGCTGGAGAACTGTGGGTGTGTTGGGAATATTCCTTTGCTTCCCTGAAAAATCCTGTGGGACCCAGGTGAAAGCTACTGAATTTTAAGACCTTTGAGGATCTTTTTTTTTTTTTTTTGATGCATGTATATTAGCACAGATTTGAAGGACGATTTTGTATTGAATTGTAGCTTGTCTGTGTCCTGGTGGAGAGGTCACATTGCCTGAAGAGGTCAATGATGGTTTGGCTGCCTTGTGGTCATGCAAACCAGTCCACATTTTGGGTGTTTGTTACGGATTTCCTTTAATCCGGTCTGGCAATTCCTGTGATCTTCGATCTTCTCCATCTGAATTGTACCCAGAGGTTCACATCTGACCTTTTGACCATGATATCAGTCTGGCAGCCTATGTTAATTTGTTATTTCATCATGATATTGTCCTTTCATTGACCTTTGGTTGTTTTTAGAGTCGGTGCTTTCATGAGTGCAAGTCCCTCATCCTCTGTATTTTGAGCTCTTTGTTCTTGGATTATATTGGTGTCTGAGACTGTGTCTGATCACACTAAAATGTGCATTTCTCACGTGGAAAGACATCAGAGTTGGTGGCAAGCCTTGTTTTTGACATTATTTATGATGGTCCTGGACTTGGTGTTTGTTATCTGCAGTGAGATTGCCACAAAGAGCTAATCTAAGTTCCTCCATTTGATTGACTTTTCCGGTTAAATAGGTAGTTATTAAATGATTAAACTTAATTGATTAGAGCAGGGTAAAGAGGACAGAACAATGTATGACTATCTCAAGTGCATTTCTGATTTATTCTTCACCTGTGGAAATTTCAGTGTAGAGTGTGTAGAGTCTTGCCCACAGAAATGTTTGAAGCCTGACTGTAACGTGTAGCTGAATTATTCATTAAGCAAATCTCTAACAAACTTCCTTCTCTCTCTCCAGTTGAGAAATGCAACATCTTGGGGTAAAAAATGAACTGAAATATCCTGTTTATCAAATGTTTCTGTAGAATTTTTCTCTTACACAAAGCCCAGTTCAGTGATCACCCAGTGAGCACTGGTGGAGGGGGAGAGCTCAAAGTTTCAAAGTATTTTTTTTTTCATCCTTAAATTTGGATATTTAGTTGTGTTTTGTTGGAGTTCAGAGTAACTTCAAGAATTGAACTGTCTTTCAGATACGTTTACAGGGAAAATGTATCTGCCATTTCCACTCAGACTGTACCTGTAAGCTGATATCTTTGGGGTTTCTCTGAGCTTCATTGGTTTGTTTTGCTTTGTTTCCAACCATGTTTTAACAAGATAAGCATCTCTCCGTATTTTCCCTTCATTTCAGTAATTGCCTTCTCTAGTGACCCATTTCCTGTGCTCTTCTGTTCAGGTATCAAGACCTCTGTGCACAGCCCATGTACCCCAGTGCATAGAGCCCTCACTTAATCATATTATCATCTCAGGTAATTCATTAAAAGCTCCTCAGAGCAGCAAATGGAACAAAAAAAAGCACTTATTTCTTTCAGCTTCCTCCCCAAAGACACAACCCTTGTAAACAGAGCTGCTGACCAGATGCTTGGAAATTTGACATCATCAGCCACTGAGGTGGGAATTGAGCTTCTTTCAGGTTTTCAAAGTCCTTTCACTGAAATCATTTAGCCCCCCAAAAATTCCTTCCAGTTGTTATCAACTCAGTGTTTGCCACTGTTTGCATGTGCTGCAAAGCAATAAAGAAAAATACATGAGTTTGAGTATATGTAAGATTCAAACCATAAAGCGATTTGTAACAAGAACACAATGGTTGAGGTTCTACATCAAAGAAATAAGGAAACAACTCTGTCTCTTGAAGCCAGATGTGATCTGTTCTCTTAAAAGGAGCTGACCAAGTGTTCAGGTCTATTCTGCATCCTCAGAGCTCACGTTTGTGATCTTGCTTGATAAAAATCCTGGATAACTGATGCAGTCTCCTCAGGAAGAGGGGGGATGGTTACCTTGCAGGAACATGGGAATGCAACGTACTTTTACCTGCGACTGACTGGAAGTTCAGGCTCAAATGAGAAATCAAGGTTGTAAATTTAGATAACTGAACAAAAGTCAAGTTGATAATGCTTTTTCTCCTTCTTGCCTGGCACTATTGTTTTGGTCTTACTGGGACAGTGCTGGGTCAGGGTTTGTATCGGTGTGATCCTGCCTGGAGCCAAGCAGACACAGATTGTTGTGTTCATCTTCACACCCTGAGGGATCCAGGGGCCTCACAGGCATGCTGCAGAGGGAGGTGAGTGAGGCTGAGCTGAGCCAGTCCAAGGGCAGCAGGAGAGTGACCGCGCTGCCTCTCTCGGAGAGCATCCTCCACAACAAACCCAGCCTTGCTAAACTGCCTGATCAGCTTAGTTACTTGACATCAAAGCCTGGAGCCAGGTTTAAAGGAAGTATGAAAACTCGAGCCAAGAGTTTAATTCTGTATCAACTCTGCTGCCTTTTTTTTTTTCCAGCAATAATAGACCAACAGTAATCAATTGGGATATTTCAGCCAAGAGGAGAAGGCTCCGGTGTGACCTAATTGTGGCCTTCCAGCACCTGAAGGGAGCTGAAGAATGATGGAGAGGGACTATTTACAAAGGACTGGAGTGACAGGATAAGGGGGAATGGCTGCCCAGTGCCAGAGGGTGGGGCTGGATGGGTATGGGGAAGGAATTGTTCCCTGATGGTGCTGAGGCCCTGGCACAGAGTGTCCAGAGAAGCTGTGGCTGCCCCTGGATCCCTGGAAGTGTCCAAGGCCAGGTTGGACAGGGCTTGGAGCAGCCTGGGACAGTGGAAGGTGTTCCTGCCCATGGCAGGGGGTTGGAACTGGATGAGCTTTAAGGTCCCTCCAATCCAAACCATTCTGGGATTCTGTGATTCCATTATATTAGATAGTGTTGAACCTCTCCCAGCAGTGCTCTGTGGTTCCTGCTTCCATAAGTTGTTCCATCCTCATCTCCTTAGGATCAGGATTTTGTACAGACAAGAGACTTGCTTTTCTGGTTTTAAAATTATAATAGTTTTCTTACTTTTAGTGGAGAACATGAAGCCAAAGGTGCCTTTACTTGGAAGTAAGAAAAAGTTTTACGTAGAAGTGAAAAATAAGGTCTGAGATGGTGCTTCTTTCTTCAGGGAATCCAATCCCTGCTGTTAGACTTAACCTCTCCAAAAGGTTGTTTTCTGTGCAGAGGAGTTTTTCCTCTTTGGTGGAAAGTCACTGGAAAGGACTGGGACTTCTTGGGTCAACTGCTTGTGGGGTCTGTCACAGGGCAGATGAACCATGCAAGGGCCCAGGGAGTCTGGGGTTGTCTCTAAAGGGAGATGGGGCAAAGCAGCTCAGCAGGTGTGGGCTACACATGGGCACAGTGAACATGGCAGGTGCTTGGAGTCAGTAGAGAAAGCCCAGGAGAAAAATATCAAGGTGGGTCTGTCGTCCCAAAATCCCAGCATCAGGAGCTTTGGGGTCATCAAGGCTGAAATGACAGAGAGGATACTTGGATTGTTACCTGGAATGGGTCTTGTCCCATGGTGATGTGGATCTTTTATATCTCTACATCATCTGCCAGCAGGGAGTGTCACACTGAGCCTGTGAGAAGAATTCTTCTTGTTTATTTTACACCTTTTCCTTGGTTTGAGGTGACACCTTCCTCTTTGCATTATGAAGAATAGTGAATAATTAATCTGTATTTGCATCATTTCCAATGTTCACAACTTTACAAGATACCATTCTCTTCTGGGTGGAGCATCCTGGGCTCCTCTTACCCACAAATTTCCCACCTTTTTGCTTCCTGACTATTTTTGCTACCTGTGCCGTTTTTCAGATTTTCCCATGTTGAGATAGAGTCACCATTACCAAAAGGCCTGTTGGGCTGTAAGTGTGCCATGGACAGCATTTCCCAGTCTTTTTCCCCCATAGATTCCTAACTTAATCTGCTTTATTGGGTAGGGCAGGAATATATATATATATAAAATAGATACAGTGCCCACCAACAATATGATGCTTTCAGAAAGTGTTACAGGATAATTCCAGGGTCTCTCCTGAGTTTAATGAGCTATTTTAAAGTCTACATCCTTGTCTTTACAGCTCAAATGATTGTTCCCAGGCACATCCCTCTGTCCTCACTGGTACTAAATTTCCCCTCTCCGAGCACAGAGCCATTTCAGCAGCAGTTACACACAAGGCTGATCCCAACTCCTTGCTGAAGAGGACTTGCTCTTCTTTTTCCCTAACTACTGCGTTCCCCTCTCCTACTTTCTGTGCCATAACTCATCCCTCACTTGCTGTGACCCCAGGCCTTGTGAGACCCTTTCCCAAACCTGTCCAGCTCATTACAGGTGCAGCAAATGCTCAATTTTACTTGCTGGGTTCATTTTCTGATGCTTTCATGAGCTGAATGAGCTCATGGAGGAGTCGAGGACGGGGTGAGCAGTGGGGAATGTGTGGCCAGGAGCATGGGAGGAGGTGGGAGCTGTTGGTATCGTGTTGCTCAATAAACTATCCACTGAGCCTGAGATCCTTCATGCAAGTCTTCCCAATCAGTTGGAGATAGGATAATTTGGATTTTGAGATGTGGGTAACTAAAAAAAAACCTATTTCATCTGCAAATTTTGTCACCTCATTAATATACCCTTTCCCAAGTAATTTATGACCATGCTGAAATGCTCTGCATGGGAACTTCCTGACTTCCTCTGTGGTGCCCTATGATGCAAACAATTCATGTAGGTTTTTTTGCAAATATTTTTTGAGTGTATCTTTCATTCCCTGAGTTATTTGTTGGCCACAGAGACTCACTAATAGACATCCTGCTTCTAATGTGTTGAAAAAGACTTTATTGTTTGTATGGGAGCCCCTGGCATGTTTTTCTCTTTTGATCAGTCTCTTTAACTTGCCAGAATTACAGTCTCTGTTGTTCTCATACTTTGGAGTCAAGTTCCACTTTTCAAAGGTTTCCTTTTCTTTCTGGTCTTCTCCTTTCCTTTATTATTCAATGTTGGGGTTTTGGGCTCAATGGTGTAAATTTACTCCAAGCCTCCAGCAGGAAATCTTTCAGTATTTTCCGTGTAACCCAAAAACATTTTGCCTTTTAATTTGCTTTATAAAATGTTTTTCCAACTACTTTTCTTATTCTTAGACTTCTAGTATTTGAGAATGCCTTATTTATTTATTTATTTTTCTTTTCTAAGAATAGGGGGATTTGAGTATATAATGGGCACTATTAGAGAAATAATCTGTCTTCAACCAACCTCCTCCCCGTGCACTATCCATGATGGTACCTACTTTGGAGGTTGCTCCAAACTTTTCCATAAAGAAGTTGATAAAGATACCAAAATGTGTCTTTTGATCTGACTTCAACACAACATTTGCCCTGCTGGTATGGAGATGATTAAGTCACCCATTAATTATGAGCTGCCCAGGGAGGTTTGGAGTGCCCATCCCTGGAGGTGCCCAAGGAAAGGCTGGACATGGCACTCAGCGCTCTGGGCTGGGGACAAGGTGGGGATTGGGCACAGCTTGGACTCAGTGGTCTTGAAGATCTTTTCCAACCCCAGTGATTCTGGGATTCTGTGGTTAATACTGTGCTTTTCTACTTCAGTTACCTCCCTCACTTGCTTTTGCCTTTCCTGGTTTCTGGGATCACCACGGAGAGATCATCAGTTGGTAGCTTTGGTATTTCTTTTCCATACTGGTGTGGAATTTCAACTTACAGATTTTTGAAACTGTTTCATGCAATTAAATATATTTTAGTGCAGCCCACTGTATTATTCCTGTATCTCTGTTATCACAACAACATCTGAATTAACTTCTTTACCTTGAATTTCCCAGGTGCTTATGAAATTAATTTTGTAATTTGAAAGTAGTCAATTTGGTTTACCCATCTTAACTTCAGGCTTGGGTTTTGTGTTTGCAGTACAGGTAAATATTTATATATATTTCTACATAGAGATGCATATCTGTATATATGTACACATACAGATATATATACACATGCATATGTACTTATACATTTACACATTCGTGATACACATTTATTCATCAAACCAGAAAGGTTTGGTTTGGGAGGACCTTAAAGATCATCCAATTCCACCCCTGCCATGGGCAGGGACATCTTCCACTACCCAGGTTGCTTCAAGCCCTGTCCAGCCTGGCCTGGAACATTTGCAGGGATTATTGATACACAGAGCATTCCTGCATGTGCTATTAGTGCAATATTCAGTTTTTTAGGTGCAGGAATTAAGAGACAAATTTTATCCCCAGATACCAGCTACGAATACATAAAACCTGACTTGCAGAATTACTTTAGAGACCCAAGGGATCAGCGTGGTGTGGGGGTGCTGCTGGAGTGGGGCACTCTGGGAGCTCCGGTGCCTCGGGAAGCACAGTGGATTGGGAAGTGCCTGGAGTGCATGGTCCGGAGCTGGAACCAGGCACAGAGGGAGGCAGTGATGGAACATCTGCAGTGCTTGATCTCTGCAAGCGTTCATCAAAGTCTGAGCAGGCAACAAGTTTCCTCTTGTTGTGTCCTGGTTGGATCTCACTCGCAGACAGCACGCCATGATCCTCATCTTCACTCGCCATCCTTCACTCCAGCAGCAGCTTTCCCGAGCCTCAGGCACCACAAGCTCTGACTCATTTACTTAATATTCCTCTAATGAAACTGCCCAGAGCTCTGGACCTATTCTCCTCCAAAACAATCCTTCTCCTCCCTATTTTTCCACACCCTTCACTTTCTTCTCAGCTCCCGTCACAGTCCTAATCAGACTTTAGCTGAGCTGCCCTGAGCAGACTTTCCCTTCCAGTCCCTGCTGGACCCCTCACATCCTGACAGCCCAAGGAGGGTGTGAGTGGCAGTGGAGGAGCCAGGTGACCTTTAGAGCAAAGCCAGGAGGGCGAGAATCGAGCAGGAGTTTCTTCAGCCGCGGTGCAATGGGCAGAGAGGGACAGCCATCCTGGTGTCCTCCCCACCCTGGGTTTGGAGCAGGACCCTGGGTAGCTGGAAGCTGCACTGGTTCCAGGATATCCGTTGCTGTGGCAGGGGAGCTGGGACAAGCACAGGTGCTTCTTCCAGAAAGGATGGGAATGGCAGAAAAGTCTGAGAATGAAAAATCTCCCCCAGGGCTGTCTGTATTGTTTGGGTGGGCTGGAGGACACTGGGATAAGCAGAGCCTCAAGTCAGGGGCTGCCCCCCAAATCAACCAGACAGCAGCTGTGGAAATTCTTGCCCAGCCTTGTTGAGACCACGTTACCACCATAATTCAAAGATGACAAGGTGGTAACATTCCTGGAGTCCTGATCTCTTGATTTCAGGACCTGAAATCCCAGGTAGCAACCCTGGATTGCTCAAGGGAAGCTGGCCGAGATGAATTTTCTCTTTTTGTGGAATCTGCATCTTCCAGGATCTACCTGAGACACCTCCCAGGCATCTCCTGGAGTCTTTTCATATCTCATGTCTTTTCATATCTCCTCCAGGCAGCTGATATCCAGGTACCATCTCCCAGAGTCTTTTCATCTCTGATTTAGGCACTGGATATCCTCAGTAGCAGTCCCAGACTCCTCTAAGGAAGTAATCTGAAATTATTTTTCTCCTTTCATGGAAACCTTATCTTCCAGGATGCACCAGGCATCTCCAGGAGGCTTTTCACATCTTCTCTTGGGAGCTGAGATCCCAGGCAGCAGCCCCATACTCCTCCAAGGAGGTACCCAAGAGGCTCTTTCTCTTTTGAAGGAAAGTGTATGTTCTGGGACCTACCTAAGCTGAGCCCCTTCTTAAGCATTTCCTGAAGTCTTGATATCTGATTTCAGGGACTGAGATACCAGGTAGCAGTCCCACACCACTCCAGGGAAGCTTCCCAAAGTGTTTTTGCTCTTTTGGTATAGTTCTCTGTTCCAGGCTCCAGTTGAAACTCCTCAGATATCTGCAGGGAGGGCAGAGCAGGGCCCAGGCTCTGCTCCGGGGCCCAGCAGTGGCACCAGAGCCACGGGCAGGGCCTGAGCCCAGGAACTGCCCCTGCCCAGGAGGCAGAACTTCTGCCCTGGGCAGTGTCCAGCCCTGAACAGGCTGCCCAGGGAGGGGCTGGAGTCTCCCTGGGCGGGGATACTCCAGAGCCCTGTGCACACAGTGCTGTGCCCTGTGCTCTGGGATGGCCCTGCCTGAGCAGGGAGGGGGCACCAGTGACCCTCGGGGCTCCCTTCCAGCCTGGCCTGCTCCAGGATTCTGTGGGATAAAGGGAACTGCAGCACACATTCATTGGTAATGCTGAGGTCCAGGAATAGGGAGTCTTTGGTCCTCTTGGGAAGCAGATGGGGCTGATCCAGAGCAGGACTGGCTGCCCAAGGAAGGATGTTTCTTCCTAGGGCTGGAAAATCTGTGGACATGGCTTCTCAAACTCACTGTTGATAAGCAGATTCCTTGCTCCTAAGGAACATGTTGAGTCCATCCTCAGGATGTCTTTTTAAAAGTGTTGCTATGGTATCTGCAGAATGGCTGCATCCAGGGCAGAGGATTTGGTGGGGTATTGGTAAGTATAAAACAATAGATGGGTGGATGTTCCTGCCAAGATCTGGCATTGTTGCATGGAGGATTTCTTCCTCCTGAGCAGCTCTGAAGGATGCACAGGGTGTTTCTGAGCAGCAGGAGAGAAGGATTTGGGTTTGGGTGGATGATGGGGCTGCTGAAGGGGAGGTGGGTGATGGGGAAGAGGTTTGGCTCTGGAGGAGGGGATTAGTGGGGTGAGGAGGACAAGGTCTGTCCAGGGGTGCTAATGGGAGGAGCGGAGCCATTTCCCGTGCGTGAGCTGGAGGCTGGTCCTGAGCAAGGCAAGGCAGGGGCTGGTGAGAGTTGTTGGAGCTGCACACACAGAACTCTCCTGCTCCCACAGCCTGTACAGACAGGCCCGTGCTCCTCAAAGGAGGGATCAGATTCTTGCCCTCCGGGGGTTTCCAGCCAGCTGCAGTTCAGAGGAGTCCTTTCTTTCTCCTGCTGTTCACGCCCTGCAAAGAATTTTCTATCAACAAAAGAAATTGTTTTGTAATCAACTTGATGTTCATCCCCAGTTCTGGGCTATGAAGGGGGTTTTGAAGGACCAGGGAAATGGAGCCTGGAGGTTGTGGAAGAAGAGGACAGCAGACAGTGTCACAGCCCAGCTGGGATGGGCTAGAGGAATTTTGGGGACACTCCAGAGCCAGTGAAACTCTTGGGTGCATCTCTGGGAGTGGGAGCAATTGGACAAAATGCAAAGCAAAGGAAAGGAATAATCCCTGGAAAGGAAGCATTGGGGGATCCCCTGAGTGTGCCGTGGTAGGCTGAGAAGACTTCTACTCCTGCAGCTTTTCTGGCTGGATTTAAAGTCTGTTGGGTGCTCCATGGCATGAGGGTCCTTGAAATATTGGTTGTAGCTCAGGCTGTACCTCAGCCACTATGACCATGTCAAACTCAGAAGGATTTTGTTTGAGCACTGTTTGTTATCGTTCCAGGGATAAACCAGTCCTGTTAAACCCTACTTGATATTAGCCCTGTTGTGAACCTTCTGAGGTCAGGCTGGGCAGAAGAACTGTTTTGACATGCCTCAGCTTTTGGAAAGCAGCTGTTGTGTCCCTTTGCAGTACAAGTGTCCTTGCCTGGGTCTGCTGTTGTGGAGTCAATATTTTTTAGAGAAAGATGGAAACATGGGCTGCCTCAGGAGCTGGACTCGGTTACCTGACTGGTTTTCTTGGCTTCCATGAACGTGTCCAGAAGCCAGTGAGTTTGGAAAGAAATTTTTTTGTGCTTATAAAAGGTGATTTTTAAATGTCGAAGTTGAAAGTACTTTTTTTTAGTAAAAAAAAAATCACCACGGAACCATCCCAAGCTGGCTGAGCATGAAACTGCCTGAGCAGCTGAGCTGAATCCGTGGCACTTTCTGGAAGATTTTTTCAGGCCCCATGTTAGTGTTCTATCTCCCAGGCAGGAGCTCACACTGACCAACACACCACAGCCTTTAAGCTGTTTGTATCCAAAGTTTTTGGTTACTTAATTCTAAACTGACCACATCCCCATCTTTGGAGGATTTGCCACATCATGGTGCTCTGGAAGTGTCCTGTGGCCCTTGATTTATAGCAACTAAATAGCAGTGGGGTCAGTGGTCAGCTGGCCACTGAGCAGGAGGCTGGATGACAACAAGAAAGAATAGTTTTCCATGGAAGCTGGAGTGTCTAATGGCACTGGAGGTGTGAGGATGGATCAGCCTCTGGAATATTAACCATGGAGATGGCTCTCAGCGTTTGCTGCCAGTGCTGATAGCCCGGGGAGGAGATGGCACATGGGTTCATCTGCCTCATTGCATTCTGAGCCGATGAGTTTGGCTGGGGATGAGGGAATTTGATACAGTTGTACAGAAGCAGCATCTCTGCAGGTTTCCAAAGCATGAGAAACAGCCATCCCTGGACAGATCTGTGGGAGAAGCAGCAGTGTTTGGGAATTCCCCACTCCCAGTAGCAGAAGTGATTGATGGGAGCTGGGGGATCCTGGGGTTGGTACATGAGCAGTGGTGTTTGGGCTGTCAGGCTGCCCACACTGCGAGGGAAGCTGTGGTGAGCAGCGCTGTCGGAGAGCGGTGAGGGATTGATCATGGAGCTGGGAGAGAGCTCAGGCCGAGAAGAGTGGGAAGGAGGGGCTGTGCCGCTCTCTATCTGGATTAGATTCAGCAAGGAAGGTCACTTCCAGACTATTTTTTGGTATTAGAGGAGGATTTGAATGCTCCTGCAGGAAAAGTGCCACCCCCACTACCCCACAGCAGTTTGTCCGAGTTGACCTCAGTGGTTTCCTGCCAAAAATACCTGTGAACAATAATGACTTGTTAATGATTTATCCCCGTGTTCTCGAGTACCACAGAAACCATCGGGACTCTTAAGGTTTTGGCTACAATGGCTTTTTGTCCTTCCCTGTGACAGGGATGCCAGTTGCATGAGGGAATCATGGGCTCAGTGTACTGGGCAGTGTAAATGCACATTGTTCAGTGTGACTTTAGGGAATATTGGTGGGAAAAGCAACTGCATTGGACCAGGGGAGAAGTCAACTGAGCTGTAATGCAGGATTGTCCCTTGCAGAGTTGTGAGCTGACGCCAGCAGGTTCACCGTGGTGCCAGCAAGGCACAGCTGTACAGAGAGTGTGCTCTCTGCAAAGAGCTGCAAGTCCACGTTGTGTGGACCTGGTGTGGCTCTGGACATGGGATCCAGCACAAAAAACTCTCTCCTTCCCTAGGAGATGGGCACCTGCCATTTTCCCAGGCCATCAGGGCAAGAGAATGGAGGTTTTATGGCATAGAGGGGTGAGGTACCACACACAAAGCTCTTCTCTGTGCTTCCAGCGTGGCTGTGCAGTCAACCCGCCTCAGCCATCCTGCCTTGGGAATGGGAGCACCACAAGATGAAAAGCAGCAGATAGACAACCACCTCCACCCTGCAGAACCAGGAGAAAAGGCAGTGGAACCCAGGAACCAGAGTCTGCATGAGTGGACTCAAGGTGTACATGACTCATTTTATACAACAAAGAAGAGTTTCAGCGCTGGGCAGCCAGAGCAGAAGCTTCAGGCAGTGCTTGACTTTCCCAGTGTTCTTTGTCTGGCAGGAGCAAGTGTCATTGTTAAGAAAAAAGCAGAAAAAAACAGAATTGGCAGGTGCCAATGGAGACTCCATTCATCATGTCTCCTCTGTAGGAACCAGGGATGAGAGCAGGAGACCTCCCTCTAGTAACAGGAGGACTTTCTCCTTTCTGAAATTCTTTAGTCTGATGTACTGTTCCAGATGTCCTCATTATCCCAGCACTCATCCTCCTCTGTCCCCTCTCACAGAGATCCAGGATGGCAAGGGCTGGATGCTCCAGTGGAGGAAATGTCACAGCTCGCCTCCTTTCACTGCCCCAAACAAATGGGCTGTGAGTGGCTCCCTTCCCCTTCCTTGGAGTAAAACAGCTGTTATAGCTCAGTCATTTCAAAGGAATGTTTGATCAAATTATTGGGGCCCTTGAATGAAGGCAGTGGGCAGAGCATCCACTGGATCTTACTCTGTTGAGCAGGGAAGTTATTTCACTTCTGCCCCATTTGTCCTTCATCCTGTGTTCACTGCTCTGTGCTGCTCTGGACATGGCAGCAGAGATGCCTGAAAATGGAAATTTCTCCACATTTTTTGCCTCAGTCTCTTGAGTCCTGGGGCAAGACTTCTGTCATCCCTGTCCCTAAGAACCTCCACATGGAGATTTGCCCTTTGGTGATGAATGCTGGAGGCTCCAAATAGGCTGAAACTATGGGAGGAGTTTCATGCTTACCTGCTTCAAGCTCCTTCCAGTGTGCCAGTTCAGCTCTTTGAATGTCTGTGACACCGTGGAGCCACCTGGTCTAGTGGAAGGTGTCCCTGCCCATGGCAGGGGGTGGAAGGAGATGGTCTCCAAGGTCCTTTCCAACCCAAACCATTCTGGGATTCTGTGATCTTCAGTGGCTGGAGTCCCCCAGGATGCAGCAAGGATGGTAACAGAGTTCACTCTTGGAAGTCTCCTGTGAAATTATCTTCAGTCCAAGAAAGAGTATTTTATTGACTTCTCTGGAATCCTTTGTTGAGATCAATTGCAGGGAATGTTGTGGAGCAAGTATAAACGGGCTAAAAGGAAATAAGGTGTGTTTTTTAAATCCTTCAGGCTGTTCACCAGCTGGCTCTGGGTACAACTGCCAGATCAGTAACTCTAGTAATGCTGGGAAGATATCCCAAGTGGAACACCAAGTGGAAAACCACTCTTTGAGTGGTCTCTGCTGGTCTGTGATAGTCAGGTCACAGATTCCCAGAATGGTCAGACTGGAAGGGGCCACCGTGGGTCGCCTGGTCCCAACCCCCTGCTCAGCAGGGCCATCCCAGAGCACAGGGCACAGGATTGTGTCCAGATGCGTTTGGAATATCTCCACCCCCTCCCTGGGCAGCCTATTCGGGACTCGAGCACTGCCCAGGGAAGAAGTTCTGCATCATATTCAGGTGGAATTTCCTGGGCATCGGTTCCTGCCCAGGTCACAGGCTTATGTCAATTCTGGGTCTGATCCCGTGGGCCTGTGCTGAAATTCTTGTCTCGGCTCAGCATCTGAAGATGTCACTGAAAGAAATTTTCAAGCAATTTCACTTCTGCTGTTTAAACTGGTGCAGCCCAGTTGTTGTGTGGCCTTGGGAAGAGCAGTGAGTGTAGGTTGGAAGTGAGGCAGGAGTGCAACCCAGGCACCCACCTTTGGTGTCTCCTGCAGCAGCAGATGAGCTCAGCATCCCCAGGAGCCCGGAGCTGCATTCTCGGCATTCCTGTAGCTCCTTAGATGTCAGTGATGTCACCGATAGCAGCCAGGGAATTGCAGATCCCAGAGGGCCTGAACTCATGTCTAAGCAAGTAAAGCGTAGGAGGAACCAATTTCTGTCGTGTACTGCACTGTGCCAGCAAGTTTCATTGAATTAAATCACAGCAAATATATTTGCATCTACATTTCTGTCTTCTGGGAATACAGCAATGTCCAAGAAGAGATACTTGTGTCCTCCACCAGCCACTTGCTCATCCATACTACAGAAAACTACATCTGAGCAATAAAACAGCGGGAAGCCGGTGCAGAGTGAGACTGAAAAGCAAATAACTTATTCCTTTAGCTGTTCAATCTTTGTTCTTGTGCCCAGGACCTGCTGATATAAAACATATTTCAAGACAGAACTGGCATGGAGTGAAGGCATGAGCCCTTCTCTGGAAAGCATCCCTTGAAACTCTATCTCTTGTCAGCCTGTGAAAGAGATGAGTTTGCATTTCTTTTTTATGCAGGACAAAATAGCTTGATTTAGGAACACAGAAGCAAAATTTTAATTGAAGTTTCATAGTTTTATCACCTGGAATTCTGTACCACGAGCTTTGGGATGATGGCAAACCAGTACTGTGCAGGCTCTTGGTAGGCACGGGATGCATCAGTTCTTGCTGCTGGTGTAGCTGGGAGTTTGGAACTCTGGGATAGACTAAAGCAGCACTTTTTTTAACAATGGTTTGGTGGTATCTTGAAGCCACAATGGCAGAGTCTGCGCATGAACGGCATTAAATAGCGTTTCACAGGCTAAAGTTTGGTGGTGAGGTAGACTGATGGGCCATGAGACATGTTTCTATCTGAAATGGAAATCTTAATATTTTTTTTTTTTCCTAGTTGTATTTAGGAAGTTACCTCTGACAGGACCTTCCAGGGCAGAGCATGGTGCAGAGATTAACTTCTGTGCTCGCTGAGCCTCCCCAGGTGGCTGTGGGTGCAGGACCGTGGGTAGGACGGTCTCCTCTGTAGCTCCTCTGCAGCTGTGGAATTTCTTGCTCAGAAGCAGAGTTTGCTCTGCAGCCTCAGTGCTGCTTGAATGTGGCTCTGTGTTACTCAGCTGTAATTACAGCAGCTTGCCAGTTCTTTATTTCATCCCTCATTTCAATGGGATTTCCAGATCTGCTGCAATTTGCCCCAGAGAGCTGGGGTTTGTTTTCGAGCCCAAATCCAGCCAGACCTTATACCTACGCCTGCATTTCTCCATCTACAAATAACAATGGAAGTGATTTTATCTAATCTCCCACCACCTGGCTTGTTCTTGTGCTCACTCTTAGGCATGAGGGTATTGAAAATGCTTTTGGCAGGAGGTGCTTTAAGCTGTGTAACCACCAGCATTAACCCAACCACCCAGGCTATGTGTAAAGAACCAGGTATGGATGGCAGTGACCTCATGCAGGGAGGGAAGCCTGGATAGCCAGAGCTCATGGTTTGTGCGGTGTCCTCTGTGAAGGGCTGGAAGGCAGTAAAGCCATGGCTGATGTCCTGCAGGAAATGGCCCACCCACGTGCGGCCCTGGGCACTGGGGGTTTCAGGGAGCCCTCAGGCCTTCCTGTGTCTCTACGTGACTTGGCGCCCAGATCCCAGGACACCTCTCCAGAGCAGATCTGTGACTTTCTAGCTTGAGTTTCATGACGGAGCGCCCAAGGCCCCTCCTCTACGCCGGCATTTCGGCGCTGTGCTTTGGAAGGACTCCAGACCAGCAGTGAAGGGCTCTTTGATAATATCTGACGGGTGGGTAAGAATTTTGGGCAGCAGCCAAGGTACACATTGCCTGTAATCGTTAACTCGGTCTGTAAACAGTTCAAACGGCACTGAAGAGGCCGTCAGTTATTACATTAGAGAGAAGCCTTTCATGTGCCCGCGCAGGAGCCGGAGCCGCGCAGTGCCGGCCCCTGCGGAGCAGCTCTGGCTGCAGGGCTGCAGCACGGCCTGGCCCTACAGCGGGTGCTGTGCGCCTGACCTTCAAACCCTCGGCGCTGCAGCAATAACTAAATCATTACTTTCCTTTTGTTCTGCACCTGGCTCAGTGGTGGAGCCCAGTGAGATGGAGGGGGAAGGGATCAGGCAACGCTCTCCCCGGCGCCAGCCGGGAAGGTTCAGCAGGGCTGGCTCCTCCACCCCAAACCCATCTCCTGACAGCAGCTTTCCACTGGGGTGACTCTTCCATTCCAAGCCCATCTCCTGGCTGCGGCTTTTCCCTAGTGAGAACAGCTCCATGTGCAATCCTAACAAACATTTCACTTGTGAACTGATAAAGCTTCCCTGGACCATTCCTGGTTTCTCTAGAATTGGCCGCAGTGCTGGTTCAGGGCCATGTCAGGGTCCTGACATTTCCAGGCAACAGTGCTGCTGAGCTTCATCTTCAGGAGAGTTTTAGAGAATTTCCCAGTCCATATCAACCTCTGGAGAGATCTTTGGTCTCTTTCCAGGAGCAGTTCAGCCCTTCTGGAGATGTGTGATGCTTCAGAAGTTGTTGCTTAATTTGCCCCAAAAGGAATTTTCTTGTCAGTCTTTTCTCTTCTAGACCTGCTTTCTCCTTTCTAGAGGATCAAGAATGCTCCTTCTGGCATCAGTTGTCAAGGTTTTAACTTTGAAACCTATTGTAAAAAGCTGGTGGTTGAGGAAAAGTACCCAGTGACTACAGTAAAGTGATCTGGGCTCAGGTGAGTCTCTGTATGTGGCCAATCACTGCAGAGCTGCTTTCAGGGTCAGAGCTGTCTCAGGTGTTTCAGTTATGGGAGTCCTCATGTGTTTGTGCCACCCCCGAGCTGTTCCCAAGAGACGTCTGTGCTTGGAGAGGTGAGAAAGCTGGCACAGCTTGGGCTTTGCCAGTGCTTTGAGGGCTGTAGAGGGACAAGACTTGTGTGAGTTTGTGGGACAGCTTTAACCTCCCAGCCACTGCCAGCACAGTACAGAGGGTCATGTCAAAGAGGGTCTTCAAGGATGGAGATGGCTCCAGAGTGGGGAGAGGCTGGGCCCTCCAAGGTATTTGAGGTGAGCAGGACAGTGTGGGTTGGATGCTCTCCATGGGGTTTGGGATCCAGACTGCCTGCAGAGTGCTTGAGGCAGAGGAGCATGAGCTGTTCTCCCGTGAAAGGGCCAGCTTGCCTTTACTTCCATTTAGTGCTGTGAGTCAGGGCTGACCAGACTCCCTTTGCCTTTGATACTCCAACATGGATGTTGTTTGATACTCCATCATTGTTGTTGTTTGATACTCCAACATGGAGCAGACAGAGACAGTTGAACCAGACATTGTTAGGGAACTTTGCCAGAGGTTTCCTTGCCGGTCCATACAGTCCTCGTGGTGGCTGGGCCAACAGAAGTGACACTTGTTTCCCTCAAGTGGGATTTCTCTGTCCACAGGAGAGCAAAATTCAGCAGAGCTGTCAGTTAGGCGTGTTTGAGAGTTTTCACCAGCCCCATGGGAATCATTTGGGTTGGAAAAGCCCTCCAGGACCATCAAGTCCAGCCTGTGCCTGGTCCCCACCTTGTCACCAGCCCAGAGCACTCAATGTCATATCCAGGCCTTCCTTGGGCACCTCCAGGGATGAGAACTCCATCATCTCCCTAGGCAGCCCCTTCTGAGATCTGACCACTCTTTCCAGGAAGAAATTCCTCCTGATGTCCATCCTGACCTTCCCCTGGCACAGTTTAAGGCCATTTCCTCTTGTCTTGTCCCTTGTTTCCTGGGAGCAGGGCCTGACCCTGACCTGGTTCTGAAGTCCTTTCAGGGAGTTGCAGAGAGCGACAGAAAAGATCCAGACTTCACCTAAACTGTCTAATCCTGCACGTGTGGTAATCAAATAAACATCTCTCTTGGGTCGAGCACTGCTTTTCATTGCTCACCAGCTTGGTAATGAAAAGGAGAGGGAAAACCAGTAATTTCTTGATTAGGGACTGATTTGTTGTATCAAACCCTCAGGCCCTGCTGACCCTTGACTCGGGCCAAAGGTAGTGAAGTTCATGAGCATGAGTAAGGGCACAAGCACAGGAGTATTGCACTGGCACCTTGCAGGTCGTTTGTCTCCTCTCCCACCTCTGGCCCTTCCTTCAGGGGACTCGGATGGTTGTGAGAGCTGTTCGCACATTGAGGTAGGACCTGAGTCTCTCTAAGAATAATGCATCTGTTATCAGTGAATGTGTTTGTCTGTGACTCATATGTGGGTAAGGTGTGTTTGCTGTTATAACAGCTCTTGAAACTTTATGCAGGTAAATTTAAAAAGCCCCATATCCTGATGGCTGAGCTTCATGCCCAGGAGTCATGGAAGTGGCAATTTTCCCTTGGGCCTCTTGAAACACTCTGCTGTTCTTTTCCAGCCAGTCATTTCCATCTTCATGGCTAAAATCCACTTTATCTCCCTGCCCCATCCCTCCTCATCCTCCCATGTCCTTCTAGCAGTGTCCCACAGCACTTTCCAGCTCTGCTGTCGCTGTGTTTCAGCCGCCTGGCAGCATCTCCTGTGCCTGTGTTAGTGTCCTGTCATTCCTACTGCTGTCTCTGTGAGTAGAGTGGAATGGTCTTGGGGTAAGAGTGGCTTCTGTTCAGCTGGTAAAGCTGGAGACTTCAGGTAAACCGGGAAGAGCCTTTCTTACAGCAGTAAAGACATTCATACAGTATTATTCATGGAGTCACAGAATCACTGAGGTTGAAAAAGACCTCAAAGAGCACCAGGTTCAACCTGTGACCAATCCCCACCTTGTCACCCAGCCCAGAGAACTGAGTGCCATTCATGGACACCTCCAGGGATGGGAACTCCACCACTTCCTTGGGCAGCCCCTTCCACTATCTGACATGAAGAAATTCTTACTAATGTCCAACCTGAACCTCCCTGGACACAACCTGTAGCTGTTTCCTCTTGTCCTGTCACTTGTCTGGGGGAAGAGTCCGATCCCCACCTGGGTCCAACCTCTTATCAGGTTGAGCTTTGGGGCAGGCTGGGAGAGGAGGATCTGGTGACCGGGTGGTCCCAACAGGGCAGTGCTGCTGATAGGAGCATTCTGCAGTGACTGAGAAGTGCACATGGCCTGTTCCATCCCAGCTGTGCACAGTCCCTGGTGCCAGCAGCTGGGACATTGCTTATGCTCTGACACCTCTGGGAGATGCACTGTGCAGGTGCAGATCTGGCTTTTAGAGCTGAGACATCTGCCCTGGTCCTGCTCACAGGAATCCTGTCTCAGGTGCCCTATTTCCATCTCCTCATAGACCCAGCAGAGGATCTTGCCCAGTAATTCTTACATCCAGGCTAGTGTTGGCAGCAAAGATGGAGAGGGTGGTAGGAGACCGCTTCCACTTCCCTTTTGAAGCCTACAAAGGAATACAAACGTTACTTAGTTCAGAGGCTCACTGACAGAATTCCAGCAGGGAAGAGATGTCTTGAGCCAGACATATGCACAGATCCAGGAATATCCATATCCTGCCCCAGAAGCTCATGCTGGATGACAGTGACATGACAGCTGGGTGAAGCCAGCAGTGGGCAGTGGGTGTCTCTCCCATGGATGCACGGACGTGGCATGACAATGTCCGAGATGCTCCGTGTCACCAAAGGTGCCATTGTGGTGCTCTGGGCCCCTGGCTCATCCCCTCACTGCTGCTTTGGCTGTAGCTCATCTGTGAAGGAGCTTTTCCACAAGGCATTTCATCCACTCAAGGCTGTGGCACCAGTGGCATGTGGAGAATGGTCCTGGCATGAGATGGCGAACGGTCCTGGCACAAGCTGTGGTAGGGAAGCCCTTGCTGTCGTGGACAAAATCCTTGCACCCTTCTCCTGGTCCTGCATGTGTGAGCATTCCCTCAAGGTCTTGCCTGGGATTGTACCTGCTGGAATACTGGCGAGAGGAGGGGAGGGAGAACTGCTGCTGGGACACAGCCAGAAGTCACAGTACTGTCCTGCAGATAAGGCAGCAGCTGGCTCTGCTGGTGTTCTGGGCACAGATGCTGTCCTGGCTCTCTGGCACCACTGACCATGAATCCCAACTGTATTCTGGAGTTTGGTTCCTAGATGAAATATTTGTGGCAAAAGTCTTCTAGTGAGGAGGTGAGTGTGCAGCCCATGGTGCTGCCTGGTGAGTGCAGAAACCCGTGTGTGCCCCAAAATGTGCAGAGCACAGGCAAATCCCAATGGATACTCCTCTGCAGACCCCTGACTGCAGCAGGCTGTGCCCACAACCAGGCTGGTATCCCCACCTTTGCATTTAACAGCTCTTCCTGGTGTTTTGATCTGGGAATTCTTCATATTTTTAATGAGTTTCTGTAGCTTTAACATATCCCACCTGCAGTAAGCTGAAGAATTCTTGTTCACATAATCACTTGTACAGAAATGTCTATTTGAGATGGAGTGAGCAGGACTCCTTGTAACAGTTAAAGTGTTGACACACTGCAGCTTTATCTAGTGGATTTTCATTTTTCATTTGTTTTTTACAGTAATGCCTGTTTGCTTTTTGACTGCTTTGGGTGATTCAACAATGGTTTTCATAAAACTCCCCACAGTGACTCCAAGCTCTTTCCTGTTCATTAACGGCTCACCTAGAGCTCATCCCTGTGTAAAATACCTGGATATATTTTTTCATATTTGCATTTTTTAATATCTTGTACCACTCCATCACTCAGTAGCATGAGATCCTTTGCTAGTCAGTTTTAATAATATTTTTACCAAGTTGGATTTTTACGTCTTACTGAAGAGTTCAGTCGTTTCACCGTCCCTCTCATTTTCCATGTGGCTTGTGAATATTTGGACCACCCAAATTGCCTTGGGACTGTCCTGGTGAGTTCATTGTAAGGGCTGCCCCGCTTTCTTCTCTTTTTAGTCCTGAAGATCATAGAACCATGGAATGGTTAGGATTGGAAAGGATCTTAAAGCCCATCTCATCCCACCCCCTGCCACGGGCAGGGACATCTCAGGGTGCTCCAAGCCCCTTCCAGCCTGGCCTTGGACACTGCCAGGGATGCAGGGGCAGCCACAGCTGCTCTGGGCACCTTGTGCCAGGGCCTGCCCACCCTCCCAGGGAACAATTCCTTCCCAATATCCCATCCATCCCTGCCCTCTGGCAGTGGGGACCTATTCCCCCTTGTTCTATTGCTTCAGGCCCATGTCCAAAGTCCTTTTGCCTGGGCAGTACTGCACAATATTCCATTGTCTTCCATACCCTTGACCTTGCAGAAGAACAGGAGAGGAGACACCAGAGTCTGCCATTCATGGAACTACCTTTAGTCCCACACTCACTGACTGCTTTGAGGAACCCTGTGGCTCTGTGAACCATCCCTTTCCTTTTCCAAAGCTCTGTTAGTTCTTCCCTTCTCTTCGTTAGCCTGTTTTTTTAACCTGGCTTTTCTTTTAGCAGGGACATCAGCATTATCAATCTGCCATTCCCTGCATTGCTCTTGACTCCTTCAAATGCATTTTGGTATTTGCTGCCTGCAGTTTTTCTGGGATTGTGGTCAATGTAGTGAAGAGTTCAGTCCAGGATTTTTCTCAAGCCCTTTGGTGAACACTCTCCTGTCCTGTTCTCTTCCTGACTTTTCCATGTCAATCCTATGGGTTGGTTATACCATTTCTTCTGCCACTTCATATCAGATCAGATTTTGATTCCTCCTCCATGAAGAAAGTGTGGGAAGTGCTCTGAGTTCCCTTACAGAGAAAACTGAGGATTTTCTCCATGTCCTTTTTCAGCCCTTGTCCCTCAGGACTCCTGGGTGAACAGAAAGGGAAACAGAAATGTTTAAAGGCTCCCTGGGGAAGAAAAAAAAAAAAAAAAAAAAGCACAAATAATCTCTTTTCCAGGGGCATGGTTGATTCAGTGAGAATTAATAGGCTCAGGCTGGAGCAAAACTGACTCCAGTGAGGCACTGCAATACACTTTCTGATGTGGAGGAGAAGGGAGTCCTGGAGTGAGAGAGAAGTCTCCCTTTTTGGAGGTCTTGAAAAAACAGGTTGAGCAAGTGTCTCAGAGGAATGTTTTAGGTCTGGCTAATCCTGCCTTCAGGCAGCAAAGTGGGCTAGATGACCTCTCAGAGTCACCTTTTTTCCTCCTGTTTTCTACATGAAGCTCCCAAGTGGGAATTGTGCACCTCTTCATGCCTGATTCCCCAGGACCTTTCCCCACGTTTCTGCTGCTCAGTGCAACCTGTGATTCATGCTGGTGTGAACTTCAGTATATTAGGAGTGGTACTGTGGACAGAAAAGGTAGAAAATAAAGAGAAGCCATAAGGTAAGGAAACAAGAAACCAAAAAGGTTATATCGAGAAGATAGGGATGAGGAGGAGCTCTGTGTCTTCTCCGAAGGTGTGACAGGAGGGATGTGGTGACAGAGACAGATGGAGTGACAAAGCCAGGGGTCACAGGTTGACAGTGTCTTACCAGGGCTGGAGTGTGGACAGAGCTGCAGGGCTGAATCACCCAAGAGTGGGTCCAAACCCTGTCAGCTGATCCCAGCCTACCGCTGGGATCCTTGAGCACAGAGCCAGGCAGGGATTGTCCTGGGAGAAGGATCTGGCAGAACAGCAATGTGTGTTCCACCAGGGAGCCCTAGCTGGAACAGCATAATAACCCCTGCGGTCCCTCTGCTGACTGGGAGCCCCTGGGAGTGGGCAGTGCTGGCACAGGAGTGTGATGGGATTTAGGCAGCATGTATGAAACCTCTCTGATTTTGGGTATGAACATACCCCTCTCTCCAGCAGTGGGATTTTGTTGTCTCCTAGATCAGATAAGGGTCCATAAGGAGCTGTGGCCCCGTGGTGCTGCAGAGGTGCCCAGCCCAGCAGAGAGGGGGATGCCCTGCCTGGGAGCCCATCTGCAGCCACAGACCCAGGAAGGGAGCAAAGGGTCCTCACTCTGCAGCCGCAGCCATGCATGGGGCACGAGTCCTCTGCACCGAGAAGTCTCATAATATTTGTTTTTCCACATCATCCTTAGATTATTTTTCGAGTCTGCACTTGTCCTGTAAGCACTGTGTGCAGCCAGAATTCCTCATTCATAATACCAGGACGGGGCAGTGGGAATGCCAAGAAATGCTGTTGCAGGATGAAGAAAGTAAGAGCCATGTCTTGCTGCTGTGCTGCTGCTGGAGGAGTTGCCTGTACAGCAACAAACAGGAGAAGGAGCTGAGGGGAGGAGAGGGAAGAGGTCTCTGGAGCAGAGACGAGTGGAGTGTGTGGCTTTGGTGGATGGTGCTTGTGTCCTTGCCCCAGGAATGTCCCTGAGCTGCCCCTGGGCATTGCAGGATGCTGAGAAGGCTCCTGGGCTCAGCCTTCAGCCTAATCCATGTCTGTGAGGGACCCAGCACAGAATAATGAGGGTCCACTACTCTGCCTCAGCTCCATGGACAGCTGCCCGTGTGGGAAGGGTCTCAGGTGCAGGTACCAGCAGGTCTTCTCCAGATTTATCATCTGGGTCTTGCTCCAGAGCAGCTGCCAGCATTTTCCATATGCTCCCCATACACATTTGGAAGTGCAGCAGCTTGGCCCATTGCTCATATTCCTGGTGTTCATCATTAATCATGGAATGGCCTGGGTTGGAACAGACGTTAAAGCTCATCTTGTTCCACCCCCTGCCATGGGCAGGGACAACATCCACTGTCCCAGGTCTCTCCAAGTCCCATCCAGCCTGGCCTTGGACACTTCCTGGGATCCAGGGGCAGGCACAGCTTCTCTGAGCAGCCTGTGCCAGGGCCTGCCCACCCTAATGCTGGGATCAGCCCCAGCAATCCTGGTCACAGAGAGGCTGCTCCAAGCTCAGCACACAGGACTATCGCTGCCCCGTGAGTGTCACAGCCAGGGTCGGACACAGCTCCAAGGTCCTTCCCAGCTCCCCCAGCCTCCAGGAGCAGCCCAGGGAAGGCTCGGGTGGGGTCCCTCTGAGTTGTTGGAGCTATCCTGAGACACACTCCGCATTTCCTGTTTGGTGTTTTTTTTTGTGGCTGTGACAAGCACATATTAACCCAAAGCCATGATCACATCTTAACCCCAGCTCCCAGCCAGGCAAGCAGAGCACAAAGCGATGCCATTCTGGGTGAATCCAGCGGATCATGGGTACTTGGATGCTGTGTCGGTGTTGGTCAAGGCAGCAGCTCAGTGCTCCAAGGGAGCAGGGGCTTTTGGGGAGCTTCCCTGTCTGCTCCAAGCTATAACAGATCAATTGCTTCCCTGAAAACCTGGATTTCTAGAGTTTGTGGTGCTTGGCTTGGTACAATTGCACTCTATCTGATATCCTGTACTCTGAAATCTAACTTCTAGCATCCCAGAATGGTTTGGGTTGGAAGGGACCTTAAGGATCATCCAGTTGTCCCCACTGCTATGGGCAGGGACACCTTCCACTATACCAGTGTTTTGACAAAAGGACACAAACTTTTACTTTAAAATATTACAAATTTCAGTGAAATATGAAGTATTTCAGCTTTTACTTTGGTTTTAAGCAGTTCCAGACATGATTAGGAGTTGGGTGCAAACTCACAGCCACGGACATTTGCACTAGGCATTTGAACTCGTTGGTCTCCATGCTATCATCCTAGGATTTGATAATTTTAATTTACTTTCATGGTTTTATTAGATCTGTTTTTGTTTTGATGCCCAAGACTTGGTGCTACCAAAAGCAGCTCTGTGGCTTTGTGGTGCCTCCCAACTCTGCAGTGCTGGGTGCTTGTGGATGTGGGATTGGTGCTGGGTTGTATCACTGCACGGGCAGCAAAAAGCCTCCCTGTGACTGCCAGCAGCATTCCTGGCCCTTTTCTAATGGGTATAACCCTAGGATTGAGGGGATTGTCTGCCAGCCAACTTCCTGGGAAGCCCAGTGCAGAGGGGTCAGTGGGGCGCAGCTGGAGGCCATAAACTGTTGTCTCCGGCTCCAGAGTCCAGCCAGGCTCTGGGTGGTGGTTGCAGTGGCTGGGGTGACACCCAGCTTGGGCAGTGGCTGTTCTTTTGTGTCATTCAAAGCCTCACTGGCTCGGGCAGGGCCATGGGATGTAGCAGTGTTAGGGTGACACCCAGCAACAGGGGGTCCTACACCTCTGGGCAGGTCCAGAGAGTTGCAGGGTGGGGTTGAGCCCCCTTTGCAGTGCTGAGCCCCAGGATCTGAGTTTCCCCTTGCTTTTGTCCCACAGTCCCACCCACTATCCCTGTGCAACACCAGCGAGGATGAACACACGGAATCGGGATTCATCACCATCGTCAAGCTGGAACAGCCGGATCGGGATCCCAACCCCTGCCTGTCCCTGGCCAACAAAGTAAGTGCAAAAATGCCTGAAATAGCATCAGCCTGGGAAGTGAAACCCGTGGTGCAGCAAAGAAAAGGAGAGGAGGAGGCAGCAAGGTAGGAAAGAGCTGTTGAGAAGGAGAGAAAAGGACAAGGACAGAGCATGGTCCTTGGCAGAAGGGGTCCTTTGGGAGAGATGCTGTGCCAGCCATCCCAAACACCCATCCCTTGACCTTTTGGACTGTCTGACTGGCAGCTCTGGGATGGTCAGACCTTACCCAACATCCCACACTCTTTGCTGCCCAGTAGCCTTGTGCCCCTCCTGTTTTACAGCCTCATGTTGCTTCTTGCTCTGTGTGATTTGTGTTTCTCTATGTTCTCTGGTCTATGGGAAAACATGGACACAGAAAACATCTTCTGTGGCTCTGTTTCCAAAAATAATGCTGCAATACTTCACTGGATGAGGCACGGGAAGAGTCAGTGCTGAGCAGTGAGATAAATGCAGACCAGCTGAACTAGTGGTGGGTCATGACTTGCTAACAGTTCATGCCCTGGGAGATCTCAGAGGTCTTTGGATCAGGCACCTCAGTGAAACAGCACTTCCTGTGCCAAAAGCTGAGGTCAGTGGTCCAATTCTCTGGTAATAAGGAAGTCAGGTAGAAACAAGGGTCATTTTAAGCCTTAAAGTCTTTGTGATTCTGATTAAGTTGCATGGATAAGGATGACATTGATTTTTTCTTTTGATTGTCTCTCTACCAAATGTGGGGCTATTTTCATGCTTGTGCAAGTGTTGTACAAGCATGAAAACCCCCTTGTTCAGCTCCTCTTGGCTTTACCTGGATTGCCTTCAGGTGATGAAATCACCTGGCACCCTGATGAAGGCACCCTGTTGCCGTCTTCCTGGTGGTGGTGATGTGGTGGGGACGGAGATAGGGTCCTTTTCCATGTTCCCTGCAGCTCAGCTGAAGAAAGCAGGCAAAACTTGTACCCAGTTTTTGCTCCTTCACAGCAGGGTTTTTTCATGGAGGCTGTGGCATCAAAAGTAAGGAAAGGGATGTGATGCCATGGTGGATTTGCCATCCCAGGGCTGGTTCCCCCTGGCTGCACAGGCAGACAGGCAGCAGTACCTATCCCTTCCTGGGTTGCCCAGCCCAAATTTGGGATGCTGCTGCTCTGGAGCTGGTACCACATGTTGGCATGAGCCAGTGTGATGGAGCTGTCAACCTGCTGACCGTTTCCCTTACACCTGGAAAATGGCCTGGGCCCACCTGGGCAGCTTGTGACACAAGACACAAGAAAAAGGGCTGGGCAGGTGCCTCCAGCTCTCCCATGTCCATCCAGACATGCCCATCACATGCTGGTGGTGCCAGGATGCCCCAGGATGTTTGGTTAGTGCAGCTGCTGTGGAGGATCATGAGCAGGAGGACGAAGCAGCTGCAAAGGCCCATCTTCCATTTCAGAATGTTAAAAGGTTTCAAAACTTAGGCCATGTTGGATGGAGCTTAGAGCAATCTGGTCTAGTGGAAGGTGTCCCTGGCCATAACAGGGGGTGGAATGAGATGAGCTTTAAGGTCCCTTGCAGCCCAAACCATTCTGGGATTCTGTTTCACTAGTTTTGTCCTTCATCTTTGAGACTCAGATCACAGCACTGGCAAGTACCAGTGTGTTACCGAGTCCAAGGATCAGCTGAGGAAGGTTGGCATGGGAGGGACACGACATGGTGCATTGCTGCATTCTGCTCATCCACCTGGATCCCTTCTCCAGGACTCCTAAACCCCCCAAAGCAAACAAACCCTCAGTTCACCTGGTAGACTGAGTTCACTGGCCATCAGTCATCACTACTCTGTTACCAGAGCCAGGTCCAGCACTGGATTTTGACATCCAGCTGTGCATGACAGCAGTTGCAGTCCTGCAGGTGTTCCTACTCTAAAATCTCACCAAGGGAGGCTCACAGTTCTTCTCCCATAAACAGGAGTAGTTCAGCCACGGAATAGAGCAGATGCTCCTTAAGCTGGCGACATCCCTGGGCCCTGCCTTGCATCATGGATCCTCCATCCCCTGCAATTCCTCCCTGTCTGCTTCTCCATCCTCCTGAAGCCTCTGCCAAGCTCCCTCCTCTAATATCCTACAGATCAGAGAATCACAAAAGGGTTGGGACTGGAAGGGACCTTAAAAGATCATCGCATCCTAAGTCTCTGCCATGGGCAGGGATGCTGAGGTCTCTTCCTCAAACTCCCAGGACCACACTCCTCCTCTGGAGCAGGGGTGTAGCTGTGGGATGTGGCTGGTGCTGACTGGAGCTGGAACCTTGTTTTCCTGGCAAGTGTGTCTTGGGGCAGAGCTTTGTATGTGGAATTGCAGGGCTGTATCAATGATGATAAAAATAGCCATGTGCAGTGTTATCACAAGCTCTGCTTGAGCTGTCACCCAGCCAAGCCCTGCACATGGACAGCCCTGGCCAGCCCAGCACGAGGAGAACTCCACCAGCCACCTGAGGCACTTCCCTGCTTCCTAAATTCTGTCACTGCTTCAGCTTCCAAAGCGAAAACCGCAGGAAAAGTATTAGAGGAGAGGAAGGCATGGAAAGGACCTCTGGAATAAATTCAAAGTGATTCATTGTTCTTTCTGATCATAATTTGTAAATTTCTTAGGGGGCTTATTTTTTATTAATTCTGAGTGAACCAGTGATTGCAAGCCTGGTTGTCAGACTGCTGAGACCTCCAAAATCATCCTGTAAATACCTATTTGCACCAGAAGTGTTTCAGTCCTAAAAGAGGGAATTCAGCTGTGCCATGTGGCTGAAGAGATACAGCGCAAAGACAGCTAATGCTGAGAAAATTACTGTATCAAGCAAATTGTGAAAGGCTTGAACTGGATTACAGAATATCTTGAGTTGGAAAGGAACCCCAAGGATCATCCAGTCCAGGCCCTGGCCCTGCACAGACACCCCAACAATCCCACCCTGGGCATCCCTGGCAGCAGTGTCCAAACTCTCCTGGAGCTCTGGCAGCCTCGAGACTGTGCCCATTCCCTGGGGAGCCTGGGCACTGCCCACCACCCTCTGGGGGAAGAACCTTTCCCTGAAATCCACCCTAAACCTCCCTGGCACAGCTCCAGCCGTTCCCTGGGCCCTGCCCCTGGTCACCACAAGTTGTATCCTTTGCAACAGGAGTCAGAAGGATATTGGGAAAGGTCACTTGTCCAGTCTCAGTTGTTCATTGCCCCATAGTCAGTGTCTTTAGCAGGGTAAAATCATTGTAGAGCTGTTTGTTGTTCATCAAAGCCTGACTATCAGATGGAATTCACTCCCTGAAAGTCCTCTTCCCCTGAAAGTGCTGGCAAACACTGGGGTTCCTTCAATCTCAGGCAGGACCCCAGTCTCTGATCCTAGTCCCGAGCCTTGATCCCACTTTTCCAGCTTCTCTATGAGTGTTAAATCCCATCAGCAGCTCAGAGCCTCCACCTCTGCCTGTTGCCAACCATCTGCGGCTCCATTCCCATCCCTGTACCCAGACCAGGGCCCCACTGCTCCTCGCCGAGGTGACCCAGGAATAGGGATGGAGCCGGTGCCCCACGGCCCCAGCCGGCTTTGGCAGTGCTGCTCCTGTTTGCTCGGCACTGGGGACCGCGGATCAAAGGGCTCCGCCTGAGCTGCCCCGGCCCGGCCCAGCTCTCCTTCCATCTCCCGGGGCTGCCTCTGCCCACCCGGAGGGCTCCAGGGGCTGCCTGGGAGGAGGTGGGTGACTCGCGAGCTCCTGGCTGGTTACCTCATCGGGGTGGCATGTGCGCTCGGCTGGGTGGGTCTCTGAGCTGTCCCTTCCCTCTGGGAAAGCTATCGAGCTAATTCTAGAGCAGACCTGCAGCCCTGGCTCCACGTGGGCTTCTGCCCAATGAGCAGGGGGAAGCAGGGAGAGCAGCGTGAGTGGGAATCAGGCCCTCTGATAGCCCTGGTGCTGCCAGGTGACAGGGGACCTGTGGGAGTTTCTGCTGTCCTAGAGGTCAGCAGGGCTAACGGGGCTGCACATCCCTCCCCAGCAAATCCAGCTCTGAAACAAGGGAGCAGCTGGCACGCAGACAGCTGGGGAATGGTTAGGTCTATGTGTTGCTGTGACTGCGATGCCACCAAGTAGTTCACCTCCACAACTTTAGGAAGAAACCACCCATGAGCCGCAGGGCTCTGGCAAGTGCAGGCACTGCAGCCCCAACACAAGTCAGGAACTGAGGGAGGAACGGTTTCCTCAGTCCAAACAGGTGCTTCTTTCTCCTGGGAAGAGCCCAGAAGGCAGACATGGATCCGATGGCAGGTGTGGACACAGGGTACAGTACAAAATGTCCACTGAAGTTCTGTTGTTTTGGACAGGCAAAGTTGGCAGGGGAGCGTGGAGCCCGTGCGATCCTTTTTGACATCACCGATGATGAAAGTGCTGCTGATCAGGTACAGACCCCAGTGATACCCTCAGCTAAAACACAGTGCTCCTGTCCCATCCCGAAATGTGCTCAGGGCAGGACCCCCAGCCACCAGTGGGAGGTCCCAGGAGGATGCTGCTGGTGTTGACTGTTCGCTCTTATCCTACACAGACAGTTTCCATGGCATATCCATGCTCTTAAAAGACACTGTCTGGTCAATCAAACTCTTCTGTGAGGAGCTGGATGCTTCCTCTTGGGAAGTCATAAATTTCCCCATCCCACATAGTCCAGACAGCCCAGTGTACCTCAGGAAAGGTGATTTCTCAAGTTTCCAAGCCAACCTGCTTTGCTGTTCATGCAGGTTTAACCTTGGTTAGGACGCCTCCAAGGGTCCCTTTCCCCAGCACTGTTGTCATCTCTGGAAGGGAATCAATTCCCCATCCAGATAATCCAGGGATATGAAAAACATCCCGTTTTAGGTAGGGAACAGACAGGGGAGCTGGTGCCTGACCTCATCCAAGCTTTGGATTCCTTGCTGGATCCATCCCTCGTGGCTCTTTCATGCACTTACATCTTAATTTCTTGTGCCAGAGAAACACAGCAGCAAAAGCAGGTCCATGAGGTGATGCTGAGGTTGCTCAGATCCCAGTCTCTGATCCCTACCCCGAGCCTTGGATCCCACTTTTCCAGCTTTCCCATTTGGTACACAAAAGCCAAGAGCATCAGATCCTATCAACAACTCAAAGCCTTCGGCCTTGCCTCCATGGTTTTCTTGACCATCTGCACCTCCATTCACATCTCCATCCCTGTCCACTGACCTCTGGATTCCCCCAGGGTACGGGAAGGGGTTACTGGGTCTGATGGCCACCCTGATCCAAGTCAGTCTGGAGGAGAGCAGGCTCGGACACTTGCTGAGCCAGCCTGTGCTATGCTGCCTGGATCACAGTGGAAGACTCCCGGTGTGACAAACAGAAAGCAGAATGTCCTTAGGGAGCAGGGGAACTGGATGGGTCCAGAGCAGAGGAAGCGTTTCTGTGGTGAAGGCAGCACTTGGCAGTGCTGTTGGCACTTTCACAGGGAAGAGGAGGGACCAAGAGCTTTTGCACAGGGGCTTGAAAGAAGCTCAAGAGACACCAAGCATGAGGAGTCACCAGCAGGGAAAATTAAGAAATCCATGCTGGAAAATTGATAAAAGAGAAGTTTACATCTGATTCATTATAGAGGGATCATGTAAACTTGAGGGAGCAGTCAGTCCCCGAAGTGTTGCAAGAAGCATCATGAGGAACGGACGTGTCTGGGGGGCTGGGATCGTCCTTGTTTCAGGCTGTTCTGGATCAGCCCTCACTCTGTTTGTTTCTTTGCAGCTGAGGAAGCCCAGAGGCCTGAGCCAGCCTGTGGTCCTAATCAGGGGCCATGACGCTGAGCTCCTCATGGGCGTTGTGAACAAGAACAGAGAGGCCCACGTGAAGATAGAGGTCAAGGAGCCACCAGCTTGGGTGAGAGACACGTGATTCCCACTGCCTCCTGTATCCTCCCTCCCAGCCTGCTAGCCTTTCCCAGAGAGGCTGAGCTTTCCTCCTCAGGGATGGAGATCACAGCCTGTTGCAGGAGTTGTCTTTAGCATTCAGACTTGCTGCAAGTAAAGGCTCAAAAGCACTTTCAGCTTAGTTTTTTTTTTTTTGCTTTAACATCATGAGTGAGGCAAGGGGATTCTCTGTCTTCAAGTAAGACCAAGCCTTGATTTTCTCATCATGTGCTGCCTTAGACCATGGTCTCAAGGGAGCTGAGATGCTGCAAGACAGAGATACTCTATTCTTGTATGGATGTGCAGAAAAGAGCGAACCATTTTTTCTTTTACCTGTAAAGAACAAAGAGGTGGAGCTTGGCCAAGGATGATATTTCCCAAGACTGATGGTCCAGAAGAGATGGAGATTCCCCTAGCCTCTAACTCCCACCAAGAGTAATTTCCACACAAGAGTAATTTCTGTCCCGTTTTATCCAACAGCCAGACTACGACGTGTGGATTCTTCTCACAGTGGTCAGCACTGTGGTTGTCATCATTTTGATTTTTGTTGTCCGCACAAAGTGCCAGCTGAACAGGACTCAGGTAGGGATCTCATACACCAGATGTGTCTGAGCAAACAGGAATACAGGAAAAGCAGGAACAGACTCCTTTTGGGAGGGGAAATGGCAGATAGTGAAAGGACAGGGAGAATAGTTTTAAACTAAGAGGAGAGATTTAGATTTGATGTGGGAAGAAATTCTTCCCTGTGAGGATGGTGAGGCCCTGGCACAGGGTGCCCAGAGCAGCTGTGGCTGCCCCTGGAACCCTGGAAGTGTCCAAGGCCAGGTTGGATGGGACTTGGAGCAACCTGGGGTAGTGGAAGATGTCCCTGCCCATGGCAGGAGAGTGGAATAAGATGAGCTTTAAAGTCCCTTCTAATCAAAGGCATTCCTCAATTCTGTGATTGTGTGATTTAGTATTCTTAATAGAAATTAACAAATTAAATAATCATCTTCCCAGAGTCAGATGTACTTCCATATTTGAGACTATCTCATTTGTCCTATAGAGAGACAGTCCTTTAGGGATCAAAAATTCAGCACTGCTGAGTGATTTGAATGTCTAGGGCCAGATTTCTCCTGCTGGTGACAAAGCCGACTCTGGTGGAGTCAGCTTAGACAGAAAGTCACCTCTGCAGATAGGTTATCGTCTGATAATTTCTGATAATGCCATTTTGAATATGGGAGGGCAGAGTAAGGCTGAACCTCTCCTCAAGGCCCGTCTGTCTCTGCAGGACTCGGTGCAGCAGCAGACCCTGCAGGCCATCGGGCAACTGGCCACACGGCGCTACCAGCCCCGGGCACGGCCGGCCCCGCGCTGGGACTCAACCAGCAGCTGCAGCTCCGCCCCGGTCTGTGCCATCTGCCTCGAGGAGTTCAGCGAGGGCCAGGTAGGGTTTGGGCAGGACTGCTGCACTCATGGCTCTGGCTTCGCAGGTGGGGGCGTCAGCAGTGGGAGCTGAGCATGGCAGGAGCCAGAGGCCTGTGAGATGCTTCCTTCTGAACTCCTGAGTGCTGGAAAGGGACTGCATCCACGGAGGTGTGCCTGCCCCTGGGCTATAAAGCCTCTGCTGAAGTCATGTCTCCAGGCAGGTCTCCAGCTGTGGCTGTGGGGTAAAATGCCCATGCTGAAATAGGGTAAAATTGGGTTTGCTGCTTCAGAGCACCCAGCCTGAAATCTCCCTATTCCCAAGGGCTTGCACCACTCTGGATGTTCACAGAGCAGGACCAGAGGTGCTCCACAGCCTCCTCCATGCACAATTGGGCTGCAGATCCCTCACTGTTAGACATCTGTCTGTCCTTCAAAGCTCACTTCCATCAAGAAGGACCCATCCAGGTCTTGAAAAATGGTTCTCCTTGCTCATCCTCCTCCTCTCCACTTCTTTCTAGGAACTGCGGATCATCTCGTGCTCCCACGAGTTCCATCGGGAATGTGTTGACCCTTGGCTGCAGCAACACCACACATGTCCACTTTGCATGTTCAATATTCTTGGTAGGGCTCAGACACAGCATTTCCTGGTTGAGGACAGGGTTGGGTGCAAGATTGTGCACAGGAGCTCCAGTTACTCTTGGGAGATGGATCAGCAGGTCCTCGTGTCCATGTGCACAGAGTGGACAGGGGACTGTGTGCACAGAGAGGAGTCCCTTGCCTGTAAGCCCACCAGGGTACAGCGAGGTGCTGGGCTTGGGCTGGGACCTGCACCAAGAGGAGGGATTCCAGTCCTGGGACCTGTGGGGAAGGGAAGGTGGGATCTGGGGGTCATGGCAGCAGGAAGGGTGTGCAGGACCATCAGGTTAGTTTGGTGGTGGCAGCGAGGAGTTGCAGAGTATGGGTGGGACGTGGGGCCACGGTGGGAGGGCAGTGGAGCATCAGTGCTGGGGTTGCTGCAGCTGGGCTGTGGGACATGCTGGATACTCCCTTCTGGGCTGTGGGATGTGTGCTGTATACTCCCTTCTTTCTCCACAGCCAGAGACTCGGGGGACCAGGCCATGGCTGCCAGCTCCAGGCTGGTCCCTCAGGAAATGGAGCCTGGGCGGCGACTCCACCTTTTCCGCCAGCATCCAGGACATGCCCTTTACCACCTCCCCCAAGCATATCCTCAGAGGAACCTCAGGAACTTTCCCCCAGAGCCAGCCCACAGCAACCCCTTCTTCCACTCTCCAGAGCTCTCCCAGCTGGATTTTGGCACCATCCACTACATGCCCTACAGACCAGCCACCTCCCTGCTGGCCTGTGGCCACGTGGCCCCGCTGGCCCCAGGCTTGATGGGGCAGCAGCACCCCAACCCCTCTGCATGCGGGCAGGCGCTGGCACCTCACAGGACATGTCCCCTTCAGCCTCAGCCTCCCTGTCTGGCACCCAAGGCAGTCGTGGCACAGAAGCAGCACCGTGTGCCCACCCTGCGCCGAGGGCTTGGCCACGGGCACCAGCACAACAGCAGTGGCTCTGGAGAGAGCTATCTCACGGAGCACAGCGGGTACCTGGCCGACGGGCCGGGCAGTGACTCCAGCTCGGGGCCCTGCCACGGCTCCTCCAGTGACTCCATGTTGAACTGCACGGACGTCAGCCTGCAGGGCATCCACGGCAGCTGCTCCACATTCCGCAGCTCCCTCAGCAGCGACTATGATCCCTTCGTGTACTGCAGCTCCGAGGGCCCCACCACAGACCACGGCCAGGAGCATCTGCGGCCGCCCAGGGAGAGGCGGCCCCGGTCCTTGGACCTGATGGTGCCCGGGGGGGCTGCTCCGGCCAAGCCGCAGGTGCTCAGCCACATCCACTACCACCACCACCAGCACCACCACTACAGGCAGGACACAGAGTGTTCCCCTGGGCGGGCCGGTCAGGGGCCCAGGCAGCGCAAATCCCGGTATTCTGGGGCCAAGGTTGCCTTCCACAGTGCTCGGACACAAAAGAGGACTGCGAAAAGCCATCACTCTCAGCAGCCTCTGGAAAGCAGTGCCGTGCTGCAGGAGGCAGCTCCAGCAGGCCAGCCAGCCTGTCCCCAGGAAGGCCAGGAGCCCCCTCACGCCCCCTCCACTTCTTCAAACAGGCTGGACTTCAGTGTAGATGCCAACAGACAATTGGGAGCAGCTGGCACAGCACCTGTCCCACTGCCCCCCAGACACAGCTTACAGAGCAGGCATCACCGAAGGAAAAGAAAGTGTCACCTGGAGCCCGACCCCGCTCTCCTGCCCAAGGACTCGGCCGAGCCCGGAGCCTGCCACACTCACTTTCCTCCCGGCCATCCCACTGGCTACCGCTGCTCTCCCGAAGCCCAGCCCCTGATCCCAAGCGCTCCCCTGCCCAGCAGCTCCCGGCCGCTCTGGAAATGTTTAGTGCCACAGTCCAGCTCCGAGCTGAGGAAGCAGGAGGAAGGGTTGTCAGGACAGGAGAGAAACCACTCAGTTCCTGCAGATTTCTCAGGGACATGCACCCCCAGACACAGTCTGAGTGTCCGTCTTCACTGCCCATCTCAGCAGGGTGGTCAGGGTAAGTCTGGCCTTTGCCTTTCCTGGCAGCAAGCAGGTGAATGAGGAGGGAGTTTGCTGAAGGAACTCCAGCTGCCAGGACACCTGGTCCCTTCCTGATGGGTTTTCCTACAGGAGCACTGACTGCAGGAGCATTCCAGAGCTCACCTGTGAGGGTGGTGGCCTGAAAGATGAACAAGTGTGTTAAAGAGTGCACCAAACCCTGAAGTACTACAACTGAGAAATAAGGTGGCTAATTTTAATTAAACATCTCTAGCAGTTGGAATATCTCCCAAAGGAAGGAGTGGGGCCACTTTTTTCAGTGTCTTTGCAGCAGTCTTGGGTGTCTTACTGGCAGAGTTGTTATCATTAAGGCTTTTTGGGCTCCAGTTGTTTTAGCCAAGCCCAGCTAACTGGAATCAGTGAGAAAGGAAGTGTGTGTGGCCCGGGGTAGTAGAATAGACTAATTGAGTTGCTTGATTTGCACATCCCTCATTTCTCACCTGCCTCTGTTGCGTGGGAGTTGCTTTTTAGAGTCTTTTGGAAATCAGATGTAATTAAAGTTTGGCCCTCTGCCTAACTGCTGCACTCTCTCACAAAGAGAGGGAAATGCCTTTGAGACGAGTGTCTTTGAAAGAACCTGAGTTTAGCTCCCAGGTCTTGCTCTCTCAGGTCCTCTGAAGGCAGCAACCTGCGAGTCAGCAGGGACAGATGCTGGCTGGGAGCAGAGCCTGGCTCCATTCCTCGCCCTGCCACTGACTCATTGCAGGTCCTCGGGCAAATCCTTTTGATTTAGGTACCAAACACAGATCTGGCTGTCTAATTTCTGTTAAAACACTGGCCATAAACTTGTGACTCACTGTGCCCATTGTGCCACAGAGATAATAACTTCCTCCCAGTGCTTGTCTATCCAGTCCCACCCCACGCCCAGGCTCCCGGTGCTGTGGAGGCAGCGGGGCAGGGGAGGCTGGATGGGCATGGTCCTGGCTTTCTGCAGCATTCTGGCCTCCCAGACTCCCAGGAACAGATATTTTTCCCAGGTGCAGAAGTGCCTGACACTGCAGATAGGTGATAGGGAGGTTCTTCCAAGGCCTGGAGGGATGCTGGTGTTTGGAGAGATAAGGAGGCATCAGGGCAGAGATGTCTCTGGTTGCAGGGAGCTCTGAGTGCCGATGCCCTCCCAGGGTACCCCACATGGAGAAAGCCCTCCTGGCTCAGGGCAGGCTGCTCAGGGCTTGCTTTGAGCTGCCAAATGAACCTGGAAGGGCTCAAAGAGCAGGAGTCTGTGCACCTAACACAGGGTGCTAGGCATTGTTAGGTCCATGCTGGGATGCTTCTGTGTCTTTGGAAATGGTGCCAGTGCCCACCTCCTGATGACCCTCTGACCCCCACCAGAGCCAGTGCCAGCTGCTTTGCCAAGCACACCAAGCCTTCATGCCCTCTTCCCTCCCCATTCCAGCAGGTATAAGGACCAGTGTGTCTGAAAGTGCTGTGAATCTGTGTCTGTTTACTGCAGCAGCTTCTATGGATGCTTTCAGGGCCACCCAACGAGTCAGAATTCCCTTGCAAGATTGAGAGACTACACAGATTCAGGATTTAACTTTATTAAGAGCAGAGGACAGAGCACAGAGCTTGTGCAGGGCTTATGCAGAAAAGCCACCAAGCTGAAAACATTGGTTGACATAACACTACCTCTGAATTATAATCACATTGGTTCTTTATCTTGGGAAAGGTATAGATCAATAGAGAAGTAAAAAAGAGCAAAGAACAATCTCAGTAGACAGTCCCATGCAAACAGGACACGAAACACAGACAAGGAAACCAAGGAAAAATGCATCTCTGCCTCCAGCTAAATGGCATAAGGCTGAAAATACAAGAATGGATGAATTAGAAAGCCCAGCTTTAAATTAAAGTTTTGACATAAACTTTTCAGAAACCTAGTTTAAAAGAATAGCAAACAGTGGGACCCTGTAATTCCTAGGTGAAATTACAGAGAGGGAAGCTGTGTCTGTTCTGGTGGCAAGGGAGAGACACTGCACTAAGAAGAGTGTGAAGTCCAGTGACGAGTGACACAAAAATCCCCAAGTGCCCCCGAGTAGAAGGAGGGTGGCATTAGGGTTATAACACTGCATCAGCACAGGCTGTAAAGAGGAGCCTACATAGACAGGAGAGCCTTATGAGAATATTGCTAAAATAAGCAGTCAAAAGATGTTTTTGGGCACAGGGATCATTTACAACCCCAGAAAAGGGCTGGTCAAGCAGCAGGGCAGAGAGGGCACTTGGAAACTGCTGTTCCAAAGCCAAGGTGTGACTGGAGAAGGAAATCAGAACAGAGCTGGATGCCAAGTGAAGTACAGAGCCATGGAGAGATGGGCCAGGAAATATTGCTGTGAACAGGTTGTGTAAAGCAGACTATTAATGCAAACGTTTTCAGCTGCACTGGAAGGGACAAGACTGCCTAGGGTTCTTCAGATCTAGGGAGTAACACAAGTCTGAGGGATATTCAGGGGCTGTAAGTGCAGTGCAGAAGAGCAAACTGCCTTTATTGCATTAGTGATCACCACGGGGGATGCTCGGGGAGGTTCTCACCTGGCACTGCTCCATTCAGGGCAGGGGGGGCAGAATCCCTCTTGAATCAAATCACCAGTTTGAGCACTTCTGAAATAGAGTGGAGAGTAACAAATTGCCAGGGGTACAGATTACCCACTGGGCATCCTGCAGGGCTCAAGCACACAGCTGATAAATCCTGAATGTGGACTGCAGTCTCTTATCCATGCTCAGACCGAGGAGGAAGAGCCGAGGGCAATATCAGCTGGAAATAGCTGAAGCCACAGAACGATGAGCCTGACTTTCCAGCCAAGCAAATTGTTAAAAATTCAAATACAGGGTCTGACTTGTAGGCACATGACTGAATGTGAAAACCAGGGGAGGAGGCAACCCAGTTTCTGTAGGGAGAGATAACACCTGGCAGATCTTTTAGGGGAAGGAAGCTCTGAAAGGATAAAAGGAAAGGTGCTCCCACAGGTGAATAACTCACTGAAAAAGGAGACAAGAGTGCAGATCAGACTTAGTGGAGGGGAATTACTCAGAGAAGGAGAAAAGTGGAGTTCTGCAACTGTATGAACCTTTCAGCAAGCTCATAAATATCCTGGACAAGGAGAGGAGATAGCAAAGTGTATAACATATAAAATCCATCAGGATGTCAAGCATTAAAACTGGATACAGAGTGTTACAGGAGGATCTCCTGCTGCTGAGCTGTTGAGCTGTTCAGGGGTGAAATCCCCTATAATTAGCACAAAATGCCACACATAAGTAGAGCCACTTTTAAGTAAAAATCACAACGTTATTGTTATTATTATTGTTGTTATTTATTATCATTATCATTAGCTGGCTGAGAACTATGTGGAACAAGCAGAAAGTGCCTTTATGCAGCTGTGTACGCCTGTGGTGATCTCACAGCTCCTGATCACCAAAAAGGGTGAAAAAAGAAAGGAAAATAATTTCTGTTCCCTTGGAAGAAGGGCAGAAATGTATCTGGTACAATCCCAGCAATGTTTTTTTCTGAGAAAATAGAAAGAATAGTGAGACTTTCATGTGGGGAAAAAGTGATTAGCCGAGGATATGGAAGAGAGGATATGGAATAAGGAGAGCAGAGGAGAAGGCAGACAAGAGAGTACTTAGAACAAAGTAATTGATGGCATCAAATGGGAACCAGAAGCTTTAAAACACCCAAAAGGCAACACATGGTGTGTAGTGAAACTGGTGCTGGTTGCCCCCGGGATTTAGATGCCAGAAGTAAAATGGTTTTGAGAGCCCAGATCAAGAAGTAGCAAATGCAGAGATGCAAATCCACCCTCTGGCTCAGGAAGTTCCTAAACCAGGGCTTCCGGAAGCTGCTGGTGCTCCTGTGGGATGCAGCACCCTCCAGGTGTGTGCTAACCTCGCCCAGCTGCCAGGTGAGGCTGAATATTGGTCCACAGCCCCTGGAGAAATTCCACTTGTGCAGGCAGTGCCATGGACTGGCATCGCAGGGAATAACGCTGTGGATGATCCCAAAGAGCCTTGCATGATCTTGGAGTTTATGCCTCTTCCTTGAGCACCTCTATCAGCCGTTCTTTGCGGGCTTTGCATGAAGGTGCATCCCTGACTCTTCCGTTGCCTGGGAAAGACCACACCTGGGAGTTGTGTCCCTGGAGAACCAATCCTGGAGCAATGCTGATGGATCCTCTTAAAGGAAGACAGACAGCTGGCAGTGAATTCCAGCTGGATGGTTTCCTGAATCGCCCTGGCACACCTGGGAAGTGTCCCAGAACAGCCACATTGCTCCAGCACAGGCTGATGAAATCTCTTGATTTCTCTCCCTGGGAAAGCTCACCTCCTGCAGAGCTCTCGACATCCTCCCCCTCTTCTCCTTCCTGCTCATCCTGAGTCTCTTTTTCTGCTACATCTTTCTTTTAACCTTACTAGGGAGGGGGGAAGGGTTTAGAGGGAAAAAAAAAGACCACCTTTAAAACCTAACACCCAAAGAACATGATTTCTGTGGGGTCATAAAGGTGTGCTCCAGGTTGTTGCCCTGCCATGGCCAGTCTACCAGCCAAGGTTCCCCCACCTCTCCCAGTTCATGATCTTTTCTTAGCACAAGCAGGGGACACTTATGCAGGCACAGCTTTCAGAAAATATTTTAGTAATGCTATCTGAGACTGAAGGCATGTGAACACAGAGGGCTTGAAGCTGGACAGTCTCTTTTTGGGTTGCACATAAGCTGGTGACAAGGAAAGCAGTTGGAAATGGCTTATTCCACATACTTGTGACTCCAGTCACAAATGCAAGAGATGCTGAAACTCCGTCTTCAGCTACTATGGCCATGCTTGCACACATGTGTAAATGTATAACACCATGTGCATTCATTTTCCCACATTGATTAGCTACGGTTTTCCAAGCAGAATCTCATTTGTTTGTTTTCTTCCTACATATTTAATTTTCAAGGCTCTGCTCCTACAGCTGGTGATATATAACCAACAAGAATTTGTTATGACTGTTCTGAAAAGCTGTTTTAAATTGCCCTCGATGAATCTCTAAGAGGGCATTTCTTCCCTTTGATCTCAGAAACATTCAGAAAAAGGGAGATAGGAAGAATAATGCCTGTATGCCTTTGCTGGGCTATGCTGACCTTGTGTAAGAGTTCTGGGCAGGCTTGAGAGACATCTGGGAAGGGACTGTGGTGTGTGGGACAACAGGCAGTGACTTGGAGAGAAAGGGGCTGTCTGGAGCAGTGACTTGGGTGCACCTTCTTAGGCAGCCCTTTTGTTGGATGGTTCCAACTAAACTGCTCAGCACCTGCCTATCAATAATTCTCCAGGCAGAAGGGGCTGGCAAGAGCCTGGGCCTGAGCTGGGCTCAGAAGCAATTTGTGCAACCTCTTGAACACTGTGGAACATGTGTCGTTCCTGTCTTGCATCACTGCTCTCTGCTCTTACTGCCTGGAGTTTCTGTTGCCCCCTGGCTCTGTGAGATATGAATTGGTGTTATTTTCTGTTCCTAATAATTTTTAAATCAGCTGTACAGATTTTCACAAAGAGCAAACATTAAAAAGCCTCAAAAGCAAATACCTAGCAGTGATGTGAATCCTAGGGTGCCCTTAGCCTGCCTCCTCTGAAATATATAAGGAGTAGCTTGATGTCTTAAGATTTTATTGTACTTCACCTTAGAGGAATAAACTGGCTGGGAGGTGGCCAGAAAGTTCCCTCTGAAAAACTGAGAGAAACTTCCTAGAATCATGCAATATTCTGAATTGGAAGGGACCCACAAGGATCATCCAGTCCAGTTCCTGGCCCTGCCCAGGACGCTACAACAATCCCAGCCTGCGCATGCATCCCTGGGAGCGTTGTTCATCCCTGGGAGCTCCTGGAGCTCTGGCAGCCTCGGGGCTGGGACCATTCCCTGTGGAGCCTGTTTCAGTGGCTTAGTGGCTTTTTTAGTAGCTTTTAAAACCACTTAGTGGTTTTTCCTGCAGCATCTATTCTCTGGATTGCAGGGTCAAGGCCCCAGCCTCTGCAGAGCCTGGGAATGTTCAGCCAGGTGTAGCTGACACTTTTCTTTCTCCTTTTCTTTGAATGCAGGATCTGAAGAGGAGGTCCAGGATGTCCATGAACACTCAGTTTAATAAAACACTGGCCTGTTTGCTCACTGGGAGTTGGAGTGGACACAGATGTTGATGGAGCTTCTCACATCTGACTCTGCCCAGCCCTGTCCTGCTCAGACACAGACTGGCAAGAGCAACGGGCCACTCGTGGTCTCCTGACACGTCCCCATGCCCTGACAATCACACAGACAGAGCCCTGCCCTCTGGGCCCATCTCCTCTGGAGGCACGGGCAGCCCCTCGTCATTGCGTGGCACCGCTCCAAGCTGGGCAGGGCTCCCAGGGAGAGCTCACCGAGTGAGTGCAAGCTGCTATTTTGGCATGTTCATGCCACAGAAGGTTTTGCTAAATGCTGCAAAAATAAACAAGCCTTCGAGACCAAAAGCTGCAGAAATTACTTTCTGTGGCCTGGTAGCTCCTGACTTCATTTCCTCACTTAGGTCAAAAGCCAGATTTCTTCAATGAACTTTTCCATGCTTATTTCAGACACAGGATCAAGCTATTCTCCATCTCACCGCTCACAGGGCTGCCCTGCAAGGTGCTGCTTCTGACTTCAGTGGAAACCAAGTGCTCTCATCACTTGGTCACCTCAATGTCCCTCAGCTGACACCGTCTCGGCCACTGACTGCCAGCAGCAGGAGAGGGGAAGACACAGGGACATCAGCATTTCTGGGAAGGAGCTGGGTCAGGCTCTTTCCATTGCAAAGAATCCACCCTCTCATCTGGCAATGCGAACAAAGTCTATCACTCACCCCCTAACTCCTCCACTTACCCTCAAATAGCTGTTCTGGCCAGCCCTGTTAAGAGCATATTTCAAACATATCTTAGATGTCCCCATCACAGGAGTAATACAAAATCCTGGATTTCACATGGCTCCTGCTTCTCTCCTTCCTCTCATTGCCCCAAGACACAGCAAATATTCCCAGCAAAAGCCTCCATAATAAATGCAGAGCAGAGCCCTATCCATCACCCAGCCTTAACTTCATATTCTGAGACTCCTGAAATCCTTCAAAAGGATTTTTCTGTCTTTTCCAACATTTTGATGATTCAGGGAGAAAACTTGAGAAATCATCAGGCTCTAGTTTATTACGTTCCCACTCCCCGCATTTATGAATATTTTGGGGTTTTCTGAATGTCACTGGTTCTTATTTCCTACATCTCATAACTTGCAGACATTCAAGCAAAATAAAACCTGCCAAATTAAAAAATACAGAACCCGTGCAGCTTTCAAACAGCAGAGAATTCCCATCAGGTTCACTGCCCTAAATGATCAGTCAGGCCAAAGAATCAGCCAGATTCCCATGTGAAGTGCACGTTTCTGTGGCACCAAGTGCCTCCAAGCACAAGGAAGCATTGGTGAGGATACAGCACTAGAGCTAAAGACAACTCTTAACAATTTGAAACTTGATGTAGGGACAGACTTTCTCATCTGCTCAGTAAAGCTTCCTGTGTCTTCCTTTGAAGCAGCAGCTTCTCAAGAGAGCACTCTGGTGATGCAGTCCCAGTTCAGGATAATCCTTTGCCTTCCTTTGTTGGTGGGCTTTTTACGGGGTTTGCTGCCCTTAATCCTCGAAAAAGGCATCTTTGTCCCAGCTGCTAATCAGTCCCTGACAGTCAAGTGATCAGCCAATAGCACTGTTTTAAACCCAGCATTATCCCCTTGTAGTGCTCATTCCTTGTCTCCTTGTGACCAGGCCCCTGTGGGACCTTTCAGCCTAGGGAAGAGCTGAATATCTTTCATCAAAGAACCCAGCAGAACTAAATTCAGACCTTTCCAGGCTCTTGTTTGTCCTACAGTGCAAGCAGAAGACACAAGCTCAGAGAGTTTTCTCCTGTGAAGTTGGTCTTAAACTAGAGGAAAAATCCAGGAGCGGGTCTGGATTCATCCCATTCAGCTTCTCGTGCTCCTGGTCTGTGGCTTGTCTGAACCAGCTCCCTGTGTCCTTGACCATCCTGGAGGGCTCGGAGGCTTAACAGAGGGGGAGGGTCATGAAGTCAGGGTGCTCCCACTTGCTTTTTTGAGGAGTCAGGAAGGCAGAGAGCCTCCAGGGATGCACTTCACTGCTCAAAAGAACGAGTGCAGCTCTAAAGTCCTCTCTTTGCCTCCTTATCCCCAGCAGAAGAGGGAATTGTGGAAAGAGGGAATTCTATGGCTCAGAATTTGTGAGCCACAAGCTTCTTTGGGAAAGCTGCACCCTCTCCACTCCCCACTGCAGTATTACCAGGCTGCCAGGGCAGCGCCTGCTTCCAGGTGCTTCCCTTCCCTGACCTTATGCTGCTGCTCCTGTTCACGTAGGAAATGCTGGAGTGCAGGTCTGCCTCGGTGGGGGCTCAGGGGGAGGAGAGGGAGGAACTGTCTGGGAACCTGGGTTTGAAAGATCCTCTTCAGTAGATGGATGACTATCCTTGGCTGCCTGGGAGGGAAGAAGCAGTATCTGAGAAAATAGGGAGTGGTTCCTCACAGTTCTTTGCCTCTTGCTTCTGGGTGATGCTTTTGAGTGCTTGGTGCCTGTGGGCTCCACCATGGAATTTCTCCAGCATTCCTGCAGTGATGCAGAGCTCATTTTCCTTCTTTGCATGCCAAGTCACAGCCAAAAACTGATGGAAGCCAGGGCATCCCAAGCTCCCTCTATCCAAACGGAAGGTCCAGTCCTTCTGCTGGGACCCCGTTCCCAGGAGCTCCGGCCCTGTGAACTGGGCATGTGGTCGGGCTGGCTGGATAACTCCCCTCCTGCACAAATCCTTCAGATCCTTTGGAAATGTGAATATCAGTTCGTTTTGTTGTTGCTTTTTGTTTCGTTTGGTTTTTTTCTTTTTTTTTTTTTTTTTTTTTCTTTTTTTTTCTGAGTCTATCCTGGTTCTCGGGGTTTGGGAATAAATTATGACCCACACACAAAAAAAAAAAAAAAAAGAATACGTTTTATATGTATGCAAAACTGTGTATTTATGTCCGATAAACACAAAGATGTGTGAATATGCTGATGTGCTCAGAAATATATTTATTTACTAATATATTTATCCATGTACCCGTCTGCTGCCTGCGTTTGTTCTTTGTACGTGGGGCTGCGCTGGCGGAGGAGCCCGCGCGGAGGGATCCCGGGATCCAGGGCCCGGCCGTGACAGAGCCCCCGCCCGCCGCGCCCGCTCGGGCCGGGGCGGATCCAGGGCCGGGGCGGGTCCGTTCCCGTTCCCGTTCTCGTTCCCGATCCCGGGGCGGATCCGGGGCGGGTCCGTTCCCGGGGTGGATCCGGGGCCGGGGCGGATCTGTTCTCGTTCCCCTTCTCGTTCCCCTTCTCGTTCCCGATCCCGGGGTGGATCCGGGGCCGGGCCGGGTCCGTTCCCGTTCTCGTTCCCGTTCCCGTTCCCGGGGTGGATCCGGGGCCGGGGCGGATCTGTTCTCGTTCCCGTTCGCGTTCTCGTTCCCCTTCTCGTTCCCGATCCCGGGGTGGATCCGGGGCCGGGGCGGGTCCGTTCCCGTTCTCGTTCCCGTTCCCGGGGTGGATCCGGGGCCGGGGCGGGTCCGGGGCCGCGGCGCAGTCGCAGAATGAGACCCGCGCAGCGATGGCCGCGATCTCGCTGGAGACCGTCCCCAAGGACTTGAGGCACCTGCGCGCCTGCCTGCTCTGCTCCCTCGTCAAGGTGGGACCGGCAAGGGGACAGGGACAGGGGCAGGCACAGGGACTGCTCCCCGCCGGCTCCGGACCTTCCTCCGCCCGGCCTAAGCCTTGCAGCCCCTACCCGGCCCTTCTCCCCGGCCACGGCACTCCCTGGCCCAGCCCCCTCACGTCGGCTCGGGCCTCCCCGACCCCGACCCTTCCCTGCGCTGGCTCTATTTCCTCTCGGCCCCGGCCCGAGCCTTTCTGCCCTTCCCGGCCCTTTCCCCGCCCGATCGGCCCTCCTTGTCCCGGCCCAGGCCCCCCTCCCCGGCCTGGACCTTCCGACCCCGGCCCGGCCTCCCCGCTCCTGCCACGGCCCTTTGACGCCCGGGCCTCTCTCCCTCCCCTGCCTCCTGCAGCCTCTTTCCGTCTGAGCACTTTCTGTCTGCCCCGGTCCTGGCCCTGAATCCTTCTCGGGGTTTCCTCCCTTTTCTCAACCCTGCGGCCACCCGGCTCCCAGCTGGTCCCAGTCTCAGACACCCGTCTTCCCTTAGACCATCGACCAGTTCGAGTACGATGGCTGTGACAACTGCGAAACGTATCTGCAGATGAAGGGCAACCGTGAAATGGTCTATGACTGCACCAGCTCCTCCTTTGATGGGTGAGTGGGGCTGGGCCTGGACGCAGTCCCCCAGGAGCCTGGGGACACTGAAGTGGCACTGTGGGGTCACCCAGCCAGGAGACATCCCCTCACTGCCATCCCTCCTGCAGGATCATCACCATGATGAGCCCTGAGGACAGCTGGGTCTCCAAGTGGCAGCGGATCAGTGAGTAATCTGGGAGCTGGAGATCCCTTCTCTGCAAACCCTTCTCAGGGGCAGTGGGAACTGCTGGTTGGGCTGTGGAAGGGGTTCTGCCCCCCCCCCCCCCGCCCCCCAGTGAGGGGACATCTGCACAGCTTGAGGATTCCCACTTGCTTGGCTGGTCCATGTGGGATAACTTGAGGTTTTATTTCCTGCAGGTACCTTCAAGCCAGGTGTCTATGCAGTGTCTGTGACTGGCCGCCTGCCCCAAGGTACCTGTGTGATGGAGTCAGGGTTTGGGGCTCTGAACCACTGCACAGGGAACATGCCATGTGGGTGATGGGATCAGCAAAGGTGTGATACGATCAGCAAAGGGGACTGCGAGGAGTCACCTGCTGGACTGGAGAGGGAGTTTCAGGGTTCAGCACTGCACCTGCCAGAAGTTTATATTGTAAACTGCTGACTAAAGCCTGCTTATCAGAGGGAGAAACTGGGATTAATGAGTGATTCTGGAAAGTGGGCACATCTCAAACCATTCAGGTCCAGGACAACATGGAGTTTTGTTCATAGAAAAGGGTTTTGCAGGATGGGGTGCTGTTGTGGCAATCCCAGTGAGCACACCCCTCCTCCTGCACTAAGGACTTATGCCATGGTGGATTTGTGTGTTTACAAATGGAGTGGAGGGTACAGAGGATTTGCTTCTTCTCTGGAATGCAGGAAGGGCATCATCCATCCAGCTGAGTTCCTGCCCAGTATGTAGCCCCAGAGTAGACTCATAACCCAGGAGTGAATCCCAAACCCCTGTTGTGAAAGCTATGCCTGTGTCTGGAATCCCAGCTTTCTTATTTCTGACTGAGCCCTGTATTGGGAAGGAGCCAGAAACATCATGAGGCCGGAAGCTGAGGCCTGCCTTCTGACACAGCCCAGGCACATCTGAAATACCCAGGGTTAGGGTTTAAATGGGATATTGGGGAAAGGTTCTTCCCCCAGAGGATGGTGGGGCACTGCACAGGCTCCCCAGGGGATGGTCACAGCCCTAAGGCTGGCAGAGCTCGAGGAGTGTTTGCACACTGCTTCCAGGGATTAACAGGCTGGGATTGTTGGGGTGTCTGTGCAGGGCCAGGGGCTGGATTCCCATGATCCTTGTGCATCCCTCTCTTCCAACTCAGGATATTCCATGATTCTGTGAAATGAAGATGATTGTCCAGTTCTACATGACAGAATCACCAGATGTTCCTAGGGCTCCTCATTCCAGGAGAAGACTGAAATGTGTTTGTCTCCTTGCTGCAGGGATCGTCCGAGAGCTGAAGAGCCGTGGCGTGGCCTACAAGTCTCGGGACACAGCCATAAAAACCTGAAGGGCCCTTGTGCTGCCTGGAGATCCCAGTGCTGCGTGGAAGAGGCAGTGGGTACTGCTCCAAAACCTCTGAGCTTTATCCTGTAGGGAAGTGGGGCTGGACTCGGAGTGTGCTGGCTCAGCTCCCTTCGCTCAGTACCTCCAGACTCCACCACACCACAGACCACAGACATTTATCTGAGCCTTGACAGGGGGGAGGGTGTGAGTAGAGCTGGAAAAGTGTGTTTAATCATGATGCCCAAGCTTTTTTACAATTGGTGTGGGAAAGAGGGGATTTGGGAAATAGCTGTGTAAATAGTTCAATAAAACCCACTGCCTGACCAGGGCTGGGTCCAGCTGTCACTCTGTCACTGTTTTCACCACTGCAGGGTGGTGAGGTGTGGGGGCTCACACTCACCTCACCCTGCCTATACCACACTGTGGAGCCTGCGATTGTCACTGCTTGTGCCATGGGCCAAATTCCTGCCTTGAGAGCAAGATCCTGCCCTGGCTGCACAAGGTGTCCTTCCATGTGGAAAACCTGCAGCTGCCAGCTGGATGGAGCAGATACGGTGATGGCCAGTGCTTCCTGTGGAGTTGGTTACATGGAGGTCACGGAGCCCTGGGCCTGCAGGCCCTGTACAAGGGATGGGGTAGCAGGACGGAGCTTCCAGGACCATCCACTGCCTGTTGATTGGCTCCAGGACAGGCAGGGCAGGACGAGCCCACTGCTGGTGTGGTTGGGAGGCAGCACCAGGTCTTGCACATGGGTGGGGTGGACTAGCAAGGGTGGAAACACCCACCCAGCCTCCTATTCTGCAGATCTGACTGTTACAAATGTCAGCTTGGTGTCTGTAACACTTGAACTCCTGAGGGATTTGGCCTTCTTTTTGAATTGCTTTGTTTTGAGTTCAGCATAACCCGTCGATGAAGAAGGGCGGAGTCCTCGATCAGTAGCTCTGTGAAATAACCTTTTTTTTTTTTTTTTCCCGAGATAATCCTGGAGCTGGAAAGCTCAAATTTTGTTTTCTGGAGACAAGTAACGGAAAACCATTAGAGCCTGAAAACTGCACTTGGTCTGGGATGAGAGCAGCTGCAGCACAGGGACTGGCTGAGGAGTGACACTCCCAGGAGTGCAGATGTGATGCCCTCTCTGCACTGCTCTGGTTTGTAGAGCTGGCCATGAGAATTGAGTCCCAGGTGCCCCAGGTCAGACAGAGCATGGGCTCCTGTGGAGATCTGGAGCAGAAATGTGGTGGGAGAAGCCTGGAGCACAGGGAGGCTGGAGGCAAAGGTGCCTTAAGCCACCTTTTGCATAGGCCCTTGCAGATGTGGTGCTGAAGTAATCAGTATTTTCTCAGTGCAGACCAGGGCCAAGTCAAGTCCTTGCTGGGCTCTGAGCTCCAGCAAACGTCTCCATGTGCAGGTCACCTTTTGTGGAAAGAGCTGAGAGCACATCAGCCCCTGGTCTGGGGATTGGACTCTCCTCTTCGGTAGAGGGAGCAGCAGGTTCAGTTCTGCAGTCAAAAGGGGGAGTTGACCATGACTTTCACACATCCCTGGTGAAATCAAAGCCCTTGAGTTGACTGGTGAATCATTCTTCAGGCTCGCTAGGTTGCAGTCTGTGCAGAAGATGGACCTTGGGAATTCCCAACAGGCCTGTGGGACAAGAGGTGTGACTGTCCCAGCAGCCCAGGGCCTGCCTCTGCAGGATGCTCGGGTTTAGGCATTCTGGGCATGCACCTCTGGGCCCTGGAGGGCAATTTTGGCCCAGCTGTGCCATGAGTGGCACAAGGTAACCTGGGATCCCCTCAGATGCATTCATCCCCTGTAGAATGGTCTGGGAAAGCTGCACCCAGGGCTGTCTGGGCAGCCTGATACGTTCAGGATGGAAGGGGACAAGGAGGATGAGGTGGGTGGCTCTTTCTGCAGCTGGCTGGAGATGGTTTTGGGGGGCAAGGGTTTGGCTCCAGCCAGGGTGGGAGGATGTTGGATGACAGAGCCACCCCCCTGCCATGCCCAGCCTGGGGAGCCTCACGCTGGCAGTGCCACGGGGTGGCAGCACGGACTTGTGCTGGGGCTGGGGAACTGCTGGAGACCGACTGAGGCACAAGCTCCATTTTCTGCTGTTCCACAGCACCTTTCAATCCAACTGCCTTCCCCTGGCATCAGGGAATGGCCATGCTGGAGCTGATTCAAGGCTGGAGACATATCAGGACCCAGGACCCTTGTCCCCTGGCCCATGACGCAAAGGAGGTGACGAGAGGGCTCTGCACAGGACCCTGAGCAGGATGGGCTTGTTTGACTGGGTTTGCTGTGGGGCTGAGGCTCCGTGGTTCTCATCTCCTTTCCTGGGAAATTGCAGTCACCGCTCAGGGCTGGGAACTTTGCTTAGGAAATTGTCCCCAGGAGCGGTGTGCACTGTCACTGTGCCTCTCCGGGAAACTGAGGGGGTTTGGAAACCCTGCAGAGACCTCACCCCTTGCTAGAAGCCCAAGTGCTCCAGGATATGTAGAGTTAAAACCGGCTGGAGCTGCAGTGCAGATGCAAAGGAGCCACCCCAGTGAGGAAAATGAAGGTGGTGGTCCTTGAAAGCTGCACCTCCTGTGCCTGTAGCGCTTCCTAGAACGCAGTGCCTCTCACCAGGCCAGCCCTGAGCCCATTCCCTGCGAGCTCCCTCACCGCCCACGCCAGGCCCGCAGCTCACACCACGCAACCCTGGTGACCCTCTGCTCCTGCAAGGCTCCCAAAAGCAGCCCTTCAGTGAGACTCCAGCCCCAGAGCTGTCTGGGGTTTGTGCGAGCAAAAAAGCAAACGACGCGGAGATTTATTCGCTGCAAAAAGTAGGGCAGGGAGCTCTCACGTTGAAGAAACTGGAGGAAAAATGTGCACCAGCAGCCAGAGTGGCAATCGGGAGAGAAAAGCGTCAACGGGCTGGGAGCTGAGATATGAGTCAGGACGGCTCCTCCCCCTGCATCAAATGACGCTCAAATGTTTCAGCTAGGCCTGAAAATGCTGCAGGTTTGGCACCCCGAGGAGCCTGGGAGCTCTAGGCGGCAGGGCCAGGGCAGCCCCGGCAGCGGGGCAGGAAACACGAGCCACTGGATTTCGTGCGGGTTTTGAGAACCGATACCCCGGCTCTCCCTGCGGACGAGAAAAGCGACTTTCCAAACCGCAGAGCCCTCGGTGCCTCTGCAGAGGCAGCTGCCGGGAAATGCCTGTCCCCACCTGCGCGGGGCCCCTCCGGTGCTGCCCGGGGACAGGGACCTGCCCACAGCCGGGTCAAGGCGGCCCTCGGCCTCTCACTTGGGCCACCTGGGCTTCAGGTGAGGGGGGCCATGTACGAGAGCACTTTGGACCCTGCCCGGGGGGCCGAGGCAGGGTGATCTCCCCATTCTGCCCCCGGGGCTGCTCTGTGCCTGGTACATCGAGGTGCTGCTGGCACTGGCAGCAGCATCATGGAATCATGGAATGCTTTGGGCTGGAAGGAATTTTAAAGACCGTCTCGTTCCCTGCCTTGCCATGGCCAGGGACACCTTCCACTGTCCCAGGCTGCTCCAAGCCCTGTCCAGCCTGGCCTTGGACACTTGCAGGGATCCAAGGGCAGCCACAGCTGCTCTGGGCACCCTGTGCCACAGCCTCACCACCCTCACAGGGTAGAATTCTTTCCCAATATCCCATCTAACCCAGGCCTTTGTAAATTGTCTCTCTCCATCTTTCCTGTAATTTCCCTTCAGGTACTGGAAGCCCATAGTTAGGTCACCCTGAAGCTTCCTTTTCCATGCTGAACAATTCAAATTCTCTCAGCCTTTCCTGATAGGAGAGGTGTTCCTACTCTCTGAGAATCATTCCTGCTTCGCTCTAAATCCACTTTCACCTGCTTCACTGGCTCCCAGTGTGGACTTGGACTTTCCCAAGTGCCTTTTGGCCACCCTGTGTGCCTGGGGGAACTGGTTACCTCAGGGATGTGGAAACCCTTGGACACAGGTGGTAGGGGTGGGGGGAAAGCCCCAAACAGACCCCAGCTTAATACAAAACTGTTTTCCTTGGAAACTGGCTGAGGAGACCTTGGCAGGTGGAGGTGATGGGGAAGATGACCTGAGTTGTCCTGGTACCTGGAGTGAAATGCTGCTGTAGTGAGATTGGCAAAGCCTGAGGCATGCCAGGAATGGGTGCCCCATCCTGCCTGTCACCTCCATGTTGGGGCACATGGGCAGAAGCCATCGAGGCCCCTGTGTCTGATGTGGTGGGGAGAGGAGGCGCCCAGGGCCAGATATGAGCAGCAGCAGGAGGGGGGAAGGTTTTTTTGGGGGGGGAGGTGGGGAGGGGGCAAGCTGCAAGAGCTCTCAAAGCATGGCAGGAACAGGGCCCAGCTGCCACATGTCCATCCCAAGGGATCCCTGGTGCACTGGAATGGAGGCAGGTGGGCAAGGAACTGGGACATGCTCCCTGCTCCGTGGATCTGTGAGGAAACAGGGAGCTCCGATGCCTGATGGGTCCTCTGGGTGCTTTCCCCTCAGGAACTGCAGTGGAAGGAAGAGGCTCTGCCTTCTGAAGGGGAGAGACCGGTGGGTTGCTGACAGAGGCCTGAAAAGGGCACCTGGAAGTAGAACCTTGTAGCCCTTGTAGCTCAGGGCTGTCTGCAAAGAGCCCTAAACTGCTTCATGATGCATACCTCCAAACCCACGGGTCTGCCCACAGAGTTGGGGTTCTGGAGTCTGGTGGGGAGTCCCAACCTAGACTGAGCTCTTTCACCTTCCTAGTCTATTCCATCATGAGAAGGGAGATGCAGAGGGTTGGGAGGGACAGAGTGGAGTCTCAGCTCGGTAGTGGAGGTGGCTGGGGGTGCTGAGGACACATTTCCTGAGGGCACATGGCAAAGTGAGACCACAGCTGAAGTCCAAGGAGGGATTTGAGAATCTAATGGTATCTCCCCATCCGAGCTGTCCCAGACCTCCTGATGCATCCCAGGTGGCACTTGTCCTTCCCTCCTGCTGGCCAGCTGCATGTCACCCAGACTGATGCTGGTGCTGGGCTGGAAGGGGCTTTTCCCCTCCAAGGGAATGGTCTTTCTGCATGGGCAGTTGCAGAAGAACCATTGAGTGCCCAAACAGAGCCCTGGGACTTGTTTTGGGAAGGGACATTGCACCTCTGGTCCCCAAACAGGTGTGTGGTCCCCGACCAGGTGTGTGGTGGAGGGCAACACATTCCAGCAGCTGCAGGATGCATCCCCTTGGCTGGGTGGGGGCTTTGGAACTGCATAGCTGGCCTGGAAAGGCGCTGGAAAGGTTTCATCAATGCCAGCTTCGGGGAGATGCTTCCTGGCAGCCCCGAGTGCCTGTCCCCCCTCCTCCATGTCTCTCGCCCTCAGAGATGCTCAGCTATTCCTGCCCCTTGTCTTGGAGGGGCAACAAGGGGTGAGGGTTTGTCACCAGGGAGCTCAGCCCTACACCTCCTGAGCCCATCCTGCCCTGTGAAATCCACAGCCCAGCCTCGTGGTTCTCATCCCTCCTTTCCAGTATCCCTGCTGGGCTCCGTCCCACAGCACCCTCATCCCAGGAAGAGGGGGAAGCAGGAGCCGCCCATCTGCAGCAACGGATGCTGTGGGGGCGCGCAGCGCCCCGGACCATGGGGTCCCCTTCCCCCACCTGCGTGGCCGGCGGCAGCCGAGGCCACGGAAAGCGACGGAGCAGCCCCGGCCCCGGCCCAACCGCCCCGCGCCCGCCATTGGCGCAGCCGGGCCGCGATTTTTTCCATATATGGGCAAATCCAGAGCCATGTCCCCCGCCCTCCCGCGTCACTTCGCCTTTTTGAGGTTTCCCTTCGCGCTCTCATTTGCCTCCCGCCCGCTGCCTCCCCGGCCCGGCAGTTTCTGGTTGAGTCACTTTTAACGGCCCTGCTCCTGCCCGGCCTCCGGGACACCGGCGAGGAACGGGCAGGGGCGTGGGGCTGCGAGCACTCGGGGACCCCCTGAACATCCCGCTCAGGGCCTCATCCCGAGCCCGGTGGGGAAACGGGGCTCGGCCCACGCCGGTAGCACAGTCCTTCTTTTGGGTGCAGAGGCGACCTCTCTCAGCCGTGCCCCAAATGCTGCAGTTCTTCCTTGAAGGTTTGCCGTGATGGTGGCAGACGATGCTCTTCCCATCCAAAAAGCTCTCGGGGCAGTGCTTGGCACTCCTGATTTTTTGGTGCTGCAGATGTGCCTAGCATCTGCTCTCCGGGAGAGAGAGGGCTCAGAGCCCTCTGTCCCGGGGGTCTTTTAGGAGGTCACCCTTTGCACTGTCAAGCAGAGAGAGCCGTGGCCCCTGCCCCATGCCTCTGTCCTGTGTTCTCAGAGGGACATGGTATCATTAGGCTTCAGTGTGAACAGTGGCCTGGCCGAGATACTGCGGCTCCTTTGGAGCCTGGCCAGGAGATGCTACAGCTTGGCTGTGCAGCCAGTGGCTCACCTGGCCACTTTCCCGCTGGCCCCAGGGCAGTGGAGGTGGATCAGGGAGAGTTTGGGTGAGACCACCCTGTTCCTCCTTCTCCTCCTCCTCCACAAGGTGCCAGTTGGATGGAAGCCATGAGGAGCTGCATGGAGCCATGGGGTGCTGGATGGAGCCATGGGGAGCTGCATGGATGGGAATCACATGGGCGTGGGGGGGCAGCTGCCTGTCCCCACTACCGAGCAGGGTTCACAGGCCAGGCTGGGGCACAGGCAGGAGCTCATCTCCCAGCCCTGGGGCTGAGGGCAGCACTTCCCCTGCCGGCAGTGATCACCACAACCGCAGGCGAGGAGGGGAAGTTGCTGCAAGGCCGATAAGAAATATCAGCGCTTTCGCAGTGCCTCGGCTGCACAGCCCGACAAGGGCCCTTCCCCCTGCCCAGCGCTGGGCCCAGCGGCGCCGCTGCCCCGGCCTCGGGCTCCTGCTCCCCTGTGCTCCCCGATACTGGAGAGTTACTGGAAAAGGAACAGCCCTGCGGGCAGAGGGGACCTCGGTGCTGCAGGGTGGCAACGCACCCGCAGTGCTCCGTGCACAGGAAATCTTGGGGTGCGTGGCAGTGTCTGACCTGCATCCGGGTGCCCTGAGACGAGGGCAGGGGAAGGCAGAGTGGGGGAGTGGTGCCTTGCGGGGTCATGGTTTGTCTCAGGGAGCTGCACCCCAGGGTCCATCAGCAAGCCCCTGGGAGACACTGAGCAGGTGGGCAGAGTATGGAGAGGGGCCTTGGGAATGCTGGGGAACAGATAATCTCATGAGGTTCCCAGGGGAGGAAACACAGCTGTTTCAGCCTCCCCCGACCCCAAAAAGCTCCTGGAGCTCCTTCAGACTGACATGAGTGGAGCAGGACCAAATGATGCAGAGCCAAGGGCTGGAATAGGAATTCCCACAGCCTTGTTTGCCAGCCAGTAAAATTAACCAGTGGCTGGGGAATGTGGTAAGTTCATCATCAGTTGGAGACTTTCAGAGACCTCATCAGAACCCAAGGAACCAGATCTGCTGATTTCTTCCTTTCTGAGACCCATGCAGGCAGAAGGAAACCAGCCCAGGACCCAAAATGTCATATCCCCCATCTGTGCTGGGCTGGGGAAAGAGGAAGCGTTGCCTCCCCCCACTTCTCTGCTGGGAAAGCGCCTGTGGCCCCTCTGCATGGCCCCTCAGCAGCACAGGCAGGTGCTGGGCAGGGCTCTGCTAGGGACCCCATTTTGGTAAGGCTCAGCTTCCTCCCTGCTGTCATCCTGCTCGTCCCCAGCTCTGGCCACGTGCTTCGCTCTCCCCTGACATGTTGTCCTTGGGTGCAGTCTCCCCCAGCCGCCTCTGTTCGGAAATATTTCCATCCTGCTTTGCCCCATGGTTAGCCTCAAACTCAGGTTTCTTCACTTGGGCCCAACTTCTCACCCTGTCCCCTCCTCCCAGCCTGCAGTATTTACCAGGGACCAGTTTGTCATCAGCCAGAAGCGTGGCCTTGACCCTGGGTCACAGGGCGAAAGTCCCTCAGCAGCACCTTTGGGGCCACATCTCTCTCTGGTTGCCCCCCAAAAGGCTCCTTTCTTTGCTGTAAGAGTGTAGTTGCCTATCTCGTGTACAGTTTTCACCCCTTGTGATGGCACCCACCACTGCTGGGGAGTGTCCCATGGCACCTGAGGTGGCTGATGGCACTGGGGGATGTCTCCAGGATGGTCTCTGGGTTGGCAACAATCTGCTCTCAGGCACAGGGTGGGATTGTTGTGGTGTCCTGTGCAGGACGAGGAGCTGGATTTGATGATCTTTGTGAATCCCTTCCAAATGAGGATATTCTGTGGTTCACACCAAAAATGATATTTACATGTTTCAGGCCCCTAGGAGGGCCAGTCTGGGAGGCACCTGAAGTCACCTGGCATCAGGAGGTCACCCCATGGACCCAGCCTGCACATGGTAGCCTCTGCCATGGATGAATGGTTGCCTACCACAGGCCCCTGGCGAGGCAGCACAATGCTCCTGGACTCAGAGCTGCCAAAAGGGCCCTGGGGAGACATCACCAAGAGCACTTCCATTCTTTGCTGAATTTCTCTCCAGCACAGGGAACACAGTGTCCCCAGCCCCATGACCATAAGGGATGGAGACGGGCACAGGGCCAGGGAAGGGTGGGAGACAGGGCAGCCCTTGGTGGCCCAAGGCACAGGGTTCTGATTGTTTTTTCCACTGAAACTTCCACCAGCCTTGGTTTGGAAAGGGTTTCCCAGCCAATTCCCTCTCTCCTAAAAGCCTCCTTTTCCTGCTGCCATCAGCACACATGCAGCTCAAGTCAAATCACTTCTGTCTGTGCTGCTGCCTGGTTATTTTTGGCTTTGCTCTTCCCCTGCCTCTTGCAAACCTCACCAGTACCGTTTTTTATACATTTCTGCCCAGATTATCAATGTAGAGAGTGAATTGCATTAGCCTAAAAAGAAGCCTTTGGCAGAGGCACATGAAAACCAGTGCAGGGACAGACATGGCCACATTTATAGTCACTTTTGGGGATTTAGTTTGTAGTTTTTGATCTAGTTTAGTGGTGGGCTTACCCTGGCACTGGGATGGGGTGGTTGCTAGCTGTGCAAAATCCTCCTGCTCTGTGTCCCAGCACCATCCCAGTGCCGTCACTGGGGCCATTGTGACCTGGATGTGCCAACCTCCAAACCCAGCTTTCGGTTTTCTTTGCGGGGCCTCACATCCCTGTTGGTCTCTACAGCTGCCCAGGGCCAGGGGAAGTTTGGTGCTGCTGAGCCCTGAGGGGGTGAGAGGCTCCAGGAAGCCGCTTGCGCCATGTGTTTCCTAAAGCAAGGTTTAGGGACTGTGACTCGCTGGCACCTGTGTCCCCACTGCTTCACCCCAATGACCAGGCAGCCCATGAGTCTTGCAGCCCCTGCCACGGACTGCTAGACCCTCCATGGGCAGGAACTGCCCCCAGCTAGGATGGAGTGAGGGGCCACAGTGCAGCTGAGCAGCCGTGGGAGGTGGATTCAGTTACTGTCACCCTGTGCAAACACCTCTTTTTTTTTTTCCCCTTTCTTTCTTTCTTCTTCTTTTTTTTTTTTTTTTTTTTTTTTTTTTTTTTTTTTTTTTTGGTTTTTTTGGTTTTTTTGTACAAACATGTTTGTCGCTGTCAGCAGCAAAGCCCATGAGAGCGTAACCGGCTGGTGCTTCCTGGCCCGGTGCTGGGCCGGCTGCGGTTGGGCTGCGGGGTGGCGCTGGGTGGGACCGGCACCGTTATCTGCTCCGCAGCGACGGCTCTTCCTGTGGTGGGGCCACGTGGGCAGGATGGGGTTAAAAGCAGCCCCGCGCCCCACAGGGGCCCATTGCTCCCCAGCCAGCACCCCATGCAGCACCCCACGACACCAGCAGCGGCACCCAGCACGGGCCACCAGCACCTGGCTTGGACCAACAGCACCTGGCACTCACCTCCATGGCCGGTGTGGGCCACCGGCACCTGCGTGGGTCGCCCACACCCAGCGTGGGCCATCGGCACCCAGTGAGAGCCGCCCGCAGCCGACCCGGTAACGGGACCCAGCGAGGCGCCCGCGCGGTGCTGGGGGAGCAGCGTGGGCCGTCCAGGGGTGCTGGCAGCCGTGGCTCTGGTGCCACCGTGAGGGGGGCAGTGGGTGCTGGGGGCCGATGACAGGTAAGGGGGGCACAGCGGGGTGGCAGGGAAGGAGGTGCTGTGCTGGCAGGCGGGCAGAGGCGGGAAGTGCCCAAAGCAGAAGTAACACCCAGGGAGTTTCTGGCGGCAGCCAGGACGGGACCGGGTGGACGTGGAGGCTGGTGTGGCAGGTGAGGCTCTTGGGGCTGGGTGGTCTCAGTCGTGGGGACCTGCGGGTGACCCCAAAGGGCTGTGGGGGCATCCAAAGGATCTCTGTGTGTGTGGCAGATGGAGTGAGGGGGGTTCCAAGCGGAGCGCCAGGACCTGGAGCTCCTGTGACCTCTGGGCAGGGATGGAGCAAGGGGGACTTCAGTATAGGATGGGAGAACAAGGAGGGTTCCCATGAGGACATTTTAAGAAGGACCCATTGCCATAGGGTCTTCACCACGGCGACAAGGCAGTGCAGGGGATCCCCGTCATGCAGATGGCATTTGCCGTGGGCTCGCCACCACAGGGACGAGGTAAAGGAGCCCTCTGTGGGCCAGGATGCCATTTAGGTGCGGTCCCCTCATGGGGACATGGCATGGTGGGCCCTCTGTGATGCAGATGGGATTTGAGGGACAAGGATGGAGTTTGAGGTGGGATCTCACCCCTGGGGTCCAGACATGGGCGTCATCTGAGACCGGGGTGGGGTCTGAAGGGCAGCAATGGAGCTCAAGGTGGAATTTCCCCTATGGGGACAAGGCAAGGGGGTCCTTTGGGAATGCCATGGGAGGTGGAGGTGTCCCCATGGGGTCAAAACAAACGCATCCTCTGTGCCTAGGATGAGGTTTGAGAGAGGGTGATGGGGTTTGCAATGTGGACCAGGCATTAAAAGCAGGGATGGGGCATTTGGGTTCTCTGTGACCAAGATGGGGTCTGATGTGGGGTCCTTCCTTTGGGAATGAGTCAAAACTGTCCCCTATGACCAGGATGAGGTATTAAGTGGCCTCCCTGCCTTGGGGAAAAAGTGAGGGCGTCCCCTGTGCCCAGGACAGGGCTCGAGGTGGGACTGTGGGGTATGAGGTAGGGTCTCACCCATGGGTAAAAGGTGAGGATGTTCCCTGTGCTCAGGATGGGGGTTTTGGGGGGACAAGGGAGGGCAAGGCAGGATCTCCCCCTGGGATAAGGATGTCCCCCATGCTTGGAATGGCTCCTAGGAGGTGACACTGCCGTAGGCTCTCTGTCCTGGGGCTAGACCAGACCTGCCATTTACGTCTGTGGCCACACCAAGGCCAGAAGTGCCCCATGGCAGGGCCACATGGGGTGTGGCAGTGGCCCCATGTGGGGGAAGGAGCTGCACGCCGGAGGAGAGCGGCCACCGACAGCGACTGAGAGACAGTGCAGTCACCCATAAAGTAGAAAGCACTACTAAACAGCACTGCAGGGTGTAGTGTTTCCTACTTTATGGATGAGTGTACTGTGGGCTACGGAGAAGAGAGCACGGAGCAGCGCCGGACCCACAAGCCCATCGGGAGCCGCCGTGGGCCAAGAGTGCCAATGGGCTCTGCCTGGCTCACAGCACCCACCCAGAGCTTCACCACGCTCCTGGGGATGCTCTGCTTGTCTCCACGTGTCTCCCTGGCACCTGGCATGGCCACGTGGGCAGGAGGGGCCAACGCAGTGTCCCATGAGTGCCACTGAAAGGACCCTCCCATTGGAGTGAGCCTCGCACTGAGAGGCCAGGTAGGCAGCAAAGCCTCCCATGTACATTTTTTCCCCCATCTTCATTTTCCATGTGGTGAAGCCCTGGGATGAGCTGGGCAGTGGCAGCCACATGGAGCATGGGAGGCAAAGTGGAGTTCCTGGTGATTGCTGGGTTCAGCGGGGTGAGGGACTGCTAAATAAAACTCTTTTGATATTGACTTGTGGATTTTTTTATGCAATTCCTGAGAACTGGGGAAAAGCCCTTTGCTTGTGCCCAGGGCCACATGTAGTGGGGTCATTCCGGATTTGGAGCCTTGGGGAGCCTGGGGGACATCACAGATGGGGGTGGTGGCCGGCAAATCTCAGCCCATTGGCACAGGACCGTCCCCTTCAGTCCCTCGAGGGTCCCCGCAAAGCTGCTGTGTCCCATGGCAGCCCCAACCATGGTCACGAGGCCATGTGAAGCCAAAACATCCTCCTACAATCCCAGTCTCCCTCCATCCACACGCCCCTGGCCTGTGTTTCCTGGGGGTCTAAAACCAACCCAGCTTCCACAGAGGAGGTTTGATCCTTGTTCCCAAATATCAGCTCCCAAAACCCCTTCAGGCATCGTCCTTTTGTCTTTGACTCCCCATGTTCTGCCTGTGGAAGAGAGCATCTAAAAATAGTAGGAAAAAATATTAAAAATACTTTTTTTTTTTTTTTTTTTTAAACCAAATGTCAGTGGAAAGTTTTTGCATTTTGTAAAACTTCTTATGCCGGTCTCAGGATCATCTGGGGGGGTTTATTGAGTTTGTGGTATTTTTCTTTCACTGAGCTGTCTGGAAAGGACTGGGGTGACTTACTTCTTGCTGTCCCAGCTTTCCCATGTTCCCTGGCTTTGTGTCTGTTCAAAGGGGATGTGGAAGGAAAAAAAAAATCAAATCAAAACTGTTGTCATGGTCACAAGGAGACAAGTTTTTAAACAGTAAAAATGAAAAAGGGCTAAAAAAAACCCCAAGCAGCCACTGCGGACTGCCCTGAGCAGCTTTCGGTTTGTGAGCACTGGGAGGAAAAAGCAAGTTCACATTTTTAACATGCAAAAGCTTTGAAAAGTTACCTCCTAATAACGTGCATTCAAGTATTTGGAAGGACAAATATCCACTTTTCATGCCCAAGGTCTATTGTGGTTATAGATACTACTCAGTGGTCACTGCTGAGAGAGACAGTTGGAAAGGTGGTTCTTGCTAAGAGCAGCAAAACTGCTATTTTTTCCTGTTTTTATAAAATAAAACCCTCCATTTTTTCAAGCCCTCCCTCCATCCTGAAGGCATTTGAGCAGGTTACTGCGAGGAAACGTGTCCCGTCCCTGTTGGGGTGAGCTCCCAGTCTCCACAGGACCTTGCTATGTTCATCTGTTCCCTGGCTGATGCCACACAGACTGACCCAGAAATGCCCTGAGCAGGGCAGGCTCTGGGGCTGAGACCCCTCTGGGGGCGGTGGGGGGTGCAGGTGTCCATCCCACAGCTCTTAGGATGGCTCTGGAAGGGCTGTAGGGACTGACAGCCCAGCCAGGCTCTTGCCAGGCTCTCCCGCCCGGCCCCAGTGCCTGAACTAGTGTTGCTATGCCACGCCACACTTTCCACGGCTACCAGGGCTGGGGCTTACTGTGACCCCTGGCAGGGCCAGCCCAGCACATTCCTTTTCTAGGTTATTTTTAACAGGAGTTCCATCCCAGTGCTGCTCCAGAGTGTGGAGCCGTTCCCTGCCAGTGTCCATGTGCTGCTGGGGATGGCAGGATCAGGGGGAATGTGGCCATGTGCCTCTCCTCCTTGGAGCTGCTCCAGGACACATCAGACCTCAGGCTCAGGAAGTGGAAATGGGAGCTGGAGGGCTCTGCTGGCAGAGCAGGTTCCCACTTGTGTCACTGCACGTCCCTGCGGCCACCAGCGTGGCTCATGAGCAGAGACAGGAGGGATCATGTGCTGGAGCCATTCCCAGGGAACTGCTAGAAAGGGTGGGAATGGGTTGGCACCTGCCAATCACCTCAGCCTGGAGGTGCCCCTGAGTGCTGACACACATCACTGTCCCCACACCCTGGGCACCTCCCTCGGGGCTGCCTTGGCCCCTCATGCTCATTCTTGTGCTTCTTTCTCAGCCAAAACCACAGCAGAGCTCACACTGCCCACTCCAGTCCGTGCTGGAATCCCCCAAACCAGGGGAGGACCTCAGGAGGACTCACCAGGCACTAAATGGACTTAATTGCCTGTAGGATCTGCAGGTGCTGGGCCAGGAGTATCAGTGAGGCTCAGCCCTGGTTCTTCAGGCCTTGGCTGGGCTTTTGTAAGTAAAGCTCTGTTTGGTCTGATCTCCTCAGCAGGCCCTGGATCATCACTGTAAAAATCTTGTCTCCAGCCACATGTCCTGGCTGGAGCCCAGACCAACCAGTTTGTCTCTGGCCCTGCACCTGGCTGAAGCCTTATCTGTAGCCTCAGCTCTGTCTCCTCCTGATCCTGGCTGGGGTCCCTGTCCTGGTTCATCTGATCTTGTCTGGGGCTGTCCAGGGACCCCATTACCGCTGTCCTGCTCAGAAGCTCTGGGACGGCCCCCTGGGGCAGGAGGACACTGTGTGTTCTGGATCACACTTGGGGTCCCATTTGCTGCTCACTGTGGAGCAACCCTATCCTTGCTGCTCCCTGATGCAGAGCACAGGGAGCACCATGCACTGGATCCCTGTCCCTGCATGACCAGGCACAGGCCCGGCTCCCTGGAGACCTTGAGAGCAGTGGGAACTGCTGGAGGGCCCTCCTGGGATCCTTTGTCATCTCCCCACACTTGAGCTCTCCAGTGTCACTGTTGCTCTTAATTTTCTCTATATCATCACCTCCTTTCCGTAGGCCTGTGGTTTCCCCTGTCCTGGGAGTTTCAAGGATCTTTCTAGGTCTCCTCTGCAGGGAGCACAGCCCCACAGCAGATCCCTGGGTGACTTGGGGGACCAAGGGGACCTGAAGCAGCCCATTCCCGTAGCCCTCATGAGAACTTTGTGACTCAGAGCTCAGGGACCTCATGACCCACTGAGTCTTCAATAGCCGAGATAAACTTTTTCCTCTATCCTTTTTAAGTAGACTTAAGAAGACTTTAAAGACTTATCCAGCTGTAGGCTGGCCAAGATGTGAAAGATCATCTCCAGCTTCCCAAGCTCAGGGCCTCAGGAGATATCCTCTCCCCAGGAATGGTGTGGGGTTAGGGTTAGGGTTAGGGTTAGGGTTAGGGTTAGGGTTAGGGTTAGGGTTAGGGCTAGACACCCCATCCTTCACCTCACCTAACTGGGGCTTTCACTGAAGGCAGTGGGTGATCCAGGCTTGAGTCTGGGGCATCCCTGGCCCCTCTTTCTCCAGGGCAGCAGGCCCTAGCAGTGCCATGGAGCCAGGTGGGTGTGGCACAGATGAGTGGGACAAGGGGAAAAAAGCTCAGGGGACAGTGGTGGCAGCATGTCCCAGATGAGCCAAGCAGAGCCTGTGAGCAGCACAGGCCAGTGGAAGCACAAAGCAAGGGGGGTTCTGGGAAGGCTGACAGCCACACGAGATCTTATCAGGGTGCATTTCTCCTCCCACTGCTGCTGCCTCCTTCTAATGAAACCTGCTTGTTCTGTCTCATTGGGGAGCTGAACAGTGCCTGGGTGTTTTCCACACTGGTTCAGCACCTGTGGAGCCTGCCAGTACCCCACCAGGGGGAACAGCCACAAGCAGGAACTGAGGGGATCTGAGCGGTGGGAGATGGTGACATCTACCCTGACCTGTTCCTGCAGCAGAAGAAGCCATATAAGCTGGTGGTTGGAAGGTACATGAGTACCAGAACACACAGGAAGGTGGGATAAGTTTTCTGCAATCTTCTCTTTGGTCTCATTTTCTGCTCATTAAAAGCTTAGGGCTTCCTTCCAACCACACACAAACACCCCTTAGGAATGGGCTTGGAGATACGGGATTCAGGTGGGATGGCAGAGTCCTGCATGCTGTGAGAGGTGACTTGTAGCCACACCCAGATGTGAGAGAGAGTCTGCCAGACCCAGCGACAACTCCCTACACACAGGACCCATCCAAGTGGGTCTTACGCCCCTGGCAGTCGGCAGTGAATTTACTGTCTCGATGGTGCCTTGCTTGTGTGGCCTGGGCTCAGGCAGATGTGACACACAGCTGATGGCGTTGGGTTCAAGAGATGACACATCTGCTCAGCTGGATGGGCTGGAGAAGCTGCTCAAAGGAGGTGCCTACAAAGTGGTGTCTGACAGGGGCACTGAAGACCCCCCACGGTACCTTCCCTGGAGAAGGTGGCCCCAGGCAGGTTCTCCTGGTGGCTCCACCGCCACAAAGGGAGCAGCACATGGGAGATGCCAAATGCCACCCCCATGCCGCAGCAGGGAGGCGCCAGCAGTGGGACTGAGAGCTCTTATCACACACAAGGACGTGGGGAGGTGGGACCTGTCACAGCTGCTCAGGGGTTTGGGGATCCTCAATCCCCTCTTGGGTTTGGGATCAGCAAACCTTGCTCTGCAGTGGGTCAAGCATTGAGTGGGGCTGGGGAGGAGGTCCAGACAGATTTCCCCCGGGATGGCCCAGGGGTTTTCCCCTGAGCATCACTAACACTGTGCAGCCCGATGTATGATGTGATCTTCATCAAAGACACAGCACGGCAGGGAGGAGGCAGGGAGAGGCAGAGCCTCTCACGCCTGTCTGCTCCGTGTGCTCGGGGATGGCGGAGCCCGCTTGGCTGTAGCATTATGCTGCGAGCTCCTGTCGGCAAGGATCACATCAACCGCCCTCTCCCTGCTCTGCCACTTGTCCCGGGTGTGCTGCAGGCGGGGCCCAGCCCTTTTCAAAAGAGGGTTGTTTCCAGCACGGTTCCAGCACCTGCTCGGGAGGTACCGAGGTTTAGCTCACATGGAAGGAAGGTGTGCGAGCATGCCTGGGAAAGAACCAGGCATCCTGAGCAGGGCTAAGGGCATCCCCAGGGCAAAGTCGGGCATGCCCGGGGCAGAGGTGGGCATCCTTGCAGCAAATCAGGCATCCTGGGGCAGAGCTGAGCATCCCCGGGACAGAGCTGAGCATCCCTGGGGCAGAACGGCACATCCTGGGGTAGAGCTGAGCATCCCCGGGACAGAGCTGAGCATCCCTGGGGCACAGCTAGGTATCCAGGGCCAGAGCTGAGCATTCCGGGGCAGAGCCGAGCAGGGGCTCGTGCCAGTGCTGTCCCCAAACCCCCATCCCGGCGGCGTGTGGGGCTCCGAGGGTCCCTGGCGCCGGTGGGGGGAATTGCGGTGCAGGGGGATGCGGGCTCGGCGCGGCTGCTGCCCCGCCGCCGCCGCTTCATCAATAGGCACCAGACCCCGCTCCCGCAGCGTTGCCGTGGAAACGGGCGGAGCCGCCGCCATTGGCGGCCCGGGGCGCGGCGCGCCCCCCCCGGGCTGCCCGGCACGGCTCCGTATTGATGACTCGGCGGCGGCTGCGCCGGGGGCTGCCCGGGGCCGCGGCGAGGGGCTGGCAGCTCCCCCGGCCCCTCCGCTACGTCATGGGGCCGGGGGCGGCGGGGGCCTGAGGGCGGTGGGAGCTGCCTCCGCAAGGGGAGCCGCGGATCCGGGCGGGGACGGAGCCATTCCCGGTGCGGGACGGAGCCAGCCCCGGTGCGGGGATGTTGCTGCTGCGGCCGCCCCCGGCCCCGCTCCCGCCGCGGAGGAGTGCGGCCCGGGCTGCTCCCGCCGCCGTTCTGATGCCTTCGGCTTTCCCTTGCCGGCTCCCGATGCCTCGGGCAGCCCTGGCCGGTGCGGAGTGAGCCCAGCCCTGCCCCAGCCATGCAAGAGCCGGAGCGCGGCGTGCCCAGCGCGGCCACGGGGCAGAGCGGTGTCCCCGCCGCCTCCGCCTGCCTGGACCTGGACACGCGTGAAGGCGCGGGGGGTGACACGGCCGGCTGCCAGCTGTCCCCGGGGTCGGAGCAGGACGGAGCATCCCAGCCCCAGGAAGAGTCCTCGGGGTCCCGCCGCGTCCCTCCGCCGGACCCCCAGCGGGTTCACTCCGCACCGGAGCTCGTCAGGCCGCTACGAGCGATGGACCGGACAGACAGACCCCCCAAGGTAAGGCGGGGGTCGGGCTGTGTTTGCTCATTCTAGGGGAGAGGCAGGAGGATGTCACCTCGGTACGAGACGAGAACGGGAAATTGGGAGCGCGGGGCTGCGGCTGAGCCATCCACAAAACCATCCCCGTGGGGCCGGCACCTGCCACAGCCGCTGCCACACACCCGCGCGACAGCATGGAGCCTTTGCTGCCCTTCAGCAGGGATTTCCAGCCGCGTCTGCCTGGAAGACGCTGGAGCTGGTGCGGGGTCTTGCCGGAGCCCTGACGGAGCCAGCGCTGGGCAGAGCCCACCTGGAACAGGCACAGCCCTGCACCAGCCAAGGCTGAGCCATCCTTGCGGCATGGCCCCATTCCGGCAGCATCAGTGGCTCTGCAGGTAGTGGCAGGGACATGATTCACTGCCACCCTTTTCCAGAGCATCCTCTCTCCTCTCTGGGGAGCCCTGGAGGGCTTGGGACACCTCCACTGCAGGAGGAACCAGCCCCCGCAGGCAGCACCCGGGCACCTCGGGGCAGTACAATGCCCGGTCCCTGCAGCATCTCCCTAGAAACAGCCCAAGAGGCTTCCTCAGGGTCTCACCGCCTTGATCTGGGTCACAGAAGTTCATCGGTTCACCCTGTTTAGGACAGCTTGCAGCCCTTTCCCATGGGGAACATCAGCCATCTTCCTGAGGTCTCCTGGAATCTGGGGAAGCTCTGTGGTGCTTTTAAAATAGGGGAGAAAATGGCTCTTGACCTTTTCTTATTGAGCACAGGGGAGAAGAGCTGACCAGTGCTGGTCGGGGTTTAGCAGGGGTGTTTTGAGCAAGGCTGTGCCATGCTGCTGAGCCCAGCTGGAGAGCAGCCTGTAGCAGCCTGCAGAGAAACGGCGCCCCTGGAAACCCACCGAGGTAGAACGTGATTTCACTGCAGCCCAGTTTGTTAAGGGTCTGTTCTGAAGGGCTGTTTATTGTGATGCTTAGGGAAAGACCACACTGAACCTTGGCTGGACTCTGACCCCAGCTCTGGCTGTGCCAGAAGCACTGCAGTCAAAATATGGGATGGCAGAACAGGATGGATTTCTACTCCCACCCCTCTTTTGTATCCCAGGAGTCCAGTCAGTTGTGCCAGACTTACTGTCTTCAGAGAATCCTGGAATGGTTTGGTTGGAAGGGACCTTACAAACCATCTGGTTCCAGCCCAGATGACCAGCCTGCTGCAAGCCCTGCCCAGCGTGTCCTGGAACACTTTCCTTTGGGAGAGCTGGCTGGCAAGGGAGGCAGTGGGTGCTGTGTCCTGGTGGGAGCCTGGGTGGGAAGGCTGGGATTGGAAGGAGGGCAAGTGGCTGGTTGAGAGGGGTGTTTGTGGGTGCTCCTGGAGCTGAACTGCACCTGTGGGGTGGGAGCTGTGCCCCAGTTCTTGCTGATGCCTGCACTGGGTCCCCCCCATTGGTCTCTATGGAGGTGACTGCTGAGCACCTGCCATCCAGTTTGCCTTGGTCCTCGAGCTGCGCTGAGTGTTTTCCTGCGACCCTGGAGGCTCCTAGCTGGGTGGGAGCCTTCCCATGGCATTGTGGCAGCACCATAGTAGTACCAGCAGAGCAGCATCTACTGTAGTGGGACTGCTGGTGCTGGTGGTGCTGTGATGTGCCAGACTGATGTGCTCTGGTGCCAGACTGATGGTGCTGTGGGACTGGTGTTACTCTGCTGCATCGTGGCAGTGCCACAGTGGCACTGTGATGTCATTGGAGTGTGCTGGTGGTACCATAGCAGTACCATCCTTAACATTGATGTTGATCACCAGAAAGGTTACCTTGTGTTTTCCTGGGAAAAAAAAAATCAGCGGTTTCTCCTGGAGCCAAGTGGCTTTAGGGATGTGAAAGGCTTCCAGTTGAGCCCCAGGAGGGAGCTCAGTGCTGCTGTCCCCAGTGCTAGTGCTGCTGGGCTGTGGAGCGACACCCTCCAACCTGGGGATAAGGTGCTATGTTAGAGCTGTTAGAGCTATGTTAGCTGTTAGAGTTTGCACAGCTCTCCCCTCCAAAGCTCGGCTGCTCCTGGCCAGGCTGGGACACACCTGTGTGTTGTGCTGCCATAGCTGAGCTTCCTTTAGGACATTTGTCCTTGGATGTCAGAGCTGCATTATGTGAACAGGACAGCTGCCTCCAGGGAGTCCTCTCTTGGTGTGGGGAAGAGCCCCCTGAGGGCTCATTGCTGACAGAGTTGATTAAAGGTGTTGATTTTACGATGAAGCTCTTGCTGTGTGTCCCAGCTCCTGCCACCACTGCTCAGCCATTCCCTCGGGGACAGGCTGTGGAGAGGCATTAAACCATCTGTAGGTCAAGTTAATCGTGGCGTCCTTGCCTGCGTCTCTCCTGAGTGCAGAGTGTGGAGAGTGCTGTTGCCCTTCTCCTGTCTTGGAGCTGGCAGAGGAACTCTGAGTTAGGGAGGTGGGACGAAGGGACACACCTGGAGCCTCCCACCCAGCCTCTGCCCCAAGAATTGCAAGAGGCTGATCATGTTCTGACCAGGCAAGTGTTGAATATCGCCAGGGGCTGGGATCACACCAGAGAGATGTTCTCCATAGCCTGGTGGGAATTTTCCTTGTTGAGGTTTGTGCTCGCATCTCTCCATCCATTTGTCACATGTTCCTACATCCTGCAAGGCACTGTAGGCTTTCCCAGCTCCTCAGCAAAGCAGTGTGTCCTACCATGGCCCCACTGCATAATGCTGTCTGGGGGTTGTTACAAGTGTTTCCTTCCTCCTGGGCCTTTGGAATTGCTCTGGTCCTGCTTCCCAAAATTTCTGTGTGGACATGAGCCATAAGAAATTACTTTCCTCCTGAGAATCTCCAGGCACTGCAGGGTAGGATCCCGATCCAAATAATGAATATCAGAGAAGGAGAAAAACGTTGTCTGTGTAGGAAGAATGAGGTTAAAGTGGCACAGATACAGTCTGTCTGGAAATTGGAAAGTTCCCAGAATGCTGTCAGATGGATTTTAGAGCACTTCTCACAAGAGCTCAGTTGCCTGCATCTCCCAGGGGATGCTGCTCCAGCGGGATCTGCTTTGGCCCTGGAAAATTCAGGGTGGTTTGGGAGTGGGTTGCTGAAGGGAAGGCTCCCTCCTGGTGCCCTACACTGGACAAGGATCAAGGTTGTTCACTTTCTGCATATTCCCTGCATCCTTCCCTGCCAGGATTACTCATCTCCCCAAGCTCCCCAGATCACTCATGGAAGGGATGAACTCAGCAGCTGACCATTCCATGTTCCCATCCCAGAACCACACAGGCAAGGGGCACAGTTAGAGTGCTCTGAGCTAGTTCTCATGACTTCTTTTCAATCACAAGAGGTTGCTTTGGATTTGAATTTCTGAAAATCCTAGCCTCAGCTTCCCTTGAAGTCATGTGGAGCTGAGAATATTCAATAAATCTGTAAACCCAGTTGAAAATGCTTAACTCAAGGACCCCTCCAGTGAGTAGGAATTTAAATAGCCACAAAAAACCAACAACAACAACAACAACAACAAAAACCCAAACAAAAAAACCAAACCAAACCAAAACAAACAAACAAACAAAAAACACAAAAAAAACCCCTGATGGTCCCAGTGGGGCTTAATAAAACAAAGCAGAGACACAGGAAGAATTATAAAATGCTGGTAAATATCCTCCATGTCAAGTGCTCAGGCCAAGCTGCATTTAATGATAAACTCAGTGCCTTTTGAGGAATTTGTGGTCTTTCAAGAGCTTCAGATTTTCCATTGGCAAAGCTGGAAAGCTGTTCATTTAGTGTCTGAGGATGTGTAGAGCTGCACCCTTGAGTGGGAAGGGTAGGTCAGCAGGATGAAAGATGGCAGTAGGACAGGGAGACCTTGGGCAATGGAGCAGTTCTTGCCATTTCATGCAATCCCAATTAGAAGGTTGTATTCCATCATGCTCAAAATCTGAGTAAATTAATTTTCCTTGGCTTGGCAGTGCACAGCCTCATGCAAATTCCTTAGTGCTGTTTGCTGCAGCACTATGGATGCATGGCCATCTCAGGCAGCTGCCTGCCAGGAAGAGCCAGTGCCTCTCTGTTTGTAGGAATGAATGGAAAACAAGGCAAAGTGAGACTGGGAAGGGGAAGGCAATGCTCATTTTAGCTCTTTTTTTTTTTTTTTTTTATTAAACTCATGCCTTCTGTGCAAGGACATGTCCAAATGGCTTGGCCAGGTCACTTGTGTGGGATATGGAGGGTGAGGGACACCAAGCAGTGCCTCCTCACTGTGTCCTTGGCTCCTCTGGGCTGTTGAAGATAAACTGGATTTGGGACAAGGCTGTCACACTGTCTTGCTGTTGGCCATTGCCAGACCATGACCAAGATGAGCAAGAACACTGATCCCAACCTCGAATCACAAAATCCCAAAGTGGTTTGTGTTGACCCTTAAAGCCCATCCAGTCCCACCCCACTGTCCCAGGTTGCTCCAAACCCCGTCCAGCCTGGGCTTGGACACTGCCAGGGATCCAGGGGCAGCCACAGCTGCTCTGGGCACCCTTTGCCAGGGCCTCCTCTCCCAGGGAACAATTCCTTCCTATTTAATCATGCCATAGCCTGGGCAACTAGACCAGGTTTTTAGCCAATGTGACCCAAAAGAAAAGGTGTTCTTGGCCCCTGGGAAGCTGCCAGTGATTTGGAAAATAGGAAGAAGTGGGTGAGAAACTGCAGTGCAGATTTCTGGGAAAAAAGTGACTTGTACATACGAAATCTGCCCCTCAGCTCCCTGAGGTACTCTGCAAGGTGGAAGAACAAATGTACCTCTTCAGAGCTGATTATGTTGAGGAATCAAGTATTTCCACTTGATCAAAGCATATCTGTGATCAGGATGTTGCTGCTGAGGCTCTGTGGTGAGAAGGAGAGTTGGTGTTGACTTTGCAAGCCATGATCCTCTTACAGGGCTGTGGCTCTTCTGTATGGGCAGGGGATTGATTCACTGAGCTGCAGCTCAGTGGCTTCCCAGGGTGAAGGCAGAGGTCTCATGCCTTTCTTGGGAGTGTTCCTCTGGATTAGAGTTTCTGTTACAGGAAAGATGAGATATCAGAGAACAATCATCCCTACTCTGTCGCCGCAGGTCTCCAGCTGGGTAATAATTAGCATTGACTCCATGATTGCAGAAGGCTGATCAATTGCTTTATTATATCATCTTATATTATATTATACTATACTAATTAAGAAACTTGGTAACCCTTCCAGCCAGTCCGATACAGCTTTGACCTAATTGGTCAATCCATCCAAACACCATCCAGTATCCAATTAAGAAATCACCCTTTGGTAAACAAATCTCCATGGCACATTCCACATGTGCACAACAGCAGGTGTAAGTGGAGATAAGAATTGTTTCTCATTCTTTCCTCTGATCTTCTCACAGTCTTCCCCGGGAAAATGCCTGGGAAAGTCTGTGCCTGCTCTCTGTGGCCAGAGAGCTGCTGCCACACTACTCCAGCCATCAAATACCAAACCTGGAAAGAACTAAATTTTATAATTCTTCACCAGGGGTTTTATGCATGTTCACAAAATAGAATTATCTGACACATGGTATCCAGAAAGAGTCCAGATGCTCCACAAAGACCTCAGGGTGGTCTGAGCCTGAGCCTGCAGTGCTGGGAGCTGCAGACTGACCTCTGCTTAGAGCTAAGCAACAAAAAAGCTCCAGAAATGTCTTACAGTACCCATGTTTTAGCTCAAATAATTTGCAATGTGCATGAGTACACAGCAGTAGAGGTTGCAAAGTCTTTCTGTGTTTGCACTGAAGTTTTTCACACATTGCTTCCCACATCTTCTACATTTTGCATTTTTTTAAGATAGTGGAATTAATGTTGCATGAGCTACTTCTCTGCAGATTCAATGATTTGTTCAGCAGCATCCAGAAAATTCTGCAGTGGGGGAAAAAGACAGCTTATCTGTCTTGGCTTCAGAATGTTACAGCCTGACCAGGCTTTACGGTGCACAGCCTGTTTTCCACACAATATTTTCCACTCACATTCCCCAGGTGGGCAGTGAAATGGCAACGCCCCCTGAGTGCAGTGGGGATGAGCACAGTCCTGCTTTACCAAGAGTGGAGCTTGGCCAAATCTTTCTGGAAGCTGGTAAGAGACAAGGGAGACACTTGTACACCAGTGTTCAAAGGGTAGTTGGGAGAACAGGCTTTGTACCTTTTTCACCTTACAAAATGCGGATATCTTTCTTACAAGGTGTGTAGGGGGAAAAGACCCTGCAGGGGACACAGGCGTGGCCAGGGGTCACACAGTGGCCCAAGAGCAGGAGGGTGATGTTCCTGTACTTGAAGAGTGTTGCACAACCTGGCGCTGCTGCAGGCTATCTGACGGATCAGCTGCAGTCTGCGGCCGCACACAACCTGGGATTGCAAAACACTTTGTGCTTAACATGGAGAGAGCTGGGTCACAGCTGGGGAAAGCCTGTCCAGGGCCACACAGACCTTGTCATGCCTCTGCTTCAGGCAGGTCTTGGCCATCTGGAAGCAGGGACACGTCTCCACAGCCCACTGGAGAGCAGGGCCAGGAGCAAACTGGTCAAACAAAAGAACTGGCAACACCAGCAGTGTTCAGCCAGATGAGAACCTGCACCCTGAGCAGCACCTGTCCCCTGCCAGAGTTGCCCATGGCTTCTCCAAACCCTACACTCCTCACAATTCCCTGCCCTATTTTCTGTCTGATGGTGAAGGATGAAGAATCACATGTGCAGCACCTCAGGAGCATTTCAGAACCACCTTCCCAGCAGCCATGAGGTATTTCAGTGCCATTTTCTCTCATCTCCTTGCAAATCCTTGTGCCTTTTGGATTTGCTGTCAAACGCGAGGAATTGTGTCACATTGCACCCTGGACCCAGCTGCAGCCTTGGATTTTGGAGAGCTGATCCTCTGCCTTGGGAGTTTATTTTCCACTCACATTCTTCCCTGTCTCAGTTTTGTAGGAACATTAATTTCTCCCTGGTTGGGAGGCTGGAGAAGCTGAGCTCATCAAAGGACAGTGAGCCAGGTCCATCAGGGCTGTTGAGCTGATTATTCTCCTCCTGGAATAGCTCAGTTTGTGTTCCTGGGATTCATAATGGTGCTTCCACAGAGGGTTTTAAGATAGAGAGAACCTGGTTTTACGAGACTTCAATTTCAGCTGCATCTCATTTTAAACACCCAGTCAGGAGCATATGAAGAGCTAGCAGTGGTCAAAGGGTGTGCAGGAGAGGATGCCTGGGGAAATGCAGAGAAACAGCAAATGTATAGTGACTGCTCCCCTGAATATTCCCTGAATATCTTCCAATTCATGGCTCCAGCACTCCATGCTGGAGGCAGGATTTTCGAAGTTAATAGCCTTAGATGGATTTTTTCTTCCATGAATTTGTTACATGGGGTGATAAAAATCAGATAAATGAGGATATCACATAACTAAGGGCAAGTAGGAGGCTGGAAGAGGAATAGGCAGCAGGAGAAAATGCTGACTGATGGAAAGGGGAGTTGGCAGCACACAGGGTTCTGGGGAAGTGCCCTAAAGGCAAGGGCACAACAGAGATGTTTGTGTCTGAAACCAGGAACGGCGCAAAATGCAGGAAGGAAGCAGAACAAGCACAGTGGGACACACTGCCTGTCAGAGGAGTGGCAGGATAATCAAGCTTCATCCCAGGCATGTCTCTTACTTCTCCCACACCTTTGGCAGCACTGTTCCTGTTCCCTGGGTGGGGATGTGCTGGCTGCTCACTGTGCCGGCAGTGCTAGGGCTGACTCTGCTCACTGACCCAACAGGAGGTGAGGCTATTTTTGTCTTGCTTTTGACATGCAGTGAGGGCACTGCAAAAGAGCAGCCTATGGAAAATAATTTTGTCCTGTGAGGTGGCTGATTCCCTTGAAACTGTCTGGAAGAGGAGAAAATGGATTGGCAATGACAGGCTTCATTTCTAAGGAAAGAAGATTGAGAAGTCAAGGGAACTAATTACTAACGTCAGCTGGAACAAACAGCTAAAGGGCTTTGACATGGTGGAGGCTTGGGGACAATGATTTTAAACGAAGGAGAGGTGGTGGATTTAATATATCCAAGACAGCAGGAGAGCTGGGATAGCTTCACCTGGATCACTCTGCAAGGTGTCTGCAGAGAGGGGTTGTATTCAGAGATGGCTCCTGCAAAGCAAACCCAGGAACTGGACCCTGGATCAGCTGCAGATGGAGAAATCAGGGCATCTTGAAATTGTTAGTAGTTTATACACCTTTAAATTGTGTATGGTTTATACACCCTCAAATTAGGTATGTTTTCAGATCAGCTGTGTGCCTGCCTGTTTCCAAAGGCTACCTGAGACCTCCTGCTCATGGGGCCACCTGGTAAATTCCTCCTCCCTGTCTGGCTTTCAGCAGGGATTTCAAAGCAAGGCTGGGTTTAGACTTTGGCTGTTCCCCAGGGCTGGCTGGGGGAGCCCCGGGCCAGTGGGTGCCAGGCCGTGCTGCGGTGCCGGCACAGCCCCAGCCGCATTGCAGAGCACGGCTGCAGGCACTGCCTGGCTGATTTACTGTCCCCCGATGGCCTCCTGCAAGTTTTCTGCAGGACTTTAAGGACTGTGCCAGATGCTGGGTGCTCCAGAGGGATTTTGCCTGCATGACCCATTTAACAGCCTGGCTGGGCACCTCTCCCTGCAAAAGCCACTGCGGCTCTACGGTGCATTTGAAGCTTTCAGGTGAAAAAGCAGCAGTTTTCTGGCAGCTGCCATGCTGAGGCTTTTCTTTCCTTGCTGTTTTCAATGCATCTTGGAGAAACTTTGGGCTTCACTTGCCAAAAGAGATGACAGATAAAACAGAGGCTTCAAAGCCACGTGCCTCCTGCTCTCCTCCCTCAGCATCCCTGCTGTTCTGTTCCTGCCTTCCTCTCATTTTAGAAACTTTCCCTGTGGCAAAAGACCACATCACCTGTATTAATTTTTAAGTTAATTTTTTAGTGGCCAAGGATGCTCCTGATCGGGGGAATGTGGCTGCCCGGAGACCCTCTCTGCTGCCCCATGGTGTCAGCTCTGCCTCGGCTTACAGCAAACCACCTTGACCAAGGAATGCATTTGGATTCCAGCTCCTGCTGACACTTCTGTATATCTTCATCTGAATGAGTCACTTTGGAGGGAGCCTCTGTGTCTCTCCTACCTAATGATTTCTTCCAACTCCCCGTGAAAAGCACCATGGGAGCCCTGAGTGCAGCCAGCAGCGAGGCTGCGCCGTGCAGCGCGGGATCCTTAAGGAACTGCAGAGCAGTTGATAAATTAAAAGCCATTTCATTATAGGAAATGAATGTTTAATGAGCATGGGATGACGTCTAGACAGCCCTTCGGTTCCAGGCTCTCCGTGGTCTTGGAGGAGGGCTCAGCTGACGCAGCCAGCACTGGCTCAGAGCCAACAGGAAGGTTTGGCAAAGCTTTTGTGGCAGTGAGGTCCCCGCGCGGGACAGACATCCTGGCACAGTGAGGATCTCCTGCCTCCACGTCTTCTTGCTGCTGCCGTCCCTTGTGCCTCTCTGGGCAAAGCCCCAAGGAGCTGCAGCCACAGAGGGACATGCTGGCACAGGGGAGACTTGGCCCCGTGCCTGGCCCCAGCCTTGAACACACAGCCACACTCTCCTGCTCCATGGCACTTTGCCTGGGGAGGCTGCCACATCCACAGAATGGGAAGGGACATGCCAGCCTTTGCCATGTCATGCGCTCTGGAGTCATGACACAAAACCTGGGCTGAGCTGGGGACAGCCTGGCATGGTGGGGGTCAGGGGTTATGAGCCTTTGCATCTTGCCCTAATGAAATGGTTTATAGCTACCAAAATGGGGTTTCAAATGCAAAAATTTGAATGTAGGTTCTCAAAATATCCCCCGTGCTGGAGGTGCTGATTGTCCCCTACTGAAACCCCATGCTGCTGATGTCAGAAATCCTGACTGTCTGGTGGGGGAGGCAGGAGCACATCAGCTCCTCCTCAAAAGCTCTCCTGCTCCCATCCCAGTGCAGAGGCTGCTGGCTCATGGTTCTCGCCCTGTCTCAGGGCAACCACAGACAAGAATTTTGAGGCCTCTTGGCAGTGGCAAGGAGATGGAAATAATGCACTTTGACTTAATTCAAGGCTGCCTGCTTGGCTCCGGGGGTGGCAGCAGGGGACCAGCCTGAGGCGCTGCCATGCTCAGCACAGGAGATGCTGGTAGGACCCCTCTCTCCATTAACCTGCCCTGTTTTGTCCCCTTTTTGTCACCTGCAGCGTGGATTCCCAGGCCAAGGAAGTGCTTTGTTGTTCCTGGAGTTGGTGATGGGGGAAATGGTCTCTGGGACACCTCACTGTACCTGTAAAGGTGCAGGGATAGGACTGATGCTGCAGGAGCTGGTACCGGGCACAGATCGGGCACATGGCTCCCAGGGGAGCTTCTTAGCATCCCTGTGATGCTGGGTTCAGGGATTTCCTTTGTGCCTGGGCCTAACCATCCCTGGGATGGTTAAGTTGTTGGAGAGCAGGAGAGGGCACCCAGGTGCTGCAGTGCAATGTCCCCAGGAGCAGTGGCCTGGAGTGCCTAGGAGGGGAAAAAAATAGAGGAAGATGTATTCTTACTTTGTGGGTAGCAGTACAGTCTCCTTCTATGGGGCATTTCACTAACCCTGGGATTTCTGTGGGGAGGGGTTGGCATCTACAAACCACTCTGCCAAAAGTCTGTGGCACGTCATATCCTGGTGTCTCAAGGAGTTGATGGGACTGGGGATACCACATGAGGCTGATGGGAAGGGCTGGGTGTCATCTTCTGATTTTTTGTTCTTGTTGTTTTCAGCCTCCTTCAGCTGTGTTTTCCCTCCCTGCTTTGTCAAGGCATTTCCATACAGGTGTGAGAGGTTGGGAGAGCCATGGACATGGCACCACGCTGGGGAATTCAGTGGGAGGGGATTTTGTGGCACTGATCTCCTGCCCTGTCTCTATAATGGACACGATGGAGAAACCAGAATTGTTCAAAAGCGTAATGAGTCTTAGCCAGTCTCAGATCTCCTAGAGCTGATCTCCTGTCTGAGCTCTTGCTGCCCAGAAAGCTCCTGGGCAGCATTCCTTTGGGAGTGAGAGATGTTTCCCCAGTAGCTTTGGCTGGAAAACTGCAGGGCAGAGCTGTGCACACCGGGAAGGTCACGGCCGTTCTGCAGAGACTTGTGGGGCTCTTGGAGTGGGTCTTGCAAGACCTGCCTGGTTGCTGGGAAAACATGTAGCTGGATCTTCCCGAGGCACTGCCATATGGCAGCTGTGAAGCAGCAGCTCGGCTCTGAGCTTTGCTAACGCCCAGAAATCTTTGCTGGGAGCTGGCTCCGGTAGAGAGCCTGCGGTGAGCTGCTCTGGGCAGGAAGCAGCAACCACAAAAGTCTATATACAGGTCCTGGCAGAGGAGCTGCTGCTGCTGCTTTTGAGGTGGCAAAATGAAGGTGTTTGCAAAGAATCTTGCATGTCACCTTCTTTTAGAGCCAAGGCTGACACAGAGAGGATGATCTGGGGTCTGGCTCCTGGGTGAAACATGAGTGTTGGTGTGGGGAAGAGGGCGAGGAAGTCTGGTTGCCTCCAAAGCCATGTGGTGCTGGAGACCACTGTGTCCTTTAGCCATGGGGAGAAGCACACATGCATGGGGTGCCAGGGGTTGTATTCTGCCTGCCTGGGTCTTGCTGGCTCTGCCCTTCTTTCACCTGAGCCAGTTTGGATGGTGCCAAGGCTCAGGACAACAGAAGGGTCGGGGCTTTTTTCCCAGGTGGAAGTTGAAAGAATTCTTAAAGCTATGGAGATAGCAGCTGCCACCCTCACGATGGCCTCAAAGGCCAGTTGTCCCCCAGTGGACATGCAGCGCCTTGCCTCCTCTTGCAATCTGCCCCCACATCCCACCCTTTGCCACCAGCACCCTGACCCTGCCAGCCACTGGCACAGCCAGGCCAGGCTCACCACAGGGCTGGGGCTGGTGTGAGGCTGCAGCCCCTCTGCCACTGCCCCTGCTGAATCCCTGTGGGCCTGCAGGACCTGCAGTCCTAGCCCCAGGCAGGTGAAGCCCTGTGGCCCTGCAGGACATGCCTCAGGCAGGTGAAGCCCTGCCTTGCCTCTCCGTGCTGTTTTGCAGAGTGGGGCTGACTACAGCTTCCTTGTGAGCCAGAACACAAAGCTCCTGAGTGCACTGGAGGACCTGCGGCACCGCTGCGCCAGCCTAGCCGAGGAGAACAGCTTGCTGGTGAGCAGGAGATGCTATCATGGGATGCTCTGTGGGGAGGGAGTCCTGGACACAGAGAGCTGCTGTCTGCTGCCAACTCTAAGAGATCACAGAATCACAGAACATGCTGAGTGGGAAGGCGCCCATAGGAATCATCAAGTCCAGGTCCTGGCCCTGCACAGAACCATCCCCAAGAGTCACACCATATGCAGGACTATTGTCCAAATGCTTCTTGAGCTCATGGGGTAATCTGGGCAGGGCCAGAGGACAAAGGAGGTCTGGTGCTATGAGTCTCCTGTGTGCCTTCATGCTGCAGCCGTCAGCTGGAGCTGGACCCTTCCTTGCAGTGCTGAGCAGGGCTGGGCAGAGGAGGGGAAGTTGCTCGTTTCCTCTTTAACTGGAAAAGCAGAAACACTGGTTCACTCAGCCTTGGCTGTGGATGACAGTGGAGCACTGCCCCCTGCTCCCACGAGAGCCCAGAACCAAGATCCTCCCCAGCTGCACCCCAAAGCCAAGCCAGGCTGCCACAGCCTGGGCCATCTGCCTTCTGCCCTCTCCCTCATCCCTGACTCCCCAAGTGGGCTAGCCAGGACTCTCAGGAAAGAGGGGACATTCCCCTGCTGCATCCTCCCTGGAGAGCATCACCCCTTACCCAGCCTTGCAGTGTGGGGGTGCAGCCCAGCCATGCTCAGCATTTCAGATTCATATCACCCCATTCAAAACACATATTTTAGATCATTTTCTTACACTGAAAGCATAAATTCAGCATGACCTGCACCCCGAGGGGTTACCCCTTATCAATCATCTGGATTTTAGTGAAGCACAAGCCCGTGTGTCAAATTTTGATTCTCAAAAATCAACCTCAGCCTTCCAGCCCAGGCACTCATGGTGCGCTCTCACAGGGGCAGGGAGGGAAATGTGAGGATCAGTCAACCTGACGTTTCTGCTGATGTGAAAAGACAGCATAACACATCTGGGTTCGACCTTGGGAGAAGGAGCTATTGGCAAGAGGCAGCTTATTGGAACAGACAGATAACAAATAAAAGGGGATTAAGAGAGAACAGAATCAATAAGAAGAAAAAGGAAATTTGCTTTGCAAATATCATAAAATCCTTTGTCGCCTTCTCCTGCTCATGCTTTGGTGTCAGGACAGAAAGGACACAGATAAGCTTGCTGTGCTGGTGCAGTACAAATCCTCAGGGAAGTGTTGAGTCCTGTAATCCTGGGGAAATAAACTGGGAAGACTCTGGAAGAGAAAGCCCAAAGGGTGGGTGGCCAGGATACCCTGATGCTGGAGACATATTGAGTCCTAGCAGAGCCTGCAACAGGGATGCAGATGGAGAGGGACCATGTGGGATGGTCTGGGGTGGGGTGAAGGGCATCTTATGGGGATGAAGAGATTACATTAACAAAAATACCAGGAAAATACCGTTTTCAGGGACTGGAGAGGCCACAGAGATTGTTCAATGGTTGGGATAGTTCCAGGAGAACAGGCCAAGCCCTGGCAGGGAAAAAGCCTGTGTGCCCTATATAGGTCAGGTAGAGGTAGGGATGTTGGCTCCTGAGAAAAGACTTCACCTCCAACTTCTCCTTTTGCTCTCCAGCGCAGGAGCTGCTTCCCCCAGACAGAGGAGAAGGTGAAGCACCTGAAGAGGAAGAACGCGGAGCTGGCGGTGATTGCCAAGCGCCTGGAGGAGAGAGCCCGGAAGCTCCAGGAGGCAAACCTCAAAGTGGTGGGTGCCGGGACGTGCCGTGACTGGGAGCTGGGCTGGGAGAGCACCTCACCACCAGGACCTTTGGGTTTCTGCTTCCATTGAGCTAGAAAGGCCTTTCCTTTCCCTTTGTCTTAAACCTACAGCAAACATGCTTTGCATGCCATAGCAGAGCAGGAATCACCAACCCCAGCCATCACCAGCTTCTCTACTCCTCTTGGGGGCTGGTTTGAGGAATTTCTTCCTGCTTGGTTTCTTACTGTAAGGTCATAGTTTAAAGTAATTAACTCAGCTTTCTTTGGGCAAGTCATGAAAATAATTCATCTGACTTCATCAAAAAGAAACAGGAAGGATTTGAATAAGAAAAGGAGTGCAGTGAAGCAAAACAGGAAGGGGTGAGAGGCAGCTCTGTCCCATCCACACCTCACTGGAAATGCTGCACAAGCCACAGGGCTTCTGCCTTTTCCAACCCAACAGCAGCTTGTTATGAACCCTGGAGTGTGTGACATGGTGCAGCAGCAGTGGGAGGTGGCTGTAGGGTATGGGATCTTGGGCACACCTTCCTGAAGGAAAGCAGGGATTGTGATGGGGAATTCAAGCCATTTAGGGTAGAAAGGAGGAAGTGAAAACTGTGCTGGAGAAAAGGTAGGGGGGATTTCCTAGCACTGCCGCCCTCTCTGTCCCCAGGCACTGTGTCACCCATCTGTCACGGAGTTTTGGTACCTGCAGGGCAACAGATGGACTTGTCAGATACTTTATTGAGAGAAACCATTTGACATACTATGCAGACCCTCCAGCACCTATACAAATACTGTTTTATTTGTTTCCCCAGTGAAACTTTGGGGTGGGGACAGTTTAGGGCCTGTGCAAGTCCTGGAGAACTGACTTGCTGGACTCCTGTGCTGGCCCATGTGTCCTGACAGCAGCAATTTAGGGTGGCTGAGCCTTTCGGAGGGTGGGTTGGAGGTACGACCAGAGAAGGGGCCCTGAGGAGCTGGGGTTTAATTTGGCACCAGGTCCCTCCAGTGCTTGGTACCCAGGTCCTGTGAAACCATGGCCACACAGCTTCTGCACATGCATGAGATGCTTGGGAAGACCTGGGGAAGAAAACTTCACACAGATAATTCCATGTGCCTGATGTAGCAGCAGAAGATCCCCTTCCCCGATTGTCAGGCTTTGTGCAGATGAAAGTAGCTGGGCAGAGAGAGGCAGGGTTGGATAAACCCAGGGACTGGATGTATCCTCACTGCCCATAGGGCTGGAATGAACAGAGGGTTTGAGCTGCCCCTTCATCCAAGTCTGTAGTGCTGGTACCCAGTGGGAGAGTCAGGTCCAGGGATGCGGACATCCCAGGGACACTGTGCCAGGCAGCCTCATCTCCTGTCTGGGCAGAGCCTATACTCAGCCATCTGCCTGTCCCTGCCTGCCCCACTCCCCCTAAGCACACTGCCATCCCCACCTTATGCTTTCCTCCCTCCCAGGGAGCATGTGAACCTGAACTACTTTTCCTCCAGTCCCGCTTTTCTCCCAGTCCTCCCTGGCTGCACTGGCCCTGGCTGGGCTCTTCTTAGCCTCTGCTTTTCCCTCTATCTTCTGCCCATCCATGCAGAAGCCCTTTCCTACTAGAAACCCATGGCTATATTTGATGCCATGCTCATCTTTCCTGCCATTCTCCCCTCTTCTCTGCTGTCTTCTCTTGTCTTTTTTACCTCATCCAGTTTTTCTCTCCTTCTCCTCCCCACTTCTGCCCTGCCTGCAGCCCCCACGCTGGCTGTACCTATTGAGTACCTTGTCCTTCCCACCTATTCTTTGAGCCACTTTTCCATCCAGCCTTTCCTCTCCTACTTTTCCATAGGTCTGTCCTGCTCCTCTGTCTCTTTGCCTGTCTTTTGGGGCCAGGCTGCATGTTTTGACAGTGCTCCCTGTGCTGGTTGATGAGGTGGTGGTTAAGGAATACCAAAGGGTCACGGGGTGGTGGTTGTGGAACACCAAGGGGTGATGAGGTGGTGGTTCTCACACACGAGCACACCTCACTGCTCTCTGGTGTAGGTAACTGCTCCGATGCCTCTGAAGGGCTCCAGCCTGGAACTGTGCAAAAAAGCATTTGCCCGCCAGCGTGCCAAGGACCTGACAGAGCAGGCCAGTGCTCTCCTGGCAAAAGACAAGCAGATTGAAGCTCTGCAGCAGGAATGCCGGGAACTGCAGGCTAAACTCCTGGCAGGGAAGGTGAGACACTTTGTGGGACATCACTCCGGGGCTGGGAACAAGCACAACAGCAGTGATGGAAACCAGGCTCTGGGAAGTGGTGTGAGGGGAATTAGTCTCAAGTGGAGGCTGAAAACAGGGGAGGCGATTTTGTGTGTGAGCTGAGTGGGGACACTTGGGGGAGTGTGTGGCAGAGACTGTCCATATCTCTCCAGAAGAGTGTGTTGGGGGACACCCTGCTTGTCCCTCCATCAGCTCATGGATCTGAGCTGCCATTTCCAGCAGTGATTAAAACTCCTTCCCTGGGAACCCCCGAGAAGCCACAGACACAGGGTAACTTTTCAAAGGGCTGAGCTGCAAGCAAGATGTAGAAGCAGGGCCTCCTTTTAACGCATTTCTTTGAGAAGCCAACCAGCACGTTTCCAAAAAACAGTCTAGATCCCAAGCTTCGAGCTGCAGCTTTCTGAGGAGTAACAGCCACCATGAGACTGGGGATAACTCAGTACCTCCTGACATGTTTATAATGAAGGCTACAAATCCCCAGGCAGGGCTGGGCATTCATGAAACCATCCACAGTGCTGGTGTCTGCTCCTGGGCTGGTGGTCTGCATTCCCCTCAGTACCAGCACAGGCCATGCCAATATAAATGGTGGGATAAAGTGGTAATTCAGCTCATCCCGAGATCTAGGACTGGTCAGATGTGTCGCTCCTGCAAAGCTCTTCCCAGTGATGGTTCTGAAAGGAGCCTCTGCAGACAGCTGGGGCTGGGTGAGATTGTTCCCACTCAAGGTGACTAAAGTAGCCTGTTCTGGGCATCTAAGTTGCATCTTTGATTCCCAGACTGGATGCTTGCAGTTTAGGTCAGTTGAAATTTCCAAAGGATCTCAGTAACACTTGGGCCTATGCTGGTTTCCCTGTTTTGCTAATGCAAATGTGGTCAAGTGACACCCTACCTCCCTGCCCCCAGCTGAGCTGAACACTTGCACTTCTACCTGTCCTACTTACATGGTATTTAGGTGACAAATACTTCCTCACTGAAAATAGCTTTATTTTTGTCCCTGACCTCCCCACATATTCAGTTTGACTACAGGTTTGAAGGTGGATTCTCAGTCTTTCCCTAATGTACATCTAGTCAGGATTAGAGCAATGGGGTGTATTTGGTGTTTGTACAGAGCTGCCCCATTGATCTTTCCTGGCATTAAACCAAAGGACAAACATATCCAGGTCTTTCCGTGCTCTACAGTGTCAGCAAGAAGTTTCCTTCCCATTCCTTTGATTTCTCACCTCAAGCCCCCACAGAAAGGGGAACAGACCCTTTCCAAAGCACTCTGATTTTCTTAGCAGAGTGTGCTGGGCAACCTGAACCTGCTAGGGACATATATGACAGATTGCAAAGGAATGTGACAGAAGTGGGTGAGCAAGATTCATTCCTGGCCAAGAAAAAAAGCACATGGGTGCAACCCCCAGGGCCGACAAATTCAGTCACTTCCTTTCTAGGCTGACCTGGGTGACCACTCTGTCCCTAGTGACACTGTCTATGGCACCAGCAACTGGGACATTGATGCCTGAGCAAGGAATCCACAGAAAAGAGAGCAATATAGATCATTCTGTCTGATCTTGTTTTTTCCCATTTCTCTTCCAAGCAAACCACTCATTAAATTTTAATTTCCAGCTACTTAAAATTCCAAATTCCCCTAATCTGTCTGCAGCATGCAAAATGCATTATGCCAATGTAGGGTGTTTTATGCAGAGATATGATGTGCACACTTAGAGTTTGTAATCAAATCAATTTTAATCTTGGGTATTTAAATCAGTAGAAATTTTTCGTAACTATGAAGTGGATCCACTCAGTTCCCTGGCCGTAGCAGGACTCATAACCTGCACCCTGGGTTGCAAATGCATTGGCCTTGTTTTGCAAAGCCAGGGCTCTCAGGATGGAATAAAATAATTTCCTGAGATCATACTCCAGTGATCTGCTTCCAACCAAACCCCGGTTCCAGCTAAATCCAGGCTGCAATTTCTTGCAGCATGGATTCTTGGAAGTGGAGGACTGGGGGGAACAGCTGCAGTGGATCGGTATAATAGAAACTGAGGGGAGGACTCAGATTTTTTCTACTCCTTTATTCCCCCAGGCTTCAGAGGCTGTCTGTTGGGAATAGCAGCCTTTTTGTGGTGGGGGAAGGGAGATTTTATACATAGCCCCAGCCAGTTTTGTTTAAAGAACTACTACCCTGATAGCCTGAACATGGGTCTGGCAGAGAGGGGGCCCAGCTGCTCACTTCTTGAATCTATAATCAGTTCCCATTAATGTTGCCTCAGTTTCCCCCTTGCAGTGTGAGAGTAACCATGGTTCTCTCCACAAATTGTATTTATAAAGCACTCACTATTTTTAGGGCAGAGAAGAGGCAAACGGGGAAGCAGATTAAACTTGTCCTGGATACCAGTTATGTCTTGAATTCTCTGGCTTAGGAGCTTTCCAGGGGAATGCCTCCTCCAGCAGCAGATTTTTAAAGACAGGTTTTCAGAACCTGATTTTGTACTTATGGACATGCAGGTTTCTTCAGCTTCCTGAAATCTGGAAACCGTTGAAGAATCAAACAAGCTGGTGACATATTCTCCTCAGTTTTGTGAATCTCAGATTGTGCTGGTTTCCTTCAAAAGCTGCTGTGTTTGGGTCATGAGTGGATGGGAGCGACACCCTTGTGCTATAGATAGGTGTCCATCATACATACTGTCTTGAGAGGAGAGAAATCAAGAAAGTTAGGAAACCAAGTATTATCCTGAGAAAGAACTGACCAAATCCCAGATGTTCTTCATTCCTGCAACCTCTCAAAGCCAAGTGCTTGCTAGCACCCACACCAAGGAGTAAAGAAAGCAGCGAGAGCTCTGGTTTGGCTGGGCTGTGAAATGACATTATCCTGCCACGCTCCCTGCTGGCATGTGACGATATGGCCCATGCTTGGAAAAGCCCTGCAGGTCATGCTGAGAGAGCTGCAGGAGCATTACAGGCTGGGCTTTATCTTCATAAGGAATAATGTTTTTGCATAAAGTATGTAAAGTGAGTTTTGAGGCTTTGGAGACATAGGAATCAATCACATGTGTGTGCCACACTACCTGCGTTTTCTCAGACTCTCCTCTTCTGGAGTTTGCATGTTAAATGTGAGATGTCCTACCTTTTGGAGCTTGTCAGTGCCATGGTGCCATGGCTGGTTTCCCATAGGATGACCCTCGCTGCCTGAATGTCATTGAGTTCGACCGCCTGCTGCGGGAATCCCAGCGAGAGGTGCTGCGGCTCCAGAGGCAGATCGCGCTCAAGAATTTCAAGGAGTGTCTGCGTTCCTCCAAAATGAGCAGTGCCATGCCCAGTGCTGCCGCACGTCCAGGACCAACCAATTCCTGCCTCAAAGGCGCATCTCGACCAAAGGAGGCCTTGGGAGACCCAGCGCTCGGAGAGAGAGCTCGCAGGGAGGTGAGACAAGTGGGTCAGCAATCGGAAAGTTTGCCTATTTAATTACTCAGTTAATTGCTGTTCTTAGGGAACTTCACTTGGAGAAGGTGAATTCACATCCACTGCAAATAGGTGCAGTGCTGGTTTCCAAAGGGACGCATTCCAGCACCAGGTCGCAGGGTAAGGAGGGACGTGGATGCTGCTGGCAGACCACACCAGGACAGGGACACTAAGCCGTACCAGGAGCTCAGTCCTGCTCGTTTTCCCTAGCACAGGGCTCCCGTGCTGTGTTTTCCCACCCAGGAAAGCAGGTAGTGTTTCTTTATACAATCATGGAATGGTTTGGATTGGAGGGATCTTAAGAGTGCATCTCGTTCCACCCCCTGCCACAGGCAGGGACACCTTCCACTATCCCAGGTTGCTCTAAGCCCTGGCCGTCGCCGCTTTCTGGGATGGGGCAGCCAAAGCTTCTCTGGGCAACCTGTGCCAAGGCCTCCCAACCCTCCCAGGTGGGAATTCCTCCCCAATATCCCTGCCGTCTGGCAGCGGGAAGTCATTCTCTGTGTCCCATCTCTCCATCCCTTATCCCCAGTCCCTTTCCAGCTCTCCTGGAGCCCCTTTAGGCCCTAGACGTGGCTCTGAGCTCTCCCTGGAGCCTTCTCCAAGTGAACACCCCCAACTCTCCCAGCCTGGCTCCAAAGCAGAGGTGCTTCCAGCCCTGGTGCAGCTCCGGGGCCTCCTCCGGCCTTGGTCCAGCGTCGGGGCCCCCCCAGCCGGAGGCGGCTCCAGGGGGTGTCACCACAGCAAAGGGCCGCGCCTGGAGCCCCGCCGGCCCCTCCGCCCGCAGTGGTTCAGCCCGGCAGATCCGGGGCCGCCTCAGGGCGCCGCCCCCGCCGCGGCCGCGCAGCCGCCAGGTAAGGCCGGGCCGGGGCCCAGCGGGGCTGCTGCGCTGGGACGGGGGTGCCGCGGGGCCTCGGCCGGGGCTGCGCCGCCGCCGCCAGGTAAGGCCGGGCTGCGCCGGGCGGCTCCCAGGCCCCGCCGGGGAGCCGCTCGGCCGAGCACGGCCGGTCAGGCCGGGCCCTCCGCGGGGCCGGGCCCTCCGCGGGTGCCGCTGTGCCCCGCGGCCCCCGGGGCGGCGGGTCAGGGTTGTCCGAGCCGCGGGCTCCTGAGGATGTGGCTCCCAGGGGCTCTGCCGCTTTCCTCCCGTGTTTTCAGTGTGATACAATCCCACATCCCCCGGTGGGAGATTGGGCTGCGCATCTTCCCCCCCACCTTCCCGCCAGCTGCTCCCGTTTATTGCCCCCCGGCTCTTACAGCAGATGCATTGAATATTAATTCCTTGTCCGTCTCCTCCAAGTCACTCCTGGGTTTATAAACCGCTCTCCTTCAGCCGTTTTTGTGGTTTTTTGGTTTTGGTTTTTTTTTTTTTTTTTTTTTTTTTTTTTTTATTTTGTTTTGTTTTGTTCTTGGGGTTTGCTTTTGGTTTTTTTTTGTTTTTTGTGTTTTTTTTTTTTTTGTTTGGTTTGGGGTTTTTTGTGGGTTTTTTTGTGTTTTTTCTTTTCTTCTTCTTTCCAGCCTCTTCCATTATGCAGTGTTCATTATCTTTGTCTCCCTCCTTTGTGTGTTTTTTCTCTCGGTTTTGTGTTGGGGAAGCAGCGTGCAGCAGCATCCTGGACGCTGTGGCATTGATTTATATCACAGCATAATGAAGTTTTCTCTCCCTTTCCCAGAAGATCTCTTTACATTTTTGTCTAAGCACTCTTTATTAAACCATCATTAGTTTCTGCAATCACTCAGTGTCACGGGGCCCTCATCACTGTCTCTGCTGCATCAGTACTTGCAGAGCATAATTCTGCTCCCTCTTATTCAGCCCTCTCATTTTTACTGAATATTTAGACTCTCCCCTCACCCTGTGGTGGCTCAGTGTCTGCAGACACCTGTTAAAGGACAGCAGCTGAATGTCTTCTGAGTGCCCAAGTGGGTTCCTACTGGGACTCCCTCACCCACTTACTTGCTGACATCTTAAAAAAAACCTCTTTATACATCCATGAATACGTTTCCCCTTGCTGTAATACAAGTTTGTTTGGGTTTTTTAAAGTATTTGCGTTCTATGCGGTTTGTGCCAGTTTGCCCAGAAATGGCATCAAATGTACTGGTCTGTCTTTCTACGGATGTCTGCTGGAATATGCTTAAAACTCTGGAATAGTCTTGAAGCATGGCATTTGCCATCTTCCAGGTATTTTGTGTTAAGGCAGTGTTGGAGAAGCGACTTGCTGCACAGATTGATTCAGTTCCTCTGAACTGAGGGATTCAGTTCATGCCAAAGGAGGTTTTAAACCCTGAGGTGAATACTACATAATCTTGGTGGCTTGTTACTCTTTATTTTCTTGGCTTCCACAGTTCTTATAGACAGTTCCGTTTCAGAGAGGTTCTCAGCTTTGTTCTTCATAGTTTGAGATTTAGCCCCCATTCCCCCCCCCCCCCCACTAAATTATGCTGTGATGAAGAGGGATGCACAGATGTTTTTTTCCCTCTGCCTTGCCCTTACCTTCCTTGAATGACTCTTCCATACCTTGATTTCCACCTGATCCTGCAGGTTTTATCAGACAAGATGGCTTTTCTTGTGCATGTGCTTTGTTTCTCTGACTCAGGAGAGTCTGTCCTCACTGCCAGAAGATTTTCTGGCTGACAAATAAGTCAGCAAGGCTGAATCTGACAGCACTGGTGAAGGGAGGAGGCTGATGCCAGTCCCTTGGCTGAACCCTGTGATATGGAGTACCCCAGGCTGGAGTCCCAGGAGCAGCTGAGGCAGCTGGAAAGGGGCTCAGCCTGGAGAAAAGGAGGCTCAGGGGGGACCTTGTGGCTCTGCACAACTCCTGACAGGAGGGGACAGCCGGGGGGGTTGAGCTCTGCTCCCAGGGAACAGGGACAGGAGGAGAGGGAACAGCCTCAGGCTGGGCCAGGGCAGGCTCAGGGTGGACATCAGCAGGAATTTCTCCCTGGAAAGAGTGCTCAGGCCTTGGCAGGCCTGCCTGGGGAGGTTTAGAGTCCCCATCCTTGGAGAAGTCCAAGGAAGTCCTGGATGTGGCACTTGGTGCTCTGGGCTGGGGACAAGGTGGGGATTTGGCACAGCTTGGAATGCATGGGCTTGGAGGTCTTTTCCAAACTCAGTGATTCTGGGATTCTCTGAAATACCAGTTTGGTACTTAGTATGAGAAAGGTGATTGAAAAGCAAAAATGTCTCAGAAACATTTCCACAGGGCTATTCCACAGTTAAATATGGGTCTCACAGCACACCTGAAAGCTTCCAAGCACTGTGGCCCTTGAGGTGCCATGGGTTGGGTGGAGAATCCCAAGATTTCCACGTGCTGGTCGATGCTCAGACTCTGAGCATCGAGTCTGATGCAGAGATGTTGGACTCTGCAGTGAACCTTATTCCATGGATGATAGGGAGCAAGGTTCATGTGATTTCAGGGTTGGTTTTTTTTGGGTGTTTTTTTTTTTTTTTTGTTTGGTTTGTTTGTTTGTTTGTTTGTTTTTAAGCAAAAAATGAGAAATCCTTGGTAGCCTGAGCTCGAGTGTGAGCTCTTGGAGCTCTCAGGCTTTCAGCATAAGAGCCATGAATATAGATGTAGATAAAACCTATGTTTTTCAAGCCAAAAATAGATTAAAAATCACATCATAAGTATAGTGCTTAGGCACTGCCCTAATGGCTGGCTGTACAGGGAGCTCAGAGCTCATCCCATGGATCCCTCAGCACTGAAGGTGTTCAGAGTGAAATGAGGAACCCCATGTGTGAGGAGAGGTCAGCTGAAGGCTAAGGCTGAGATGGATTCATAAAGTCCTGCTGCTTCCTCTCAGTACAGGTTTACTTTGATGATCTTAAAGATCTGGCCCTAAAATCTGTTTATCAAAAATAACTTCACAGTTAATGTTTAAAACCTTATCAAGACCCTTTTTCTTCTGTGTGTCTCAGTCCTTGCCCTGCAGTCAGGGCTATTCTGGGCAGACAATGCAAGTCAAGTATTAGAGCAGAAATTCAGAGGATTAATGTGTGTTTCTCTGTGACCCAGATGAAAAGGCATTTTGTTAGAAACTTGTGTACAGATGTGTATAGAAAGTGTCTCCTTTCATCTGGTTTGGTGGTGCACAAAAGCCATGGCACTGCTGCCGTTTTAGCCCTTCCCAGCTACCAGCAGAAGTGGGATGCTGCATTTGTTGGTAATGTTTGCTTGCCTGCCCTTAGATTCTGACATCTTCACTTATTTCTGCCCTTTGTGGGCTGTGTTCTCCCTTCTCCTCTCTGTGTTGCTTTGGGGAAGGCCATGAAAGGTGTTGCTGCTGCCTCTCATTGGGTCATTAGGTGAGGCACAAATGGGAGCTTGGATCTGAGAGCTTCCAGGAGCCCACTGTTCCTCGGAGATGCTTCAGTCCAGCTGGGCTGGTTGGCAGTGGGCTCCAGGAGATTGCCAGCACAGAGATCCTTGGTGAGATATCCAGCTTTCTCCATGTCAAGTGGTGCAGCTCAGAGATCAGGAGTTCCTGTGGAGCACTGCTCTCCTGGGTGGTACTGCCAGGAAAGTCCCTCTTCCCTTAGTGTGCTCTATAGTCTCAGGATGTCCCTGAGCTCTCTGGCATCTCTTTTGCTTTCAGGTGGAACCAGGTGTGCAACCACTGGGACCTGCCTCTGAAGGACATGAAAATTTTCCTCCCAAAAATGCAGTAACAAACCAGGAGAGCAGCAAACAGATACAGCAGCTGGTGAGTTGTGAACCTGGTTTGGGGGAAGGAGTGTGCTACTTTCTTATTTTTATTGGGGGTTTAATATGTGCAGGCCAGGCAGAGATTTTGGGGACTGAAATCTTTTTAGGTGCAGCTGCCCTGCAAAAGTGGGAAGCTTGAGGAATTGGTAGAAAAACACAGGCATTCTGCATGTAGAGTGTTGCTGGGTGGCAGGTCCAGGTGCTGGGCTGGCAGGGGAATATGTCACACTCAGATGAGATGGAAACATGCCAGTAGGTTTCTGTGCTGTGTTTGGTTTAGACTTATTTGAACTGGGGACAGATGTGGATGAGGAATGTGTCCCTTGTGAATTATTCCAGCAATTAGGACAGTGCACAGGGAGGTTTAGCAGCTCCTGTCAATCTGAGGGGTAGTATTTGCAGATCAAGAGGATGTCTGTGCTCTGTTAGGTGTCACTGGAATTTGAGTAGGAGCTAAAATAGCACAGCTGGTGTTTAAAGATGAAAATTTTATACAGAAAATCTGTTGTTTTGTCCCCCACACCTTATCCTCTCAACAGTTCTGTATAAATAGGAGCAGTCCATGCATGTGGGAGCAGAATTATTTCCAGACGTAAGGCTCGGGGAAGAGAGGAATAGTTTGGTGGGGTTTTTTTGTTTGTGTTTTTTTTTGTTGTTGGTTTTTTTTTTGTTTGTTTGGTTTTTTTTTTTTTTTTTTTTTTTTTTTTTTGTTTGGTTTGGTTTTTTTTATTTTCCTAACTTTCAGAAAAATCTCCCTAGGTTTCTGCATTGTTTAACTTTGTCACAAAAAGATTTTCATAAGAAAATAAAAATAACTAATGCAGCACTAGGTCTGAGGGGCTGGGCTTGAATTTCATATGCATTGCTAGAGTGTGGGCTTCCTGATCTACTTCTGCTTGTTTTGTGCAGGAAGTTGAACTCAAGAAAAAGCGCAAAAAATGTGAAAACCTTGAGCATGAAGTGAGGAAAAAGCATAAAAGATGCAAAGAACTAGTAAGTGTTCTTGTTGCCTATTTTATGAGCATAATGGGAGGAGCTAAGTTGTTGTGTGCCTCTCTTGGATTCAGTTCATCTTAATAAGGAATCATCAGTGTTTCTGTTCATTTGAGCAGTTTTTGGGGCTCCAGCCCTTAAGGCTGGGATTGTTCATTGAATGAAATTCTATGGCTTTTGCTAATTTGGGGAGATACTTAACCATTTTCACAGGCACTCCAGACAGGTATTGAAATGGTAATAACACCATCCCACTGTCTTTTCTTGTGCTTTTTGTTGACTGAAATCCTATTTAATTCCAGGGTACTTTTGCAGCTCATAGCATAACATCTGGATTTCTCCCTTCTGTTTCTGCTTTGCTTTGCTCAAGAGATCAAAGACTGGTTTGGGTTGGAAGAGACCTTAAAGGTCATCCAGGTCCAACCCCATAGTCGGGTCCTGGGTTCTGTTTGAGCAGTGCTGCTCCCTGTTGTTTCCCAGACCTCAAGCAGCATCCCACCAGCATCCTGCACCATCAGGAAACAGGAGTAATGGAGTTGTTCTGCAGGATAATCTGGGGGAGTCAGAGGGCCTTGGTGTAATTCCTGTTCTTTCTGGACAGGAGATCCAGCTGCAGGAGGTGCAGAGTGAAAATGCACGACTGGCTGAAGAGAACTTGCAGCTGAATGAGAAGGCTGGGTGGGCAGGCCAGGTAAAAGCAGTGTCTTTGTCAGGTTGGCAGCATTGACTTCTGCAAAACTCTGCTGTTCTTAAGTTTCCAGCTCAGTAATGGTCGTGTTCTGATCTGGGCTTCTGTTCCTAGCTTCTTCTCTGGACAAATCTAATGCACAAAAGTTAGAAAGTCATTTGTCAGTCCCATGTGTCAATTTGCCACCATGCATAAGGCTTCCTACTTATTTAATAACTGCTGTAAGTGGAAATGTTTGTCCTTTCTTGCGTTGCTGGTAGTCGTCAAGCCGTAGTGCACCCTGGAACCAAAAATTCCTTCTGGTAAGTGAAGGAGGCAAAGATGATTTCCGCAGGCTACTGAATTTTCTGTCCTGTTCTCTGTGTTTAATCCTGCAATGCAGGATTAAAATTGCTTATAGACCTTGTGCTTGTTTTTTTATCTCTTCATTATGTAGCTTGTTCCTATCCCAGTATCTTCCTCCTTGCAAAAGGGGAGGGGAGATGAATCTAGGGAGAGAAGCAGTGTGCAGATAAATTGTTACACATTGAAGCCTGATACAAAAATGCTCATATGTTTGTGTTAAGTGAAAAACCGAGGCAGAGGAGGTGCCTGATTTTTTGTATCATTGCCAGCAGAAAGCACAGAAATAAACTGGTCTCTGTTGTTTTTACAAGGAACACCTATGGCTGCTTGTCCTCACTGAAAATCCTTTCTCTTCAGGTTGAATCTGAGAATGCTGACCTGAAACTGCAGGTTGTTTTAGTGACTAAGGAACGGGATTCAGTAATTCAGACGAATCAAGGACTCCAAACCAAGCTGGAGAATCTAGAGCAGGTGCTGAAGGTCAGTAGGAAGAAGGTTGAAGGACTGTCCGAACACCTACTGCTTCCTTTGAATGGCACAGGTTGTCTGTTTGCCTTTTCTGACCATTCTTTTGTCTCTGTGCTTCCACTGGGAATTCTGCTTCTTGCAGGATCCTGGAACATGGCTTTCCAAAGTGGACACAGGTGCTTTGGAAAGGCTGCTTCAGGGATTTGAGTGGGAGATAAGGTGGCCATCACTGATTTGAGGGTTTTCTCTGACAATGTTGCTCTGCCTCATGATGGGAATTCCTTACTCTGTGCAGTGATGACATGAAATACAGGCCCTGGTTTGGCTTTGTGACCATTGGTAGAACACAGGGCAGGTGTGTAGTAGTGTCACCACTCAGCTGTGTGTGCCTTCTCTCCTGCAGCACATGAGAAATGTGGCTGAGCGGAGGCAGCAGTTGGAAGTGGAGCACAAGGAAGCACTGCTAGTCCTGCAGGAGAAGCAGGAGGAGGTCCGGCGGTTGCAGCAGGTATGTGGTGTGTGACGGGGACGTTTTCCTCTCTGAATGGACTCCTGCACCTTGTTTCCTTTGGAGGTGTGCATGGGGGGGTAGATGTGAGTTTACAGGCTGAGAGTATCTGAGTCCAGGTGAACTCTGGTACCTGAGCAAAGTGAAGGGCTTTGCTTGTGAATGTCAGTTCTGACCTCTCACTGCTATATGTCCAGAGCCCAGAGATGTTTCCAGACTGTACAGTGATTTAAATCATAAAATCTTGGAATCATTAAGTTTGGAAAAGCCCTCCAAGATTGAGTCCATCTGTTCCCCCAGCACTGGAAGGCAACTACTGACCCATGTCCCCAAGAGCCACATCTACACAGCTGTTAAACTGCCCCAGGGATGGTGACTTCACCAGTGCGCTGGGCAGTCTGTGCCAAGGACTGTGAAGAAGTTTTCTCAGTATTCAACCTGACCCTGCCCTGGCACAGCTTGATGCCATTTCCCCTTGTCGTATCCCTTCCTCCCTGGGAGCAGAGACCAGCTGCCCCCCCACAGCTGTCCCCTCCTGTCAGGGAGTTGTGCAGAGTCACAAGGTCCCCCCTGAGCCTCCTTTTCTCCAGACTTAGCCCCTTTCCCAGCTCCCTCAGCTGTTCCTCACCAGACTTGTGCTCCAGTCTACAATGGACTACTAAAGTAGGATGACCGTAGAAGTGAACTCAGGTTGGCTGCTTTCTGATGTACTCCCTTATTTTTCCTTAGGCACAGGCAGAGGCAAGAAGGGAACATGAGGGAGCAGTACAGCTTCTAGAGGTAAGACAGAAAGAAACAAGCCACTGGATTAGTGGCTCCAGATTTGGTTCCTTTTATTTATATATAATATCAGTTTGGATGCCCTGGGTTTTGTTGGTTCTTCTGCAAAATGCTGTAGTGCCTTGATTGGATGCAACATGTTGCTGCAGTGAAAGTAATATTTGGGTCAAAGTTCAGGGAATTATATCCTAACCTGCTCAGTCATTAGATGGGTCACTTCATTCAGATTGTGCCCAAAATCTCTTTTGGGGTGCATTTAGTAATCAAACTCAGATCTGCCTGTTCCATTTTCCAGCATCGTGTGAAAGGAGAATACTTGTGTCCATGGGATTTAAAATTTCTCTTGTGTATGTGTGCTCTATTTGTTTTATTAGGGGAAAAATAAGAAAAGTTTATTGGGTAAAAGCAGGAAAACCTGAGCATAAGGAGTGGTGAAGCTTGAGGTAGCTCCCTTGTTCCATTTGCTCTGACTTGCACAGAGGGAATGTGCTTTGGCTGGTGGCTGACAGTGTACGGGTGCAGCCTGGCAGATGTGCTGAGCACTGCTTTGGGGTTGATTTGCATCAGCTCGGTGTCTGTCAGGGTGACTTTGGAGAAAACATTGGATTCCTGGAGCTGCAAAGGCACAGTGCCAAACCCTGGAACTTGATCTGACAATTTAGTGACTGCCAGAGGGTTGGGTTGGGTGTGGGGACAAGGGGAGCATCTTCTGCTCTCTGAGATTTTCTGAGCACTGAAACATGTGAGATGAGCAGGTTGTCTTGCTGTATCCCCAGACAGAAGGATCTCTTGGGGCTGTGCTCCTGTCTCCAGTGGTGACAAACAGTCAGGGCTGTCAGAGTGAACTCCCTATGCCCACCACTGTGCAGCTCTGTGGCCTTTGGGAATCCAGGACTGTCGATGCAGGTGGGAAGTGTCCTTGATGGAGATTGCTCCATGACTGCAAATAGCACCACCTTTGGATGGGGCCTGGCCAGTAGAGCCCAGGAGTGCTGGGCTCTTGCTGAACAGGATTGAAATGTTGCAGGTTGGATGAGTGTTGGAGGATGTGACATTATATCTTATACTTTTGCCACATCCCTTTGGGGACCTCTTCATTTGGCTGCAGAGATGGAATCAGCTGGTACAGGTGCTGCTTGCTCTACATGACCTGGTGTTTAGCTGGGTTCTGAGCAGCCTTTAGGGGGAGGGAGGGTTGCTGTGGTTCTGTTTCAAGACCATTGGAGCAACCTGGTCTAGTGAAAAGTGTCCCTGCCCATAGAATAAGATGAGCTTTAAGGTTCCTTCCAGTCCAAACCATTGTGGGATTTGATGATTCTATGATGTTTGCCAAACATTTTCTGAACTAACTCAGTGAAGGGTTGGAGAAGCTACTTAGGTTTAAACCAGACATCCCCCTGTGCAAAGGAAGAAAGAGATAGTCCTCTTATTCTGTGTTTGAAGGTAATGTTCTACTGCAAGGGCCTTACCAGTTAAATATTCTTGCTTTCATGTTACTGGCACAGAGATCACATAATCATCAAATGGTTTGTGTTGGAAGGGACCTTGAAGTTCATCCAGTTCTACCTCCTGCTGCAGGCAGGGACACCTTCCACTAGACCAGGTTTCTCAGAGCCTGATTCAACCTGTCCCTGAATTTTATAAAGTAGAACAAAGAAAGAGGTACTGTCATTAAAAGCCAGTTAAATGCAGAGCAACAGTCATTTAAATTACTTAACTATAATCATAGTAATTCCAGAACATCAGTGTATGGCATAATTAGGGGGTTTGAGATGCCTTTGCTATGTATTGTCATTTTTACATGTGCTTGAATTGCTTTTTGATGTGATATAAATGAGGAATGAGTGAAGTCCATTTTCCTGTTTGAAGAGTTCTGTCACATGATTGTCTTAAGTGGAGTCTCTCTCCCTGGAGATGGTCAGAACTGGACAGAGCTCTCAGCAGCCAGCCCTGCTCTGAGCTGAGGGCTTGGATTAGGTGATCCCAGTGCTCCAGGTGATCTCTTTTCAGCCTTAGGTGTTCTGTAGTTCTGAGATAAGGCAGTGACAGGGGTGAGGAGAGTATGCAGTGGGGTGTGTGCAGAAACGCCATGGAGAGAAGCACCCTCTCAGCTTAGGAAGAAAAGCTTGAGGGTTATAATCATGGGAATGAGGGAGTTCGGTGGTTCCAAAGTACATGAGACAAGATTTCAACTGCCTTTGGCAATGCATGGATACAAAAGGAGACAGCCTCCTTCCAGGAATCCAGTTTTGTTGGGAAATAAGGGGACCAGAGCTCAACTTTGCTTGCGTCCCTGACCTAGGAGCAGGATGCAGGACTGAGTAGGCTGTCAGCTGCTTAAGATCCTCTCACAGCCAGCCTCTGAGCTGTGCTTTGATTCCCAGAACTCCATGATCTCAGACCTGGGGAAAGGTCTGGGCACAAATGTCCATTCCATTCATTTCTGAGTGGGTGCAATGTGTTAGGAAAAGGTGGCTTAAAATTTAGCAGCCACTCTAAGCATATTGTCATTTATCTCAAAGCACATTGGGATTTGGAGGCACTCAGAAGGTCCCTGGTTATCTTATTCATGCATTTGGTGTGTAGGATTTAGCTTTTGTTTGGCAAGCAGATGCTTCTGGGAATGAGGTGGAAATCTCAGCATGGAACAAGGCAGACAATTCTAATTTGGTGAGGAAACAATTTTGTTCAGACTGAGGGTTGGATTATCTTTGGCAGAGTGTTGTAATGTAACTGCTGATGTGGTTTGATATCTCTTTTTGCTTTTCTTCTTGCTCCCAGAGTACTTTGGATTGCATGCAGGTACTGCTCTAATGCTGTCAAACAGGACATTTTCCTCTCTGTTCTGACTTTGACAGTTGCTTGGTATTCTTGTTTTAACTATACTCTGGAAAAGATTGCAAGAGTGTTACTGCCAAGAAATAAGTGTAATTAAAGGAGCTCCTACTATGAGTTTGACGGAGCATCTGCGTTTCTCTTTAAGTGCCTTGCTTTCTTGACCAATTAGAATTAGGAGCTTACTTTTTTTGGCACTTCCAGATTTTTAGAATTGTCCAACTGTGCTCCTTCTCCACATTTAAGTGTCTTTGAAGTCCAAGAGTGAAGTGTTTCCTTCAAACCCTAAAAGCAGTGGTGACACTCATTACAAATGAGTGTTGTGGAGAAGAAGACAGGTCCTGCTGGCTTTGTAATTGGGTGGAAGATGGGAAGCAGAGATTGTGGATAATAGTTTTCCCAGAAGAGGTGGTAACTAATGAAGTTCCAGCTTAGGAGCTGTGCTGGCTGGCCTGTTCACAGGTGGTTTGGAAAGGAGGCTGGTATAGAAGTGCTAGGGTTTGTAGCTGATAGAAAACTTCTTTAAAACCTTCCAGTCTGGCAGAGATCTCAGGAGGAATGGGGAGATCAGGTGACATTGGCTGGGCAAAGGCACATAGAGGAGAGAAAGCAGAGATTAAACATGCCTGGTGGTGGGCTCAGAATTCCCTGCTGGCATAGGAGGTACAGGGTTGGAGGTAGGGGATTTTAAAAAAAAATGTCAGCCACAATTTGGTCAAAAAAGCAGAAAAATGGTGGGAACTCTCAGGAAAGGACTTTATGGGGTATCCTTACATCCTGTAGAAGTTGCACCCACACTGATGTGGAGTTACGGATTTTCCTTTAATTCCTTTGGCATCAGCCCTGCTTTTAGCAAGAGCTTGGACTGCACACCTATAGAATTCCCTTCTAGCAAATGGGGATTCTCTGATCTGAGAAGTACATAGCAGAAGATATGGACAAGGGGAGCAAGGGACGTCTGAAAGGAGAGCATGAGCTGTGGAAGTGGAACAGACCAGCCATGAATGAGAGTGTCTCAGAGGATGGGGCTGAGGTGGTGGTGGTTGGGTGTGGAGAATCAGTTCCTGAGTTGGTGGTTAAACTGACCCCCACCAAGCTCTGCTCCTGCTCTTGCAGCCTCTTCTGGAAGTCCAGTCCCTGTTGTGGGAGACTCCTCTTTCTCCCCATTTTGGGTTGGGCACAGACACAGAAGTCTTCTCTGTGTCTGGAGCTTGATTCCTGCTGGTTCCCTGAACCTCCTGGCCATGTCCTTGGGCCTCATCTTCCTTATCCTCCTGCCTCCCAGCACTGCCCTGGAAACCTGCTGCTTCCCAGCTGTCTGCAGTCCCCTGCAAAGTAGCTGCTAGAAGTACACCTTGTGTATGATGTGGCAGTAGTACTTAAGGCATGTTTGTATGCTGTTTGGAAGAACAGATCGAAAATACACCTGACTAATTAGGTGTCTTAGAATTAAACTGTGAATTATCCATGTTATTGGCTTGGTTGCCAGTGTAAATGGATTTAAACTGTGGTTTATGAATTTACAGGACAAGGTACTATTATGGTGCTATTAAACATAATATCCAGATGCATCTGCTGGCTCATGTCTCCAGAGAAGACAGGAAATCCCCCTCTGGTCCTGCAGTCATTCTGTACCTGTCTGTTGTTGTAGGCTCTGTCCCAAGGTGGGATCAGGGATGGATGTTGGACTTGAGGAAGCCCTCCTTTGATCCAGTGCAACTGTTCTTACTGTTGAGGGTTTCTTTTCTCTGTTGAGATGTAATGTTGTAGGAGAGAAGTCTTTATGTGAAAAATCCAAACTGTAAGTAAATTCAAACACTCATATTGGCAGAGGAATCCTGTGCACCATGACTTAGTAAACAAGGAGTTGACTCTGAGCAAGTGGATAACACAGACACTTCTGGAAGTTGGTCCTGGCATCTGAATTCAGTTCAGAGATAGTTCTTGCCAAACTTGAGAGACTTCACCCGGCATTTCTTAGAGCATGAGAGCACCTTTGGACTTGTGGAGGGAGCAAGTAATAAACGGAAACACCTAAAACAGATATGTCACAGTCAAATAAAAATGCACGACCCTCCTAAATCCTTAGGGAGCAGCTACAAAGATTCTGTATTACTCTGAGACCACAGAGAGGGCTTTTACCATGTCAGAAGTGTTATTTTTAGAGCTGCTTATAATCTCAGGCTTTCTGTCTCACGTAATATTCGAAGGCGTCATTTATTTTTTGAGTTGGAAGGGGAAAAAACACTTCAAATACATTTGGTAGAATGGGAGATTTTGAAGAGTGCAGTGCAGTCATCTGTTTTGGTGCATCTTACCTACAAAAGAAACAGAGGAGGGAAAGGAGCAGTTGCAATCACCTGGGAATTGATCTGCCTACAACCTGGGGGAATGTGGGGATGTGTAAAGACAGCCAGGAATCAGCAGTATTTTGTAAGGGGAAGTTCTAGAGATAGTAAAACGAGAAAATGGGAAAATACAAATGGTGCTCTAGCAGGAATGTGTCCTTCCCTCTCTACAGTGTTTCCCAAGGCTCCTTGGCACCTCATCTTGCTGAGGTGTAGCTTTCTTGTTGCCAGCATGCATTTGCCTGGAGTAAATCATCCCCGTAGGACCAGAGAGAAAAGTGTGTGGGCTTCCCACGTCAAGGGAGAGTTCTGCAACATGGGCCCATGTGCTCTCTGCGCTTCTTAGTGCCAAGAGGGACAGTTGGCAGTCCTGCCTGGAATGGTGGGGAGGTCAGATTAAGGTTTTGGGAGCTTGCTGGGGCCTCTGGAGTGATGGACAACATTGGGAGAGCAATTCCTTTTGGAGACATTTGATTTTAATGCTCCAAAAACCACGCAAAGCCTTTTGAATAATTTTAAGGCTTATTTATCTCTGACCTATTTCAGAGAGGATATTGAAGTTCAAAACCAGAATTTTAGGGATAAGTCCTAATGGAGTTTGTAGTCAGCTTCTTCAGAGATGATGAGCCTCAGCTTTTTGAAGATAAGTAGAGGTGTGAGGCTGCCGGTTTCCAATGACTGGTCCTAGGCAGGGTATTTAAAAGCATCCTTTAGCTCCTTGGAGTCTGTGAAAAGATGCAGCAAAGGCAAATCCTGTTTTGAACCCCAAGTGTTTTGTCAGGAGTTTGTTCCTTACCTTGTTCTCTCCTGGCAGGCCCGGGTAAAGGATCTGGAAGACCAGTGTCGCAGTCAAACAGAGCAATTCAGCCTCCTGTCACAGGAACTCCAACAATTCCGGCTTCAAACAGGAAAAATTGACCTTCTCACCTCCACTCTGGTGACTTCGGAGCTGCCCCTGGCTCTGTGCAGCTCCACCCCGCAGCCCCGCTGGGAGAAGGGTAATTACTGGCTGTGCCTGAGAGGGCTTTGACAAATGGGTTGATATTTATGTAAACGAAAAGGGCTAAAGGAGTTAATGAAAATGTTTAGTGTAATTTTGCCATCTCTGTCCCTCTTGTAAATACTTTTGGTTCATTTTGTAAAGAAAAGTTGGCATTTCTGTGGCCAGAGAGAGCTCAGGTGTCCAGTCTGCTGAATGAGGCAGGTTTGTAGAGACTCCCTGGGATGCTTGTTGCTGATCCTGTATCCTGCTTGTGGCTGTAAGTAATGGACAGCTGATTTTATTGCAGAGTCAGCTGTTCCTGGGTTACTCCCCCATCAGAGCACAAAGAAGGTTCACAATGAAGGGAGTGACAAGCTGGAGCTGTCGCAGCGGGGGCTGGACACCACTGTGGGCTCCCCAGCTGCTCCCACCAGTGCTCAGAAACAATCCAAGAAAGGGGAATCTCAGTCCAGCTCTTCAAAATCTGAATCCATGCACAACAGCCCAAAATCCTGCCCAACTCCAGAGGTCAGTACGGGACTCTCTGCTGCTTGTGCTTTCCAGCCAGAAGGGAATAAATGAATTGCTGAGAGCACTAGTAAGGTTGCATTCATTCCCTTCTGGCTTCCTGAAGAAAATGGAATAAACAAGAGAAAAAAACATAGGAAAATACTGAAATTACTTTGGATGTCATGTCTGTAATGCTCGTTGGAATATATTGCTGTGTTCCATGAAGGAAACAACTGGGTTGACAGTGCCTGGGAGCTTGGAGGAATGGGATGGGATGCATGAGATAGCTTTTGCTAAGCTTCCTTGTGGCATCTAAGACACATAAAGGCTACAAACTGGAATTTTTAGCATAGGGAGAAACTGTGTCCAGACTATTTTTTGCCTTGAGCTGTGAATGAGGAACTCAAACTTCTTGTATGGTGTTTTTAGTTACTAAGATATTACTTGGTGAAAAAAACCATGAGAAGATGCCAAGTTTGTGCTAAGAGGGATGGAGCTAACAGGCTTTGCATGTTTGTGTCACCAAAAATCTCCTCAATGGTAGCTGCTGCTTCTCCACAGGAGCCCTTTTGTGGTGGTGTGGGATTCACTTGAGCAGGGGTTGATGCTCTCTCCTGTGCATCACTTGAGGGGACAGTTTAGGGCAGAGCAGTGCTGTGAGCAGGGCCGGGCGTGGTGGCCTGAGGGGCACCTTTTGCTCTTTTGGGGTTTCCTGAGCACTAAAGCCACTGAAGTGCTGAGGTGCCCAGGTCAGGACAGCCACAATGAAGGGCTGCTTCAGTGCCAGGTGGAGCTTCCCGCTGTGTAAGAGCTCAGGGAAGTGCCATGTTCAGAGACAAAGTGAAGGTCACACCTGGGGAAGAACAGGTATGGAACTGTTAGCAATTCTGTAGCAGGAAAAATGCCTACTTTTTAGTTCAAGAAAAAGCTTGGAAGCCATGCTGCCTCCCTGGAGAGATAGATGCCTGCAGAGATCAGTGTGGGACCATTGGAAAAGAGCCAGTGCCTGGAGTTTTTGGCTTCCACAGCACATAACTGTGGGAACATTCCAGGCTAAGCCCCTTCGTTTGGGTGTTTCAGATTTTTGTTCTCCAAGGACATGGGGTAGGATTGCATTACAAGGAGTACAGTACCTTGAAAAGATGTTCTGAACTCTTCCCAAGATTGGCTCTTCATGTATTAAAAAAAAAAACAACTTTGTGTTCTAGTGCCTGCAGTGGGTCTTCATCAAAAATACATTTGCCTTGAGGTCTGTTTTAAAAAGGCAGCTTGAATTGGTTCATTGGCACAAGTTCACACAAGCCCCAGGGAGTGCATTGCCTCAAGAAGAAGAGTTGCATTACACAACCCATTGCCACTGGATGTAAAATCCCAACATTTCATCAGGATCAAAACAGCTGAGAGAAATTTCTCAAAGGTGCTTTGCCAGTAGGCACCGTATGCCCTGAAGGTGCAGTCTTCAGCTTAGGAAGTGCAGAAGGAGCTGCTGCCTAGAAAGGGAGAGGTTGTAACATGAATGAGGGCTTCCTGCCCTGACTTTCATTCAGCATGTGCTGTTAGCAGAGCCAGCTAGAACCAAAATTTCAAGTCAAAGCTCTGTCTAAAGTACATAGACATCCTACAGAAAATTTACAGGTGTTGGAGAGGACAGGAGCAGTTAAAGACCCAACTTCCAACAGAGCTCCTTTGTTCAGGTTGGCATTTGTGTTGCATACAGGCACAGCTACCATTTAGAGGTAGCAAGAAACCAACATACTGAGTTATGGATGTGTGGGGTGGAAGAGGTTTCCAGAGCCTCTAGTCAAATCTCCTGCTCCAGTGAGACTGTCACTAGCTCTAGATCAGTGTGGCCATGGCTTTGCTGAGCTCAGGCTACAGGTTCTTCAAGAATGGAGATCCCCCCAGCTCTGGGAGCTCTTCCCAAGGCTGTATCACCCACTTGGGCAAGGAGATTTTGCTGATGTCTGACTGGAAGTCCTGATGCTCCAGCTTGGGGCTGTTGCCTCTCATTACTACTTCCTCACCTAAAAAGTCATTCTTAGAGATGGTCCTCAGCGCAGGAGCCAGACTGACACCAGCCACGAGTTTAGAGGATGTGTTCACTATGTACAAACACACAGAGTATTCCTTTACTCAGATCCTTATCTTTAACATTTTTAGGTGGACACTGCAAGTGAAATGGAAGAACTGGATGTTGACAGCATCTCCCTCATGCCAGAGCCAGGCAGCCAAGGCCCTGCAAAGCTCCAGGTGTTCTTAGCTCGATACAGGTACTGAGTGCTCATTGCTTGTGCTCTGTGAAGTTACATATTATCCACTGTTCCCTACTTCACAATCTTTTCTAGGATTCACCACTGTTAGGAGTGGATAATAACAGGGGTAGACCTTTATCTTATTTCTCGATTTTCACACTGGGAAAGCTGGGAGTGTCTAGCCTGAAGAAGAGAAGGCTCTGGGGAGACCTTAGAGCTCTTTCCAGTGCCTAGAGGGGCTCCAGGAGAGCTGGAGTGGGACTGGGGACAAATACCTGGAGTGACAGGACAAGGGAATGGCTTCCCACTGCCAGAGGGCAGGGATGAATGGGAGATTGGGAAGGAATTGTTCCCTGGGAGGGTGGGCAGGCCCTGGCACAGGGTGCCCAGAGCAGCTGTGGCTGCCCCTGGATGCCTGGCAGTGCCCAAGGCCAGGCTGGACGGGGTTTGGAGCAACCTGGGATGGTGGATGGTGTCCCTGACCATGGCAGGGGGTGAAATGAGATGAGTTTTAGGGTGCCTTCCAACTCAAATCATTCCATGATTGAATGATTTGAGACTTGTTACTTCCTGCACAATCCAGGCTTAGCTCAACAAAAGCACATTAAGCTCAGTAGCTGTTCAGTGAACAGCACTGTGTGAAACTTTAAATATTGGTCTGTGTTGAAAATTAGTTCAACCTGACATATTCATTGAATTGTCTGTTTTTTTCAGAATAGTGCAAGAAGTTTTCTCCAAGAAATCTTATTCCAGCAATTAAGAAAATTTCAGCTTCAAATTCCTGAAATTTTTGGCCAAAATACTTCTGGCTGTAATTTTTAAGGGACAAAAAAAAAAAAAAAAAAAAAAAAAAAAAAAAAAAAAACCCAAACCAAAAGCACAGAATAAACCCACATGTTTTTGATAACTGTTGCCATTCACTGAGCCATCATAGTCAAGCCCAAGTTGCTACAGTTCAGTGTATTACCTATCCTTCAGCTTTTCCATTGGGAATTGGGAGGAAGAGAACGGGGATGATTCTGTGCTTGTGAGGAGCACATCAGATGTGGTCTGTGTCTTCATGTCAGTCTTGGGCCCATAAGGTCTCAGTCAGATCACGGAGAGGTAAACATTGCTTTGTCATTATGAAATCCCTTTTAAGGGGTAAAGACCAGGAATTGGTAGTAGGTGTTTGTAAAGCAAAAGGTTTTTTATGAGGCCTTTTCCTGTGAAATGAGACCCTCTGATTAGTTTGAGTATCGCTGGGTAGGCAGGTTAGAACTGCCTGGAGTCCAAGGCATATCACCAATGTATTGCTAATTTTCTTGCTGGTGAAGTTTTTGGTGTGCTGTTTAAAATGTGGGGTTAGAGCAGGAGGAGACACCACAACCTCTCTCTGCAGCCTCTTCCAGTGTTTGCTCAACCTCAAAGAAGTTTTTCCTCAGGTTCTGGTGGAATTTTATGTTTGTTTGTTTGTGCCCACTGCCCCTTGTCCTGTTGCTGGGCACCAGTGGAAAGCATCTGGCCCCCTTCTCTTGACACCCACCCTAAATATACCTGTGCATTGATAAAATCCCCTTTCTGTTGACTTTTCTCCAGGCTGAATAGGCCCAGCTTCCTCAGCCTGTTCTCAGAGAGATGCTCCACTCCCTTCAGCATCCTTATATCCCTGTTCCTTTGGATGTCACAAGACATCTGTTCTGCTCCTCAGAAATTACCTGTTATTAAATATTTTTATGTGTAAACTACAGTCTTGACCTTTTGTCTGTGGAATTTGCTGCTTACCAAAGTGGATACATTCCCAGTGAATTGAAAGCTTATCAGCATCACAGATGTAATGTGTTGCTGGGAAGGTTCCTATGCAAATTAAGTCTTCCAATTATAAATATTTCAGCTACAATCCTTTTGATGGACCTAATGAAAATCCAGAGGCAGAGCTTCCACTGACTGCTGGAGAATATATTTACATCTATGGAGACATGGATGAAGATGGCTTCTTTGAAGGTGTGTTTTAGTAAAATAAAATGTGACTGAACTGCTGTGGAGAGTTGATTTCTTTCCAGAAAATGAGAGAGAAATGTAACCTCAAGGTAAAGGGTTTCTGCCCAAAGTTAGTTTGTTAGAAGGATGAGCAGATCCTGTTGGAAATGGCTTTATTTATGGTATGAATAAATGAAGTCTAAGCGATGAAATCCTTGTCTAGTGATTTCAGTGGAAATTTTGCCACTACCCACCAAGCTCCAGGTATCATCTCCAATGGTTTCAACTCCCATATGGTTCCTCCTTCACCATGGAGAGGAACATGTTCAGCCCCTTCTGCAGATGGGCTATTTCCCTCTTTCCAGTGCCTGTAGTGAGCCAGGAACTGGAGCAGGTGATGGGCTCTATTACCTCGTGCTCTTTGGCAAAGAGGGGATACAATAATCAACCTAGACTACAGCTGTGACCCTTGGTGGTGTCACACAGTGTTGCTGTTTTGGTCCCTTTGCAAACATGATCCTGGTTGACTAAAAGGTGGATGGAATTGAAACCAAGATTTGTGGGCTGTAAATTTGTGCTGAGGTTTTTTTTGTGGAGCCACTTGCTTAAGGGATGATGGTTCCTGATTTCCTGAGGTTCTTTGCAAGAGCTGAGACAAATGCATGTGTGTTGCACTGCTTGCTCTGTGACTGGTCTGCCTCATTTTTCTTTCTTTCTATTCCCAAGCTTATCATTTATTTGTTTGTTTATTGTTTTAAAAGGTTATTCTTTACTAACCTTTTCTGCTTTCCCTGCTTTCAGTTGATTTGCTGTAGGTAGAGTTTGGAAGGGAGAAGGCAGTGCAGTCTCTGTGTGCTGTGTTTGATGGGTCTGCACAGACCAAGTGCTGTATATCTGTTGTCCCCACAAGTCTTTTTGGGACAGCTTTAGTACAGGAGTTAACTTAAGAAAGAAGGGAGCTAAAAGGAAGGCCAGAGTTAAATACAGAGCTGGGAAGATGGATTTTCTTGAGGAAGTACTGCAAACCCCAAATCTGTATGGCTGGGAGAAGGTGTAAAATCATGAAGCTGCTAATTACACAACCCAACTTTTTACTTAGTTGGCTCTGAAATATGTAAAGCGGTGAGTTTCCTCGCTGTGTCCTTTGGGACCTAACTAGGGAAGCCCTAGGAAATCAGGAAACATTGCCAGGAATAACCTCCGTGAGGTATTTTCCACTCCTGACTGCATAGCAGTTGTACTCTGGCATAGATGTTGTCCCATAGTCCTGACAGCTGAGTTGGAAGGCTCAATGGCAGGAGCAGTGGTAACAGATGTCCTGTTTTTCATTTAGGGGAGCTGATGGATGGCCAGCGAGGGCTGGTCCCTTCCAATTTTGTTGAGCGAGTTTCAGATGATGACCTCATGATGTTTCTGCCTCCGGAGCTGAATGATCTCACCCATAGCTCATACCAGGAGAAAAGTTTGGTCAGTGCAAGCACCAGCAGTGGAGATAAGAGTGAGTTTTCCATTGAAGAGAGTAGCATCAGTCCATTGGCCAGCAGAACAGAAGGAGACCAGGAGGAACCGGTTAGTCACACAGCAGTGCCTTACCCAAGAAAACTGACTCTTATCAAGCAGCTTGCCAGAAGCATAGTTGTAGGCTGGGAACCACCTCTTTTGCCAGCTGGCTGCCCAGACATACAAAGCTACAACATCTATGTGGATGAAGAGCTACGTCAGAACGTGAAGAGTGGCCTTCAGACCAAAGCAGTGATAGAAAAGCTGGATTTACACAGCAGGGCTTACCGTGTGTCCGTGCAGACAGTGACAGAGCACGGCAGCTCTGATAAACTGCGCTGCACTTTCTTTGTGGGGCAGGATTTTGGCATGGCACCGACGATGCTGAAAGTCAGAAGCGTCACGGCCACATCAGCAGAGATCACGTGGCTTCCCTGCAGCAGCAACTACAGCCATGGGGTGTATCTCAATGGGCAGGAGTGTGATGTGACCAAGCCGGGCGTGTACTGGTACACCTTCCGCAACCTGCAGCCCAGCACCCAGTATGTGGCCAAGCTGGAGGCACGGCCCATGAAAACTCCTTGGGAAGAGGTGCCCAAGGGGCAGGAGCAGGACTCAGCCATGATACACTTCACTACCCCTCTAGCAGGTACTGCAGGCCTCTGCACATGGAGAGGCTGTGCTTAGCTGGCCATTTGCTGGGAAGCCATAGGGCAAAGGGAAGCAAGGTTGATTAGGTCCCCAAAGCCTGAGGTGCTGCACTGTTTTGTCTTAATGTTTTTCCTACTTTATTTTAAAATTTGAGTAGCCCTTTTGCTTTCATTTGCTCTGGGAAGACATCCTCTGTGCTGGTTGGAGCAGCTGATTGAGTAGGGAAGAGATGGTTTACCATGACTTTGCTCCAAGGGTTGCTGCATCTTGGCCTCAGCTACTTTTGCAAAGTTCTGTTTTCTGTGCATTAAGCTTTTACAGAACAAGAGCACCTTATTTTCTCTGGTTCTGTCTGACATTTCCCAGTTCTGGCCTGGCTGTTGTAGTTCAGTTCTGCAGGGGCAAGTCTGGTTAGGAGTTTGCTCTTTGGTTCTAACCAGGGTTGAGCTTTCTGCTGTAGCCAGATAAGCAAGAGGAAATTGTGTTTCGTCTCTCACAGGCACACCTGATGCTCCTTTGGATGTCCAGGTAGAAGCTGGTCCCTCTCCAGGTATCCTGGTTATCAGCTGGTTACCTGTCACCATTGATGCTGAGGGATCTTCCAACGGGGTGCGGGTCACTGGATATGCCGTGTATGCGGACGGACAGAAGGTACTGGCTGTGCAGGGGGCTGGGGCTGCTGCAAGGGGAGCATGAAGTATCAGACCTTAAGACATGGAAAGCTAGATCCAGGAAGGTGTCCTGAGGAGGCAATGACAGTCCTTTGCCTGGAAAGGAGTGACATCAGAGAAGGGACATTGCCTGGCCTGTGTGATGCACACTACAAAAGACATCTGTCTAGATTTTGGAGGTGCTCCTGGAGCAGGACCCTCCAGCAGCCTCCCAACAGCCTCCTCTGCTCAGCCCAGGCACTGGCCTGATCCTCTGGCAAACAGTTAGTCCCCAGGGTGTGGACAGAGCACAAGGACAAGTACATAGCCACAACCTGGGGCTTTCTCTCGAATGTGAGGAGTGAGGTGTAGTGATCCAGCATAAAGTTGGCATCCCCACAGTGTGGGCAGAAGGGAGGGGGGGACATCTGCCCCTCTGCCAAGCTTAGGTGAGACCCCACCTGCAGAGCTGCCTCCAGCTCTGGAGCCCCCAACATCAGAGAGCTGTGGAGCTGCTGGAGTGAGTCCAGAAGAGGCCATGGAGATGCTTCAAGGGCTGGACCCCCTCTGCTCTGGAGGGGCTGAGAGAGCTGAGAGTGTTCACCTGGAGAAGAGAAGGCTCCAGGGGACCTCAGAGCCTTCCAGGGCCTCATTCCAGGGCCTAAAGGGGCTGCTGGAGAGGGACTGGGGACAAGGGATGGAGGGACAGGACACAGGGAATGGCTCCCACTGCCAGAGAGCAGTGTTAGGTGAAGGAATTGTTTGTTCCCTGTGAGGGTAATGAGGCCCAGGCACATATTGTCCAGAGAAGCTTTGGCTGCCCCAGCCCTGGCAGTGTCCAAGGCCAGGTTGGACGGGGCTTGGAGCAACCTGGGGTGCTCCAAGTGGAAGGTGTCCCTGCCCATGGCAGGGTCTGGAATGAGATGGTTTTTAAGGTCCCTTCCAACCCAAACCATTCTGTGGTTTTAACATACAAACACCCCAGGGTTCAGTACTGTTATTGATATGGAACATCCAAGGACGTTCTGTATTGAAAATGTCCTGTAGTTTTATGCACACATGATGTTGTTTGAGGAGCACAGTGCAAAACAGAATGATGCTGTGTTGGATAATTGCTCTTTTGTTGTGGAAATACTTTTTCCTCTTCACAGGTGAAAAAAAGAAGGAGTCTGGGAAGTTAGTCAAAAGAGCAGCCTAAGAAAGGGAAAAGCTCTTTAAGGCTTAGGAAACAAGGAGGATTAAAATCTGGAGTAGGAGTGAATACATTCATATTTTTCAGACTGTTCAGTTTCTCAAATTTCTCTTTAACATTCATTCTTTCCAGATAGTGTGTAGAAGGGTGGGAATTCTGTACAGCTGCTCTCCAGAGCTTTGGATTCTATCTGAACTTTGGGTTGGGAATTGAAGGGCTGAGCTGTGCACAGTAAGTAATTCCTTTCTGTTCTTTTGCTTACAGGTGATAGAAGTTACTTCTCCAACAGCTGGGAGTGTCCTGGTGGACTTGTCCCAGCTTCAGATGTTCCAGGTGTGCCGTGAGGTTTCTGTGAGGACAATGTCTCAGTACGGGGAGTCCGTGGATTCAGTTCCAGCCCAGATTTCCTCTGTCCTGCTGCAATCCTCCCACTGCGCTGCCCCTGTGTGCACCACTGTCCCCTCCAGACTGCCCCGGGGGGGCCCCAGGGCCTCATTGCCTACCCACAGCCCACAGCACACGCTGCTGCTCCAACAGAAAATTCCTGCTAAGAGCTCAGATGCCAAATTGACTGATCCCTCCTCCAGCCCTGTTGGCTCAGTGCGGCCTCTGACAGAAAGAGCCTCTTCCCCACCACGCCTCCCCTCCCTTAGTGCTTCCTTGGTGCAGGCTCCAGGCACTTCCCCACAGGGATTGGACGCTGAAGGAGACAAGAAATGCCTGAGTGTGCCTCCCCAGCAAACTGGCGCAGTGCTCCTGGGGCAGGGCACGGAGCCTGGGCCTTCCCAGAAACAGGGAATTCAACAGCTGGGTGAAGGGACAGAGGTGCAGGTAAGTGCTTACATCTCCTGCCCAGTGCCAGGTGTGCAGGGAAGGGCAGTGGATCCTTTCTAAGGAGTGGGAAAGATGCCATTTAGCACCTTTCTGTGACACAGTGTTGCCTCTGGGCCATCATCCAGCAGTGGCAAACTGTCAGGGAGTTTTGGCTACTGTTGTGTACCTGGAAGATGCAGCTCACCTCTTGATTCTGTTTGCTAGCAGATGAGGAACAGAGTGAGGAAAGGAAGAATTTGCAGAGTTAAAAGGTTAAAAGGATGTTCCATGTTAGTCTGGCATTCTGGCACTGCTATGCTCTTGACTTGAACGGACCTCCTCCAGTCTGGTGGGTTTGTATAAGACAGTGGTAGAGCACCTTAGTGGATGGCAGAGGAAGGCAGCTGTGGCTGCAGAACTGGCAAACTGTTCTGACACTGGCTATTTAGAGTTCCCAGTGGGTGAGTGAAATTCCCAGTGGTATTCCCAGTAGGGTGGGTGAGTGCTTTCAAAGTTCTTTTAGGACAGTGGTGAGGATGCCTGAGAGCCGTATAATGATGGTGAATGATTGTTCTGTGATGATGGGGAAGTGGGCCCTCCTTTGTGGGATGTATTACATCAGGGAAAAGGATCTATTTCCCATTCTGACTTTTGACATCAGAACTCATAGGAGTGCTTCAAACTGTTAAGTTCTGCACAACTTTATTAATCATGGCAGTGTGACCTTGTGAATGGTCAGAGTTAGGCTGAGACTTCTGAAAATGGCTGAAGCAACAGCAGCATGGTGGGCCCAAGCCCAAAGGCCAGCTCAATACCCAGGAGAACTGAGATGCTGAGTCCAAAATTTCAGCAATCAGTGCCTGGTCATTTGCAACTCGCAGTACCTTGGGTCAACTGCTGGATTCATTTACCCACATTTCATAGAATCATGGAATGGTTGGTGTTTGAAGGCACATTAAAGATCATCTGGTGCATGACAGGGATGCCTTCCCCTAGGCCAGGCTGCTCCAAGCCTCATACAACCTGGGCTTGAACACTTCCAGGGATGAAGAGTGTCATGGTGGATTTGTCCCAGCTTCAGATGTGTGTGGTGTACCAGGAGGTTTCTGTGAGAATGATGTCTCAACTGGTGGATTCCATTCCAGACCAGATTTCGTTGTTTTTCTGTGAGCCTTTTACTGCACTTCACCTGTTTCCAGCATTGCTGCCTCTGGACATTCAGGTGTCTGGTGATGGCTGCACTTGGGGTGGTTGCTTTGCCTCCTTTGTAGAGAGGAGTGAAACAAGTGCTCCCAGGATGCAAATCGTCCTTCCCACTTGAGGTGTGTCTCTTCACTTAGCTGTCAGCAAAGGGAATCAGGGCAGGAAATCTGAGCTGTGAGATTAGACATGAGATCAGGACCTGCCTGACTTTTGTCCAGGGGACACTGAGAAGCTTGACACTTCAATGTCTCAGTGTCCCTGGGGTCTGATCCTTCAGTGTTTTCCTTCAGTGCCTGGTACATAAGGACAAGGTTTTGCTCCATTGCAAAATGCAGGGAGGCTCTCTTGGTTAGAGTAAGAGAAAGAGGTGGTTGATGAAGGCCCACCTGTCTTACCCTTCTTGTTTCTGGAGCTCCATTCCTCCATCTCCCAGAGGTTTTCTTGGACTGGTTGGATTACAGATGAAGATTTTCTTTAATTCTCACTAGGTGATCTAATCAGGAGCTTGTTGCACTCTGTTTATTATTCTTCATTAATTCTCCTTTTCTTCACACCCCAGGAAATCCTGGAGTAGTGTCCTTATCTCCAGCTCTACACAACGTGCCAGGTGATGTCTAGGCCATTCCTCTGGCAGATGACAGTGGGAAATGACCTTTTTGTATAGCTTGGGCTCTTCTTGCAGCCCTGAAACTTGTTACTGTCCATGCCCCTGTGGGCCTTTGCTGAGCTGCAGCACTGGGGGCACTGTGTGTCTCCTGGGACCTGAGGACAGGGAGGGGTTTGTTCCAGGGCTGGCCAACATTCCCAGCTGCAAGTTGCCTGCCAAAATACTCATATGCCTCCAGCAAAGAACATATCAGAGGGTCAAAGAGTTTGGGGTGATAAGACTCCATTTTGGTGCATAAGTAGTCTGAGACACCTTCCCTTGATTTCACTGTTGGTTTGTTTCCCAGACGGAGCAACCAAGAACCAAAGCGCCGGAGCTGGGCAGCCCAACGGACAGCGGGGTGAAGCTCCAAACAGAAACCTGCCACGTGTGCTCTGTGGAGGAGGCACCCAAAGGTCCCAGTGCTGACATGGAGAGAGAGGCAGAGAAGCACCTGAGCCCAGAGCCTCTGTCCTCCCCTAGCCAGGCTGGGGGGATGCAGGACACCTTCCAAGATAGAAACACTAGCAGGAGCAGCTGTCAGGACTTCCTGAGGTTGTCTGCTGGCAAGGAGGTGATGAAAGAAATGTCCAGAGTGAAAAGAGAGGTTTGTTTAACCTTGGCTGAATGAGTGTGCCCATGGAGGGATGTGAACTGTACTTGACCTCCTGAGTTTTCCAGCCTTAGACAGTGCTGTTCTGCAGGCTGTGAAGTGAGGCTGATGGTTGTGTGTGTCCATATGTGCCAGTCACTCCCTTGGGTGCCGCCTGCTTCCTTTCCTACCACACCTGAGCTGTGTATGTGCTCAGAGAAAGGAAAAATGCTCCTTTGATGCTGAAATAGAGTCTGGGAGAACTGAGAAAATGTGTTTTGCTTTTCAACAGCAAGAAGAAAAACTGTCGGAAATGGGCCGCCGACAGTTGACCCTTTTCACTGAGCACAACCGGAGTTCTGACCTTTCAGATATTTTGGAAGAGGAGGAAGAAGATGAGCTGTCTTCAGAAGCTCTGGAAGAGAAGAAATGGGACCAGAGAGAGCCATGTTCCCAGGAGAATGGGGAAAAGGTAACTTGTTCTGAGTGCTGCTTGTGGGGAGCACCGGTGCAGCCATCCCATGCCATCAACTCACAGGAGGAGGGGCTGGGCTGAGCCTTTCCCAAGGTCCTGCTGCTCTGCTTTTACTCCCAGTGTTGGCTCAAGGTAGTAAAAACACAAGTTCTTTGGGAGAGGGGGAAGGGTATTTGTTTGTAATAAATGGAGCCAGGGTTTAATTAGTTGGAAAAACACACAGTGTGATGTGATGTGATGTGATGTTTAAAATCAGTGGGGGGGTGAGTGAGTTCTTAACACAGACAGTAAACAGGGAACAGTCAACACTGTCAGGCACAGGGTGCAATTGTGGGGGTGTCCTGTGCAGGGCCAGGAGTTGGCCTCAATCCTTGTAATTCCCTTCCAGCTCAGAATATTCCCCGATTCTGTGATTATTTGGCTTAGGCCTTGATGCTTTCTGTTGCCAGGGATGGCATGTAGGAGCAGAGTTGTGGCTTTGTAGGTCAAATGCTGCAAGGGATGAAATCCTGCCTGAGCTGAGCTGTAAGCGACCAGCTTAATTCATGCTCAAAGAGTTAAATTTGGTCTGAATGGACCTGTGGGAATGTGATTCCAACTGCATGGCCTGGAGCTGGTGTGTAACCATACAGATTACAGCAGTTGGGATGAATGTCCATGAGGGAGAGCACTGAGGGTGAGATACTGGAAAATTAAAAATCTTTGCAGGAAATGTGATATGCCTGGATGGCAAGAAAGCACCCTCTCTTTAATTTTTCACGTGACCAAAGAACATCTCTAGTTGATGGTGCCCTGTGTGGCTGCTGGTCTGCAGGGATGGGGCTGGTGAGCACTAAATGGTAGTAGACAATGTAGTGACTCTGGAGTAAGTTTCCTTTCCTCCTTCTGAAGGGTCTTCTGCTTCCCAGGTGAGGGATTGGATCCTCAGTGCCGCACATCAGGAGCCCCGGGAGAGCCTGGTGGCTGGAGGGGCTGGGGCTGCCTCTGAAGGTTTTGGAAGGGCTTCCAGTTGTTGGGATTGGACTGGGAAAAAATGGAAGAAAAACGGGTTTCCTGGAAAGAGAAAGAAGGAAATAAGAACAATCAAGAACACTATTCTTTGTTTTTTGTTTTGTTTTGTTTTGTTTTTTCCCCTGGGTGTTTATTTGCCTTAATGTTTTTATTTGGTTGGGTTTTTTCCCTGAAAAGAAACATCAAAACCCCGCTCATGTCCTGTTGAGCTGAACAAACTGGTGCTTCTTGACTGGATAAAGTGATTGTTTTCTGTGCTGGCAATAACAGTGTGAGGGTGACAAGATGCTGAATTGGGAGAGGACGTGAGGGGCAGGAAGCTTTAGGGCACAGACCTCCCATTACTGCCTTATGGATTGAAGGGCATGTGACTGGAATAGGGCTGTTTTCTAGGATTCTGCATATTTAACTAAATTTTCTGTTACCTCAAGACTCCTCAGCCAACTCTTTCAGGATCCAGAGGATGAAAACACGGAGGGCTGGTGCTTTTAAAACGTTTGTCCTCAAACAAGTTGTTTAATTGCTGAAACCATTTATTATATTAAAACTCAAAAGCAAAAGCCACAACTTTGCAAACAGCTAAAAGAAGTCTTACTGAACTTTTTTGTATTATGAATTCTCCATATTCGTAATTGGTGCTAACAAGGCAGGAGCCTTGAGCATGTGTTCTGTAAGGAGATTTTGAGAAAATTGATGGATTTTTGGTCTAGAGGAGTTGAGTGGGAGATTTTGTAACTGCCTATTTGTGTGATAGTTAAAAGGATGAGAGCCAAAGTTGTCTTGTTTCTGGGGGATGATACATTAAAAGAGGCAGAAATCATGAGCTACTTGTTTGGGATGTTGATGTTGGAGATGCGTTCAAACCTCTTACTCAGGAGGGCAGTGCAGCCTTGGTTCTGGTCCCCAGAGGGTTCAGGATGTCCATTCTTTTTTCAAACCTCATCTAAGCAAAGACATGGATTTACTGTTGGCAACAGTCCTGCTGTAATTAGGAGACTGAACTGGAGACATCTGGAGGCCTCTTCAACCAATTCTAAATATAATTCAAGACCAAATTTTGCTTGGAAAAAGCTATAGAAGTTGGAACTATCACTAGGCAGCTTGTTACTGCCTTTGTTTCTCCCCCACTCTGGTTCAGTTTTTAATTATCTCTGAACAAACCTGCTCATGGCTGTAGTTTAAAACATCAGTAGCTACACATGCTGTGTAAGCTATTTGCAAGTGCCTTCAGAACACATGAATAATATAATTTGTCAGGGACATTGGACAAGAGAACTCTAGAGGTATCTTCCTACCAAAATGACACTGTGCACCTGGGGATGTTACCTTTTATGTTACTGTTAATGTGATAAGAAATAAACCCGTAAATTCTACAGTTGGTCAACAACAAATTTTAAAATTCAGCAGTGTTGTCCCCAAAATTTTCTGTAACCTGGTAGGCTCTCACCCATCTGCAAGTGAAACTCAAGTCTGTGTGGCCCTTTGAGGTAAAGGGTTTTCCTTTGTTTTTGTGGGAACTCTGCTCCTGGATTTGCAGACAGGAACTTGCAGTAGGGCTGCACTTTGCTAGGCGATGGGAAGGGCCCAGGCAGCAACATCTCCAAGGGGTGTCCTACAGCACAGGGCCATTCCCTGTGCTCCAGGGAGAGGTCATAGCTAAGGGGGACCCATGGCTCTGTGGGTGATCCCTGTGGACAGACGAGCCCACTCAGCTCTGCAGTGGAGGGATGGTGCCTCTCCTGCCCCCATCCCACCCCAAGGGCGCCAAGCCGAGGGGAATCATTCCTGTGGTAGGATGAGAGGTGCTGCAGGTAGCTGTGCGTGTACAGGAGAGGCTGGGAGGGAGCTCTTCCATGCATTTGCCTTCCTTGCTTCCTGCCGCATTGCTGCTTCATCCGATTGCTTTTGCCGGAAGATCCATTGCTCCCTCTGCCCCTTCCCCTTGCTTTGCTGCAGCCACAGCTCCATCCTGCTCTGCTGGGAGGGAATCAGTGTCACTTTGCCTCTTGTTTTAATGTTTATTTCCTCTCTTTTTTCCTTTGCTTGTCCTGGCTGTGGCTTTTCTCGGGGTCTGGGTACAGATGGATCTTTGTGATACTGACAGCGATGAGGAGATTCTGGAGAGGATCCTGGAGCTCCCGCTTCAGAAGAACCACAGCAAGAAATTGTTCAGCATCCCTGAAGTGACTGAGGATGAGGATGAAGACGAGGATGAGAAGGGTGTTACAGAAGAAAAGACAGACCTTCAAGACTCCTTGGAAACACAAGCCTACCATTCAGGAAGAACAGAGAAATCACCCAACAGCAAGGAGCCATTTCGAAAGGAAGATGGGAATAGCACCTCCATGGATGTCCCTTCTCAGACTCCGCAGGGGGAGCACAGTGCTAAGGAGAGGAGAGCGGAGGCTGACCATGCAAATCCTGCCTTTGGCCAGCTGTCTTGCAGTCAAAAGAAGGCACACTGGAACTGGGGCTATCAGGAGAATGATCCAAAGTCTGGGAGTGGGACAAGTCCCTCTTGGAGCAAGAAGAAGGGAAATAATTATCGAGAGAAGATCCGGGGTCGGCCTGAGATAAGTAGGAAGAGACAGAGTGATCTAACAGAGCACTGCAGTCGTCTACTGGGCAACTGCAGCCAGATGGGGAGCGGGTTATACAGAGCTCCCAGTCTCAGGGAGGAGCTGAATGTTGTCAGCAGTGCTGGTGGGAAGGAGGGGTTGGATTTGTACAGCTGGGCCAGACAAGGCACCTTACGGAAAAAAGCCCCGAGAGCAGTGGGATCCAGGGGGGCAGAGCCAGCCGTGATAACAACGCACTGCCCCAGCTCCAGGAGCCTGGAAATAGACATCGAATATGACTCCGAAGATGATCAGGATTCAACCTGTGCATCCTCCCTGGAGAGCAGGCTGTGGCCAGAGAGGTCCCAGAGCTGCCAGGGGGACTGGAGTGATTGCTCCAGTCGGTCTGAGGTTGCCCACCTGGGTGGCAGAAGGGACCTGACCAGGCTGGAGATGATGGAAGAGCAGGGTATAGAGTGGGTCGGGTCTCCGAGCCAGCACCTACGATTCTTCTGCCGGGAGAAGGAAGCCTCGAGGTGTGAGAGCAGTTCTGAGGAGCAGGGCTGGGAGCTGGACTGTAAGTCACCTGGCTGGAGAAGGAGGCTCGAACATTCTTCGAAGGGGATACGTAGCACCTCCTTGCACAAAAGGGTTGGGTGACTTTTCCTATTCTGACTTTGAAGCAGCTTGCAGTGGTGCTGGCTTCCCTCTGCTTTCCTGGCCTGCCTGTATCTTGCTTTGTTCAGTGTTGTCCAGAGAAAGAACCCTTCTCTAGGATTGTCTGGAAGAATATCTAAGAGATTCTGTAGTTCTGTGCTGCTCCATGGCTTTTCTTGTAGTAGCTGCTTCTGCTTTTCCTGCTCCCTGACCAAGTGTCACCGATGCAGTATTCCTTTTCACACTGGGTCTTCCTCCCCACGGCAGCAGGCTGTGGGACCCAAGCGAAAATCCCTGGTGAAATAAGCTGATTGGTGAATGCTTTGTGTAGATGCTGACTGTAATGTCATTGCCTCCCCTCGAAATGCCTTTTCCTGCATCTTCACCCGCACCAGGGAGATCGTCACTGGTGCCTGGCAGAGTGCCTGCCTGTCCTCAGTTCTCTTTTCCAACTCCCTTGGTCTTTACAGCTCTAGAGTGTCCCTGAAGAGGAATGTTGCATTTGGATGCACTGCTCTTTGTGGAGTGCGTTTGGGCTGAGCGCAGTTCAGGGAGCTGGAAGGCAGAGGCTGCTACTAATTCTCTGGTGGTTCATATTGCAGGCATCCAGTCACAAAGATTCCAGGGGCCCGGAGCCACCCGGCACAGCTGCCTGGCAGGCTCCTAGCAGGAGACAGAGCAGGAGCATAAGAAGAAGCCAAATGCAGAAACCTTTGCTCTCTAGTCCAGGTGAGCAGGAATGGGGAAGAGAGGTGGGCAGCAGGAGAGATGGAAGCTCCTGGAAATGGCTGGGGAGAGGCTAGCAGGCAGTGCCTGGGCCATGCAGTGCTGGGGCTGGGCTGACATTCTCTCTGTGTTCCCCCTGTGCACAGGCCTGCCAAGCAGCACTGCCCCCGAGAGCTCTGGCAAAGATGATGGCATTCGGATCTTTGTGGCTCTCTTTGATTATGATCCTGTCTCCATGTCCCCTAATCCTGATGCAGCAGAAGAGGAGCTCCCATTTAAGGAGGGGCAGATCCTGAAAGTAAGAACTTGGTGAACATCTCCTACTCTATGGATCTGTCTGGTGTTCCAGGGGAGCATAAACCTTAGGAGGTCTGCAGCTTCCTCATGAGGGAAGTAGAGGGGCATATGATCCTGTCTTCTTTCTGGTGACCTTATGGAATGGCTGGAGCTGTGTCAGGGAGGGTTAGGCTGGATATCAGGGAAAGGTTCCTTCCCCAAGAGGATGCTGAGTGCCGCTCAGGAAATGGGCACGGTCCTGAGGGTGCCAGAGCTCCAGGATCATTTGGACACTGCTGCCATGGATGCACAGGGTGGGATTGTTGGGGTGTCTGTGCAGGGCCAGGGGCTGGACTGGGTGGATGATCCTTGTGGGTCCCTTCCAACACAGGATATTCCATGATTCTTTCTCTGTGCAGTTCAGTCCCTGCAGCATAAACAGTCTATTTCCCTTTGCAGGTTTGTGGAGACAAGGATGCTGATGGTTTTTACAGGGGGGAATGTGCTGGAAGGGAGGGATACATTCCATGCAACATGGTGTCAGAAGTCCCTGTGGAGAGTAGTGAGCTCAAGCAGCAGCTCTTAAAGCAGGGGTTCCTGCCTGCGGACACGGAGAGCCCAGGTACTCTGTGTGTGTGTGTGTGTGTGTGTGTGTGTGTGTGTGTGTGTGCGCGTGTGTGTGTGTGTGTGCCCTGCTCCTGTGGCTTTTTGCTGGAATGTTGGAAGCTCAGTTCTGTTATCGTGTGTGGCTGGTGCAGCCACCAAACCCATCTGGAGGGCTGTCCCTGGATCTGCAGCCTGGTTTGGTGGCTGCTCCACAGCAGGGGGATCTGGCTGGATGTGGGTGTTCCAAACTCTCAGTTCATCCCTGACTCCACTGCAGCATTTGCAGCTGCTGCAGCTGCTCCTGGGCTGAGGTGTGTGAATTCAGCATAAAGTGAGGCTGAACCTTGGTAGGGACAGGGAAACAGAAGCGTTTGAAGAGCAGCTGAAGTATGTGAACAAGAGTTTTCACTCTGTTCCCTCCTTTGTTTTGAGAGCCTGTGACTGAACTCTTGGGATGACCCTGCTCTTGGGTGAGAGAATCTGTGACTTGGGAATGAAGGTGTGGAAAGGGGAGGAAGGGTGTGAGACAGCAAGGTAGGCAGACAGGAGTGTAAAGGAGCAGACCTGGTGGTTGGATTCCTCCTTACTTCCTGAAGTATGTGGTCAGTGCTTTGTGCACTGCAGAGGCTTTCCTGTTCCTTCCCACTCATGCACTCAGAGAGGAGAGGGAACAGCCCTGGGCTGTGCAGCCAGCACAGCTCAGGCTGAGTCAGGCTCAGTGGCTGTGAGCTGCCCCTGCTGTGAATACTGGTGTCCCTGTGCCTGTCCCTCAGGCCTCCCACCTCTCATCCTGCACTCCTCTGTGCACCCTCTACTGCCAGTGCCAATTGTTGGGTCTGCTCCACTTGTTAAAACACCAGGATATTCCTGGTTTGGCCAGTCCCTGTTTCCCTGCCAGTTCAACAATGAAAAATAGCACAGGTGTTGGTCATGGCAAAGGTAAGCCCTGACATTGCCTGAGCTGGGAAAAAAGCGCAAATCAACTTAAAAATAAGGAAGCTCAAGAAAAAAAGGAGCAATGCAATTTGTTGTTATTTCTTTGGAGGGAGACCCAGTATCCAGCTCTAACAGACCTTTAAGGTCCCTTCTCACCCAAACCATTCTGTGATTCTGAGGGACTGACAGTGCCCAGCTCCTGCATGTTGGTCCCTGGAAAGTTGATCCTGAGGAACACAGGGGCTGAAGGAGCCTGATGTTTTCACTGTGTGATTTCTTGAATATGTTTGTAAAGGACAAACATATTTGGCCTCTCCCATGTCTGAGGAGAAGAGATTTGAGTAAGGTGTTTTTCACATCCATACTCTTTCTCTTGTGTGTATGCCAGAGATGGCTGGATGCCTGTGGTGCCCTGTGTCCCTCAGTGGATGCGTAAGGGATACTCTGCCCTGCCCCACTGCACAGTCTTGGAAGAGTAAAGGATTTTAATAGCTCTGAGACTTCATTAAACATGATGGGTTTGAAAGTTTTGAGGAAGGTGGTGGTAGTCAATAAGGTGTGTGTGCAGGGAGGGTTTGGCACTGGTAGGGACACACCTCAAATCCTTGAGGCAGTTCTGGGCCCCTCTTGGTAAGGACACTGAGGGGCTGGAGCATGTCCAGGGAAGGGAACAGAGAGTCCCCAGGAGCAGCTGAGGCAGCTGGAAAGGAACTCAGCCAGGAGAAAAGGAGGCTCAGGGCGGACCTTCTGGCTCTGCACAACTCCTGACAGGAGGGGGCAGAGGGTGCAATTTGGACCTGATGGTCTTTTTCTAACTGTGGTGATTCTTTGATTCCTTGGCAGTCGGGCTGGCTGTTTCTCTGCTGTTTTCCTGCTGCCATAAACCCTTGTCACAGCCTTGTAACTAAGGAAATGCCTTGTAGTGGTTGGTCTGGGCACTCCACAGGTTCAATTGGGATTTCATCCAGTCCTGACCCTGCTCAGTGTAGAAGCTTTAACTAGAGACCTGGGATTTTTCAGACGTTAATGGTACAAGGTTTTATTTTGTCCTTATGGTGCTGCTTCTGAAAGCTAAGGAGCAGCAAAGTTTGTCTGCTCTGAGCTGTGGAGTGCCTAAAGGGTGTAAGTACAGTGTGGATTTCTCTGTGTATTTGGAATGTGGATCATGGCTTATCTGAGTCCACATATGAGGCCCAGAGGGCTTTGCCCACAGAAATTCTGTTGTCAGCCTCCCAGGGGAGGCATGTCATCTCCTCTGTCCCCTGTTCACTATTCAAGATGCTTCCCGCTTTCCATTCACTGTCTGTTTCTCTTGTCTATTTATTTGCTTTTTTGGTGTTTTTATTAAGGAAATGGCACATTTTCTCCACCTCCACGGCGCCAAACTGTCCCTCCTCCAAAACCCAGACGCTCCAAGAAAGGTCTGTGTCAGCCACTGCTTCCTCTTTGGTTTTTGCTATAGGATTACAGACTGCATTGAATTTTTACTACTTGCTTTCAGGACCCTCAGATGTTTGTACGACTGCTAGGAAGTGGAAAGAGAGCCCATCCCTGTGCTGGTGTTAAGTTTTTAACAACAGTGATGTCTTTTATAGTTTGGAGCTTGACCTCTGCTTCTTGTTCCGTTCCTTAGTCCTGGTTACTGGTGTAGACTTTGAGTTGCATGAACAGTTTGCTTTTGTTGTTTGCTGTCTTGGTGTTCTTTTTACTGTTTATCAGTTGTGTCATGCGGTCACCGTTGGAAATGAGCTCTTACTGATGAGGCATTTTCTTCCCCCAGCAGGGCTGGACAAACAGGAGTACAAGTCTCAGCCAGGTGAGAAGTGCTTTTACTGGGGGTAATGCATGATGGAATTACAGATGTGTTTTGTGGTCAAGGGTCAGTGTGGCACCTTGTGGTGCTGCTTCTAAGCACTGTAACAAAAGGTTTTAGTTCTTTTTGTGGGTGCAGAATGGTTTGGGTGAGCAGGGGATGCTTGCAGGGGGAGTGCACCAGTTGTTTTGCTGTGAGAGGAGCAGGGCAGTCTCTCACTCATCACATCCTGTGGTCCTTGCGATCCAAGGGACAGTTGAGAGGGTGCTTCCTCTGCTGAGGTGCATCATCTGTTGATATCCAGAGAGGCCAAGTCTGCCTCTACCTTTGCCAGCCCATCCGGTGCTGACCCAAAGGAGGGTTTAAATCCATGAATGTGTGTTTTCTGTAGCACCACACTTGGCTTTTCTAGGCTCAGGGGAGGTCTGTAGGTAATGGGTCTGAGCAGGAGATTGCTGGTCCTGGACTTCCCTGTGTGCTGGTCCCTGGCCCTCGGAGGATAAATTTTGTAGCTTAATAGCAGAACATTGTGTAGTGGGAGGAGAAATGTCCTTTCAAGACACTGTAAAGAGACAGCTGTTCTCTCTGTGTGTATGTATGTGTATATATATGTGTATGTGTGTGAGTAAATAGGAAGCATAAAATAAAACAGTCCTGTACATATAAACAGAGCACCAGGATGAGGGGATGGGAGGATGTCCCCATTTTTGTGCTTATGAGGCGATGAAGAAGATCAGAAAACTGCTTTACCAAATGCTTCTAAAGTCTCTCTCCACTCAGTTCCCCCCAGTATTCTTTTTGCTCAGACCAGTACAAGAATGGTGAAGGAGTTGCTGTGATTTGGGATTTTGTCCTAGCATTTCCATCTAAGAATATTTTCTTTTTCTCCTGCAGGGCAGAAACATAAAGACATTGAAGCAGAGCTGCTCACTTCTCGCAGGATGGTGGCTGCCTTTGACTACAACCCAAAGGAGAGCTCTCCGAACACAGATGTGGAGGTAACCCCCAGCTGCTCCCTGCTTTTCAGAGATTTCTTCTTCCTATCTCTTTTTTCCTTCTCTCTTTGGTCCAACCAGAGTCTCAGTGAAACTGTTTGAGTATTCATTGCATCCTTTAGTGATCAGACAGGACTGAGCAGATCTGGGGCAGGAGGAAGCAGCTCCTACTGGTAGCAACTGATCCAGGAAACACTCTGGGAAAAGGAAAAACCTGCTTAAGGGTTTGAAAGCACTTTTGACACTTAATTTGAGCATGACTTTTGTGTTAAGTATCTGTGTAGGTCTTTGTTCAAGCAAAAAGATTTAGCTCCAGTTTAATGTACTAGTTTGCAAAGTTTTCAAGCAATTCCTATGTATAGAATCACAGAATCAGGGAATGGGATGGGTTGGAGATCTTAAAGCCCATCTCATCCCACCCCCTGCAATGAGCAGGGACACATTCCACTAGACCGGGTTGCTCCTTCCGGCCTGGCCTTGGACACTTCCAGGGATGGGAAGGAATGTAATCTAAACAGTAATTTTGTCTGTTCCAGGTAGAATCCTTGAAGAATCCTTTCTGCAGAAAAAGATGAGCACATGCTCTGTTCTCTCTTCCTCTAAGCTGTGTTAGCTCTCTGAGCAAACATAAACATGGGGTTTGAATTCACATCCTTTCTCTTCATCCACAAAGGAGTGTCTGGCCACCAGAGGACACAGTTCAGAGAATGGTTGCCTCCCAAACTGTGTCTCCTGCCCAGAGAGTCACAGCTGAGGACAGAGTGTTTTAGGGATTGTGGAATATCTTGGGAGAGACACAATGTGAGCATGTATCCAGCCACTGAACACTTTTGAACCCTTGTCACCAAGGGCATGACTGTGCTTTTTGCAGTGATTTGCTCTTGTTTAACCTTTTTGGATGAGAGCTCAAATTACTGAAACAAGCTGGTAGAGTTCTGTGGGAGATGCTGCACAGGAGTGACCTGCAGCCTCAAGAGATTAAATTGAGGACAAGGGATATAAAATGGTAAATATATTGGAAGTAGATCCCTTCCAGCTGACACCTGTGAAGTGCCAGAGTGTCTTGAGTGGGACTTGGCCTGTTTGGAGCCTCCACTGGGCAGCTTTTTCCCTCAAAAGAGGCTGGTGACACCTTTGTCTTTAGCCTTGTGCCCCATGGGAGCGTGTGCTGGGGATGTGACAGTGAAGGGTCACTGTGTGCTGTGCTCTTGTTCTGTGTCCAGGTTAAACCACCCTGTTTGTGTGCATTCCTGCTAGTGACTAACCTCTAAATGCTGCATACAGAACAGGCTCAGCCAAGGGAGCAGGATTTGTAATTATATTTAAAGAAATTGAAGGTATTTCTGGTGCTTGCTGAGCTTGTCCTCAGTGCACCTTTCCAGAGCAGGTGGTAGGTACTATTTTGAAACCTTATTAAAATTGGTTTTAAAATGGGCTTTGCTCTTGTCTTAATTTATGAAATGCTTCTCTAGCAGTGAATTCCAGAGTTATCCACTTCAGTTTCCCTCCTGCATCCTGGTCCTGCAAGACCAAACACACTGGGGCTCCCTCCCTTGGAGTGAGATTGGGCAAGAAGCCGAGGGGAACCTGTGCTCCTGATGAGAAGTTCCAGGCAGTGCTTTTCCTGTCACCTCTGTTCTCTGGCTCTTTGCAGGCTGAACTGACCTTCAGTGCTGGGGACGTTATTACTGTCTTTGGGTCCATGGATGATGATGGATTCTACTATGTAAGTGCAGGGCTTGGGAAGGTCCTGTGGTTACACTGGAAATTGTTGGAGCTCAGGGAGTGGCAGGGAAGCAGCAATCAGGGAACAGTGTATCCTGCTTTTGGGAAAAACATAAACCCCTCTCTACTCAGTGCAGGGCAGCCTGTTTCTGGCACTCATTTCTCCTGCTGTAAATCCACTATTACAGAGTCTTGGAATGGTTTGGGGAAAGGGCCTTAAAGCTCATCCGGTTCCACTGGGGAAGGTGTCCACAAGGGACACCTTCCACTGTCCCAGGCTGCTCCAAGCCTGGTCTAACCTGGCCTTGGACACTTCCAGGGATTCAGGGGTAGCAACAGCTTCTCTGGGCACCCTGTGCCAGGGTCTCAGCACACTCACAGCCCAGGAATTCCTTCCCAATATCCCATCCATCCCTACCCTCTAGCAGTAGGAAGCCATTCTCCCTTGTCCCGTCACTCCACACCCTTGTTCCCAGTCCCTTCCCTGCTCTCCTGGAGCTCTTTTAGGCCTGGAAGGGGCTCTGAGGTCTCCCTTGGAACCTTTTCTCCTCCAGGTGAGCCCCAGGGTATCCCAGCCTGGCTCCAGAGCAGAGGGGCTCCAGCCTTGAGAGCATCTCTGTGGTCTTTAATCATCCCAGTGGTTCTGAGTTTATTTTTTGGTATCAGTTGCCTGCAGGTTTCCTAAAGCCTTGCATGCCTTTTTCCATGCACATGCCAGCTGAACTAGCGTCTGCTCCGAGCTAACATTTCACCAGGCACTTGGACACTTGGGCCAGAGGCTGGAACAGTGATCCAAGTAAGCAGACACATTCCTGGGGCTGTGCCTGCCCTCCAGCTGTGTGCCAAACTTGAGCCTTGGCCCTTGGATCATCCACCTTTTCCTGCATGGGAAACAGTGTGCCTTCACACATCTGACTTGAGGTTGAGCTCCAGGTTAAGTCTGAGGGCATGACTGGGAATGTTTTATTTGATCCTTTTATAGTGTTGGACAAACAGCATTGCTGGGGTGGGTTTTGTCTCACCCAACCACTTCCTGTTGAACTGGATAAATATTTGTAGGACTACAATAGTGCAGCTCTGGGCCTTTGTGATGCAATGCCTACAGGACATTGTACCAGTGCTGCCTCATTCTTTAAAGACATAGTAAATACCAGGGCAAATCAAAGGCCTCTAGGGCACCTGTGGCAGTCATATTCCAGTAGGATAGTGGAGATTTTGAGTTTGTAGAAATCACCTTTGTGACAACTTGTTGTCATCTCTTTTTCCTTTACTCTCTTCTGTGTTTCTGTGCTCTGAATTGTTCCACAACTAAGCAAGGATGTGAGTTACAGAATTTTCTGAGGTTCCTCCCTATGTGGGTGTGTTCTGGACTTGTCTCAGCCTACAGCCCAACCTTCTCTTCAGGGCACTGCACCTTGAGTTGTTACTTATGTCTTCAGGAAAGCTGATGTAAGAATTGAATGTTGATCTTGCAGGGAGAGCTGAACCAACAGAGAGGGCTTGTCCCATCCAACTTCCTGGAAGCTGTCCCTTTGGATGGCGACACGGCCAAGGAATTCCACTCAAAAGATAAAGAAGCTTCTCCGCTGAGTGCTGAGAGCCAGGTGAGATGTGTGACTGCATGGCACTGCCGTCCAGGCTGGGATGTATCTGGAGCCTGGGCATTGCATGGCATGCAGCACCCGTGGGATCACTGAACTTACTGCATGCAGCCTGTTCATCCCAAGGGAGTGCCAGGAGCTCTTCCCAAAGACTGACTTGTAGTGCAGAAAGTGGCACAAAACAACACCTGCTGGGGCCTCGGTGTGGTCAGGTAGGCAAGGAGCCTTCAAATCCCACCAGCAAATTGTTTAGATCCATTGAAATGTCAGCGGGAAAATCCTCCTGGAAGGAATGGTTCAAACAGCTCCCCAGGCACATGAAATTCCTTAATTATTATATCCATGTCAAGGAGCTCTGGAATTAGCAACACCTGGACACCAATGGTCTTGCATCCACACCAAGTTAGATATATGTTAATCCAGGCTGAGGTGCTTATAGATAAATTCAAAACACACTGAGGAGTTTCCCAAACAGGTCTGCGGGATGGATCCTACAGTTTCAAAAGCATTCCCCAGAGTAAAGGAATTCAAAGGTTAAATTAACCCCTTGCATTTGTGTTGCTGAGACTCTTGGAATAAAGGCTTGAGTGGGAGATTGGGGCCATGTCAGGGTCTGAGGCTAAAAGTGTAGCAGCTCCTTTGTCATTCCTGGACTCCCTGTGCTGTCTCACTGTGGAGTGGGAGGCAGGAGGGACCCAGCTTGATCCCAGCTCACATGGGCTCAACCTTCAATCCTTCTTGGGAGGTTGTTGGCACTGTCATGTAGTGCCAGACCCACGTAACTCAGAGCAGGTTGGCTTTGAGCCATCCTTAGGGAAGTAGGTGGCCCTGAATCCTGCTCTGTTGAACTCCCCACTGGTGCCATCCCAGCTTTCTGCTCTCTGAAGCATTTATTGGCCTTTTTTTTCATGCTCAGCTGTTCCTGTTCTCTGTATCTATATCTCTAGCTTCAAATACTGCCTGGTATTCCTTCACCTCAGCCCCATCCCATGCTTCCAGGCATTCCAGGCTTTGTGGGTACAGGATTTGCACTCCAGCCTTGATGCCTTCTCAGGCAGAGCAGCCTGGCTCAGATAATGAGGTCTGTGGGCAGTTTGCTGGATCATCTGCTGACCTCAGCAGCTCTCTGGGGTCCTTGTACTTCCTTGCTGGGGATACTGGTCCTTGCTGGGGAATCACAGGTTAATCAGCTGTTACTGCCAGGGTTTGAGAGCCGAGAGGTCACCCAAGTATAACCTCCCAGGGGGTTAACAAGGATGCAGAGTAGTGTTCTTTCTTCAGTTTCCCTCTCAAAATTATTTACTCTTACCAAATTACTCATCTGTTGAAATAGAGGGTGCCAAAGGAAACCTCAAGCAGTAAAATAAAGGTGGAATTCTAAGTGTAATTTAGTGCAGATCTTCCCCTTCCCTCTGGCATCAACTAGCAGCCACAGGGCCTGCTTCAGATTCCAGAGGTTCTTATTCCAGCTCCAGCCCACATCCTCCCAGGGACCAGGGGGAGTTCAGGTAACCTTGTCTGCCACTGACAGGTGTGAAGGGTTTGCAAAGCCAAACCCACTTTCCTCTCTGTTCTCTGCTGTGGAGTTCAGTGGGTGACTGATGCCCTGGGCAGCACTTTGGCCCACATATCCCTGCATGCTGAAGGTTGGAAGCTCTTTTCCTATGTTCCGTGACTTTTTTTTTAAACAGGAGCGCCTTTCAGGTGTGTTAAAGACAGCCCACATAAAACAGACACATTTCACATTTGCCCACCCTTCAAACCTTTCCATTTGTCTCTAGTTCTCTGTGCCTGAGATCCAAGGGAGCCTCCCCTTAAACTGGCTCTGACTTTTGTGTACACAGAGCAGGAACCTGTTTGGTTTGGTACTTTTGGTACTCTCCTGATCCATGAACTGCTGCTCTCTGTCTGTAACTGGGGGACTGGAAAATTCAGATAATGATGATTAAACCAATTCTATTTGAAGAATCCTGGGAATTAGCTTGAACTCCTTAGGCATGCCTGTGGCTGCTTCTGTGTCGTGCCAGCCTGGCTGCTGTCCTGCTGCCTCCCTGCTTCTCCTGGACCCCTGTCCCAGGGGATTCTGGCTCAGCACCCCCAGCACTCCTCCCACTTGCGCTTTGCAATCCAGACCTGTCTAAGCAGCTTCCAAACAGGAAGGGCACGTTTGCCCCCTGTTAAAAGTGGTATATTTACCCTGCTCAGAGCCAAACTGGTATTCATTAACTGCATTTAAGTGTGTTTAGTGATTCCTGAAGAGACAGAACTTGACCCCACAATGGTTTTGGCTGTCACAGCAATCACAGCACCCCAACCTATGGGCAGAAAACCTCATGGGAAAGGGAGAAGAAAGAAATACCTCCTGTAAAACAGACATGGATTCCATGGATTCCATATCCATCCCTGAGCTGGAGTGAACTCTCCCAGTGATACAGTCATGCCTGAGGCTTTCCAAATTCCTGTAGCACTTTTACCCAGCGGAGTTAAGGAATACTTGCTTGTTCAACTTGCTGTTAGCAGAGCAGGCTCCTTGCAAATTCCCAGTCCCAGCTTGAGCCCTGGCACCTCAGGGGGGCAGAGCTTTGGACTTGGTTACAGCTTGTTCCAGTTGCAACAGAAGCTTCTCCATGAGTGATTTTTAGATCACTTGTAATTTCTTGGATGTGATGTTCTTAACTTGTCTGTTCTTCACACTTCCCTTCTCCCTGCTGCTCTACCAAAGACCTGAGAATAAGGACGATTTATTTCCAAACTGAACTGGGGAAGGTGGATCATTTTTAATTATTTCTGAGTAAATCTTAAAATGCTGGCAACTGAAAAAGTGAAGCAATTGAACTTACAAACTGACAACATTTGGGGATTAGAATAAACAAACAAAAACAGCCTAAAGGGGAAGATCCAAGAAGTTCTGGTCACAGCCAGGGCCCAAAACATTCATGCTTACCAGCTCAGAGTAGCTGCTTTACTACTGTACCTGTTGATAGAATATTTTTCCATTAGTAACATGCAGTTTCTGTCAAAGACTGATTGTAAAGCACCTTCAGAAAGTGTTTGATTCTAACTGATTTCATGTATTTATTTCTGCCTGTGTTACGCACCCGGGACGGTTCTTTTCTTCAGAGAATGAGGAAGAGAAGAGTCCAGTGATAGATATGAATGATACATAGAGAGAGCAACCATGTAAGTGTGTGAGACCTTCAACCTCCCACCCAGCCCAGCACCTCAAAGGCTCCTGTACCTGGAGTTGGCTCCTATTCTAGCTTGTAGTTTGACAGGCTGGTTTGGGGCTGTGGTGGCAAACCCACCTTCAGGTCTGATGTCAGACCTTTCACTGCCACATGGGTTCTGTGGTAAAGACAAACCATTCAGCACATGAAGTGCAGTTGGCTGGAACAATTATCTGGTGGTTTTGGGGACCAGGATGGGACTGTGCTGGATATTCAGGTTTGGGAAGGACCTGCTTTGTAATTCAGCTTGGTCCTTCTGTTTGCATCAACAGCCAAAGCGTCGTTTGGTCTTTGCAAGGTCCTCCTCAGTCTGAGCACACTTCATGTTCAGCCTGGGGTTTTTTCCTTCTGGATTTTACTCCTTCCTGAGAATAGTTCTGAAAAACCCCCACCCACCATCCATTTAAGAAAATAGTAACATTTAGGCCCTAAAACCAACCTTGTGTGGATAATTGTTCTGGGGCTGGGTGGGTGAGACCCCTGGTTTTGGGGGCCAGTGGGAGCAGTCTTTGTTTTCCTTCGTTTCAAATGTTTGTTTTTCAGAAATTGTGTCAATCAGTAACAGCTGAGAGAGTACTAAAACCACCCCTGAAAACTGACATCACTCTTGTGTTTATCACTCTAATATCTTGTATGAGTATTTTGACAGAGCAGTTTTCCTTTGTTTCTCTTAGAGAAGAACCGCCAATTTTCGTATGATTTTTACCACATGAATCTGTGAGCTGGTTCTGTTGCTTTCTTGACACATAGAGACCTCTGAGAAGAGGAGAAATTGTTTGTGGGGCCACTTCAGGTCTGTCCTGAAACTGTTCCACCTTTACCGAAAAAGTGTTTTCCAATGGTGCATGGACAGACCCTCCCCTGCCCTGGCTGCACAGGGGCCTTTACATCCCTCCTACATCACTCCCTGAGTGTTGGTGAGCCCCTTCTGGTGCTAGCCCAGTGTTTTTGGACATTTTATCCAAGGATTCTTTGTTGCACAAATCATAGTTCCTGGAGCAGAACTTGGGGATTCTTTCTTTTGCTCCCAGCTAAGAGAGTGGGCTCCAATTTAGCCCTCACCTGGCTTTCCTTTTCTCTTTGCCTCCATAAATCTTGCATTTCTGGCTGCAAATAGTTCATCTGGATTTTTTTTTTTTGTTTACTCCCTGACTAACACTGGGCTTATCAGCACCAAGTGCTGTTCTTTGCACACTGGAGCTGCCAGGATAGACAGAGGTTGCAGCTGTTGCTGCAGCTTTGGTTGGAGTGGACCTTGCAGGCAAAGTGCAGCTTTCCCAAGGGCCAGCCTGGGCCATCCATCAGCACGTGTGACATCCTGCAGCATGTCCTGGGCAGCAGCTGGCCTTAGGGCACAGTGCTGCACACTCAGAGTGTTGCAGGAGTGCCTTGGAAAGCAACATTTTCAGTTGAACAGAGAGTGTGAGCTCAGGAATAGTCAGCTGTGGGATTGGTTGCTATCATGGAGAGAGGCAGAGAGGAGTTCCAGCTCTGTCCTGTAGTTCAGGTAAGGGAGAGTATGATGGCACTGGCTCGGTGATTGCTGTGAGGCAGAAGCTGACTCTCAGCTTTGTGGAGTTGGGAGGGGTCACAAATTCACTCCCAAGATGGAGCTTCCTGTGCTCCTGCCCACTCAGGACTGACTCCATGGGTATTGTAGGTGCTGAGTCTGACCCAGAGCAGAGGTTTGTGGCTCATCCTGGGGCAGAAGTGCTTCGCTCCTGCAGCAGCCCAGACCAGCACGGCTTCACCTGTGAGGGGAGGGGAGGCCACAGCCACTGGGTGCTCCTGGTCCCAAAGGAGGAGGGTGCTGAACCAGCAGTAGGGTGGCAGAGCAGGGCTGCTTTGACTTTCCACCCCAGGAGACTTTATTTAAAGTCCCCACAGGGCATGAGCATGGCTGTGCTGCAGTGAGGCAGCAATGCTCTGGGCTCTGCTTCTGCCTTCTTCATCTGCTTGCCCTGGACACAGAGCGGGACCAGGACCAGGCACATCCAGTCCTGCCTGGGGGCTGCTGCTGAGATCTTGACACGGTTCCCGGCTGGAGTCTGATCTTCAGGAGTGCTTCCACTCAGGCAGAGAGTCCTGCTGGCACTGTCACCATCTCACATTCCCTCTGGGGGCTTTGGCTCCTGCAGACCTGTGAGGGACTCAGTGGGGCCCAGGTAGAGGGATACTGAGGGTGTCATGTTCCAGTGTCAAAGAACTCTTCCCTGGTACAGCTCCAGCCACTCTCACCTTGTGTTTTGGGTAATGCCAAGACAGGATGTACAGCTGGAGCTTGGAAGCTGCTGGTTTGTGAAAGCTGTGTTGAAGAAAAGGCAGCGAGACTAAGGCTCTCCTAGGCCTCAGAAGCCCAGAGCCTCTTCCCTGAGGAACTTGGCAGCCTGTTGGGAAAGCTTGACCTGCCAGATTGGTAATTGTCACTGTCTGGACAGCTAAGCCTAGTGAGATGAGATTGTGGAAGGAAGGCTGCTGCTAGGAACTGACTTCTCAGTGCTAAACTGAGCCCAGGACCAGGGCACATTCTGATTTCCAAAAGCCCTTTCCAAAGGGAACAGCACTGTTTGAGACTGGTGGGTCCCAATTAACCATCTCAAACACTCAGGGGCTCAGGAATATTCCTGTGTGCCACTTGATCCAAGACTTCTCCATCTCCTGCTCCATTGGTGCCACTGTAGAGCACCAGACTTGGCTTTCTGCCCCTCCTGCCTCTGGATCTGCTGGATGCTGAGCAGCCATGCAGGACCCCTAACTCCTCTTCCTACCATGGCTTTGATCTTCTGGAGGTCTTGCAGGGCACTTGTTCTTACGAAATTTGGTTTTGTTAATGTCCTGGCTTCTGTCCCAGACCATGCTAGGAGCCCAGCATGGGCTCAGGCATCCAGGGACTCATCAGTACCTGTCCCCATCCATGCTCTCAGGAGCTGCTTCACTTACTTAGCTGTGGAGCAGCATCTTTTCACCATGTCCTTGGTGGGTCTTTTGTGCTGTCCTGCTCTTAGCCCAAAGTTCAGGAATTTCAGGAATTCTTAGCTAAGGAAGGGTCTGGGTTGTAAATACAAAATTTAAATCCGCTGGAAACTTCCTAAGTGGAACTGCACAGAGGGGAGTTCCCCCTGCATGGAGGGGAGAAGGCCAGGTTCTCTGGCTGAGGTTTATGTTGGTGTGATTTCCTTCAGCAGCTTTAACTTGTACTTTTGTCCTTTGTTTTCTCTCTTTCCCACCCAGCTAAGTCCAGATGGGTCTGTTGATCAGAGCGACTCCTCTCCGTCTCCTCCTCTGCAAGCACCTTCCTGCCTTGTCCCAGGCAAGCAGAGACCAGAGCAGGCATCGCTGGCCCTTCTCACCTGCAGTGATGCACCTGGGCAGAGTAAAAAGAAGAGAGGCTTCTTCTTCAAAGGGAAAAACCTCTTCAAAAGACTTGGGTCCAATAAGAAAAACTAACAAGGGGTTTATTTGTTCCATCTGGGCTGCCCACACAGCCCCAGAGACTGAGAGTTCAGGAGAAGCCCTCTGCAATAAGCTGATTATTTTCATAGGGAAGAAGTTATGTGTTGAATAGAGAAAACTCTGGAGGGTGTGGGAGCTGAGAGCCCCTGGGGAAAAAGTGTGAGGTATGAGGGCTCAGCTCCGGGATCCAGCATGTCCTGCTCCATGCAGCCCTCGGTGCACTGGGTCCCTGTAAATATTTTAATTTAAGGATTATATTCTGGCTGTAAGTTAGCTAACTGGCTTTTCCCAGCACAGCCCCTTAGGAGAAATCCCTTGTACTCCACATCTTGGTATTTCTCTGTTCCTGGAGTGAACTCCTTCACTTCCTGCAAAGAAAATTTGCACTTTTCTGTTCCTGTGACTTCCCTTTGCTGTCTCTGGGCTGATGAGTGAGTTCTTATTTGTACTGTAACCCTGTAAATATGCAGCTGTGCCTCAGAGCATCCCACACTGCCTCAGTCAGCTTTCAGCACGAGGCTCCCCGGGGAGGAAGGAGCGATGCCCTGGCGCGGGTCGGTTCTTCAGCGTGGGGGTGGGCTGCTGTCAGCTGCTCTTGCCTGGTTCACCTTGACCACGCACTGACTGGGGACTCCGCCTTATGATTTATTTATCGATTGATTTATTTATCTACCTATTTATTTATTTATTTATTTGTCCGTCTGCCTCTCTCCATGGTTCCGTTCAGCTGTGTCTGCGAGCTGCTTCCAAGCCAGAGTGTTGGGAGAGCAGGGTGGGGCTGGGCAGCTTGCACTGGTTTTGTAGGAGACGATGTGTTCCTGCAGTTGAGACACAGCCCTGTCCAAGCACGAAGGGTTTTGTATGCCATGGTTTCTGTCCCTCCCCATGTTTATTTCTCTGCATGTTCCAGTGGGTCCTTGTTCTGAGCAGGGCAGTTCCGTGAGCTCCGTGAGTGGTGCCAGCATAGCGGCCACGAGTGGTGGTGGTATGGTATGTTTTTATTTAATATCAAATTTTATTATAATAAAGTCTATTTTCACAAAAATACATTTTCCTTAAAAAAGCCAAAGATTCAGTGATGCTTCTTCAGGGGAATGGGTGGGGAAATTATACCAACCACATGCACTTTGAGGGTGTTCTGCACCTTCTGCGTCCCCTTCTCAGAGGGACAGATGTGGCTGTGGATGCTCCAGGTGTGAGGTGAGGGCAGGGGCTGACGTGGCAGCCCTGGGGATGCAGGACACCAGGGAGGGCTGTGGGCATGATGCTGCCCAGAGTGCCTGGGCTGGACCCCTGCTCTCCCAGCTCTGCTGGTGTTTGAGCATTGGGTCAGGGGTGGGGTCCTGCACCTGGATCCTTTGGAAATCCAGCCAAGGAGCCAGAAGTCACTCTGGGATTTTGGGGGGATTCCCCTGACAGGAAGGACTTGTTTGGGAAGCTGCTGTTCCCTAGAGAGAAATATTCCATAAGGATCTTGATACCACAGTAAGGCTTAGTGTCCTGTGGTGGATGGGAGTCAGGGCAAGGACAGACCAGAGGCTTTGAAAGGATGAAGTGCTGCAGCTCTGCTGGAGCTTCCATGGCTTCTGGAGCAGCCTCAGTGATGAAACTCATCAACAACCCAGAGCTTTATCTGCAGCCTGTCCTCCCATGGAGGAAGTCGTTGCTGTTCTAACTGAATTTACCAACTGGAGTTTCTTAAGTGAGCTGTTGAAGGTCTTTTGAAAGAAACTGTCATTGCTTTTATCAGTTCCTCAGGGGATGAATTGAAGAACAAAACCTTTAGAACGAAAAGCAGCTGCTGGAACATTCTGGGGTGTGCCCAGAGCCAGAGGCCCTGTGAAGCCAGTGCCTGCCTGGCTCCCTCGCTCCTGGTGCTTCCATCCTCCCTGCCCAGCTGAGCCCCTGGGACCACAAGGTGTGCATTGTGTCTCTACCTGCTGTAAATTTTGCTGGGATAGATCCAGACCCATCATTCAGCAAAGTCTCCCTAGTTCAGGTGATTCCCCAACACCAGACAGACTGTACAGCAAAGCTTAGAGAAGTCTCCATGAAAAAGATTTAAGATTAACAGCTTTAAGCTGTTATAGATAAACATGAAAGGCTACAAGAAACAGGAAAAAAAGGGGCAAAAAAAGATACAGTCCAGATGTTCTGCTTTGCAGCCTCTACTTCTAATTGCTGTGCCACAGCCCAGGTGTGGATGCACCTCTCTGCTTGGGGGAGCTGCTGGTGGCATCAACATATTCCTGTTTCCATTCTCCAGATGAGCAGCATGTGGTCTCTTGAGTGCAAGGAGCTTGTGTTGGTGGTCACCAGAAGGCTCAGCCAGGCCCATGGCCTTTCCCATTCACCCTGATCTGGGAGCAGGGTCACAGTCTCCAGGGAAAGTAAACATTCAAGAGACAAAGCATCTCACAACCCCCCACTTCCATGGTTTCTGAAGTAGCTGGAGAACATTTTTTTTTTTTTTTTTGAGAACAGTTTGTTGTGGTATTTCTCAGGGGTTGCTGTAGTAGTTTGTGTGTTTAACATCTTCCCCAGTGACAAAGGAGCTCATGGGCACTGTCCTGGTGACACCAAGCTGTGTGTTGGGGTCACACCCTGGAGGGCAGGGATGAGGCATCCATGAAAAGGACCTGGACTGCCTGAAGAGGTGGAGCTGTGCAAAACTCATGACACTTAACCAGGCCAAGTAAAAGGTCCTACATGGAGTTGGGACAATCTCTAGCCCAAGTACAGGCAGGGAAGGAAGGAAGGAAGGAAGGAAGGAAGGAAGGAAGGAAGGAAGGAAGGAAGGAAGGAAGGAAGGAAGGAAGGAAGGAAGGAAGGAAGGAAGGAAGGAAGGAAGGAAGGAAGGAAGGAAGGAAGGAAGGAAGGAAGGAAGGAAGGAAGGAAGGAAGGAAGGAAGGAAGGAAGGAAGGAAGGAAGGAAGGAAGGAAGGAAGGAAGGAAGGAAGGAAGGAAGGAAGGAAGGAAGGAAGGAAGGAAGGAAGGAAGGAAGGAAGGAAGGAAGGAAGGAAGGAAGGAAGGAAGGAAGGAAGGAAGGAAGGAAGGAAGGAAGGAAGGAAGGAAGGAAGGAAGGAAGGAAGGAAGGAAGGAAGGAAGGAAGGAAGGAAGGAAGGAAGGAAGGAAGGAAGGAAGGAAGGAAGGAAGGAAGGAAGGAAGGAAGGAAGGAAGGAAGGAAGGAAGGAAGGAAGGAAGGAAGGAAGGAAGGAAGGAAGGAAGGAAGGAAGGAAGGAAGGAAGGAAGGAAGGAAGGAAGGAAGGAAGGAAGGAAGGAAGGAAGGAAGGAAGGAAGGAAGGAAGGAAGGAAGGAAGGAAGGAAGGAAGGAAGGAAGGAAGGAAGGAAGGAAGGAAGGAAGGAAGGAAGGAAGGAAGGAAGGAAGGAAGGAAGGAAGGAAGGAAGGAAGGAAGGAAGGAAGGAAGGAAGGAAGGAAGGAAGGAAGGAAGGAAGGAAGGAAGGAAGGAAGGAAGGAAGGAAGGAAGGAAGGAAGGAAGGAAGGAAGGAAGGAAGGAAGGAAGGAAGGAAGGAAGGAAGGAAGGAAGGAAGGAAGGAAGGAAGGAAGGAAGGAAGGAAGGAAGGAAGGAAGGAAGGAAGGAAGGAAGGAAGGAAGGAAGGAAGGAAGGAAGGAAGGAAGGAAGGAAGGAAGGAAGGAAGGAAGGAAGGAAGGAAGGAAGGAAGGAAGGAAGCCTTGAGAAGGATTTGGAGGTGCTGGTGGATAAGAAGCTCAACACAGAATCGTAGAATGGCTGAGGCTGGGAGGGACATTAAGGTCATCTGGTTCCAAACCCCTGCCATGGATGTGCCCCAGCCACGTGTGTCAGAAACCCTCCATGCCCTAGGCAGAAGGGGAGGGTGAAATTCTGCCCCTCTGCCTTGCTCAGGTGAGACCCCACCTGCAGAGCTGCCCCAGCCCTGGGGCCAACAGCAGAAGGACCTGAAGCTGCTGGAACAAGTCCATAGAAGGCCACAGAGCTGCTCCAGGGCTGAAGCCCCTCTGCTCTAGAGCCAGGCTGGGAGAGCTGGGGGTGCTCACCTGGAGAAGGGAAGGCTCCAGGGAGAGCTCAGAGGCCCTTCCAGGGCCTGAAGGGGTTCCAGGAGAGCTGGAGAGGGACTGGGGACAAGGGTGTAGAGTGACAGGACACAGGGAATGGCTCCCACTGCCAGAGAGCAGGGATGGATGGGAGATTGGGAAGGAATTGTTCCCTGGGAGGAAGAAATGGCTTCCCTGGCACAGGGTACCCAGAGCAGCTGTGGCTGCCCAAGCCCTGGCAGTGCCCAAGGCCAGGCTGGACAGGGCTTGGAGCAGCCTGGGACTGTGGAAGGTGTCCCTACCAAAGTCAGGGGGTAGAACAAGATGGTCTGTAAAGTCCGTCCCAAGCCAAACCCTTCTGTGATTCTCTGAAAGTTCCTCGTTGTGAAACACATTTCCCAGCACTGACATGCACTAACTGTCCATAGCCTTTGAAACATCCTCAGCCTCCTCCTCCTCTATCTGGTGCTGATGCAGCAGGGAGGGACTCAGAGCTTTGCAAACCCACCAGCTCTCCTCCTTTGCACAAGAGTTGTGCTGTGGTCTCTGTTGTGTAAACTGCTGGTTCTGGAGCTGCTGCTGGGTCTGTTTCTGGTTCTGGTGCTGGAGCTGGAGCTGGGGTTGGTGCTGAAGCTGGGACCTCAGGCAGACGCTCTGTTTCTGTCTCACACACTGAAAGGGGTGAGCTGGAGACCTCTCTTGGATTAGGGTCACCCTGAAGGCTCAGGGTCTCATTCAAAGAAGCATTATCCCCAGGGATGCAGGCCCCACCTCTGCTCTGGGTCCTATCCCAGCACTTCACCACTATCCTGGGTGGTTTTGTACATCTATTGGGAATTTTCTTGGCAGCACCAGATGCCATTGCCTGTTGTCCCATCCGTGGGCACTCTGAACAGCTCTGTCTGCTCTGCAGCCCATCCGTGAGACAGTAAAAGTCAAGGGTAAGCCTTCCAGAGCCTTCTTCCCTCCAGACTGACCAAACCCAGCTTTCTCCTGGGCTCCAGGTGGATTCCCTCCAGTCTGCAAACAGGACCAGCCTTACTGGGCCTCACTGCAAGATTTGTAATTTGCTTTGCTGATTTTCTTTAAAACATTAAAGGACCAGGACCATCATCAGTTCATGGCTCCACTTACAAGGAGGCAGTTTTGGGGATGGGGATGGTGGATCCCAGCTTTGGGACACAAATGCAGAGGCACTGTACCACCTGTACCAGTACTATTCTACAGCCACTGTGGGTCCTGGGGTGTCCATGCAGGACAGAGTCGAGGTGAAGGCCTTCATCCAACCATCCCTGGGGAGCCCTGGCAAGAACTTGGTTGCTCCCAGTCTGTGCTGCTGACCCAAGGAGTTGTGATCCATGAGGGCAAACACAACTGCAATGTGCAGTGAGGAGGAGCTGAGCAGCGGCTCCTCTGCCTCCCCGTGCACTTCCATGCTCAAACACATCCCTCACTGATCCAGCAGTATCCCTCTGCCCTGTCAGATATTTGTCCATCAGATGCTTTTGCTCTGGGACAGGGAGAGGGGTTTTGGCCCATGGCAGAGATGATTTGCCAGCTGAGCTCCTGGTGCAACAGCACTTTGGGCAGACCAGATGCTCCAGACCAGCAGTTGAAAGGTGATGCCTGTTCAAACCATCATCCCAGTGCCTTCTCCTGCACAGGAAGAAGGAGCAGCTCTCGTGGACCCCCAGGGGATGTGGGGCAGAGGTGGGATGGGGAGTGCTGGGCACTGCAGGTGTTTCCGGGAATAGATGTGAAAGTGTTGCTTTGACCTTTAAAAGTGGCAGAGGATGAAGAGCACCATGGGGGAAGGAACCTTGTCCCTGGAAGACACCCCCAGAGGGGTTCAAGACTCTCAAACCACCACGAAGTGGTCACATCTCCACTTTCAAAACTCCCGGGAAAGCTCCGGTGAAGCATCAGGCCGTGTATCCAGTTGCGAGCAAAGGCGCGTCCCCGGCGGGCACAGGTGCGAGGGGAGGTGAGCGCAGTACTGGACTGGCCGCCCACTCCGGGGGAGTTCGGGCCCCGGGGCAGACCCTGCTGATAACGCCGGGAAGATAAAAGCGGGCGCGGAGGGGCCGCGGCCAGGGAAGAGGCGGCGGATCGCAGGTGAGAGGCTGGCACCGGGCACAGCCGCTTTTCTCTTGTGGAGGGTTTGTTTCTCTGCCGGGGGTGGGACTGGGGAGCTGGGGCTGAGTTTGGGGCTGAGCTCTGTGGTTCCCGCTGCTTCCACCCTCGTCTGGCACCGGCCCGGCTTGAGCGCCGCAAGGAAGTGCCTGGAGCGCGGTGCTGCTGTCGCCAGGACTCCTCCACAGGGACACGGTTTAGCCGGGCATTTTAGGGTGCCTTTGAGGCAGCTTCACGGTGGGTGCTCAGCCCACAGCTCTGGGCGCATTCTGGGAGCTGATTGCTTGGAGCAGCCTTGGGAGGTGAGTGGGTCAGCTTTGGGAGAAACATCCCAAACATCTATTAAATGGCTATTAAATACTTCCCACTCCTTCTGCAGCCCATGTTAAAGGAACAGCTAGGTAATAACTGAATAAATTCCCATTAAAACACAAATATAAGTGCAGTATTTTATATTTATGGGGATGGAGTGATACCCAGCTCATGGTTGACTTCACTCTGGCTCTATTGAGGAACTGAAACAGTTCACTCATAGTGATTTTTGTAGCAACATTCTAAATATTGAAGTATTATTTCCTCCAATTTTTTGGTGTAAATTTTAATCTGAATATCCTCAATCCCAGGCTAATCAGGAATAAAGAGAATACAGTCCTTATGTGTTTTTATGTGACATCTCATGTGACATGACTACTTGCAAGGAGGACTCTTGGAATTTAAAGGCAGAGAAACAGAGGTGTAGAGGACCTGCCGTGCTGTTCTGGCTCTTTTCTCTTCCCCACCAGCTCTCCCTTGCACACTCTGTGTGCTGTGCTGGCAGCAGATTCTGGTCCCTTTGTGTTGCCCCCGAAGTCCCAAGCAGCACATTCCCACCAATGCTGGCAGTCCCTGGGACAGGAGGCTGCTCCTTTTCCACATGGCACTGACAGGACCTCTGAGGCAGTGCACTCCCTCCTGGAAGCGTTGCACCGGGCAGGGGATGCTCCATGAGCTCCCTTGACACGTGCCATCCTCCACCTTGGCACGGACCTTCCTGATGCATCCATATGTTCTTGGTCATCTTCACTTACATTTCTTTGCAGGGATGAAGGCAGAAACCTTTCTGGGGTCGCTGGTGATCCTCAGCCTGTTCCAGGCATCTGTATCCTCTTCCTACGGTATTGTCCTTTCCTCAGGCTTTGCAGATCAGGGGATTTTCTGAGTGGGAAAGATCAAGCTGTGTCTGGAAGAGCCTGTCATTCACCAGCACAGCCCTGAAGAGGTGCCAGAAGGGGCACAGTTTGCACCTCCTGTGGCACTAGTCTTGGCTCTTCCAGGTTTTTACCAGTTCACATCCTGCCTGATTCCTTAAAATCAAGTAAAGGAGCTCAGTTCCCAGCACTGGTCCATGCCCATGGAACCAGGGTCTCCCTCCCTCTGCCAGCACCTGAGAGAGCTACCAAGGCCTGTGGAGTGTAGGGATGGGGCAGTCACTCCCCCTCTTCCAGCCCTGAATCACTGTTCCAAAACATAGAGAGACCTCCATCTGCTAATTTGCAATGTCAAATCCTTATGAAAAGCACATGCCTGGCTTTTCATTTGTCTCAAATGGTGGTCCAGGCAATAATTTTTCTCATCAGGATTGTCCAAGAGCTGAGCTCTGGGCTGATCTGGGAAGATATTTAAAAGAAACTGGGGAGATTTGGGAGATATTTATCCCTTTGTGCTATTTTCTGAAATTTTCCTCTTTCCCAGAAACTGTAGTGCTGTCACTCAGAGAAGCCCTCATGGCCTATCCCCTTCCTTTCTGTGACCCACAGCCAGCAGATGATGGAGATGAAATTCATTTTGGGAGCTCCCCCCAGGGCAGGAATGGGAGCAGTGAAAATGGCAGGAGATGGCAGGAGGGACTGGGGAAATATGTGGGGAAAGCGGGCTGTTCATAGAATCAGAGAATCCCAGAACGGTTTGGGTTGGAAGGGAGCTTAGAGTTCACCCCATCCCACCCCCTGCCATGGGCGGGGACGCTTTTCACTATTCCAGGTTGCTCCAAGCCCCATCCAGCCTGGCCTTGGACACTTCCAGGGATGAGACAGCCACAGCTGCTCTGGAGAACCTGTTCAAATGCTCTGCTGTGAAAGGGCAGGACAGAGGGTGCCTGCACCTCTCAGTGTTTGGGGCTGTTTGAAGCCTCCACTGATAGAGGGATTCTCTTCGTGCCCAGGAGAGACTCTCAAACTTCCCTGAGGAATATATTTATACGCAGATCTCTGGAGAGTGAGCAGCACTTGCCTCCTACACTGCTGTGTCCAGTTCCTGGGTGGAGGAGGTGCAGGGATGCTCCCTGCCGGCACCCTCACCTCTGCTCCTCCCTTTCCCTGCTCAGATGTGCCGCTGGAGCTGTCGGACACGTCCCTGCTGAGCAGCGTGGCCGAGGCTCGGCAGCTGGTGGATGCCGCCTACAAGCACACACGGGAGCGGTGAGAGCTGGGCTGGGCGTGGCACGTCCCCGTCCCTGTCCCCGTCCCCGTCCCCGTCCCTGTCCTCTGTCCCCGTCCCTGTCCCCGTCCCTGTCCCCTGTCCCTGTCCCTGTCCTCTCCTGCACCGCAGCTTCCCCCGCCTCTCCTCCTCCCCGCAGCACAGGGACAGCGGGGTGGGGAACTCTGGGAGCACAGCGGGATGTCATCCAGCTTTTGTCTGCTCACCCTGATTTTACACCAGTTGTCGGGTAACCGAGAGCTGTGACCTCCTCCGTCTCGGTTTTCAAAGAATCACAGCATCTTGGACTGCTTTGGGTTGGAAGGGATCTTAAGGCTCATCTCGTTCCAGCCCCTGCTTGGGCAGGGACACCTTCCACTGTCTCAGGGTACTCCAAGCCCCGTCCAGCCTGGTCTCGGACATTTCCAGCTCCTCTTGGCACCCTGTGTCAGGGCCTCCCACCTTCACAGCTGCGCCTGATGCTATTGCTGGCTCTGTTGCATCCCTCAGAGTGCTCTGAGCAGGAGCCCTGAGTTGAGACCAGCACAGGCTCCTGCTTATTTCCAGTGGCTCCCTCCCACTGATGCAGCAAACAGCTGGATGCTGCAGTGAGGACATTTTGTGGGACTCCCAGCCATGCTTTGGGAGTGTCCAGCTTCCTACCAGCCCATACCTGTCCTCTGCCAGCAGCCACACTCTGAATCCCCTCCCTGGCTTGGGGACTCCTCCAGCTGAGAGGAGGATCCAGCAGCTTTAGGACAGGGTGGCCTGGAGACATTTGAGGCCTCCGGACAGCGAGAGATACTGATGATCTGGATAACAGCTGAGCGAGGTTTGGTGCCTCATGGATGTTATTTGCCTTCTGGCAGGTGGAACTGGGCAGTTTCGGGGACTTCCTTCCTGCAAGTCTCTCTGCTGCTCTGTGGAGGGTGCTAGGAGCAGCCCTGGCCTCTCCCAGTGCCTCTCTCCATCAGTTCAGACTTAGGACGTGCCGTGCCTGATGCTCACCTGTGCAACTGCAGCATACCTGCCCCTGCTCTGTTTCAGATTTTGGTTTCCTGTCCCTTGCAGCATAAAGAAGAACCTGCAGAACAGTGCCTTGACCCCAGCAGAGCTCCTGAGATATTTCAAGCAGCCAGTAGGGGGGACACGAATGGCTGTCCAGGCAGCGGATTATCTGCAGACCACCCTGAGCCTGCTCAAAGAGAGGCTGCGATGGGCTGTGAGGGGGGACTTCAACGTCACAGGTAGGAATCCCCTTTGCTGGGAGGAAGGCAGAGGAGAAAGACACAGGGCTTGGTCACTGGGGCTTGGGAGGAAGGAAGGAAAGGGGGCTATGACGGGCTGTGACAAATCTTTCCCATGTGGCTGCAGTGAAGCAAAGCTGAGTTATTTTTCTGTGCTTTTTTCCCATCTTAAATATTTTGGGGGGGTTTTCAATTAGTGAAAGTGTTCTGTGCACTTCCCTGGTTCCTTCTGCTGTATGGAGGTTCATGTTCCAATGGGTCAAAGCTTGGAAGGCTTTGGTAGATATTCTGCTGCTTGAGTAGGGAACGAGCAAACCCAGAGGTGACTCCCAGCAGCTTGGCCCCAGGGAGGGCAGTTCTTCAGCCAGACCTCAGACAGCACTGAAGTCACCTCACAGATACGACACTGTCCAAACAGAGAATGGGGAGATGTGAGAGGACATTTCAGTGCGTGTCTGGAGGAGCAACATCTTCTGTGAGATTGAGTCAGGCAAGGCCAGGCTGCTGAGAGGAGGCAAATCAGGGCCAGTGAAAGGAACAGCTCAGGGACACACAGGGAGGACTCCTGACATATACATATGAACTCATGGGGATCATGGAATGGTTTGGGGAGGAAGGGACCTTAAAGCCCACCCAGTACCACCCCTGCCATGGGCAGGGACACCTTCTACTGTCCCAGGCTGCTCCAGGCCTCATCTAGCCTGGCCTCAAACACTTTACCAACACTACAGTAAAGCACCGTCAGGATAAGGCTTTACTTACTGTCCCAGGCTGCTCCAAGCCTCATCTAGCCTGGCCTCAAACACTTTACCAACACTACAGTAAAGCACTGTCAGGATAAGGCACATCATGGGGTGCTCTGGCTTTGCTCCGGGACAGGATGAGCTGGAAGGTGGTGGCAGAACTGGCTGTGCAGAGCTCCAGCCTCTCCATCCAGGACTGATGCTCCAGTACCACTACAGAGCCCTGCGAGGGCCACCTGGCTGCCACCTCTCACCCACCTGCCCAGTGGCTTTTTAAACCGTGCTGTGACCCAGACTGTTGGTGGCAGCAGTGACCAGGAAACCTCAGAGGCCGGGACGTGGAGTGAGCAGCAAGAGCCAAGAAGGAGCATCTTCCCTATGGAGACAGACTGGGAGAGATGGGGGTCAGCCTGGAGAAGAGAAAGCTCTGGGGAGACATTAGAGCCCCTTCCAGTGCCTAAAAGGGCTTATAAAAAAAAGAGGGAGAGACTTTTTATATGGATAGATAGTGACAGGAAAAGAGGGAATGGTTTTAAACTAAAAGAGGAGAGATGTGGATTCTATGTTAGGAAGAAATTGCTGGCTGGGAGTGTCCTGAAGCCTTGGCACAGGTTGTCCAGAGAAACCGTGGCTGCCCCTTGGAAGTGTCCAAGGCCAGGCTGGAGCAACTTGGGAATGTGTCCCTACCTTGGCAGGGGGGTTGGAGCAAGATGGTCTTTAAGGTCTCTCCAACCCAAACCATTTCATGATTCTGTGATTCTGTAAGACTTTTCTTGTTAAACTCTGCCACTTAGCTTCCCTACAAAGGGAAATGTGCACAGCAAAACACAAGTGCCCTCGGTGAGCCCAGCCACAAGACGGTTCTTTTCCAGGCTGCTCCAAGCAGGGGTGACACACACTGGGAGCTGCTTCCAAGGGGAAAAACTTGTAACAGCCCCTAGGATGGCTGTGACCCCATTTTATGGTGGAGATAAAAAGGGAGAGGAGAGGAAGTGCCAGTACTAGAAAACCATTCTGCTGCTGCATGAGCCTAACATGTGATTATAAATAAGATCTGACTATAGCTTTGCTGGGTTTGATGCTTTCCAAACCAGCAAAAGCATCTGCTGCTCAAAGAGCAACCTCGGCACATCTTCGAGCAGGAAGAGTTAAATGGCAGCACACTGTTAAATGACAGTAGTTGTGCAGATGATGCTAGTCACAGCTACTAGGTACAGGGAGACCTTTTCCTGAGCAAACCCAGCAGGGCCAGTGTGTTCCTGCATGTTTTTTTTCTCCCTTATTCCCTGCCAGACTTGCTGACTCCAGCTCAGGTGGAGGTGATTTTCAAGGCCACTGGATGTGACCAGCAGGATAAGAAAATAAATTGTGCATCTTCTGGCTACAGAACCATTACTGGCGAGTGCAACAACAGGTGAGGGGCTGTGTCAGCAGGAAGATGGATGGATGGATGGATGGATGGATGGATGGATGGATGGATGGATGGACGGACGGAGGGATGGACGGACAGACGGAGGGACGGATGGACGGACAGACGGGGACGGATGGATGGATGGATGGCAGGCACAGGAGGAGAGGAAATGGCCTCAAGTTGCACCAGGGGAGGCTCAGGTTGGACATCAAGAGGAATTTCTTCCTGGAAAGGGTGGTCAGGTATTGGAATTGCCCAAGGGGCTGGTGGAGTCCCCTTTCCTGGAGGTGTCCAAGGAAGGACTGGATGTGGCACTCAGTGATCTGAGCTGGTGGTTAACCTAAATTATTCTATGGATGGATGTTGAGCATCCTCCATAAGTAGAACAAGACCCACTTCCCCAGGGATGATCCAAACAGGTACCTTGTTTTAGGGTTTCACACTCCACAGTATTTCCTAGTAATGTGTGGAGTTTTTAATTCCAGTCCTGCTTGGAAGGTTCCTGGTGTTGTACCTGAACCAGCTCTTTGCCAAAACAGGAGGAGCTCCATGTGGGGGACAGACCCTTTGTCTGGCCCTGCCCCTTGGCAGGGTCTCCAAGGGTTTCCTGACCTAAATCCATACTAGGCATGATCTAACCATCCCCTTGCCCCACTCTGTGTAGAAGGAAATCTGGGCATATGGGCTAGGAGAGCACCTCCTGCACCTCCCATGGCTGGAATGGGGAATGTGGGAGACATGGGAAATTGCTGAGCATGGGGTGTTTTATAGGGACAGTTCAGAAACATTCCCTGTAAAAACAGAGCTGAGAAGCTCCTGGGAGCAGCTGAGGCAGAGGAAGGACCTCAGCCAGCTCTTCCTGACCCAGGGTGCTTTAGCCTTCAGGGGATTGTATAAGAACTAAGGAGAGACCTTCCTGCCTCCTTCCACTTGAGGGGGGGACATGGGCTCTGGGATAAGGGCAGGTCCATGACACCTGAGCCAGACCTGAGGCCCTGGGGAAGGTGGGCTCGGCTGTGCTCTGTCTCTCCACTGCCTGGGGCAGTGCTGCACCCCCTTGGGTGAGAGGCCACCACAGAACACAATTTGGACATGCACTCCAACGAAAGTATGTTAGTACTCTAATTAAGGTTTTCATGGTGTATTTGCCCTGGTTTAGGGCAAATTTGAGAGAGAACCTCTGAAGGGGTTCCTCTAGAAAGCAGATTCAAGCAGCCCCTCCCTCAACTGGTTTGGGAAAATATTTCATTGGAGAAAAGTGGAAAAAAACTTTATTTAACAGGCAAAGCATTCACCAGCACAAAAAATGAACAATATTAAACAATAAAACTTCTTGCTGCTCTGAAGAGGTTACAAACTGGACTGTGGCTCAGCTCACTCAGTCTCTGATCAGTCCCTCCGCGGCCCAGGCCCGGCCAGGTGGGCCACAGGTGCAAGCTGCCGGTGCTCTTCTGGTATTCAGTCCAGAGCAGGTTTAAACAGATCTAAAGAAAAAGAAAAACTACAGTCCAGAGAACTTCTCTGCCTCAGCTAGCTAAAAACTAACTAAAAGCAAAGGAGAGCTCTGTCTTGCTGTCTCTCCATGCAGCAAACAACAGTCCAGGAGCAGGAATGTGAAGGAGCATTTGTTTTCAAGACCATAGGTAATTCCATTCCAAGGTTCTTCCCCTTTTCCATGGTGTTCAGCTTCCAACTTTGTTTTCCAGCCACAGTCTGAGGTTGAGGGCCTTTCTTCAGGCTGGATGACATCAGGGGCACCTGAGTTCTTGCCTGGGAGAAGCTGAGAATTGGGATAGATTATTAAAGGTCTTTTCCAAGCCAAACAATTCTGTGATTATTGCTGTTATTGTTATTAATCCTGAGGTTTACTGATAGCACCAAACCTATAGAGCTGCAGCAGTTCCCCAGCCATGGCGTGCTCCCATTCCAAGGTCCATGTTTCTCCATATCCACAGGCTCTTGGCTCCAACTGTTTGCTGTTTCTCCATTGCCTCTGACAGGAGGAACCCATCCCTAGGAGCTTCCAACAGAGCCCTGGCCAGGTGGCTGCCAGCAGAATATGAGGATGGCGTGTCCGTGCCCCGTGGGTGGATGGAAGGAAAGCGTTTCTCTGGATTCCCCCTTCCACTGGTAAAGTTTATAACAGTCTCAGAACACAGTGTCAGGCCTGGGGATTGTCAGTTCTAGGACAGATCGCAGTCATCAAAGGGCTCATCCACTAGCTGGAATTGTGGATCAGGTTGGAGGGGCTTAAATTCACCAGCTGCAGGGTGATAGTCTGAGAATACCCAGGGGGATCTATTAGGAATGTTTTATAAGTCCCATGCCTTCAGGAAAAGCAAAGGAAAATTAATCTGACTGCTGCAGAATCACAGGAGAAATACAGAATTATGCAATATGTTCTATTAAATGGACTGCATTTAAGCCAAATTCTTTTACTTACCTTTTTTTTATTTGGTGTGTGGTGGTTGATTCTTGAAAAGCAATTATGCCAGAGGACAAAGTGAGCCAGGGAATCCCCAGAACAAAAAATGTATGATCAGAAATGCTATATGGGGGTCCCTGGGTGGGTGAAGTGAAGTGCAGGGGTTGTGGCTCTTGTGGCACCTGGATATGAGCAGGGACACTGTGAGGTGGCCTCTGGTCACTAGAGCTTGGTGCAACAGCAGCTCTGATGAGGAGCTGGTGTTGTGTTCACGGATTTGTTGTACTTCCTAACCTTCCTCCACGGCACAGTGTCCACTTTTTCTGTAGTAATACATGGAGGTGGGGGAACTGTGATGGCTGGGAAAGGGATGAGAAGGGAGGAGGACTTCAAGATAACTTTCAGAAATTCCATCGGGCTATTTTTTCTACACTTCTATTCAAAAAAAGGTCTTTTAAAATTTGTTTTGTCTCCCTTTCCCAGGCTTGCTTAGCTATTTCCCTAAGTCCATCAAGGGACAGTCTTGGCCTGGAGGTTCAGAATCCTGTGCTCAGTGAAGGGCACTTGGTGATGGTGACACCTTCCTGCACAGACAGATTTGGGTTTTTTTGTCTGCAAAGCACAAGAAGTGCCCTGGGAATTTTTGCTGATGACCCTGCAGCTGGATGCAGCCATTCACACACGTCATTTCCCACCAATGTGTTCTGCTTCCACCCCTGCAGGTCCGACAAGTGTCCAACGAGATTGTCCACTTCCCCCCAGAGCAGCTGCAGATGGACCAGCAGAGATCCCTCATGTTCATGCAGTGGGGCCAGTTTATTGACCACGACCTGGATTTCAGCCCAGAAACCCCAGCCAGAGTCCCCTTTGGTGGTGAGACAGACTGTGACACCAGCTGTGCCAAGGAGCCTCCCTGCTTTCCCATCCAGGTACAGGCAGCCTCCTTCTTCCAGGGAAGGAAGGGAGAGGGCGTCTGCTTTCCAACCAGGAGATGCTGGTGGCTCTCACAGTCCTTGGCCATGGAGGAATATCCTCCCAGAACAGGCCAAGGAGGTCAGAGCATTCTGTGTGGCAGCAGTGCTGTGTTCCAGGGGCGGTCCCTGGGCTCAGGCACAGGCACAGACTTTGCCAGGCCTTTGGCCATCTCCCTCAGCAATGTGGTTTCAGCAATGTGGTTTTTCTTTGGAGCTGTTGTGCAAAGGTAGCATGGGTGATGCCTGGAAAACAGGAAGTGTCACAGACAGGCACTTGGGAGTGTCAACACCTCAGAAAATCCACAGGACTTAAGTACTCTTTGCACCATAGAAGGGAGTGCTGAGATCTCCCTGCAGTGCTTGTGGCATTATCAGGAGTCACATCCTGGTCCCTGCTCCATAAGATCACAGAATCACAGAATCACTGGGGTTGGAAAAGCCCTCTAGGATCATCCATTCCAAGCTGTGCCTGATCCCCCACCTTGTCCCCAGCCCAGAGCACCAAGTGCCACATCCAGGACTTCCTTGGACTCCTCCAGGGATGGGGAATTTACCACGTCCCTGGGCAGCCCCTTCCAGTGCCTGAGCACCCTTTCCATGGGGAAATTCCTGCTGATGTCCACCCTGAGCCTCCCCTGGCCCAGCCATTCCCTTTCCTCCTGTCCCTGTTCCCTGGGAGCAGAGCCCGACCCCCCCAGCTGTCCCCTCCTGTCAGGAGTTGTGCAGAGCTACAAGGTCCCCCCTGAGCCTCCTTTTCTCCAAATCATGTCCATGTCCCTCCTGCAGCCCTGCCCTCCCACCTTCGAAGTTCTGCAGCTCTGACTCCCACATGTCCTCCTAATTCCTCTCAAGGAAAACTATGATGGGATGGAACATCACTGAGTGTTTCCCTGACATACATTTGAGAGTGCTGGAAGGAAGGGTCACAAGTTCTGGATGACAACTCTATGGTGTAGATAGAGAGATAAGAAAACTGAGTGTTAAAGATGCAATCCAATATATTTCTTTTCAGAGGAAATACTTTAAGAATCCATAGGACTTTAGGCTCTAGGCTGTTTGGGACTTGGGCTCCTAAAGCAGCATCTCTGCTGTCAATCTGACCCTTCATCTTAAGATTTATGCTGGAGGCTTATGCCCTGTAAGAGGGCTCCTGCCTGGCTCCATCTCCTGAGCCACTGATGAATTTTACTTTTCTCTATCTGCAGATCCCACCCAACGACCCCCGAATCACCAACAGGAGGGATTGCCTCCCTTTCTTCCGCTCAGCTCCCACCTGCACGCAGGGCAGAGCGGTGCGGGAGCAGATCAACGCGCTGACCTCGTTCTTGGACGGCAGTGTCGTGTACGGCAGTGAGGTGGCCGTGGCCGAGCGGCTGCGGGACCGGAGCAGCCAGAGGGGCCTCCTGGCTGTGAACCGCAACTTCACGGACAGGGGCAGGGCGTACATGCCTTTCGGTCCCATGAGGAAGGAGCCCTGCCTCAAGGCCAGCGGGGCAGCTCGAATCCCTTGTTTTCTTGCAGGTGAGCCGGGTGCTTGCACCCCAAACCTGGAAACTGGAGCAGACAATTCCACCAGCTCCAGTTCACTTCTTCAGTTGTTTGTTATTCTTATTTAAATAGAAAATGGAATGGAGAAAATAATGAAAGACTGAGACAGGCTGTGCTAGGTAGGAGGAAGGTCTTCACCCTCTCCAAGTCTTGTTTGTGAGGATAAACCTGGAGTGAAGGTGTCTCATCCATGCCCAGCAACTCTGGTGTAGGGCCCAGAGTGACCTAGGAACCAGTGCCATGATGGAGTCAAGCAGGCACAGCAATGGCAGCCTGGCCTGGAGGCAATGGCTGGTCCGTACTTGTTCTTCCATGGCTATCTTTATCTCAGCAGGATGGGAACAGATGTGTAACCCAGATGTGCTGGGTCACAGCAGGAAACATTTGCATGTCCCTGCTGCACTGTGAGAGGAGCTTGGATCCCAGCTGGTATGAGACCAATACCAGACCAAGGTGGACTTTTAAGGTGTGTTCCCACCACTGTGACAGCTGAGGGAGTACTGTGAGTACTTTCCACAAACCTGTGGGACCCCAGAGAGGGATGCTTCTGATATACCTCCTGAATTAGTGTCTCCCTGGCCTATTTCTTTTAGAGAGCAGGACTTCCCAGCTGGCTCCTGCTGGCTCTGGACACACCAAGCTGCTTGTGGCAGTGCTGGAGAATGCTTCAGGGCACAACAGATCTCATCAGCTGTGGAGCTGCTTTCTATGCCCTTGGCCCCTTTCATATCTGGCTGAAGTTCCTCTGAACATCCCCATGGTCCTTGGAATCCATCAGCTCTCTCCTCTAAAGCTCATGGTGTTTCACACTCCCTCCAGGCTCCCCCAGCATTTCACCTGTCCCACGTATTGTTCCATGTGTTCACCTGCTCCCCCAGTTCTGTGCAGGTCTCTCCTTGGTGAGGACCTCGCAGGACCTGTGGCCAAAGGCAGGTGCCCAGTGAGAAGCAGAGTGGGCAGGAGTATCAGATACTTCCTAGGAGGGGCTTCTGGCCCCTGTGGACTCTCAGCAAGCAGCAGTTCCTGTTCCATGGCTGGAACAGACCCTTCAATTCTTTTATAGTCATCAGTTCAGGTTGCTTCGGAAGTGCCTTTGAAAATTCAGTGTCTTATTTGTGACTTTTCCGGTCCCTGAGAACTGAGGGAGTTTTACATGTGCAGTTGCCTCACAGGGCTCAGCGTTTCCTCCCAGAGCTCTGTTGGAAGCTCTGGCTGGATGCATTCTGCTCATGGAAACCTCACAGTGCTGCTTTTGTTTCTCCTTCCGCAGTCCCTCATAGGCAGCCTTTGAGAGGGGATGAAAAAGGCCCTGTGCCAAGTGCAGGAGCAAATCTCTCTATTTGCTGTGGGACAAGGGGTCTAAATACGACATTTACTTTTCTCTGAGTGCTTGTCTATGCTCTCATCACCTGCTTGCTCTTGCATTTCCTGCCCCAGATGTTTGAAGAAGGATTTGATATTTTATTGTGATGCTGTTTGTTATTTATTCCTCCAAGTTGACTCATTTTGCTTTTCCTTTTATTCCCCAGAGAGCCTGTTTCAGCTGGTTTGAAGGAGACCTTCTGAGTTTCAGAGCTTCCTTGGCCATCTTGACTTCCTTTTGCCCATTTGCATTTCTCTCTTGAGCTGTGAGACCAAACATCTCTTATATGGAAGCCTGGAGAACACCTACTTGCATTTAACTTTTTAAGTTCATGCTCCCAGCCTTTCACTGAAACTTTCCCCACCTGTGATTCTCAGCATAGCCAGGACAGCACCTGGCTTTTGTTGCCTCAGCAGAAATTCAGCTTTTGCCTGGTGCTGTCCAATCCTTGGTCTCCCTCTCCTCCTCCTCTGTGTTTCTTACCCATTTTCTTCACAACACAAATATTGAGACATCTAAAAATTCCTCTGTGTATGCTTCCCAATGTGACTTTCCTACTCCAGTGTTGTGTGTGCCCCTCCCAGGTGACACCCGCGCCAGTGAGATGCTGGAGCTGGCCTGCATGCACACGCTCTTTGTGCGGGAGCACAACCGCCTGGCTGGGAAGCTAAGGAGCCTCAATCCCCGCTGGAATGATGAGAGGCTCTACCAGGAGGCACGAAAGATCCTGGGAGCCATGATCCAGGTACCAGCCATCATTCCACCTGTCCTGGCTCTGCCTGCAATCTCACAGGTTTCACGTGTTAGATTGTGCTAGTGCAGGGTGGCCAAAGGGTGCAGAATTTTGGGGTGAAAGGACCAAATTCTTTTCTCCAGCCCCTTTGACCAAAGCAAAATCACACAGAGATACCTGAAGTGACAAGCACAGAGGGGTTCCCCTGAATCTTTGATATCCCTCTACTGTTAAATTTATAAAGTACTTGATAAGGTTTTAAATGGTACATTTTTGTTTGAGGAACAGACAGAAAAGTCAGAGGAAAAACTTTTCTAACTGGTGTTTTGTACCTGATAAAAATAGTACTAGAAATCTGGATTAAAATTCCTCAGGCTGTGAATCCCCTCCTCTCAACAATTCCCTGCGCATGGCAGGGGTTTGGAATGAAATGATCTTAAAGGTCCCTTCCAACCCAAACCAATCTGGGATTCTGTGAAGAAGCCCCATGTGCTGGTGGGTGCAGCCAGTCGTGGTGTCTCCTTGGGATGGGGCTGCACCCTTTGACCACCCCACACAAGCTCGACTAGCTTGACACACCACCCTAGGCTTGACCCTGAATGGGATCCTGGGGTCACACAAGCACCTCTGTGCTTGGGAGGGACCTCCCAAAGTCTCTTGTCCAGCTTCCAGTTTGGAGCAGGAGTGGCCTCAAAGCTAGATGAGGTTTTACAGCTGGCAGGAAAGCCTATCCTATGAGAGAAAGGGACATGGCTTTTCCAAAAGCACTACACCTCGCTTGAAGCCTGTCTTCTGAGCTGGTTTAACAAAAAATAAAAAGCAGGAATATCAAAATGTTTATGGTTTTATGCTGTCAATTTAAATATTATTGTATTGTTGAAAAAAACATGTTGGGCAAGGCAAACAAAGGATTGTGCAAAAAGCATCATCTCCATCATTGTGTTTACATCAATGGTTTCATCTTCATGCAGTATTCAGACAATTAATCCATTTTCTCCTACTGACACAGAATTTGATTTTTCTTTTTTAAATCATATTGTGCTGCCTCCTCAATATCCCAGAGAGACACGAGAGCAGGGGGACGTCCTCTGCTGTGGGACAACTCAGGGAGCTGCCCGTGGGTGGTGCTACAACACCCCCCCCCTTATCTGCCGATGTTATCTTTACCATCTGAGGCACGAAGGGTGCAGTTCTGCCTGCCTGATGGGAGTGGTGCCGTGACAAGGAGACAGTATTTGGGAGGATTTGGCAGGCTTTTATCTTCACAGAATCACAGAACCAATTAGATTAGAGAAGACTTCTGAGATCATTGAGTCCAACCTATTATTATGTTGCTCACACCTGTCAGAGTGTTGTAGCAGAGAGAACATGAAAATCAACTTTGCTTCCACAGAGACTGATGGCCAAGACATTAACAGTTCACCCTTTGCTTGTTTCCCCCTAGATCATAACCTACAGGGACTACCTGCCTCTCCTGTTGGGATGCAGGTTCCACAGGCTCATTCCTCGCTACCAGGGCTACAATGAGTCTGTGGATTCTCGGATATCCAATGTCTTCACCTTGGCTTTTCGCTTTGCTCACGCCTCAGTCCCTCCAACTGTTGGCCGCTTAGATGAATATTACAGACCCATAACTCCTGAAATTCAGCTCAGAACCTCCTTCTTTGCTGTCTGGAGAATCATTCAAGAAGGTAAATCCTTTTTTGCAGTGTGGGTTTATTTCATTCATCCTTTCTGCCCTCTCTGGATGAACTCCTGCTTCAGCCAAATTTAAAAGTATTTTGTGTTCAGTGTAATAAATGGCCTTTAGTACCAGCCAGCGTTGTCCCAACAGAGCCGTCCCCTGTGGACGAGGGCAGCCCATCATGTTCCAAAATGGTCTGATTGCTCCATTGCTGTGGCCTCCAAGAACATTATTCAAAGTATTTTCTTCTTAATTCTTCAAATGCAGGGAAATTGATTCTCATGTAATAAAAGCTTATAATTAAATATGAGCTGAGCTCGCATCTCTGGGGCCTCTTAGCCACACGCTGTCCTCCCTGCACTGCTCACATGTCCCTGCTTCAGGTGAAATTGATCCCAGTTTCCCTGTGCCACCTCTGCAGGTGGGATTGATCCCTATCTCCGGAGCCTCATGGCCAACCAGGCTAAGCTGATGACGCAGCAGCAGATGGTGGTGGGCGAGCTCCGGGATCGGCTCTTTGAGCAGGTTGAAAGGATTGGGTTTGATTTAGCTGCGCTCAACATGCAGCGCAGCCGAGATCATGGCCTTCCAGGTAAGTCAGCTGTGGGAGCAGAGCTTACGAAGAAAAACAAGTGGAAATCAGGCATTTTTGTGATTAAACATTGAGAAGCTCCTCCAGCCCATGCTTGGCTGAAATCACTCAGGAGTTGGATTCAGTGATCCTTATGCATCTCTCCCAATGCAGGATATTCAGTGATTCTGTGGTGCTCTTTCCCAAACATTTTCCTTGTTTCTGAACAACCACAGGTAAGTGGGTGGAGGTCGAGCACTGAAGGCAAAGCCTGGCTGAAGCTGCATGAGAGAAGTGGAGGCAGACAAACACGGTGCATTGCACAGACCAGAGCTTGGTGACTGACTCATTTCTATTGTCCAAGTGAAAAAAATGGTAAAATAGTTCAGCAACGAATTTGCGGGAGTGGAATTAGGGCTTTAAGTCCCCTGTGACTTCTCTGCAACCATCTGTAGTGGTCCAGCCCAGACACATGACTGGAAGAGCAGATTCCAATATGTAAAGAAAATCTCATCATAATTTCTCTATTAAATCTGTGTCCCAGAGGAAAAAAAAAAAACAAGCACGTCAGAACCACTCTCAGGGCTCTGCAAGGTGCAAAACCAGTGTAATGGCATTGCAAGATGGTCTTGAGAAACAGATTGTTGATAGCACTTCAGAGCTGGCTCCTGGGTGGGTCCTTGCCCCACAGTGTCATTATGTTGAGGTAAGAGCCCAGAGCTGCTCTGTCAGCAACATCCTGAGAGATGCAATAGGGCTCCTGTTTGAAACTGGGATGAAAACTGAGCTGGATCCATGGGTTTTAAGCCCAGTCAGAGGCTTTGCAGTACATCCAGTGGCATCATGAGCTCACAGGATTGCTCTGCCTTGGCCACAACATAAGGTGATTTTTCCATGCTTTATTGAGGAACACCATCATGCAGACCTGATCAGAACCACAAATCCTGGGTTTCCAGACCTGACATGGTGGGAGTGGCATGTATTTCTAGTGAATTTGGGTTTAGCTTTAGGTCTCAACCCACCTATGAGTGCTGTACTCCCTTATATTAGACATCCATGAAGGTGGTGATGGCATAGCAAGGTCAAAAACCCTCCCTAATTAATTTTATGATTAAGCAAATTCTCAGTGTCCTGGAATTGTTTGATAGTGGTGTCATCTAGGCACCATATGCTGTGTCTTTTGCTCCCAATGCTCCCTGTTTTTTAGATGTAAGACAGTAGGTTTGGATGGATATCAGGGAAAAAATTTCCTGTGAGATTGGTGAGGCCCTGGCCCAAGTCCAAGTTGCCCACAGAAACTGTGGCTGCCTCATCCCTGCAAGTGCTCAAGACCAGGCTGGACAGGGCTTGGAGCACCCTGAGATAGTGGAAGGTGTCCCTACTCATGGCAGTGGGTGGAACAAGATGAACTTTATTATCCCTTCCAATCCAAATTGTTCCATGATTTCATGACATCCTGCTTACAGCAGAGGTGTTTGCTGCAGCATCATCTCATCTCCTCCACCAAGATGCAGAATTATGCACCAGTTGTGGCACAGTGGATTTTTGGCTGTTTACGGTCCAGAAAAATTAGTCCAGCTGGCAAAGTCTGCTTGCTGAAGTAACTTGGGCTGTGTGGAGTGAGTGGCTTGTCCCCATGGCTGGACAGGGACCAGCTGTGGAGAAGCACTTGGTCATTCTCCTATTGTACAGAGAGAGGGGCCATCAACATCTTGTCCAGGTTCACTTTCAGTGAAGGCAACATCAGTTGCATCCCTGCTGAGTGGAGCAGAACATTGCTGGAAGGTGGTGGTACACCTCCCACCTGCAAAGACACAGCTCTCTAAAAACAGGCAGAGGGAGCTGGCTCTGGAGCAGTGGGAAGGCAGTAGCATTAACAGAAATATAGAAAAATGTTTTAAACCTTTTTGGTGCCCTACTGGTGTCCCAGCTTTGGGAAGGAGAGGGAAAAATCTTTCCAGGAGTGGGTAGCACATCACTGCACTATCTGCTCTGACATCCAACTACTTGCAGGTTACAGCTCCTGGAGAAAATTCTGTGGGCTCTCACAGCCCTCTGGAGTGAAGTCACTTGGGCACGTGTTGAGGAATCGGAACCTGGCAAGGAAATTCCTGAAGCTCTATGGGACACCAAAGAACATTGACATCTGGATTGGGGCCCTTGCAGAGCCCTTTGTGAAAGGAGGCCGAGTGGGGCCTCTCATGGCTTGTCTCATTGGCACCCAGTTCAGGAACATTCGTGATGGAGACAGGTAAGAGGGGAGCTGGGTATCCCAACCCTGGAGTACAGGGAGGCTGGAGTTTATGCAGATTTCTTCACCCAGATCTGAAAACTACTCCAGTTGTTTGTTGCTTTTTTTTCAGTACTCCTTCAAAAGTTTCATTCTCTTTGTAGTCATATTCTTATTCCCTGTCTGATGGTTGAGATCCTGGGATGAGATCCCTTCCCAGCAAAGTGATTTCTCACTATTTCTTCTTCCCTCCCCCAGTTCTGAAATGGAATCCTCTGCTCTGACATGTGGCAGGGTTTGATCTTTGCTTGTGATGGATGTGGTGGGTTGGGGTTTTCAGCCAAAATCACTTCAGCAGTGCTGAGGTTTCAACACACCTGAATTCCTCCTCCTCCTCCTTGAGGTTGCTCAGGGGCTTCAGGTGCAGCAGTGAGTTACATTCCCCATTTTAAGCTGGATTTCTGAAGCAAGATCCCTGCACCTGCCAGCAATATTGCCCGAAAATGGGATCACAACCCATGTTTCTGGGAAACAGTTCTGCTGAGAAAGACTTAGGACAAGTTCAAACCCCAGGATGAGGAGGAGCTTAGGGTCAAACAGTCTGTTGCACATCTAGGAATCCTGTTCTTACGGCAGGAAACGAACCCTTTTCTAAAAAATTGAGTAATTACAAGATTTGTTCCAACATGGCACTCATTTGGCTGTAACCACAGCTTGTGCACAGTCTGTGCAGCCTTTCCTATTGGAAAGAGGGTACCTGTGCCTCATCTGAGGACAATTCAATCAATTGCAGCTTTGTTACCTGTCCATGGCCAATAGAAAAGCAAGGTAATTATCCAATTGGTGAGTCGGGGCTCTTAATTTAAATAACAGAAATTCAAATTTGTTCTTGGCAAAAGAAATTAGTGTTAATTGTAATTAATATTGTGGGAGTCATCAATGTGAAGAAGGCAGAAGGCAAAAATCTGTTGTGTTTTCTTTCTCCTTCAGGTTTTGGTGGCAGAACCCTGGAGTTTTCACTCCTCGCCAGCGCTGTTCACTGGCCAAAATCTCCTTGTCACGAATAATATGTGACAATACCCACATCACTAAAGTATCAAGGAATATCTTCTGGGCTAACAGATACCCCCGTGGCTTTGAGAGCTGCAGTCAGATCCCAAAGCTGGACCTCAGACCCTGGAAGTCAAAGAGCACTGAGGAGCAAGGTATGATCTGCAAACCGCAGCAGGTCCTGCCTGCAGACCCCTGAGCAAGCCAGACCCTGGGGGCTACCCTGAGCTGCCTAACATGGGGCTGGACCTGTGTGCCAGGTACAGCTTTAGACGCTCCAGTTCATTAGGTGTACTTAGAGTGGCTCCTACAAAATGCAGATTTCCTGGCAGACCAAGCCAAGTGCCCTGTACTGGGAATTGTTTCTCCCTCAGGAAAGGCTGAGGGAGCTGGGGCTGCTCAGCCTGGAGAGGAGCCCCAGCTGAGAGGGGCCCTCAGGCCTGGCTGTCCCTGTGTGCAGGGAGGGCAGAGCAGGGCCCAGGCTCTGCTCCGGGGCCCAGCAGTGGCACCAGAGCCACGGGCAGGGCCTGAGCCCAGGAACTGCCCCTGCCCAGGAGGCAGAACTTCTGCCCTGGGCAGTGCCCAGCCCTGAACAGGCTGCCCAGGGAGGGGCTGGAGTCTCCCTGGGCTGGGATACTCCAGAGCCCTGTGCACACAGTGCTGTGCCCTGTGCTCTGGGATGGCCCTGCCTGAGCAGGGAGGGGGCACCAGTGACCCTCGGTGGTCCCCTCCTGCCTGAACTGTTCTGGAATTCTGAGATTTTTTTCCTGATTAATAGACTTTCCATTTAGCTCTTCACTATTGATGCCAGGGTTTCCTCCATGTGAAACAATGCCCAGACTGGGAAGGCTGCTTTCTCTGTCTGTTTGTCTGTCTGTCTGTCTGTCAAGATGCTGTTTGTCAGCACATCCTTGTAAGGCCAAAAGCAACTCAGCATTTGAAAATTAATTCTCATGGAACCCTTCCTATGGAAGGGTTTCTGGTTTTGATCTCTGCTTGTACAGTTGTTAACTATTTTTACACTATTTCTCTCACCTGCCTTCAAGATTTGTGAAATTCTTGAGGTCTAATTCCTTCCAAAATGCTCCCTGAAATCCCTGGGAAGTAGATGTAGGGGATAGTGGCTCTCCTTGGAGAAGGGCAAGCTGTTCCAATGTCTTTTCCAAACAAAACATCCTTCCTTTCCTCTGACAGTCAGGTCCTGCCACACTCATAATATCAGGTTTTGATCCCTCCTTTCCAGCCTAACCTGTGGAAACAAATCACACAAGGTATCAGGGAGATATGGCAGGTTCTTTTCTGCTAACACAATGCTTTTTATTTCCTCTAGAAAAAGATTCTGGTGCCTTTAAATGCTGAATATTGAGGATTTCCCATATGTCCAGACTTGGGATGCTGCTGAAGTGGATTATTAATTTTCACGGTGTTTATGCTTTCACGGCCTGCAATGTTTGGGCACAGTTCTGTCATTTGCTCAGCTTGATTTGCATGAAGCTTTTACAGTGGGATGCAGCCCAGGAATAAAAGAACTTAATGAAGAGATATCCCAGATCTGTGAAATCACTCAGTATCACAAAGCCAAGTGAAATGAGCTGTCCAGAGGCTGATCCCAAATCACACCAACTGCTGGCTTAGGCCACGGAACCACACAATACTTCACCAAGACTTACTGTCAAGCACATGTTTTGGACCTTCCTTTTAAAATTTTCAGGCCCCAAAGAATGATCAAGGTGTTGGAATGGCAGTTGGTTTTTGTTCTTGGATTTTTTTTGTTTGAAAGAAATAAATCCATCAGTTTCCAGAGAAAATGTACTAATGACAGAATGCCTCTGAGAGAAGACAAAATAGTTGTCCTGCACCCCAAACACACTGTCCTAAAATGCCCTGTGTCAGGTTTTGCTCCAATATGGAAGGAAGAAATTTGTCACATGGATGACAGTTTTCTCACTATTATTTCCCATAGTTCATAATGCCCAAAACATCCTCTGAAGTGACAGAAACCTGTGGCAAGTTATTCCTGAGGCCTGGCATGAGCCAGAGTGACTCAGCACTGGCCTGTAGAGATGGTGGGATGTGGCCTGGCAAAGATAAAAACAATCTGAACATACAAGAAAGTAAAAACTATTCTGGTTTCAATCCAGCTTTTCCCCTTTTCCTGAAAGGGATCAAACCCACTTTCTCCTCCCTCTGTAGCCTGCTATATCCCTGTAATTGCTTAATAAATTGCAGTTTGGGCTGAGGCCAAAATGTTCTTTACATTTCATAAAAGGTGCAGCAACCACACGTGAGTGGAGGATGGTGGTAGGTTTTCTGTGGGAATATTGGGAAAGGGCAGTTCCAGAAGCTGTGTGTTGTTAATGAAAGAAGGTATTTCTTGCTGAAGCCTCTGACCCCAGCTCCTGTGTGATGCAGAACTATGAAAGTCAGTACTGATGGGTGGGAGGTATTGACTTGGGTGTCAAGACAGACCTCACAGAAAAGAATGCAACAGCATGGAACAGCCTGGGCTGCAGGTCTTGCATACATGGGATAGTTCAGAATCCATCCAGGTGAACTCTGGCTAGTCCCAGTCTTCATGAGCCAGAACACCTTTTCTTGTAAAACCTCTTCCCCTGTCATTACAAGCACTTCTAGTCATGCCTTTGCTCATAAATTGGTCTCTGAAGTGAATCTGTGCCTTGTAAAACTGAGGGTTGTATAGATTCATCATGGAGCTGCAGCCAGAGCACTGTAAACAGTTTCCTCAGTCTTGATGACCTTTCTCTAATATATTTACCCTGGAATCCCTCTCGAGGTTTTAGTATCAATGTTAATGCCTCTAAAGGAGGAGTAAGGGATGAGTTCCCTTTTGACCTGTTCACACTTTGGAGGCTGGTGACTGATGCTGTCTTTGGCCATACCCAACAATGCCCTTTGATAACTTATCATAGAAACATGGAATATCCTGAGTTGGAAAGTCCAGCTTCTGGCCTTTCACAGACTCCCCAACAATCCCACCCTGTGCCTGAGAGCATTGCCCAAACGTTCCTGGAGCTCTGGCAGCCTTGGGGCCATGTCCATTCCCCAAGGAGCCTGTTCAGTGCCCCAGCACCCTCTGGAGGAAGAACCTTTCCTGATATCCGACTAAACCCCCCAGCACAGCTCCAGCTGTTCCCTCAGATCCTGTCCCTGGTTACCAGAGAGAAGAGATTGGTGTCTGCCCCTCTGCTTGTTCCAATCTGTTTCAGAGTAGATATTTATGCCAGCAATTTTCAGTGGGAATCACTCCCATTTCAAACTCCAGTCCTCACATTTTGTGTTGGAACCATTGCTTTGCATTTGGAAATCACTTGTGATCTTCAGCTTCACCAACTTCTCTCTCTCACACATTGCTGTGCTGACAACAGTCCATCCTCTTCTGAGCCTTCATATGGTGAACAAGACAATTTTCTTGGCCTCCTCCCACCACATTTTCCCACAAAGGATCACTTCCCCTGTCTCTCCTCTCTCTTCTGGCCAATGTGTGGCTGAGCAGATCTGGGGAGAGGGAGAGTCATTAAAACTTGGTGACAAAAGCTCACGGTGTGAGCAAGTCCCTCCTCCCCCTATCTCAGATTCACTTAAATTGAGCCAGGTTCCGGAAAAGGTGCACAGACCCAGGGGCAGAAGGGAATCAACTGGGCATGGACACACTTGGTCTGGAGACTGGGATCTTCATTAGAGCTGCAGTTTCTGAAAACACCTTGCAGATTAGCCAAGAGCCAACTGCTTCTGAAATGGGAGCAGGATGGATCCAGGTGCTGGGGTTCCTTGCAACAGGAGCAAATTACAGCTATGGATTTTGGTATCTGTGGGTTTGGAGCCTGAATGTTGTGTTAGATCTGAGTTGCCTGTCTGTCCATGGTGAATTGGGAATGTCCTTGGCTTTCTCCAAACTCATCAGAGACACTTATCAGCTGTTGGAATCAAAGACCTCCTTACCCTGCACAACTCCCTGACAGGAGAGGGGAGCCAGGGGGGATTTGGGCTCTGCTTCCAGGGAACAGGGACAGAAGGAGAGGGAATGGCCTCAAGTTTCACCAGGGGAGGTTCAGGATGGACATCAGGAGGAATTTCTTCTTGGAAAGAGTTGTCAGACACTGGAAGGGGCTGCCCAGGGCAGTGGTGGATTCCCCATCCCTAGAGCTGTCCAAGGAAGGATTGGACATGGCACTCAGTGCCCTGGGCTGGTGACAAGGTGGGGAGATCAGCTTGGACTGGATGATCCTGGAGGTATTTTCCAACCTTGGTATTTCTGTGAAGTCATTGAAAATTGCTGACAGTGACTTAAAATAAACCTTTCCAGTGGTTTGTGAACTTGCAGACTTCCTTGTACCTGACATTCTGGGTGGGTTTCTATGGGCAGAGTTGTGTCAAAGGTTTCTTCTACAGCAGGAGCCTGACAACAGCACCCTGGTTTGGAAACCACTGCCATTCTTGCAGGACAGCCATTCCACTCCTTTTACTGGCATTACATTTTAGAAACCTCTTTCTGGTAGGTCAGGATGAATCAGTTGTGCATCAAATCAACTTTCTCCCAGTTGCAAAAGGCCACAATCTTGTACAGGTGAGATACAGGAAAGGCTGACAGACATAGAAAGGGAACTGTTTGCTGGATCAAACCTTGGAGAAGCAGAAAGAAGCCATGGTTTCTCTCTAAGCACTGGCTCCCCAGGGACCTGGTCTCACAAGCACCAGTTCACAGGGTCCCAGTGTGCACACATGGGGCTCTTTTAGTGTCCATGTGCTGGTGCAGGGACAGTTCAGAGGCTGTGGAGAAGCTCTTTGCTTTGGCTGCCTCTCCTGCAGGGAAGCCTTGGGAGAGCTGAGAGGTGAGGCTGCAGTCACCTCTCTTCAGTTTTCCAATGAAAATCAGGAGAAGAAGGGTCCGTGGCTAAGCCGGAGGAGCAGGGAGCACATGCAGTGCCTTTCTATATTATTATGTCTTTCCTCAGTTTCTTCAGGAAATATCACTCAGTCTTGCCCATTTTACTGTTCTCAAGATTTGACTTTGTTCTTTAGGTTTTAGGTGATGGTCATTGTGGTTTTATGGGTCCTTGGGCTACTTCCTTTTGAGAATCTGCAGCTCTCAGACCTGTCTGGAATTGAGAGTCATTGCTCCTTTGAAGTGCCAGCTGCTAGAGCAAGGCCTGGTGTGCAGATGGTGAATCATGAAACATTTGTTTTTCAGCCCAGTCATTCTGGCTATTGCAAAGTTCCTTTTCACGCAGTTGTTTAGGAGATGAAATGCAGTTGGAGCAGTCCCAGGTTATACCTGCATTTTCCTGATTTACTCCTTGCTTATGTAGACACTGTCTGAACATGCACCTGCCTCTTGCCAGGAAAACATTGGGAGTCGCTGCTCTTGCTTTATCTTTTTGTCTACACTTGTGACACTTTTCCCACTGTGCATGCAGAATGTCCCACTGCTCAGCTTGGTCTCTCTAGTGCCTGGATGTGTAGAGCAGGGTCTGACTGCTCAGATCACTGTTTTTCTCTTCCTCCCCTGAAAATACTGATTTCTGATTTCCTGGACATCTTGCAGCCAACTCACTTTGTGAAGATCAATGTTTGCACAAAGTGAGACAGCCTGGGGTCATAGAGTCATGGAATCATGGAATGGTTTGGGCTGGAATGGACTTAAATATCATCCAGTTCTACCCCTGCCATGGTCAGAGACATCTTCCACTATCCCAGGCTGTTCCAAGCCCCACCCCCAACCACTTCCAGAGATGAGGCAGCCACAGCTTCTCTGTATTTGTGCTGTCCAATATATCCTGCTCTTCACAACTAAAGATGTTCTTAAAATTCCTCAGGGTTCCTATTCCCAGAGACCCCTGAAGGGGCTCTCCAAGCACTGCCAGCCCCACAGTCCCTGCACACAGATGTCTTTGCTGCTGTGTTTGCCCTGTTGCCATCCAGCCCTTCTGGATCTCCTGCAGTGCCGTTGCTAAACCGGCTTCCCACGGTGAGTGCAGCTCCCAGCAGAGAGCACAGCCTGGCTGAAGCCTCACTCCCAAGCCTCATTCCAGCTTTACACCACCCACACAGAGCTGATGGAGGGAGTCTCACCTCTGCTCTACATCACCAGCTGCTCGTGACTCGTTCACTGCTCTGCTCAACACGCTCTGGGCTGGAAGGATGGAGCTTTTCCTCCTTCACTACCCCTTTACCTGTTTTCTCATTGCCTTTCTAGTCCTCTACCAGGTGAAACCTGCATTCAGATTCTTCTGCAAGATGACCTTCTATAAGCTGTGGCTCTTCACCATAAGCATTGGGGCTGCCATCCTCAGTATTCCTCGTGGACGTAACGTGGACAACATGATGTAAGTTGTTTGTGGCTCCTTTCTGCCCTGAGCATTGATAGAGTCCACTCTGTGCAGTGCTTTGACTTGGAGGGTCCTGGGGGTGTGCTGTGGTAGGGAGGGATTGGTTTTATACTGATCTGGGGAGATGACAGACTCTGTAATTCAGAGAAGGGGTGTGGGTTTTAATATTGGTTTGGGGTTGATAAAAAGAATAACAAATTAAGGAAAAGAAAGGATGTAAAAGGTGACATAGATTTGCCAAAGCAGGTAATACCAACAACCTGGATGTAATGCATATTGCTATTTTTACTAGAGCTCTTTCATCTGGTCTTCGGAGCTGTATTGCCCTCTTCCCCATGGCTGAGCACTCTATGACTAAGCTGTGTTGAGAAAGCCACTCCAGGGGCTTTTCCCATTCTCTACTCTGAGCCAGTGCACACCTGAGACATCACCACAGTGCAGTGCTGGCCCCTGCATGGGCACTGGTGTCCCCATCAGCTCAGTGACAGCCTGGTGTCCCACGTCTGGCAGTCCCCTAGCCCATCCCATAGCTGCCCATCCTGTCCCTCCAGATTCCATTCACTCTCCAAGACATGGTCTCACCTGGAGGCTGCATGGGCTGTTCAAGAGTGATCAGTGGTGGCAATCAGGAACCTGGGCTCAGTGGGGATGAAAAGATGACTCTGCTACACAGCACCACAGTGCTTGAACCCTCCTAAAGTGCTGCAGAAGCAGGATTTACTATTCCATTTTATGCTTCAGTGGGAATTCATATCTCCTAACTGAGCATCAGCCTTTTGCTTTGAGAAATTTTGTTCACCTCTTGACTTTGGTGCCTGATTTTTTTTTTTCCCCGGATGTTATTTTACCAATATCTCTTCAAATAGAACTCCCAGCACTGCAGCCTAATGCCACCTAAAGGCAAATCCCTCTCTTTGTACAGCCAGCAGGGTTAGGCACAGGTTTCCTGCAGCCCGTATTCCCAACCCAGCAAGGTGGGGAGGAAAGCAGAGTACAAAGGTGTGCTGTGAATCTGGATATTATCTAATATTTGGTTGATCTGTGGAACTTCTGAAGCTGTAGTTGCTGGGTCATTGGTCATGTGTGGCTTGAGGGAAACCTGCAAGGTGTATTTGTCTTCCGTTATTAAATAATCAGCTGCAGAGGGACACGAATTGTTCTCCAAGTCATGGTCAAAGCTGTGTCAGTGGGAAACCAGCAGAAGCAGAGTGTCAGGTGGGCTGGTTTGGATGCAAAGTTTGGTCCCAAATTTCAACATCTCTAGCTAATTTCCACTCCTCTTTTCCAGGTTTTTGCGCACATTGACCATGCCACTCAAATACATCTTTGGCATTCAGATAGTGGTGAAGGGCAAGGAGAACCTCAGGATTAAGAAACCTTTTGTCCTGGTGCTGAATCACCAGACCTCCCTTGACATCCTGGGTATGTGGTGATCCTGCCTCCTGCTCCTGGCAGGCAGAAGGGCATGAGTGGCTGCTACAGAGCCCTTCACCAGCCAGCCCCAAGCCAGGGCTGGTCTCCAGGGTATCAGAGGCATTTTCAAGCTACATCAGCTTCACCCTCTCCAAGGGAATGGGGACAAGGCTCTCAGCTGACCACAGCCCTCTCATAGCTGCTCTCCTTCAGTGCCAGTCCTGAGTGGATGGTCTGGAGACCCCCAAAATTTCCCAGGGATTCTATGAAGCTTCAGGCATGGCACCCCCTAAAGCAGAGGGCTGTCGCTCAGGATCTAGAGAGACCCTGTGCACAGATGACGATTTGTTCTGCCCTTGCTGTCCCCTTGCAGTGATGATGGAGATATTGCCAAGGCGCTGTGTGCCCATTGCAAAGAAGGAGATCCTGTACATGGGCACATTCGGCCTGGCCTGCTGGCTCGCAGGGGTCATCTTCATCGACCGCAAGAGGAGGGAAGAGTCCATTGGCACCCTGACAGAGGTGGCACACTCCCTGCACAAGGACAACGTGAGTGGGGAGGAGTCCAATGAGGAGCCACTGGAAAATAGGAATCTGAATGTGGGTGGAAAGAGATCTTTGTCTCTGGGCTGGGCACTGAGCAGAACAGAGTGAGAGCATCAGTATGTTCTGTGCCCATGAATGGAGGTCAGGGGTACAGAGATGAGCTCCAGGGCACCATCCCTCTGCAGTGGCTTAGAATTGTACCTGGAGGTCCTTCCACCCTAATGTCTTCTCCCTCCTGCAGTTGCGTGTCTTGATCTTCCCTGAAGGAACTCGCAACCATGGTGGCTCCATGCTGCCCTTCAAACGTGGGGCCTTCCAGCTGGCTGTGAAAGCCCAGGTGAGACCCACCTTCCTTCTGCCCCTGGAGTGCCATTTGCTCCTGTGGTCCACCAGCAAACCAGGGTACTGGTCCCTGGCTTCTCTAAGGATTGAGTACATATCCAGGAGCCCTCAGGAGTTTGCAGATGGCACAGGAGGGGTCTGTTACAGAAACAGAGAGACAAGTGGAAAATCTTTGTTACAGCTTGGGATAAAACGGCGGGGGGGGGGGGGGGGGTGTGGGGGGGACCTTGACAAGAGCTCTGGACCTGCACAGGGAAGTTTCTGCTGAACTGGCCTCTGTAAGATAGTAATTTGACAATCCACTGTTGTTGGCCTAAATACAGACATGAAAATACAAAATCCAAAGGCGAGGACATGGGGTAATATAGTTAAATGATCTAAATATTCAAATAATCCTCTAAGTGTCTGCTGTGACACTGATGGTGATAATTATCAACAAGGTGCAGAATTCACCTGAAAACATTAGTTGGATTTTGGAGAAAGGATAAGAAGATGTGCATATTCACTGTAGGCTGCCTCCCCTCCAGGTCCCCATTATTCCTGTAGTGTTGTCTTCCTACAACAACTTCTACAACCAGAAGGAGAAGAAATTTACACCAGGTGAGGATGACCTGGGGCAAAGAATGGTCTGGGTGGTGGTGCAAGATCAGTCCTTGGAGCCATGACCCGGGTGGGAAGAGGACCACATGTAATATGGAGATGGCACCCAGAAAACAGCAGTTTCTGTCTTCTTGGGAAGAAATTGGACATTTCAGGCATCCCTTTTTCCTCTCCCCTTGGATTCTCACTGCTTGTCCGATACCTGTCCAAGAGAACTTGGAGAAGCGGGTCCTGCCCCTGATCCCCCACCCCCCTCCGCCCAGGTGCCTGGAGAGCTAGGAAACATTTACGATAACAAAAATTTCTACTGGCCAATGATAGAATTGTATGCGGGAAAAATAACACAGGTCTTGGACTTCAGAAAGAAAATGCAGAAAAAAAATGGTACAAATTCCAATAGAAAAAAGGAACCCATCATGCTCGTTCTCTCCCTTAGCTGCCACTCACCTTAAAATGGGCTTCTGCCACTTCCCATTCTTTCCCAGGCCAGCCTGGTTTTCTCTGAAGAGAGGATCTGCATCTGAAATTCTTATTCCTCCCATTGTTGTGCCTGGGTATAGTCATTCCCTTGCAGGCAGACACCTGGAAAGAGAGAGTGGTGCAAATGATAAATAGGGAATTGCCTGTTTCCAGTCATCTTTCAATCTCTGGGTTTATCCTCTCCCTGTCCACACACAAAAGTCTTTTGGATCTGGAAGTGTTCCCCCACTTGAGAGTCAATAGGACCATGACTAGGAATTCTGCTAGACTGTTCCCTTCCCTTCACATCCCTGCTCTGGGAAATCAGAGAATAACCTCCTAGGGAGGGATCTTGGAAGAAGCTGAACATTTTGTTTTAAGCAAGGCCAGGTCTAAAGACAAATGAGTTAGCTTTGTGACCAATCCAAAAATGTTGTATTAACTCCAAGGATGGAGATTCCAAGAATTCCCTGAGCTTTTTAGAAAGACTTTTTGCAGTTACATTGTACATGCATGTACATTTGCCTATATACAACTTCAGTCCCCCTGTGAACTCATGGTTAGCTAATTCCATGCTAGTTCCATTTTCCAAATGGCTATTAAACAGGCAGGATCTGCACTGCTGAAGAAAGAACCCTAGTTAGCTTTCCTTGAACTTTCCCACTTTCCCCATCTGGAAGGTTTGCCAGAGCTGATTCTGAAGATGGTGGTCAAGATTCCTGCACACTGAGCAGGTCCGTGGGTCAGGACAGCTCCCTGTGTCTGCAGGGTGTTTGGGTGTGCTGAGGAGCCTCTCAGAAGCCCGGCTCTGTGCCTGGTGTTGGACACTGTCATTCATGGAACATATCCAGTGCTTGCTGGAAGTCTGTTCCCAAGAGACCTGGATTTTCAGCACAGCCTTGTCATCACTCTGCTCTTCCAGTAGGAGCAAATGAAGTGAGGTACCAGCCTGGCTTTGGGTGTAAGATGTGCAGGCAGGTAACACAGAATCATGGAATCACAGAAGGGTTTGGATTGGAAGGGACTTGAAGCTCATTTCATTCCACCCCTTACCATGGGCAAGGACATCTTTCACTAGACCAGATTGCTCCAAGCCCATCCAACATGACAAACCCTTTTCTTTTGTGAAGTTCTTCTCTACACTTGTTTTGCCTCCTTCCCACAGCTCTGCTGCTGACACTGCTGGATCTCAATCCAGACACACGTGTTAAGTCATGCAAAAACATTACAACACATCACAGACTCTCCTCAGATCCCCAGGTTCCTGTCTGTGCAGGCACTGTCTTGTCTGTACTGGGTCAAAACAGGGAATTCTTGGTGCTAGAACAGAAGAGTTTGATGGCAGCTCCCCAGTATGTTCTTCCAGTTTACACCAGTCCATTGCTTAGGTGCTTCCCCAGAGAAATCTAACATACCAGGGATTCCCGGCCACAGTTTCTCTCATCCCAAAGTGTGTTTCTGGAAGGAGGGACTGTGCTAAATTTGGTATACATAGACAGAGCACAACCAGTTTGGATGTGTTGTATTAAACATCTTCTCTTTGCCTGTGATCTAGACAGACTCTGTGACCTCTCCACTGTGAAAACCCATCCTATATGAAACATTGCATTGTGTTGGAGGAGAGATTCACCTCTTTCCATATTTCTGATTCTTGTGCTCTCTGTGGATGGGAAAAGCCCAAGTTGGGTTTTTGCTGTGTACATTTGGGTTGTGGCTGGGCTCCCACACCACTGGTGTGGGAATGAGGGCATTTCCTTGGTTGGCACCAACCCTCCTGCTGTACCGCCTCCGGCTCTTCTATACCACTCATGTGGTTTTTTTTTTCCCGTCTCACCTTCTTCCAGGAAAGATGATCATCCAGATCTTGCCAGAAGTGGAGACGCTGGGCCTGGGCCCAGACGATGTTCCCAAGCTGACAGAGCAGGTCCGTGACTCCATGCTCTCTGCCTACCAGGGGATATCGGGAATGACGAATGGAGCTTCTCATTAGCGATCCCATCTTCCAGCTCCAGCTGTGTATGTTGTAACTGAGGGGAGGCCATGACAACCAGAGGAAGGTCTGGCAGCAGAGATAACTGTGGATTACAATGCTGACAAACCAGAGACAGGCAAAGCATCCACCAAGAAGAGAAGCTTCCAAGGGGAATGTTCTTGTGTTCCTCCTAGAGAACTGTGCCACCCAGCGAGACAGACACACAGTGGGCAGCTGGACATTTCTGTGTAATCATATTGCTGAGAATGTCCCACCAGCTGGACCCCAGGCAGAGTTGGGCCCTTCCTGTGATCATTGCTGCCTGCTTATAACCACCTTTCCCAGTTCAGATCCAACAAGGCAGAGGCATTGATCCCAAGCCTGTGACCATGCTGCCAGGGAAGTGGCTGCCTTGGGGTTTGAGGGCTGCCACATTTCCCTGGAATACACTCAGGAGAAGGTGCTGTTTTCTTCCTCTTCCATGGGGAGGATCTGGGAGGTACTTCTGCCATGAGAGACAGAAACCAAGGCAGCTTTGGGAGAGGGGAATTAAAGACCTTACATTTGTCTACAGGGCTTGGTGGTTTCTTTGGCCTTCCTTTAAGCTGTGGAAGATTTTGCTTTCAGGGCTGAATACATCTTCAAAGTGCAAGAGGCACATGTCTGGGGGCTCAGAAACCAGAGGCAAACAGCATGAGTATGCTGCCTAATATCCTTACTATGCCCAGATGGACTCATCCCTGGAACTGTTCAAAAGATGTGTGTATCTGGTGCTTCAGGACATGGTTTAGTGGTTGACCTGGCTGTGCTGGGTTAAAGGACTCAATGATCTTGGAGTGCTTTTCCAGCCTTACTGATTCTCCAGTTCTGTGATGATTCTATAAGCTCATGATTTTTAGCACAACCTGTATATCTTTCAACTCAAACACACTCTGGGAGCTGCAGCTCCTGATTTCTGAGTCCAGCCTTCTGTCTTCTCTGTCAGAGGGTGCCCACCAGCCACAATGTGATTTGCTTTTTTGTGCTGGTATGTTTAGCAATAAACCAGAGCCAAAGACTGTTTTGGACACAGGTCTGACTTACACAGAATCACACACAGATTCACAGAATCATTTAGGTTGGAAAAGCCCTCGACGATCATCGAGTCTAACCTGTGACTGATCCTCACCTTCTCAACCATCCCAGAGCACTGAGTGCCACATCCAGTTCTTCCTTGGGCACCTCCAGGGATGAGGATTCTACCACCTCCCTGGGCTTCCAGGGTTTGACCCCCCTTTCCAAGAAGAAATTCCTCCTGATGTCCACCCTGAGCCTCCCCTGGCCCAGCCTGAGGCCGTTCCCTCTCCTCCTGTCCCTTTCCCTGGGAGCAGAGCCCGACCCCCCCGGCTGTCCCCTCCTGTCAGGAGTTGTGCAGAGCCACAAGGTCCCCCCTGAGCCTCCTTTTCTCCAGGCTGAGCCCCTTTCCAGCTCACTCAGCTGCTCCTGGGGCTCCAGACCCTTCCCAGCTCCATTACGTTCTCTGGACATGCTCCAGCCTTTCAATGTCTTGTGGTGAGAGGCCCAAAACTGAACACAGAATTTGAGGTGGGGCCTCAGCAGTGCCAGCGCAGGAGAACAGGCACTGCCCTGCTCATGCTGGTTACAGTGTGTCTGGCACAGCCCAGGTGCCATTGGACTCTTGCCCACCTGGGCACACTTTGTCTCATGTTCAGCCACTGTCAACAGGCTCCCCCAGGCCCTTTTCTGAGGTAAAGATTTCCAACCCCTCTGCCCCCAGCCTGCCATTGATGTCAAGTGTAGGCAAGTGCACAAGGATGTGTTTTATTACTGCCCAGAATACCCAAACACAGATTCACTGTAGGATTTAAATAAAACTTGTTTCAAGGCTTCAATATGCAGCTGCCATGCTTCAGTGTCTTCAAAGTCTGAAATCTCACTGCTGATTAGAAGCAGCCTAAACAGCTTCTTCTCTTGTGCAAAACCAGGAGATTGGGAAAGTTTTGGTAAAGATTACATGATTACATGTGCTAATTTCTGAGCAGCTCCAAAGGATAAGGAATTTGATTTTGCAATGCAAGCATGACAGCCTGCAGGTTTGACACCCATTCAGGATGGGAAGTAAAAAAACTTGTCATAATTACACTTCTAGAGAGTCAGAAAGCCTCTGATCAATTCTTTAGGGCAACAGAAAATAAAATATCATTGCCCTCTCATCTGAAGACTTACATTATTGGAAGTTTTTTGAAAGAAATTCTATTTTTAAAAATCACATTACAGGAAATAAAACAGATTACATAGTCTTGAGCTCCCCTCTGGGAAACCATGTGCTGATGTTCAGTCAACAGCAGCCAGTGGAGCCTGATGTCCAGGCAGGAGTTTCCCAGGAGCAGCTCAGTGCCACCATTAGGGGTTTCCAACGCTGGTCTGATGAGTAGGATTATAAACTGTCAATAAAGCAGAAAAAGCTGCTGAGAGGCACAAAGTCTTTCCTGGACACGCCATTTTTGTCCACCTTTTTCTCATCCCTGTACCCTTGAATCTCTGAGACATCGTGGTGCTTCCAGCCTTAGAATGAGTGGTTTGGGGGCAATTTCTTGACATTTCAAAAGGTTAATCTTTTAGCAGCTGCTTTTAGCCCTGGAATGTAACTCTCTCTGGGTTACACGAACACTTTGACTTCTCCCAAACTTGGTCAGAAAAGAGCCACAGGAAGCTGCTCAGCACATTTTAGTGACCATAAGAATACAATAAAAAAAGAAATGAAAAAAACTCTGTTGTATAGAGAAAAGGTGAGCTGGATTCAGGTCCTAAAGAATGGGGTGAAGCCACCATAATTTAGCCTTTAAGCGCAAATATCTGTCTTAAACAACAGCGTTTCCTTCAAATAGTTACTCAAACTCCATACAGGAACTGCATGGAGATGCTTTGTGGTCTGTGCCTTGCACAAGGACAGTGTAGGTGATCCCCAGGTATTGTGATCATCTATAAACGGGTTGTCAGAAGGAAAAATAATCCAGTCCAGTCCATTCTTCAAGTCTCTGTTCTCCCACATCATTTCAGCTGGGAGAGCCCTAGTCAAAAGTGTTTCAGTAGGACACTGTGCGTCCACATCTCTAACAAAGACATTGCTTTACTGTGGCACATCATAACCTTTGATCATGTGTGTTCAGCTACTGGTGCGTGAGGCCATACAGTGTCAAAACTACTCCAGATATACCTCAAATTAATTTAAAGCTTTGGAGAAGATGAGGGGAGAGCAGGAACTTGGAGCAGCTGAGTAAGACTTTGGAGCAGGTTGGCTAATTCTAGTTGCTTTTTCATCAACACCTTTCCTGTCAGAAAATACTATGGTTGTCCTGGAATAAGGTCTTTAGAGGACACATTCCCAAGGTCCAGAACAGGCTGGATTTTGAGGGATCTCCCATTTGCTTAAAAGGAAGAAGCAGGGAATAAGGTGTGATGAAAGTGATACATTGCCTGGAAACCCAGTTAACAGCACCTCTGCCTCCAGTGCTGTCTGAGTGTTGCTAAATGGACAGACGTCTTTTGGGGGTAGAGTCATGGTGGAAACCTTAATTCTTTCATTTTTTTTAGGCATAGAAAAGACCTCATAGTGCATGTATTATTTTTGACAGGTCTTAGACCACTGGTACCTTTTGTAGCACTCTCAGGCTCATCTTTCCAGGAGGAGAGGTCAAGCACATCAATATCTTGGCAATCAGTGAAGTCCTCAGGGTAAGTGTTGATCTTGAACACATCCCTGGGTATCTTTTTGATATGAGTATTGTCACAGATCACCCTTGACACTGAGATTTTTCTCAACGCTTGCAACTGTTGTGGAGTGAAAACTCCCGGGTTTTCCCACCAGAATCTGCAATGAAATTTTCAGAAGCAGTTTATAATGTCTGGGTATTTGCTGAGATGGGAACCTGACCAAGGTGAGTCTGAATGGTGCTTAGATCCACCTTCCCTAGGAACACCCCTTTAGAAAGAGGTGTCTCTGGTGTGGCCAGATCTGGATTCTGCCAGTGCAGAGAGCCTGCCTCTTCCACACAGCATCAGCAGATGCTGGGATGCAGGGATTTATGCCCTGAGAGCAAAAGTCACCTCAGGCAGAGGCCACAGCAAATGCCCCATGATCTGGAGCTGGTACTCCTCAGCCACATGAATCTACAGGCTGCAAAAAACAGTCCTTTGGCAACTGGGCTAAAATGAAGGGGTGAGCCTTGCTGGGAGCACTCACTGGAGTGCTGTAAATGGGTTGGATTAGTGTGTCACAGGAAATGTCAGCATTTTCCCCCTAAAAACTGCCACAGGGAATGTATCTCTCACCTGTCCCCATCACGCAGGTTCCTGAACTGGGTGCCAATAATGCAGGACAGGAGGGGCCCAACTCTGCCTTGGGAAACCACAGGCTCTGCAACTGCCCCAATCCAGAGGTCAATATTGTACGGTGTCCCATACACATTCATGAACTTCTTGGCCAGTTTGGGATTGCCCAGCACCTCAGATAATTCTTCTACAGTTTGGGGTTGGGAAAGCCCACAGAAGCCTCTCCAGGCATTGTAACCTGCAAAGGCAGGAGCAGCAGATGATCAGGACCCACCACCACGTCTCCACAATACCCTTCTTGGCCCATGAGCACTGCCTGCTTCTTCTCATGGCATTAAAAGATCTGGAAGGCACTATTGTCCATGCAACAATAGTCCCTAACAAATGTCACATTTTCAAAGGTCCTTCTCATATGTACACTAAACAAACTGTTTGGGTTGTCCTTGTGACTACATCTTATCCTGTTGGTTAAATCTTCTACTGCTGAGGATGAATGCATCAGTCCTTGCAGCTTTTGGAGGCAAAATTTCTAGGATCAGGTTCTTAGAAAAGAGGAAATTTGGTTGTGCAAACTTCCAGGAGCACCCATTCTTCTCCAGCACCAGGGGCAGTCCCATCTGTGGGTGCAAGTCACTTCTGCTCAGAACTCTGGCTTGTCTGGGACACAAGACAAGATTGACAGGCAAGGAACAAAGCCCAGGGGATGTGTCCAAGCCCATGTGAAAGCTGAATTTGGTCACTTGTATCTCTACCTTCTGTACCACACATGCTCTCTCTTTGCAATGCACCACTGTCTCTCACCCACTTTCTTACATTATCCCAAATATCATCTTTGATTTCTAAACCTTTCGTCCTTGTCATACATGTCTCACAAAAAGATTTTTATCATACAGAAACCTTTTATTCCCTGAGCTTGACTGTCTGTCCATCCTTCACCCTCAAATCAAGGTACTGGTTCTTTCCATTAGTATAGAAAAAACTCAGTTCATTCATGGAATAAACAGCAGAAGGAAAAAAAAAGGTCTTATTGACAGGAAGTGTGGATTTGTGTCTCCTTACCTGGAAGGCCATGGTCTCTTCCCCGTTGCATGTTCATGGCTCCTAGATCCAAACCCATCACCTCTGTCTGTTCAAAGAGGTGGTTCTGGAGTTCCTCAATGAGCAACTGGTTCTGTTTGGTGAGTTTTGCATGATCCACAACCATGCCCCGGATCAGGGGGTCAATGCCTCCTGCAGCCATTGCAAATCAAGGAAAGATTTTTTGTGCCAAGGTGCAGCTTTGATGGTCCCATTCATGCAGCTGAAACAGTCTACTATGGGCTAGGTGGGGTTTTCATCTTCATATTTTCATTTCACCATATCTATATAGAATCATAGAATCATAGAATCCCACAGTGGTTTGGGTTGGAAAGGACCTTAAAGCCCCTCTCATTCCACCCCCTGCCATGGGCAGGGACACCTTCCACTGTCCCAGGTTGCTCCAAGCCCCATTCAGCCTGGCCCTGGACAATTCCAGGGCTGGGGCAACCACAGCTGCTCTGGGCAATCTGTGCCAGGGCCCCCCCCCACCTTCACAGTGGTGCCTGTATGAATCTGTACATGTCCGAAGGTGCCATTAAATAAAGCCTCACGTAGTAACTGAATCCCTTATCCCTCCCCATCCCTTAGCTTTTCCTTCCACACTCCTAAATCCACTTGCTCTCCATTAGTCCTTTTCCAAGTCTGCTCCTCAGCCTGCCAGGCTCCATTATGTCCTGGTGCTTGGGGGTCTGTCCAAAGTTTTAGGTTTTGCAATGGATTTTGTTTATAATTCACTATTAATTGACAGACATTTATTAAAACATGTAACGTAGTGGTAGCATTAATTCGTGTCTGACTGCCCATGTCTTTTTCATAACAATAAGGAGACAGTATGAGCAAAACACAGGAAAATTGGCTGCACATGTGTAATAATATTTCTCATAATTACTTAACCCATTTGGGAAGAGATATTTGTCTTCCTCGGAAAGACTTATCTGGAGATCTCAGCTGTGTAATAGCAGGAGCCCGTAACTCCAGTTAGAGCCAGGAAGAGGGATGGGCACCTCTAGGAAGGAATGATGCTGCTTTAGCTCAGTTAAATTGGATGCATCACCCTCTGTCCATGTCTCCTGATTATAGGGGGATATAAGAGTTTTGATTGACATAGACTTTGGTGGATTGACATTTGGCACAGGGAGTCTCCTGCCTCCTGGAGCAGCAGGAGCAGCTGCACAATCTCAGTGGATGTGGAACACCCCACTGCCAGGTCTTGCTGGGAGGTGTCCAAGGAATGACTGGACATAGTGCTCAGTGCTCTGGGCTGGGTGACAAGGTGCGGGTCACAGGCTGGACTTGATGGTCTTGGAAATCTTTTCCAACCTAAATGATTCTGGGATTCTGTAATTCCACGTGCCTGACCAGCTGATCTCCACCCCAGGACCAGACCAGGACCACAGCTCCATGTTCTTACCTTCCATTATAATTCTCCACGGAGCACAAAAGGTCAAATGCAGAGGGACATGGGAGGAGGAACCCAAAGGCTGAAAGCTCTCATTCAAACGGGACACGAAAGGCTGCACTGAAGTGTGGCCAAATCGGAAAGCCAGGGAGAAAACATTTGAGGCCCTTGGATCAACCTTTTCATTGTAACCACTGTACAAAGGAATCCACTTGCTGGTCTCCTCAGCCAGCAGGAGTGGGAGGTAATCTCTGTATGTTATGATCTGAAAAGCACAAGAACTCAGCAAGTAACCAGCAGCTGCATCAGAAATGGCATCAGAAGTCAAGTGCAGAGAATGAACGTGGACTGTCTGCAGCAGAATTCATTAAAATCTTCAGAAAAAAGAGCTGTAACAATGGAATAAGTTTGGCATAATGGATTTAAATTATTTTAAAATGTGAAATTATTTTATCTAATAATTAATTTATATATTATTTTAATAAATAATTGATAAATTAGTAGCATGATGCATAAAAAAGCTCTGGATATCCATGCTGTCTCAGATGGACTATCCTCATTCACAATTTCCAACTCCCACAAATAACTCCACTGCTTTGGCAAAACATTTTCCTCCTTTTGCCTGAAGGAAAAGCCATTTCTAAATGTGTGGATGATACACAGTGAACAGTACCTGGTTTATGGCAATCACAATCTTTCTACTCTCCTGGTAAAGCTTTTCCCCATCCCAGTGGGGATTTAATTTCCTCAGCTCCGTAGCCAGGCGATTGTGCTCTCGGACAAAGAGAGTGTGCATTGCAGAGAGTCCCAGGTTTTCTGTCACCCGTTTGTCACCTAAAATGAAAATATTTTATGAATTTTGTACATTGCTTTCAATTTGAGAAGCAGGTTTTTGTGTTAGGACAGACAAGTAACAAGTGGTGATGTTCCTGACAATAATCCCTGGAAGTGCACAAGGCCAGGCTTGATGGGACTTGAAGCAACCTGGTATAGTAGAAGGTGTCTCTGCCCATGACAGGGGGTGGAACAGGATGGTCTTAAAGTTCTCTTCAAAGCCAAACCCTTCTGTGATTCTACGAAAACTGGAGGGGACTCAGTGAAGACCCTCTGTGAGATGATGGAAGAAGCACTGAGCATCTCCTCACTCAGCAAGAAGCCCTTCTCACAGGCAGAGAATGAGGAAATGAGAACACTCTGTACCCTTATGTTGTACCCTTATAATGTTTTTTTTAATGTTTTGCCTGTGATGGATTACTTCAAATTTGAATTTGTCTTCAAATCTGTATTTGTCTTCAGTTAAATTTCATACAAACATCTAGACTTTTCTTCTGATGTAGGGTGGGTTAGTTAATTAATCAATTAACTAGATTTCTTAAGAGTGTTTAACTGTTAGTCTTGATTGGGTTGAAAACTGAATCATAGAATCACAGAATTGAAGGGACTTTAAAGCCCATCCCATTTCAACCCTCCACTATCCCAGGTTACTCCAAGCCCCATTCAGCCTTGCCCTGGACACTTCCAGGGATGGGGCAGCCACAGCTTCTCTGGGCAGCCTTTGCCAGGGCCTCACCACTCTCACAGGGAAGAACTTCTTCTGTATATCTAATTTAATCTACTCTCTTTCAATGTGAAGCCATTCCCCCTTGTCCTCCCACTACAGTTACTAATGCAGTCCCTCTCTAGGCTCCCTGTAGTCCCTCTAGATCCTGGAAGGTGCTGTGAGGTCTCCGCACAACCCACTCTTCTCCAGGCTGCACAGCCTCAACTTTCTCAGTCAGTGCTGACAAGCTGACAATTGGCATTCAAGTAATGAATGGTAAATTCTAGGTAGAAGAAAAAAGCCCCAGAGAAGTTTTAAGCACTGGTGGCTATTCTATTGAAAATTTCTCCTGCTTTCAAAAAGACTTAATAAAGGAAGAACAATTTGCTGTAATTTTTTGGGGAAGTTAAAATAATTTTTATGTTTATTAATCGATTATTGCTTGATTATTTTTCTTTTCTAACTGGGGGGAGGATTCCCTGTCTTTCACCTTATGTAGTCATGTCTTGAAGTGCCTCATTCAAATATCACAGAATCACAGAATATCCTCTGTTGGAAGAGACCTACAAGGATCCCATACAGAGATATTTGTCCCTTTTTGACTTTATGACCCACTGAAAACCACCGAGCTGCACCTTACCTGCTTTAAAACAGGGGATGTTGGCACTCCTGTTGGTGAGAACACAAACGCTGTGCGTCGTGTTCTCGAAGGGCAGCAACTCCAGCCCCACGTCCACAAAGCCCTGGTTCACGGCCATCAAACCCAACTGGTTGGTGAGATTTCTCAGGCTCCTCGCCAGGGCGTCGTCGCTGCCGTACACCGTGCTGGCGTCGATGAAGGACGTGGCGGCATTGAGCTGCTCCCGCCGGAAGGTCCCGGGGTTGCACACGGAGGCTGACTGCACGAATGGCATGCAGGTGTCGGAGCTCAGCATCCGCGAGTCCTCAGGGGGGAACTAAAGCAAATGAGCCAAGTCATGCCTCAGAAAGCCCTGTGGTTTTATTTTTGCTCCTGTAAGAGTGTGTGGCACAGGTGAGAGTCAGGGTACCTTAATGGGGAAGCAGGGGGGCTTGAAGGCACAGCTGGTGTGGCACTGGAGTTCCAGGCTGGCTCCTTCCCCACTGGCAGGGGCCAAGTCTATGTCATGGTTGACCCACTGGCCCCAGTGCATGAAGACCAGCGAGAGCTGCCGGTCTGCAGTGATGTTCTCATTGGCCGTGTGAGCAATTTCATTGGATACTTTTCGAACCTGCAGAAAACCAAAATGAAAATGTGACTGTCTCTGCTATGGTGGAGTGGTAGCCTCTCACTTGAACTCTCACTGAGAACATCTTGGAATCACAGAATCATGAAGGTCTGAAAAGACCTCGGAGATCATCAGCCTTCGAATGAGTATCCTCATTCCCTCTAAACCATATTGAGAATTGCCACGTCTACCTGTTTTTGAACACCTTCAGGGACTGACTCCTCCACTGCCCTGGAAATCCTACTCCAATGCTTAACCACTATGTCATTGAAGACATTTTTCCTAATATCCTAAACATCCTCTAGTACAATTTGAAGCTATTTCCTCTTGTCCTGTCACTTGTTACCTTGGAGAAGAGGCCAAACCCCACCTACTCCTTTCAGGTAGTTGTAGATCATGCACAAGATTGCATATATCTTAGATAAATTACTAAGAGTTATGGCATTACACAGCTCCATGTCATTCCTCAGCTCCATCCAATCAGGTGTAAGAGTAGACTACACAGTCCTTCAGCCAAACCTGGCTTCATGGAAAGCCTGTTCCAGCTGAAATTTGTTTGTGAACACCAGAAAGTCAAGAACATGGCTGAGGAACTCCCAGGCCTTGTGGTTTGTACAAACCTCCTGGTGTCCTTGACCAATGACTGCAGCAATCCTTGGGATGTACACTTTGGAAACTGCTTAGGAAAGGATCCACAACCTTCTTCTCATGTCTGTCTCCAACAAAAAATATTAACCGGAGCAATAACTCAGTTGTGGAAAAGCAGCCTGAGATCAAAGATCAAGCAATTTACACTCTAGATGTTGCCACTGCTTCCTTCCTGATGGGTGCATTGAGGGCAGTGTCCTTACTCATGGCTGGATTAGGATAACAACTCTCACCAGTGGGAGTGGGAATCCATTGTAGCGCTTTCCTTCACTTGCTCCTCTGGGAACAGACACTCCATCTTCATATACGGCTGGCAGCCAGCGTGCAAAGGCACGGTTAGAGGACCCCAGGTGGGAGTGATTTCTGCAGCATCACCAGAAAAACAACTTCTGTTATTTTTTCAAACATCAGCAGTGTTGTACAGACCAACATTTCACAGCCCTTTATTCCATGTCTGAACACTCTGGTAACAGGGATGGGACTCTGGTGACAGAGACTGGGAAAACACCAAGAAGCAAATTATACCAAGGTTATTATTGTGGAGAAAAATAAACTTTTTTTAAAAAAGGTGCCTTGTGTCACACTATTAATTTTATCTGTCAGTTAAACCTACATTGATTTTATCTGGCATTTAAATCTCTCTACCACCTCTGTCTTTACTGCCCTTTCAAAATCAGACTCACAGCAGGGCCATCAGCATGGTGAGGGTGGCCATGTCTTGTCCAGCTGGGGTCTGGAAGCTTCCAAGGATGAAGATTCTCCACCTCTGTGGGGATCTGTGCCACAGCTGCCCCTTGGGAAAGTTTTTACACTGACCCTCTCAGCCTGCAGCTATGGCCATTGTGGTGTTACCTTGCACTGCTCCAAAAAGTTTGAATTGCTAAAGTCAGCATTTTGTGTTCAGAAGAAAAATAATTCTGATTGAGCCAATGATCTGTGGCCCTGTGGGCACAAAACTCAGGCAATGTCTGTCTATGTGATATGGCACTCAGGGTTCTGGTCTGGTTGATAAGGTAGGGATGAGTCAAAGGTTGGACTTGATGGTCTTGGAGGTCTCTTCCTGTCACCCTTGGCAAAGAATGGCACAAGAACAGATGAGGACGCAGCATAAAAAGGAAGAAAAGAAGGCCTTTACGGAAAAGAAACTTCAGCCTAAATAGACCAACACAACACATTCTATTTGATTGCTTAGTTAATAAAAACATCTTTCTCACACACCATCCTTGAGAGGAACAGAAAAGCAAGGTGGAAAAACACCACCTGCAGATTGTTTAGACTAACAAGATATCACATTCCTACAACTCCCTAAAAATTATCACAAGCCACTGTGGGAAATGATTGCCGTTTCTCTCCCCCTGACCAGACTGGCACACACATTTTCCAACTTAAATGATTCTGTGATTCTGCACTGGAAAAGGAGAGGAGTACCCAGTGTTCACAGCAGAGTGTCTAGCACTGTGTGCTGTGAAATAAGAGCATGTCCTAGGAAAACGTGCCAGAGCCAAAGCAATTCCATCAAACATTAAAGAGTCAGAATCACCAGGGTCTTGTTCTGATTGTTATTACTGTCCTTGCAGGCAAACTATTCTCATGGTGTGCACCTCAAGCTGAGCAAGATCCTTGGGAAAATATTCACACCACAGGGATCCCTCAAGCCTCCTCATCTCCCTGACAGCCCAACAAGGCCAAGGACCACCCTACCCTGAACCTCAAATCAGCATGGACACAAAATCCCACAATGGGTCAGGCTGGAAGGGACCACACTGGAATCACCTGGTCCCATGTCCCTGCTCAGGCAGGGTCATCTCAGACCACATGTCATAGAACTGTGTTCAGATAGTTCTGGAATACCCCCAGTGAAAGAGACTCCACACCCTTGTGGGGCTGGAGGTCCTGGAGTCCAGGGGAACAGACTGGAAAACCCCAGTGAGTGTGAGCTCCCTGCACACTGCTGCAGAGCTGTGCTGTCGTCACATCTGGCACATTTGTTTCAAGCCAGGTGCACATTGGATGCAAGTCCCACTCAGATTTGGTGTCTGGCACTGACACAGCAGGACAAGGAGCCTTGACTGTCATTGGCAGAGTAGGAATTTGGTCATTTTCTGGTTAAAAAAAAAAAAAAAATTTAAAAGTGCAAACAGAAATAAACATTTGATCCCAGCTTTGAACCTGGAGGGAAACTATGTGCAAAAAAACCCCGAATTCTCAGATAAAGAATGTACAATACACGAAGTTGGAAGAACCAAGAATTAAAGTCTTATTTAATTCCCACCCTTACTCATCACAGAGATACATCAACAGCTGAATATTATCATCTGAATCAGGTGGGGAAATTAGTATTATCCCTATGGAAGAGTGGAGGGATGATTTCCTGTAGCCTCCACCAAAATGAGAGGCTGAGTCATAGCCTCAAAATTTCCTCAACTTCTTACCTCCCCCACCCCAAGATCCTTTCCTTCATCCAAAGCAACACATAAAGGGCAGTGGGCGCAAATCTGAGACTTTTAAGAAATTACATATTTTTCCTGACAGGCACAGGTAGAAATGAATCCCCTGTTACAGGCTCATTAAACTGAGCATTTCACTCTTCTTGCCCTTTCGAAAGGCACTTTCACAAATCATCTACCCTGGGTCAGAATAAAGAGACTCGCCTTGTCCATACACAAATCCTACCTGTTGTTGCACTCCCCAGTAATGGTCCTGTAAAAGTCCCTCTCTGGGCATTTAATGGAACGAGTCTGATAGTCACAGCCAGTGCCCTTGGAAATCATCTCCTTCTGTCTCCTGCTTAGCAGGTCTGCAAGAGAAACCCTGGGTTTTACCCCAGCTGGGAACAAAATGATGAGTTTGCAGAGTGGTACAACCCAGGTGTGCAGAGCAGAAGTGGAAGATGGAGGGTTTTCAGTGATTACAGTCTCCAGTGGGCTTTGTCCCAGGTTTGTCACAGGTATTGTTAGACTGTTTTTATAAGGATAGGAGAGATGCACTCTCAGAGATGATGAATAAAACACCCAGGAATCTGGTCTGTCTCTGAGAAACCTTCAAATCTATTCCCCTGTTGGGGAAAGGTTTTATCCCTGGTTATTTGGGTCATGGCAGAGCTGCTCTCTGCCACCTGCTGTGGCACATTTCCTGCTCTTTGCTCTTTGTAAGACATTTTGGTCTAAATCACATTACCTGTGACATTGAAACCCTGTTCCCCAGAGAGATGCAGCTTCCTCTTGAGGAGTTTCAAAGTAGTTTCCAAGTAATCAGCGGCACGGACTGCAGATCTGGTTCTTCCTGTGGGGTCCTTTAGGTGCTTCAGGAAATCCATCGGGTTAACAATCTTTTCCTCGAGTTTTCTCTTTAAGCTGAACATAGAAGAGTTCCATGAAGCACCTTCTCTGAAATCAGAGCTCCTCTTCATGCTGGACTGGGTGTAATTAGCTGTGACACCACTGCAGGGTCACATGCAGACCCTGCCCAGTAGGACCAGCTGTCTGCACATTAGCATGTCAGCTCACATGGTTTTGGCAAACAAAGCACTGTAATCCCCCACTTCAAGTTTGCAGTCACACTTCCTTGTCACAATAAACTTTGTTCCATCATGTGGAAATCCAGATCAATGAACTGTGACTGGATAAAATTTTACATGTATTATGTTGCAAGATGTATTCTGTGAGCAGAGGGACAACCTCGCTCCTGTTCCATCTCTTTCTGGTCTCAAGGCTCTGTCTTGCTACTTGTGTAGGATGAAGTGGAAAGAGGCTCCTTCCCAAATCATCCCACTGCCTGGAACCGGCCTTTTGGGACAATCACAGAGGATACCTGGGGTTTGACTTCCACTGACACCTATCTGGGACAGGGTGTCCATCTGCACAACTCCAGTCCTTCTGGAGTGGGACCGAACTCCTGCTGCCAGAAGAGGACTCACATGTGTCCAGCATGGCTGAACCATTATGGACCAGTGAAAGGTGCTCGTGGCAGTGCAGGTGAGGAAACGATACTTGGAGGTCGTGATTGGTGGTTCTGGGACCAGAATCCAGCCAAACTGGGCAAAAGGATCCCTCCAGCCATGACAAAGAGAGTCCTGGTGTTACGGCTTCTCCATTATAAATATGCATTGGAAAACAGAAGAAACACACATATCTTTAATCTTTTTGCCTTAAAATATTGGGGCTGTCATGCAGGAAGAACTCACCTTTTTCGAGCCTGTAAATACGAAGTGTCTACCAACTGCCTGGCCTCAGTAATGATGCTCAGGAGAGACGAATCTGACAGCACCTCTGAGATCTCTGCTCAACAAAATAAAAGAAGAAAAAGCAGAAATTTAGGATACTCAATTATACACCAAAAGCTTTGTTCTCAACTAAACCATGTCCCCAGGCTGCCACATACACAGGGTTTTTTTAACATTTTCAGGGGTGGTGACTACATCGCTGCCGTGGGAAGCCTGTTTCAATGCTTCCCAATCCTTTCCATGAAGAAATTTTCCCCAGTCTAAACCTCTGGCACAATGTGATGTCATTTCCTCTCCTCCTGTCCCTGTTCCCTGGGAGCAGAGCCCGACCCCCCCCCCGGCTGTCCCCTCCTGTCAGGAGTTGTGCAGAGTCCGAAAGTCCCCCCTGAGCCTCCTTTTCTCCAGACTGAGAAAAGGAGCTTTCCCAGCTCCCTCAGCTGCTCCTGGGGCTCCAGATATTTCCCCAGGGAAAGTGCGCAGAAGAAGTCAAAGATACAATCTCTGTCCCAAGTTTCCTGTCATAAAAGGATGATTTGCACGGATGGGCTATTGGTTAAATAGGGAGTTTCCTTAGGCAAATCGCTCAGGTATCAACTTCATTTTTAGTGGATCAATCCACAGGGTATTTCAATTTTTTTATTGGAGCTGTGTCTAATTGGGAACTCTGGCTGAGTTTTGATTCACACCCTTTCCAGTACAGCAGCAGCCAAAGGACAAACAGGAACCTACTATTCCCCGAGAAGCCCATTGCTCCAACTGTGCAGAGAGCGATGATGGATCCCAGGAGAGTCATCCTTGGATTTGTGCCTAGAGAGAAATGCAACATAAATCCTCAATGGGCAGGGCTTCACTGAAATGTCAGAACAGACTGACATGTTTGGTTTCAATATCTCTTTCAGGATCCAGGAATAAAATCGAGCTGCCCTCTGTCCAGATCTGTCAGTGGGACTCAGGCTGGGGTTGTGGCTCTAGATGTTGGCAGGACACAGGGACGCCTCTGAGAGGTGGGACGCTCAGCAAACTGGGCTGAGTAGCTGCCAAGGAATAGGCAGTCAGCTACAGTCTAGCCTCAGTGGATATTGGAAAGGTGAGTTGGAAGAGGGTGGTGTCCTGGGGTCCTGTCTTTGGCAATGTCCACAAGCAGCTGGTGGAAAGGAGCCTGACCCCACACATCCCTCTCTGCCCCCTCCGTCTCCATACTGAACAAAACAAGCTGCCACGTCTGTCATCACTTTCAACCACCCCTTCCAGTCCTCCTGCTGCTCCCTGAAATTCATCTCTATTCCTGTTTTACATTAACAGCAGAAATGTCTATGATCTGTTCCACCAATATCTCCCACTGTGGCACAGCACCTTCCCCGAATGGAGATTTTTAGCCTGAAGGTTGTAAGCAAATTTATTTTAAGTAATTTAGTCAACTTCTTAATTATTTAGAACAGGACAGAGACAAAATTTGGAAGAAAACTAACAGATTTCTCACAGTGGGAAAGGTTGTCTTACATTTACAATCCATGAAAATTCTTGGACCATGTTCCTGGGGATTGAAAGCTGCTTATTCCTTGCAATCATACATTGCAGGAATTTCCTGCACGAGAAATAAATGAGGCTGTCTTTGCTCACTTCTTACAATTAATTAAATACACATCAGGGGAGAAGGAGGAATGAAGCACCACCAGGTCCCAGCACTCTGCTCTGCCTCCCATCTCCTTGGGTACACCCGTGGAATGCAGCAATATCCACACTAGAAATATCAAATGCAGATATAGAATGAAAATGCACTGATCTTACCTGCCATCTCTGCAGCACTGGCAGGGCTGGAAGAGAAGTCAGTTCTTTATACACCTGCACCAGGGCAGAAATTCACCAGATCTAAGATGGGTGTGGCCAAAAAACTGGGACCAGATTGAGCCAAGAGGAAATATCTGCTGGTTTGCTTTCCTGGAATGATCTAGAAAGTGTACACTTCTCCATTCCTTCTGACTTCCTTCTTGAAAATCAGTTTAAAAAGGAATGAAGACACACATTTCTTTCCTGCAAGTGAAAGAGGTCAGCTTAACTTTATGACCATGGTTAAAGATCATGGTGGAATTTGGCTTCTTTTTCCTTGTTGGTTGACATCTGTGAGGGTTTGGGAAGCCAGAAATAGATCATTTTGCCAATGCATTTGTGGAGCATCCCAAGGTCCACATACAGCATGAGTGAAAGGTGGGCCTGCCACTATTTGTGTCCAGGCAAAACAAAGTTGTGTCCCATCAGGGATTTGGAAATTCCTCTAAAATAATTGCTGATTATTGAGGATGACACAGACTGGACAAGGAATGAGGCAGTAGCACAGAGGAGGGTCAAGCTGTTTCCAGCAAAATCACATGGACAGAAATATGGACAATCCCAAAGTTATAGCTGTGCCAATACTTAGAAAGGAACAAAGTCTTGGGCCAAGTGATGTAATTCATTTCAGTGTGAATTATGACAGATGGTTAGGAGGAAATTCTTCCCTGTGAGGGTGGGGAGGCCCTGGCAGTGCCCAAGGCCAGGCTGGACAGGGCTTGGAGCAGCCTGGGACAGTGGGAGGTGTCCCTGCCATGGCAGGGGCAGAACGGGATGAACTTTAAGGTCCTTTCCAACACAAACCATGCCATGATTCCATGATATGCAGGAGGGAAAAAGACTGTACTTCAGTGGACCAAGGTAGTAGAAGTAATTTAATCCTTTGAACATTAGTGACGCTGATAACAAAAGACAATGCTGCATTTTCTTGCCATCAATCAGCCTTTTAAACCTCCCAGGATTAGGAAGCCAATTCTTCCTACTGTTCAAATATTTTCACAGCTCTTATTAAAACAAAATAAATAAAATAAAAGCATGTATGATAAAGGAAACTTCTACCAAAAAGATGTTATTTTAAATCTGGAGGGGGGGGGGAAAGAGAAAAAGAAAGATGTGTGAAGGTCAGGTTTTCAGAAACTGAAAATGCAGAGTCAATATTTCTCCCCTAAAGAGAAGTTTGAATCCAAAGCAGGTGGCCCCCAGCACCAGAGGGACTCTGATCACCCTACCAGGTGCTCCACCTTATCTATCCAGCTTTCCTTGCAAAACGTGCAGAGGCAGAAATCCAGGTACCTGCTGGGTGACTTTGCTACATTTTTTTTTTGTGTTTGTGACAAGTATCCTTGCCATTAGCAACTCTTAAGGAAACTTCCCTGTCTGACTATCCAGGAGCCACCCTGGCAGTCCCAGTGGCACCACCAGAGCTGGGACCGAGGCCCCTTCCCAGCAGGGGGAATAGGGACCTGTGCACAGCCAGGTGAGGGACAGTCAGAGCCGATGACTCCAGACTTTTCTATGCTTGGACCATGGGGGTATAAAGCCCAGGGCTTCCTTTGGTTGGATCTCTGCTCAGAGGCACCAACTCAAGCTGTTATTCTGTTGTTACACCAAGATTAAATTATCTTGAGCATCCAGACATTTGTGACTCTGCTGTGGGAAACCTGGGGTTGAGCTGGTGAGGAAACTTGGTCTCACTGGGGGAATGTGAGGGATGTGGGGAGTCAGGTGGGGTCACTGGTGCCACTGCTGGGAAGGGACCTCAGTCCCAGCTCAGGTGCTGCCAGTGAGACTACCAAGCTGGAGGCAAGGAATTGCCAGGTCAGGCAAGGAATCTTCCTTTACATCTCACTGGCAGGCTGGTGACCCCCACTGCCCTTGGACAGGAACACCACCCACCCTCGAGGACATGCGTCCTTGTGGGCAGGTAGCCCCATGCTGCTCCCGTGGCTCCAGTCCTCTGCTAGGCAAAGGCTGCATTCACATTATGTGTCATGTCCATTACTGGGGCCTAAGTGCAGTTCCCAAGGCTTTCACATGTCAGGCAAGCAGTCCCATGTCACCTCCAGCTGGGATTTGTGGTGTTCCAGTGCAATCTTTGGAGCCTCCAGAAAATCCAGGGCATCCTGCTCACCAAGGCCAATGTACATTCAGCAGTTTACAAGACATCCAGGCAACCAGGGCAATAATTACCCATTACTTATCTGACCAAGCAGCAGATCTCCTCTATCTTGAGAAGATGCAGATTTCTCTCAGGCTCTTGGTATTGCTAGCATTACTTCTTGGTCCTGTTTAGGCTGCAGATCTTCACCCCTAAATCCCAGTATAAACCCAGAGCTGTGTAAATCACTGATGGTGTTTGCTAAAAAGTAGCTGTAGGAACAAGGGTTCATTAAATTCAACACAAATGAAAGAAAGAGCTTATTATTGCACTCCTATTTCCCATCCTAACAGCAAAAGGCAACATCCTCCCCTTCCTCATTTCACACCTCTGATATTCCTGAGCGCTCCTTCAGCTTTGTTTTCATAGAAATCATAGAAATCATAGAATCACAGAACCCCTGACTGGTTTGGGTTGAAAGGAACCTTAAAGGTCATCTCATTCCACCCCATGTGCAGGTACACTTTCTACTAGACCAGATTGCTCCAAGCCCCATTTAACCTGGCCTTAGGTGACAGAGACACATTTAATTCCCAGGTTTGAACCATGAGGCCTCAAGTTTAATCATGATTAAGGACTTAATTTGGGTACAACTTCAAACATACAAAGTGTCCTCTTCACCTGCCAATGGTGTATTCTTCCTATATTTCAAAGTGTGGATTTATTTACAAACTGAGAGCCAATAGCCTGTACAAGCCAATGTGTCCTTGTCGGGGCCCAAGTTTACATCTGCTCAAATAGATGAAGGGCAGAGCTCATAAAGGGATGGAGTGAGCAGGATGAAACAGATAAAAGTGAGAAGTAATAGGTTACAGCACAGAAATTGTAGGGCAACTAGAGGAGGAAAGCTTCCCAGCAGCACAGGGGTGACGTTTAATAAAACCAGATTGTCCAGCTTTAAAGATAGAAAGGCTGCAACACTAAAAGACAACTTTAATCCTCTATGGATAAGTGACAACAACAACCAGGGATGTTCAAGAGGAGGCACCACAGAATCACAGAGGTGTTCAGGGGTGTCTCCAGCTGTGAGATGCCCAGGAGTGACATTATCACCTCTTCTGGAAGCTCTCCTTTAAAGACTCAACACCCAAGGCTATGAAGCCTCCCTGGTGCACCTCCCCACCTGCCATGGAGATACTTCATAGCCATGGGAGGTGCTCCAGGTGAGCCCAAGGGTCTGGGGAGACACTAGTGAGGACAGGCTGCTTGGTGGCTCCTTCCAGACCTCCTTCAAGCAGGAGGCACAGTGCCCAGTGCTGGAAAGCCATGAAGAGGCATCTGTGACTTTCCAGCAGAGTGGTAGGATCCACCACACACACCAGGACAAACTACTGCACATCCATCTACAGAAAATGCTCCTCTTGCAAGGCCTAAATGGGACTCCAGTCCTGAGCAGCAGCTAGAACACTTTTCCATAAGAACAACAATCCTTCCCCAGGGGCTGAAGCTTTATTTCCCTTCCCATGGACCAAACTCCCTGAACAAAGCCTTCAGCTCCCGCTCAGGAACCAAACTTCTTCCTGCCCGGTTCTTTAGTAAACCTTTCTTCCATCCCTTCCACTTCTCTTCCAGACTGTGATGCCATGCTTAGGCGGGAAAGTGGGAGATGGCTTCTCTGGAGATAGGGCTGGCAGGAGTAAAGACAGAAGGCAAGAGGGTGGTTTCTCCATTTTCCATGTATCTTCCTGCTCTGGAATCAGTTCCCATCTTATCTGGAAATATGGGACACAGCAGGAGCAGTTGTCAGGCCCCTGGAAAGCCTCTAGGAGAACACAAGGCTTCAAACACTCCAGAGATTTATTTAAGCAAAGAGAGTGGAAGAACCGTTAGATCCCACTGCAGTTTTCATTGTGCCCCACAGCTGGGAGATATGGGAGTCATCCACAGCCATGGACGATTTTTCCTTGACTGCAGCTTAATTCTTAAGAGGCTGAATATGTGAATACAAGTAAAAAAAGGAACACAGATTTTGTGGCTTGATTCAATGCTTAACCCTGTGAAGGAATGTCTGTATGGACAGAGCTTGCAGGGGTTCCCTGGTCATGGGAGGGAACAGTGAATCAAGGAATCACAAAATCACTTAGGTTGGAAAAGCCCTTTAAGACAATTGAATCCAACCATTCCTCCAGCATTGCCAAGACCACCACTAACCCATGTCCCCAAGAGACACATGTTTTTTGAGCAATTCCAGGGATGGTGGTTCCACCACTGCCCTGAGCAACTTGCTCTACTGCCTGACCACCCTTTCAGTGAAGGAATTTTTCCTAACATCCAACCTAAACCTCCCCTGGCACAACTTGAGGCCATTCCCTCTCCTCAGGAATGGTGAGAGCTATGTGCTGGGTCCAGCAAAATCGATGCTCAGGCAGGGCTGTCACTGTTTCCTGAAATTTGGAAGATTAAAGGGTGAAAATGAGAGTCTGAACGTTTCCTTGATTTAGAAGCTCTGCCTCATGACACACCCTGTAGTTTTCTCTATTGCATAATACTGCAAATTGCCATTTGTTACAAGAGCTGTCAGCTCTCTGTTGAACTCAGACTTTTCTGTAAACACATCCTGTTCTTTTAACTAGGCAAGATTGTTTTGTCTGTAAATATGACAAGAATTGTAGATGAAAATAGCTGTTCACTGCCAACGACACAAGATTAGATAAGGGAAAAAGTCAACATGATGAAAGATTCAGAAGAATACTGGGGCAATTCCAACCAGTGCAATGGAAGTTTGAGTCCAGCCAGGTTGCAAAAGCAGTTGGCCAATATGGTGTCCTCCAGTCTCCTCCAGATGCTTCTGTTGGAGCTCTCCAGACCACACTTTTCAACCTCATTAACCCCCTCAGACCTCATCTTTTCAGGTCTAGTCCCAGTCAACCTCCTCTGATAGGGTGCCACTGCTCTCCAAGTCCCTCTGCTCCAAGTCACTCTGGTTACCTCCAGGTCCTGCCACTGTGGTCTGGACCCTCCCATCCTTTTGATATCATGGTGGACCACTCCAGACCCCATTTTGGGGTCTGGTAATGTGCAAGTCCCTGCTGATAAATCCCCATGGGAGGGGCATGGAGTGTCAGTGACATAGGGAAGCTCTTGTACAGCTCTTGGACACAAGTCCAGGAACCCAGTGAGGGCTTTGGCTGTCTCGGGATGAGTCCCCAAAGCCAGCTCCCACCTGAACCAAAGACAGTGCTTCTAGGACTGCCCTCCAAATTGGATTTATGCTCCAAAGGAGACTCTGACTAGCAGACCTTGCTCAGCAAGGTTTTCCTCTTGACAGCCACTTCTTCCTCCTTTCTCCAAATCACCTGTTCCAAAAAGCCCAAATGCAGGCAGAAACCTGGTGAGAACCACACAAGCCTGGAACATCTCCCAGCTGTATGACAGAACCTGCGAGGTTCATGGCTCAGGATGCCTCCAAGAGTCATATCTGGACATGCTGTGACAGAGGCAAAAATAGGGATATTGTGTGCGGTAGTCTGTTGTTTTGCAGTTTGTTGTTCTGTAGTAGGCTTTAAATATTCCTTGCTATAAGTTTGTAATGGTTCATTCCATGTACCCCATTTGGCTTCCCTATTGGTTCAGTTGTTTACCCCAAGATTTTCCCGCCAAGTGTCTGTCAGTCTCCTTGTACCTCTTTTGTTCCCTTCTGGAATGTTCCCTGTCCTTCATCCCTTCCTCGAAGCAAGATTGGGGTGCAGGGTTTGCTCCTTCTCCTTGCTGGCTTCTATTGGATAGCCCTTACCCTGCACTCCTCCCCTAATGCCTTCCTATTGGTAAAAGGCGGTGTCCTTCCCTTATTCCCACCTGTCCATAAAAGCAGCTTTTTGCTCCCAGTTATTCTCACTTGTCCCTGAATCCTCTGGGGAAATAAACCTTCCTTGGAACTCAAACAAGTGACCCCTCTCTATTCCTTTGCCTTGGTTTCTCGTACAGTGCTGCTGCTGTGTCACCCACGCCACAGCCGTGTGCGGCAGGGAGCTGCGAGCCCTGCGCGCACCGCCAGCCGGGGTAGCTCAGCAGAGATCTGAGTGCGGCCCCTCTTGTGACTGCACACCGGCTCGGGGAGCGAGCTGGATGGGGAACATCTTCCCTGTGACCACAGCGTGCAGATACAGTTGTGGGAAGAGGGGATGGAAAAGGCTGGGATATTTCCAGGCTAGAAAAGGAGACTGGGGATAGTTGTCCTGGGACAAGTTTCCTGTTGGATACAAGGAGACAAGACAGGACAAGACCTCCCACCATGTCCATCCCCCATTCATCTCCACTGATGTTGTGGCCAGTGCCCAGCTCCCATTCCCAACACTGCTGGGGTGCTCTGTGCAGGGTGGCAGTACGAACAGCAGTCCCTGAGCTGAATGTGAAGCAGGGATGGCAGCAGCCATGTCCAGGATGGGACCAGGTCCTGCTGTACCTCTGGGCAGGGTTGCAGCCAGGGGCTCCTGCAGACAAAGCCTGGGCAAGCTGCTGTGATGGCCAGGTGGTGAAGGCATTGGAAATGAAATCCTATGGGGTTTCCCTATGCGGGTTGAAGTTCTGCTCACAGCAGGAGTTTTACTGTCAGTCCCTGTCCCCCTGGCCCTGGGAGGGACACACAGACACAGGGCAGTCACACTTCCTCGAGGGGACCCTGTGTTTCCATTCTGGCTTTGGCCCTGATTTCCAGGGACTCTTTATCTTCAGGAGGTGGTCAGGAGGGTGTTCAGAGGAGCAGCCCTGCACCTCTTCTTACTACAGGAAGAAATCCTGCAATAGCATGTCCCCTCCCCATACAGCCTTGTCACCCTGTTCCCTACAGCTGTGTGATACTGTTCCCTGTGGATGCGTCACCCTGCTTTCTACCTCCTGTCACCCTGCTCCCCACAGAGGTGTCACCCTGCTTCTATAAATGTGTCACCCTGCCTTCTGCAATCCTTCACCCAGTTCTCTGCACCTGTGTCACCCTGTTCCCAAAAGCTCATCACCCAGCTCCCTGCAGCCGTGTCACCCTGCTCCCTACAGCTGTCACTCTGCAGTGGTAGTCTGAACTTTATTTAAACTGGTAGAGCCCTGTGATTTATTGTGTCACTGATAGCCAGAGACTAATGCCTCAAACGTTTTAAAGAGATAAGGGCAAAGGCTGATAAGAAGCAGATCCTGTGGAGGCAGGGTAATGTTTTTTACCATCCCAATTCCCTCCCTTCCAACGACTCCCGACTGGAACAACAAAGCATTTAGGAGAAATGGGGCCAAACGGTGGCCATGGCATTAGAAGGGGACACAAACCATCACAGTCCCCAGTATTTCATCAGACAGTGTTAAAACCCCTCCCCGGGGCAGGTATCGGGGCATTGGCTTGTGAGCCCCAGCCCCCTGCATCCCTGTCACACCCTGCTCACCCCCACCACAGGAGTATTGCCCCACTGGCAGCTGCTGCCTGATGGCAGTGGGAGGACAGGAGGCTGTTGCCACCCCCCAAAATTCGTCCCACTCTGACCCAGCCCCACACACTGGGAGCTTCTGAACCCTGAACTGAGCCCCAGGAGCTGCCCCAGGACAGCAGAGCCACCCAGGAAAAGTCTGGGACCTGTGGTGGCTGCAGGAACCCCTTCCCTGGCTGGGAATTGAACCCAGGCTGCTGCAGTGAGAGTGTCAAAACCTGACCACTAGACCATCAGGAATGAATAGTGACCACCAGGGAGGAGTGGTGACCACCAGTGTAGAGTGGCCAACACCTGAATGACCTGCTGCTGGCATCAACCAAGCGCTGAAGGGACAGGGACACTTGCTCCCCACAGTTCAAGGAGAGGACCAGAGGGGATGGATGCCACAGCCTTTCTGGGGGACTTGTCAGGGATGCCTGTGGCACTGGGAAGACCTCTGTGCAAGGGCACCCCACCTCTGTAAGCCAGGGAAGCTGGAGATGGTCATGCCATGACTCTGACCACCACTGAAGGCAGGTTTGGGGAAGGCAGTGATAGCAAATGGTTGAGGAAAAGGTGTAGCATCCTCTGGAGGTTCACCAGGGAGGTTTTCCTGTTGCTGCTGGATCATGGCTCCCTTGGGGCTGCTGTGCACTGCCAGGCTCGTGTGACATACACCACACTGGGCACAGTAGTATGGACACAACAGAGTCACCTGGAGAGAACAATAAAAGTGCAGGTACGGGTTGGGTGTCAGCAGAGCCTTTCCTGGGTAAGGGAAACTGATCTGAGCCCTGGTGCTGGGCAGAGAGTGTGTCTGGAGCCCCATTCCTGATAGTTTTACAGTAACCTGGTCATCTTGTTTGCCTGTGAGAAAACAGCTGGTTGGGGCCAGCTTTTGGAACCTAATCTGGAGCTGTGAAGGGCAGGTAACCAGTAGGTGATTCTCTTTTACAGAGAGTCCTTAGGGGGAGTAGAGACTTCTGTCTTCCTTTGCCCTACAGAAGGGGAACAAAAAGTGGCTTCCTGATGAAAAGGGAGATGGACAGGGGCTGGAAATGGTCCCTCCACTCCCCAAGGATTTGCTACCAGCATGGGCAGCAAGACAGGGCATTGCAGAGCCGCAGACCCCCGCCCAGGACAAAAAGCACAAGGGAGAGAGCCCAGGGCTCAAGGGGACAGCACAAGTATCACCTGTGCCTGCAGCCCCCAGCACAGCAGGGCTCTGATTCAAGGGGAAGGAGTACTGACACAGAGGATGGAGCTCCTCGGTTGTGTGCAGGGAGGAGACCCCAAGAGGGGAGCACGGGGGTGTGTCCAGGGCTTCTCAGCAGATGGATGACTCGTGGCTGAGGTGGAGGTGAGTGGAAGAACTCCAGAAACGCTTCCCGTGGAGGACAGCAGAGGGCCCGGTGCTCCTTGATGCTCACGTGTGGTTGGGAGGGGAAGTAAATGGACAGAGAGAAAACCTGCCCTGTTTTCAGGGATCGACACGCACAGATTGCAGAAACCTCCCTGTGCTTTGCCTTGTCCCATGCAGCTCCAAAAAATGATCAGTGCAGCTTCCGTCTCCATCTGAGGCCAAATCCCACCGTGGTTCCCCCCGCAGCCCTTCCATGACCTGTCAGGGGTCCCAGTGGGACTTTGGGCATCCCACCCCCCGGGTCCCTGTGGTGCCACGATCTCCTCCCAGGTTCCTCTGCAGTGCCTGGTGGATCCCAGCTGCCACCTTTGCCAACACCTTTCCTTGGGGAGCTGCCCTGGAAGGAGAAGGAGAAGGCAAAGGAAGGCAGCTTTGGGGAATGTGGCCTGGAGAAATGATGGAGCTCAACGACAAATGACCTGGCATCTTCCCAAACCTCTCATATCTCTGTTGTAAGGGCCAGAGATGCAGAATGCACCTTCAAAAACCCTGCACAGGGCAAAGCCCCGGAGCGAGGGGCAAGGCTGGGCCGTGTGATGATCCTACAGGATTGTGCCAGTCCTTGGGCATGTCTGGGGCAGGGAAGGGGGAGGCTCTGCAAAGCTGAGGAGAAGTCACCCTGAGCTGTCAGAGCAATAATCAGATGTCATGGTTTTGGTTGCCTTTACCAGCTATGACAGAGAGTGAGCTCTGGCTGCCTTGTGGTTGGGGGAGCATCAGAATCTTTCTGTGGTTTCTGAGATCTTGATCTGGCCCTGTCACGTATTATGTCACAGGCAGAAACAGTTCCTTCATCCTGCAGCAGATCTGGGAACAGCAAACAGGTTCATTTGCATGTCCCAAGGCAGGACAGTCTCCATCTCTGCCACTCACCACAGGCAACTGGGAGGTGACACAGCATGGCAGCTGCTTTTTAGAGCCCTTTGTATGGCCATGTGGCAAGGCAGGTGGGGGACATAAAAATAGACTTTTTCTACAGGCACTGCTCCTTGGAAAGAGAAATCCCAGCCCCAGGATCAGCCCTGGGGCAGAGGGGATGAGGCTCAGCACAAAATGCAGTTGTTGTTGTGCTGAGAAGATGAGGGTGAGTCCCACTGCCTTTCTTTGCACCCTACATGGATCTGGGGCATAAGCAATGCTCACATCAATTAGCCAGACCAACAGACTAATCACAATTCTGGAATACAATATGGCAGTAGCAATAAATAATCCATCTCCCCATCTCTGACAGGGAGTGTCCCTTGGCAAATTCCAGCTGAGATTTTGTCCTTTGCAAAGCCTAAATACCTGCAGCACATTGCTGTGCTGCCCCAAAATGCCACCACCATGTATCTGTGACAACCCCATGATGTCAGGCAGTTGGTTCAGCTCCAGCTCCTGCTCATGAAGGGTCCTCAGGGTCCTCAGGACAGCACCTGGATGCCTCCTGGGAAGATGATTTGGAAAAACCATGGGCTCCAGCCCATCCCAGCAAGGTGCCTGACACAGCCCTGGAGACCCTCCTGCAGCCCTTGTCCCCACCCATGGGGACATGGTGGTGGAGGGTACCCTGGGAAGGTTCTGAGTGCCCCCAGAGACCCATGAGGCCAGTGAGGGAGAAGGAGAGTGGCAGCAGAGCAGCCCTTCTCTGCAGCCCTGTCGCAGCACTAGGGCCAAGGGTCAGTGAGGAAATCTGGGAAACATGAGCTCGTGGCACCTTGTGAGCAGCAGCTGGGCTGGAAAACACCCAGAGGAACCTCAGGCTGGGAGTTGGCAAAATGGGGGCCTGTCGCAAAGAAGAGAGGTGGGAAAAAGGGAAACTCTCCCTGGCACATGCTGGGGAACCCATTGTGTCATGGCAAGGGCAGTGCCAGGGGCGTTGGCGCAGTCCATGCTGTGACCCACTGTGACTGTAGGTGGGCACCAGGGACTGGAGTCTCTTGGTCCCTCTCAGCTCCCTGGGATGGGGAAGCTCCTGTTCTGCCCTCTGCGTCCCACCTTGAACCAAGCCCACTGGCACTTGGAGAAGATGCTCTTTGGAGAGTTAGCCCATCCAGGCAGAATTCCCAGTCAAGCCCAGCCCCTACTGGGATTGTTGGGAGGGGTTTGGAGGGCACAAACCCACACTGGAAGCAGAGCACTGAGGATTTTGTGCTTGATGGTGCCAAGGCTGCCAGCTTGGATCTACAGCCAGTCTCCAGACTGAGTGTTCCTGCTGCCCGTGTTGCCCTCACTGACCCCCTGTATCCACCGTGGACATTTCCCAGACCCACCACTGGAGAAGGGATCCCTTGGTGGGACCTGCACCTTCCATTTGAGGTTCTAAGCACCCCTGACCCCCAGACCTGGTTCACTGAAGACGAGACTGAGCTGGGTCCTCCTGGTGATTTGATGGGGATGCTGAGGTGACTTTGATAAACATAGGTGTTTTGGATTATACAAATGTGAACCTGCTGCTCAAGGGTGGTTTTATATCCTGTTGTGGTCACTGAAGGCTGATTTGCTCACACTTACCTCCCTTCACACAAAGGCTATTCTGCTACTTCCTCAAGCAGCTGGGGCTTTTTTTGTTTGGTTGGTTTTTGGTTTTTTGGTAGGGTTTTTTTGGTTTTTTGGGTTTTTTTGTTGTTTTTGTGTTTTTTTTTTTTTTTGTTGTTGTTTTTGTTTTTTTTTGTTTTTTTTGTTTTGTTTTTGTTTTGGTTTTGTTTTTTTCAGCATTTCTGAGGCAAAGATGCCACGAAATCAGCTCTATTATGTTTTGGAAATTCCACATTTGCCTTCAAATCTGACTGACTGGCAACTGTCCCTATAAAAAGCAAGGACTGAGCCAGCACCTCACAAAAGGCACAGGAGGAACCTGCTCTGATCCTGCCTCTGCTTATCCCTGTCCAGGATGAACATCTCCACACTCTGCCTCTCCATCATCCTGGTTGCTGACCTCTTTTCTCAGGCCCTTCCTGCTCCATGTGAGTACAGCATCCCTCTGCTCTCCTGGGGTGGGCTTTTGCTCTGACTGCCTGTAATTTGGAGCAGAACTCACAAAAGTCAGCTGCAAATGTTGGAAACCTGTTTGAATAACTTCTCCTGATTTATTTGGACTGGTCTTCCTTTCTAATATCCTTTTATCTTAGGGATGAATTTCACCGGTATCAAAGTGTTCAGGTTTTCTCTCCCCTCATTTTCTTGCTGGCCCTTAGGAGTGGACACATGGTAACAATAGGGATTTTTACCCTGGGATGTTAGTGTAAAGCATTTAACAAACAATCCTAGCAATATTTTTTATCAAGTTTCTGTGTTCACAGCAATTTCTTGCTGATTTTTCGGGAAAACAGGAGGAGAAGGGGTGGTTCAGCTGATTAAGGAGGTGGCTGCCTGTGCTCTCAGTCAGGAATGTACAATTTATTGAGTAATGGTCTCAGGCTGGATTTCCTGATCTCTTCCAGTGGGGTCTGACATGGCTTTATGCTGCTTCAGCTACATCTCATGAAAGCTGCCTCAGAATCATGTGCAGGAGTATTTCTACACCAGCAGCAAGTGCCCCCAGCCAGCAGTTGTGTAAGTATCAGCTTTGGGCCCTGAGGGGAGGCTCTGCCAGCCTTTGGGCTCCTGGCTTCACATCTAACAGGGCCAGGAGCAGGATGCTGTGAGGCATCATTCCTGGGGGAAGGGAGCAGCCACCCAGGTTCCATGTGCAGTGTTTAAGCCCTCACCCTCCTCAGCTGAGAAATAAGTGGTCCCTTGGTCTCCTTGGACTGTCCTGTTGTTGGGAATAAGGCATGGGAAGGAGGTCAGGAGCCAGCAGGACCTTCCAGAGCTTGATGAACTCAATCCACACAACATTCCACACTGCACCCAGGCTCACCTCTGCACAGGACAGGGAGACGAATATCTGATCTCCCCCTGGGTTTTAGCATGCTCTGCAGCTCCAGGATACTTGAGGGTTTGTGGGCAATGACCCAATGACATGACCCCAGTCCCTCATGCCCCTTTTCCTCCCTGGGACTGTAACCCCTGAACTCATGACCTGCCAGGTTTGTGACCAGGAAGAAGCGGGAGGTCTGTGCTAACCCTGATGCCAGGTGGGTGAAGGAATACGTGAACAGCCTGGAGCTGCAGTGAGCACTGGAATCTGAGAAGTCCTGCCAGACCACCTGTGAGAGCTTGGCACAGACCTAAAAATGCTACTGCCAAGCACCAGGACCTGCTGAGCCACCTTGGGACCCTGGAAACTTGTTTTGCCTCGCAAAGGTGTCATTTATCCACAATAATTCAGCTACACTTAGGGCAGCTGTGATGCTGAAGAGCTCCTGGCCTTGAAGACCCATCTTGGGGTGCCCCACTATGTGATGTGGCTAAACTGAGCCCCACCTTGTGCCTCCACTGCTAGAATGGGAGGAGGATTTCATCCCAGAGCTATTTGTGGGTTTGAATTAGGTCTGAGTGCTGTCTTATAAGCCCAGGATGAGTTTCCCCACTGAATTTTGTAACGGTGCTGTGAGTAAGATCTGTCCCTAGAGAAGAAAGTGGTACCCTGGTTACTTACAGGATGCTTGTTGTGTTCAGTGTTCAGCCTTATTCTCAAGCTGCTGTTTTGTGTTGGTGACAAGGAATAAAGCTGTTTTCTCTCTGTGTCATCTCTGCTTGTTCCCTTCCTGTTTGGAAAATGGGGACCCCACTACAACTATTTTTGGAGATGTAGGGGAAAAACCCAACTTCTCAGCTGGAAGTGCCCCAGCCTTCTTACGTCTAAAAGCCTTCCCTTCTGCTTGGCCTCCCTGATCCCAGCACCACAGCAGCAGCAGCCCCAGCACCTCCCAGTCCCTGTGCTGATGTGGAGCCAGAACTTCTTCCCAGCCCTTTCCCCCCATCATATCATAGCCAAAGCTGGGAGCTAGTGGGGCTTTGCCACTGCAGATTTGGCAAAGGAATGCCTGGAAATCTCAGGGTGGGGATTCAGGGGTGTCCCTGTGGTGAGAGGAAAGGGGGATGGCCAGGCTCCCTGCAATGCAGGCACAGGCTCCTCTGGAATGCAGCCATGGCCAGGCTTAGCTCTTGGGATGCTCTGTTAACGTTTATTGCAAGACAAGCACCAATTCACTGTTGTTCTGCAGCTTCCTGGGGCAGGAAACACGACTTCTGTTTTAAAAAGCACAAAGTAAAACCAACAAAAGCACTTTATCAGCCTGTGGTTGACTGGTAACTTTGTGGGTAGAAAACGAGACTGCTGGTCCCATCTCCCTACTGGAGCTCTCCAGGGGATGGGAACAATTTGGGCTGTGTCCATCAGAGCTGGTTATTAGGGCCAGAAAAACCAGTATGAGATAAACTGCCTGTAAAACAGCCCCAAGCCCCGTTGGTGCCACCGTGGTCTGCAGATGCTCAGGTTGTTTCCTGACCTCCCCTTGCTCATCACCTCTGCCCAGGGCAGGGGTGGAGCCTCCATCCCTGGAGGCATTTAACAGATGTGTGGATGTGGCACTTAGGGACACAGGTTAGGCGTGGTCTTGGCAGTGCCAGGAGAATGGCTGGAGCCACCATCTTAGAGGTCTTTTCCAACCTTAATGATTCTGTGGTTCTGGGTCGGTGGACTCATCTGGAGCAGAGCAGGACTGGGAAAGAAAAGCAGAAACAAGGAGAGAAACAAGGCTCAAGCAGAGAGATCTTCAAGTTCCCATCAGGACTTGTGTAAATATACAAACCATGTTTGTGCTTAGCCTGATCCATCCAGCCCCCACTTTCCACAGGGTAGAACCAGTGATGGGATGTATAAATGGGTGGGTTTGGGAGAAAGGATCCTTGGATGAAGTGGCTAGTGCAAGTTGAAAAGACAGAAGTTGAAGAGGCTGAGGTGTGAGGCCAAGATCAAACCATCAGTTCTCCAGGAGTGGCAGTGAGAGGCCATGCCAGGATGCTCATTATGGGGTTGGGAGCAGTGACCAGCAGGGAGCCAATGTGGACACTGGGACTGAGGGTCTCCATGGCGCCACTCTCCTCCTAGGGCTTCTTCAAGTGAAGCTGGGAGAGAGGGAACAGCCACAGGGTTCATGCTCTCAAAAAGGCCAGAGAAAATCAGGCTATCCTGTGTTTTGCCCATGGAACCATGAAGGTCTTCCTGATGCCTTCTGCCACTGCAGGCAGGGAAGGAAACGTTCCCTAAACTGAAACCAGAAAGGCTTGAGAGGGAAATTCCCACAAGTGCCTGGGCACACAGCCAGGGACTGTCCTGAGGGGAGGCAGCTGCAGCACTGGATGATCCAGCCTGTCCAGCCTGTCCCTGCATCCTGGGCATGGGATAAACCCCAGTACTCCCCAGTTCCCCAAAAGATCCATCCTCCATCACTTCTCAGCTCAGAGTCCTGGAGCAGCCACAATTTGGGGCTCCTGTAGTTCCTCTGCAGTGCCAAACTTGGGTTTGGGATGTCCTCAGGGGTAGAAGAGACATCCAGCACCCCATTCCCGGGATCTTCACCTGCTCCTGTCCATCCACTGAGCACTCTGCTCCACAGTTTCACAGCACAGTGAGGTAGCCACACTCAGGATACACCCCCTGCAGATTTTCATCTCTCCATGGGACACAGAATGGTGCTGGGCTGCCCTTGGCTGCCCTTGGCTGGGATGCTGCTCCTTGGGTGTTCATGACCCTCTTGACTACAGCCAGCTTTCCTTCCCAGAAAACACAAGACTAGAGAGAAATCACAAGACAATGCAGAGGTGATTTCCCAACCTCAGAGTTGCCTAATCTGACCCATAGATGCAGAGGGAAAAAAAATAAACACTAAGAGAAAGCTTTTTTTTTTTGCTTTAGGATGAATAGAATGTGGGCAAGGCTAGACCAGCTCTGGACTATGCTGTGGGGGCACTTGAAGGGTGTCTGTGAGAAAGATGGGGACAAGACTTTTAGCAGGGCCTGCTGCTGTAGGTCAAAGGGGGATGGAATTACACTGAAGGAGGTCAGTTTAGAATGGGCATTGGGAAGAAATTCTTCCCTGTGAGGGTGGGGAGGCCCTGGCACAGGTTGCCCAAAGATGCTGTGGCTGCCTCGGCCTGGAAGTGTTCGAGGCCAGGTTGGACAGGGCTTGGACCATGTGGGTCCAGTAGAATGTGTCCCTGCCCACAGCAGGGGTGGAATGAGATGAGCTTTAAATTCCTCTACAACCCAAATCCTTTGGGGATTTCTTCACAGAGTGCAGATGCCAAGGAAATCTGTGCATGATCTCCATGGACAAGCTGTGCCCAGCATTGTGCTTTTACCCTTGGGACCTGCTCCTTCCCATTTGTGTTCCCATGAAAAGCTGCATCCTGAGAACAACTGCAGCAGGTTTTCTGCTGGTTGTTTTACCCCTACAGCAAGAGCTGGACCTTTCGCTTTCTACACTTGGGAAAGTGAGGAACAACCCCCATTGGGGTGGTCAAAATGAAAGATGGGGTCCCTGTCCCTCTCCAGCACTGCTGGTCTCAACATGACATTGCACACCCAAGGATCAGTTTGATGTAGGGTGCTTGCGCTGGGAGCAGCAAATGTGTGGCACGTGCCTGGGAGTGTGGAGAGCAGATTCATGAATGTAAAAGTCCCCCATGTGGGTACAAACACTTCTAATTTTGTAGAGGATATGGGGACTGGGGGTGTGTGCTGTGGGGGAATGAGGTTTTGGAGGATGTTCCTGAGTCTGCAGTATGGAAACTTTATGGGTTTGCCTCAAACCATTTTCCATCTTCATGTGTCCTACAGACGCTCAGATGGCTCAGAGGGATGTTGTGTGTGTGTGTGCTGGTGAACACCACACAGAGGCATGTAAAAGGGAAAAAGCTACAGTTTTCTCCAAATTCTTTATTCTCCAGAATCACGAGTTGACGTGTATAAACCAGGGTCTCTCGTCATCCAACACTGGGCCACCCTCCTAGAAATACCCTCCCCTATAAATAATATCATCATCCACAGAAAAAAAAAGGACTGACTGCCTCATATGATGATTTCTTAAATAACTTCAAATAATACAACAGCCAAGGTGCTCCCATGGGCCTGGGGCTGGGGCAGAGGGATGAGGCTGAAGCCTCGTCTGTGCAAGCCAAGGATGAGCAGCAGCCCTGAACGCAAGGTGCCCTTCCAGCAATCCCTTGGGGACACCTGCAGAAGCTCCTGTGGCTCCTGTTGTCCCAGGGTCCTGCTCCACGGCTGGGTCTCAGGATAACGTGACTTGTCCATGACACCAGCTACTCTTGCCACACTGCTTGGCTCAGTTCTGCTCCAAAATTTTCAAGTAGCTTCGGACCCAGTTGTTTGCAGGATTGGCACAGATCTGGCGGCCTTCCTTTGTGACAAATCTGTGGAACAGCGATGAGACGTGTTAGATCTGTGCTCACACCTGCTTCCCAGGAGAGCCTGGATCCCAGCTCGGAGCATTGCAAGAAGTTTTCCCCTGTGCTGATGATGAAAGCAGCAGCTGGTTGTGATGCTCCCCACTCCCATCCCTTCCCCCACACTGCTTCCTCCACTCCTGCAGGAGCATCCCTGGGAAGCCCCACACGAGATCCCCAGCAATCCCTGTGCAAGCCCTTTCTCCTCTGTATTCCCCTCTCCCTGCTCTGTTCCTACAGCCCCCCTTGCAGTGCAGAGCTGGTCACTCACTCACTCCCCCACAACGGCTGTCCCTGCCCTGTCCCATGCGCTGCCACTCACACGATGCCCGGCTGAGGACAGCTGCTGCTGGTGATGTAATGACGCTGGATGAGCTTCCATGGGAATTTGTGCTGCCTATAAGTGAAACAGCAGATTGGGATGTTGAGTCCAGCTAGAGGAGGCAAAGGAAGACAATGTGAGCACTGGGAGCTGTGCTGGCAGAGAAGGTAGTGAGAAAATAGAGAATAATTAAGGTTGAAATGGACATTGGGGATCATCTCCTCCAATGCCTTGAGCAGTATCAAGGTACTGTGATACTCTCACTCTGCCATTGCTCAGAGCTTCACTTCCCCAACTCCTCCAGCCCCAGAGCAGAGGTGGAAATCTCTCAGCTCTAACCAGGAATAAGTACTTTGAGCCCAGGTTGGATGGATGGATGGATGGATGGATGGATGGATGGATGGATGGATGGATGCATGGGTGTGTGGAGAATGGATGGATGGATGGATGGATGGATGGATGGATGGATGGACAGATGGATGGATGATTTTCTGATTCCAGGGTTCCTACATGCGGCTGATCTCTGGGCAGAGTGGAGAATGGCACAAATGCTGATAAATTCCAAGTTATCTTTCATGGGAGCTCAATGGAGAAATAATATGGAAGGTCCCTGTCCTCCCTTCACAAATGAAAAAGCAGGACTTACCTGGGCTAGAGAAAGCTTGGGAGAAAGCAGCAACAATGAGGAGAAGAGCCAATCCAGCTGCAGAGACCTTCATCTTTCTGTCAGACGAGGGCTGTCAGAGCAGGAGCAGAAGCTCTGGAAAATGCAGTTCAGTGTGCAACAGCTGGATTCAGCCCTCTTTTAAAAGGGAGTCCTGTAGGCAGCTGGGAGTAACAAATGGAAATTCCAAGATGATGATAAAGAATGACATGAAAGTGAAATAGCTGAAGGGAATTAGAGGAAACAGAAAAAAGTGAGGTAGGATGGAATATGGTCTCTCACACTGCCAAGTGACTCAGCACTCATTTTTGCTTTATTCAAATCAAAAGGAAACTAAAATATGCCAAGTGGCCTGGCCACAAAAAGGAGAATGGTCCCACTGGACTCCAGATGGGGGGTTTCCCTATGAGGCTGTGTAGGGAAAGACAATGTTTGCATAGGATTATGCAGCTCTGGAAAAAAACCCAACAGGCAGCACAGAAGTGTTCTCGGGCCGTTGTGTGCCGGATGTTTGCCAGAGACTGCTGAGCTGCTGCCCCGGAGCTCAGGGGTAGCTGCACTGAGGACTCTGGGCCACCCAAAACACTCAGCCTGCCCTCCCCACACCCTCAGGGCTGGCGAGGAGCTGAGGCTGGAATTCATCCAGCCCAGTCCCTGGAGAGGCTGCCCAGGACCATGTCCAGTTGGGCTGTGAGACTCCACAGCCTCTCTGGACAGCCTGTTTCAGAGTGCAATAAAGTTTTATCTGGTGTTTAAACAGAATTTCTTGTTGCCTGTTGTCCTGTTAGTGGCCACGACTGAGAGTTGGGCTGCATCTACTTTGCTCCACATACATTGGTAAGAATCCTCTGAGCCCTCTCCATCCTGGACTGTACCAGCATCTCCTCCCTGGAGAAACGCTCCTATGTCTTCATCATCTCTATGGCCCTTTGCTGGACTGTCTCAGTATGTCCATACATCTCTCATCCTGGGGAGCCCAGAACTGGACCCAGCACTTGAGGAACAGCCTCGCCAATGCTGAGTATAGGGGAAGGGTCCCCTCCTTCAGCCTGCTGTCAATGTTCCTCCTCATGCAGCCCAGGAGCCTGATGCAATTTTGGTGGCAAAGGCACATTTCTGCTCATGTCCAGTCCGGTGTCCACCAGGAGCCCCAGGTCCTTTTGTGCCAAACTGCTCTCCAGCTGGTCAGCACTGCCATATACTGGTGCCTGGGGATGTTCCTTCACAGGGTCAGGACTCTTCACTTCTTTTTGAGCTTCATGAGGCTGTTCAACCTGATGAGGTCTCCATGGATTTCACACAGGCCAAAAGTGATAAGACAAGGCAGCTTTAAACTAAAAAAAAAAGGGAGATTAAATATTAGCAAGAATTTTTTCTCTGTGAGGGTAGTGAGGCCCTGGAGCAGCTTTCCCAGAGAAGCTGTGGCTGCCCTCTCCCTGGCAGTGTCCAAGGCCAGGTTGGATGGGCTGGGAGCACCCTGGGACAGTGGAAGGTGTTCCTGCCCATGGCAGGGGGGACAGACCTGGGTGGGTTTTAAGGTCTCATTGATCCCAATACATTCCATGATTCGATGATGGCAGCATGTCCCTTTAATGTGACGAGCCATTCTCCCAACTTTGCGTCACCTGCCAGCTCGCTGAGGGTGACCTTTGTCCCATCAGCCAGGACATAAACATATTAAGAACTACCCAGTATCGATCCCTGGGATTCCCTGCTGCTGACTGGCCTCCATCTGGACTTTGTGCAATAGATCAGAACCCTCCAAGCACAGTGTCCAGCCCAGTCTCAGCCTCTCTCATTGCTGTTTCACTAATCCAGCCTTCAGCACTTTGCCCTTAGCAGTCACAGGCATCCCAAAGGGCAGGATTTCACCTGGGAGCAGGGAGCTCACTAGCAGAAGGGATTTGCCACACCTGAGACATTTTGCCAGCCTCAGCCACTCCCTCCAAGAGATGCCTTGGGTAGAAGATGGATTTTCTGGCTAAATAGGTGAGATGAAAGTGGGGGACAACCTGCCTGACATGGGAGAGACCAAGTCTCAGCAGGCCAACAACTCAGGGCAGTTCTTTGGGGAGCAGGAAGAAGGATGACCTGGGCTTCCTCATCTCCTGTCACATTCTGGGCACGCAGTCAAAGACCTCTCCACTGCAGAGAGGATGCTCAGGCCTCTGGTTGTGCTCCTGAGCCTGGATTTTCTCTCCCAGAACTCTAAACCCCCTGCTTGGCTACCTGGAGCTGCACATGAGAGCAATAGAGGCACTGTCCTTCACCAGCTGGCTTGTCTCTGTTGGAGGTTCCTTAGAGTGCTCTACTCCTTCCCACGCTTATCCCTGGGGAGGGTTTGCTTTGCATTCCTCCTTTCCCTCATGGCCTTGTCCTGCATCATGTTCCTAGTGCTGCCAGCTGTGGCACATCCTCATCTGGGCAGAGACCTCACCAGAGTGGCCAAGGGTGTGCTTTTAGAGGGAGCAAAGTCTCTGTAAGTCCTGACAAGGACATCAGGGAAGGTGGTGGATTTTGCCAAAAGCAAGTCTGGCAGGATCAGCTCTTTGTTCTCTTGACAAGTCTGATCAGCTCAGCGCAGAACAAGAAGTGGCTCCAGCTTGCGGCTCAATTGCTGCTGAAAAAAAAAAAAAAAAAATTATGGCTTTTTGCCACGGAAATAATTCATTCAGAAACCAACAGTGGGAGTTTTATGTTCCTCTGCTCTTGCAACTCACTCATTCGAATGTGACAAACACCAGCACTGAATGGAGCAGTGACAAAGGCTTTGGCTGCAGAAAGGCACCCTGTGGCTGGCACCAGCAGGTGACAGCTTTGCTCATGGGAAATTTGCACCTTCTGCTCACCAGCTGCTGCCTGAAAAGCACAAACCATGAGGCTGATTATGTGCATGGGGCACAGGGGGATGTGGGGAGGTGTGGTGGCTGTGATGGGACCTGCAGCTCTGTCTTTCACCTGGAAGCTCTGAGACAGGCCAGCGTGAGGAAAGAAAACATAACTGAATGTGAGGAGGTGAAAAAGGAGAGAAGGAGGAGGAGGAAGAGGAGGAGGAGGTGCTGCAAAAAGCTGCTGCAGCTGCAGCCCCTTGGTTATGTCACCAGTCGGTGCCCACAGAGGTGCTTTGTCAGCTGGAATGTTGCTTCCCCCAGATTGCCGGGAAGCCTCCTGGACAAGGGGTGCAGCTCCTCCCGGTCACAGGCACTCCTCGGCCCGCAGGGCTCCAGCTTTGAGTCACCGCCTGCCCCTCCTGGAGCTCTGCACACCGATCCCAAAGGAGCTGCCCTTGCAGACCTCTGGTCCCAGTTTCTGGTTTCGGTTTTCTACTTCTGTCCACTGGTTTTCGCTTTGCTGGCAAATCCCAGAGCCCTCTGCTATTGCAGTTCCTGCAGTTTAAGTGTTTATGAGCTGACCCCTCCCAAGCTTCCTTTATTATTCCTGGAAAAAAGCCATTCTTTACCACTTTAGCCTCACTCGACTGGGGTATGAGGTTTGTTTTGGTGCAGGCAGGGTAGAAATAGAAAGCTAAAATTATTCAAAGGAGAAGCATGTAGGGAAGATTGTTATGAGGATGCTGAGTCTTCACCCCTGGGATATAAACAGTGACCAGGATTAGCCCAGAAGCTTTCAAATTCCTTCAAGCTCCCCTGAAATCCTGTCCTTGCCTAGAGACACAGGTCACAAAGCCATGAACCCAGGGCAGGGGAATGGGGGTACTTTGCCCATGGGTGACAGCGAGGGTTCTCCCCAGGCTGGTGGAGGACTTTGCCAGCCTCCCCCTAGGAGGGACAGCTCTCCCCTGAGGGACAGCTCACCTGTGGGGGCTGCACTATCCCAGTTCTGGCACTGAAGGATGTTGGAGCACAGGAAGGATTATTATTCCATCCCTGTTAGTTCCTGTAGCCTTTTCTCCTCTTTCCATAGGTCCACAAGTGGATGCAAGCTCTGGGGAGTGGGATGATCCATTTGGGAGATGCTGGTGGCTTCACCTGGGGCAGAGGTGAAGTGCTCTGGGGGTCACAGGACTGTCCCTCAGGTGATCTCTGACTGAGCCCAGGTCCCTCTACTCCCACTCACAAACTGACCCCAGCAAGTCCCAGCGTATGGCTGCACACCCCTGCACAGTCCCCAAGGAATGCAGGAACCCTGTGGCTATGGAGGAATGGGGATGCTGTGGCTGTGGAGGTAGTGGGGGGATGCAGGAGAGGCCATGGGGGTTGTGGAAGGATGCAGGGGCCCACAGTGGGAGGCTGCAGGGCCATGAAGGGATGCAGGAAAGGCTGTGGAGCTGCAGCACAATCAGTGAGCAGTACCAAAGCTCCCCGAGCCCTCCCCTCTCTCCCAGGGGATGCGGGCGCCAGGCACAGCCCGTGCTAGCTGGGGCAGCCAGACAATATCCCCTTTGAAGGGCACAAACCCATCTGGGGTGGAAAAACCCTCCACGTTATGGGGGAAAGGACCTGCACTTCAGGGAAGCACTGCCGAGCACCCCTACCTCCAAACAGCCCCACACATGGGAAGTGGTTTTACAGCTTTGAATAAACCATGAGGCCAGTAAACAGCAGTGCATGAGCACGCTGTTCACTGGCAGCTGCAGAGCTGACACCTTGCTGTGGGACTGGGGCTCACACCTCCCGTGGGGCTCTGACCTCCCTGCAGTGATACAACCCTACCAGGACCCTGCAGAGAGGGGCCAGCGCTGGGCAAGGGAGTCCAGGGGGCCATCAGTCCCCATCCCTGGAGGGGTTTAACAGATGTGTGGATGTGGCACTTGAGGGCCTGCATTAGTGGTGGCTCTGGTAATGCTTGGAGGATGGTTGGACTCAATGATCTCAGAGGGATTTTCCAGCCTAAATGATTCCACAATTCTATGATTAGGGATGTCCCCCAGCTGTGGCAATAGCCCTGACACAAGTTTGAAGGTTATCCCTGCTCTCAGGGGAGGCTGTGGCTCTAAGCTGTGGGGATCAGCCAGACATCCCCTGCTTCCTGGGGACACCTCCACCCATCCCACCCAAAAATGCCTAGAACACTGCACAGCAGGAGCACCAATGAAAATGAAAACTATTTGTGTCTTGTTTTTTTTTATTTTTCCTTCATTATAACGAGCAGGCAGGGCCCACTGTGTTCACTAAAAGTGGGTTTGGTATTCGTAGAATCATAGAATCAAAGAGTGGTTTGAGTTGGAAGGGACCTTAAAGAGCACCTTGTTCCACTCCCCCACCATCGATAGGGATCCCTCCCACTATCCAAGGCTGCTCCATGCCCCGTCCAGCCTGGCCTTGGGCAGTGCCAGGGATCCAGAGGCAGCTACAGCTGCTCTGGGCACTCTGTGCCAGGGCCTGCCCACCCTCACAAAGAAGAATTCCTTCCTCATATCTATTCTAACTCTACCCTCTTCTAGTTTCCATCCCAGCAGAGCTCAGAATTTTCAGCCTGGTCCTCCCTGCTTCTTTCTGGGGGACTCAACAATGATCTGAGCAAGGTGGGCAGAGGATGCAGCCCCAGCAGAGACACTTTTTCTGGTCCTCCATGACATTTGGGGTTTGAGGGATGCTGAAGGGGGTAGGTTGGGTATGTACCACCCCCTGGAGCCAGCAGTCAGGGTGAAGCAGAGACACAGCCCCACAGTCACCTCCCTAAGGCTCAAAAATTGCAAAAACTCAGGTTTTCCCTTTTTCTTTTCTTTTCTTTTCTTTTCTTTTCTTTCTTTTCTTTTCTTTTCTTTTCTTTTCTTTTCTTTTCTTTTCTTTTCTTTTCTTTTCTTTTCTTTTCTTTTTCTTTTCTTTTCTTTTCTTTTCTTTTCTTTTCTTTTCTTTTCTTTTCTTTTCTTTTCTTTTCTTTTCTTTTCTTTTCTTTTCTTTTTTCTTTTTTCTTTTTCTTTTTCTTTTCATGCCAAGAATGGAGATGGGTGTGAAGCAAAGAGGCTTTTTTATTTCACCTTAATTTGCTTTGAAATACTGTACAGTTCCTCCTCTTTGGTTTGCTCTGCTTCAAAAGGAAGGCCAGGAAAAATCAGAGGCATCAGCCATTAGAAAGAAGAGTGTTCCCTAGAATATTTTATTTTGTAAAATGCCTTTGCTGGAGAAAGATGGGACCTTTAGCAAGATACACATTTCTTATCAGCTATGACCAGCTTCCTGTCCAGACATGACTTTGGGGAAGCACAAAGTGTTTTCTGTGAACCAGCCAGAGGTGACCAGCCAAGGTGGCCATGCTCTCCCCTGGACCCACCACCCTGGAGACAGATGGTCCCCAGTCACTCCCACAGGCACAGCTTCTTACTGAAGTCAGTTTCAGAATGTGACATCATCTGAAAAATTCCAACATTTCTCCAGCAATGACAAGAATGGTGGGGGTGAAATTTCTGGACACTGGTGGAATGTCATCAGTGCTGGAGCTGGAGCAGAGCAGGATGGAGCTGCTACAGGGGTTGGTGAATCTTGGCTTAGGGGCAATTTCTGAACTCAGGACATCTTTAATTACTTCCTTTTCTGAGTGAATCGCAATTCCTCAGCATTAAACCGTGTAATAAATAGGAACTTACATCAGCCAGTCTCACCAGTTTTTCCAGGTTCTCCTTTCATTCAAGACAGAGAATTTCCCTATTTCTGACAGAACTTATTTTGGGCATTTGCTTTACTTAGCACTTTCTCCTGGGATTTTTTGGGGGACTTGTAGAAAACCTCAGTCATATCCCTCTATGTAAAACAGGGCATCATCAACCAGACTCCTTCAGATGGCAAATCCCCCTGACTCCAAGCACTGTCTGCTGGGTCAGGAATTCTGAAACCACCAGATGGGAAAACTTCTTTCTTACACCACCACTTTGCTGTGTAATTAAATTAATCCCCCCTGAGATGCTCCAGCCCACTTTTCCCGTTCTTCCATGGCCATCTTCATGTCTCAAGGCAACTCCCAGGGAAGATGGTTCCTCATCTGAGACACACTCAACCTCCCTTCCTAAAAGGAGGAAGAGCTGGAAGAGATTACTTTCTCTTTTCATCATCATTGGAATGTGGGAAATGGGTAAGAAAACATTTTTTAGGAGCACATTGCAACATCCCAGGGCATCACTGGCATGACTGTAACCTACCACCTCCATCCAGCTGGCCATGAGCTGGCAGAGCAGGATCTTTTATCAGATTTCTAAGGAAGAATTTGATTCCTAGAAACCAAGCAACTTGGCTTTGGGGTTATTTTTGGCTCTCAGCAGTAGAAAAGTTTCAGCCCTTACCAGTCCCCTGTAAGACACTTTACCTAAACTAAACTGATCCTAAACTGACTCAAGAAATTTTTGCTTTGATTAATTTCAAAATAGCCCCTCAGAGTCTAAAATAATTTGGTATGTGCTTGCTGACAAAAGGATTAAGGCACAGAGGTGTCCAGCTGCCTGAAAGGAAAAATCTGTCATTGAAAATATTTGAATAATCAAAGCAGATCCCAAACTAATTCTTGTTTTCATGAAACTCGTCTTTTAGCAGGACATTCTCCACATTTTGGCACTGTGCACCTCGGGAGCAGGACGGGAGCACTTGGCTGGGGGTGCCAGATCTCCAGGCATAACCCACGGATGCTTGAAGGCACAGTCCGAGGGGACAGCTCAGAGGCAAACCATGCTCCTACATCCACGTACAAGTTATATTCCCTGAGCAACCAGACAGGATCCAAGGGAGCTGATGCTCACCCCCTCCCGGCCCAGCTGGCATCCGTCGGAACGCCAGGTTCCCACCTCCTGCCTGGCTGGGCGCCCTGCGGGTGGAGGCAGGCTCTCTCCTCATCTTCCCAGGATATTTGGAGACAAGCAAGATGACAAACAGAGTGAGGCAATGGGATATAAACTGATGGGTGAGCCTGCAAGGTGCCTCTCTGCAAAGATGGAAATGGGCCAGATCAGCTGTGGAAGGGGATGCTCAGCTTGGCAAGAGCCATATTTGCTCCATGGGGTAGATCTGCCCTCCCCAGCCTGAGTCAGAGACACCACCACAGCTCCCAACAGGAGCCTCCCTGAGGGTGGGACAAGTCTGGGGCATCTCCTGTGCCTTGTCCTCTGGAGCCCTTGCTGCCCACCTGGAGCATGGAGCTAACCCGGTACAGCTGGTGGAGGGCTGAAGGATATTGGGAAAACACCAGGTTATTTAGAGAAGATTCCTGGGGCAGAAACTGGAAACCTTTAACAGAAAGAGGATGAGTCAGTGGCCAGTGCTGCTGGGGGGAGTGCAGATGTGCCAGGGTGAGGTTGGTTTGCTCCATGTATGTTATAAGCCTTCCACTGGTATTTAGGAAGTGTCTATCAAGACATCACCACTCCAAATAACAAAATGGAGACATTCCCCAGGAATGTCTGCTTTCCTGTAGAGAACAGATATCCTTCTAAGAACATCTCACTACAGCTGGACAGCCCTCAGCTCTTCCCAGAGCACTCATCACCTCCCTGCCCGGCCTTCCCTCTCCTCCTCAGGAAGTCTGTCAGACCTCCATGGCTCTCTGGAGGGTTGTGGCTTCTTCCCAGTGACCCATCCCTGTCTCAGCCCTTGCCCAGCCTTCACAGAGCTCTTACTCTCTCCTACACATTGGATTGTTTCCCCAGTCTGTGGTCATTTTCCCTCATCAGCTGAGACAGGATACCTTTTTCTTGCCAACATCCCAGTTTCTGCCCATGCTCTCACCCCACAGTTAATCTGCTCCTCATTTTCAGAATCACTGTTTCCTTCCTCACCCTGCTCCTGGAACTCCTTCTGCCTCATCTTCAGGGTTACAAACATCCACACTTCTTTCAGCTCTCTGCATCCCCATGCCCAGACTACCAGTAGCTCTTGAAATGTAACTGTATAATCTCTACTAAAAAAAAAAAAAAAAAAAAAAAACCTGTAAAATTAAATTATAATTTAATGTCTCCTTATAGGACCTGGGGTGCATCAGGCAGTTCCAGGAGATAACAAGTAGCCCATCTCAGCATTCCTTTCCTTTAAATTGAGGAGGATACTTGAGTGTTTCAGCTTCTCAGATTCCTCTTTCATGCCCATTGCTATCTATGCCAGTGCCTGCAGTGCTGTCACAGCTGCAGGACCTGCCCTGAGGCACCTCCAACTATGGGGAACACATGCAGAACACTGGTGACAGCTCCCACCTCCTGCTCCTGGGGCACCAAGGGCTTTGCAAATACGGGAGAAGTCCTTGGTAAAGGAGACTTCAGTCTCTTTTTCCCTAACCAGCCTCATCCCACTGATGCTTCTGGGCCCTCCAGCACAGCTTTTTCATGGATACACTCTCCCTTCCAAGCTGCCGGGAAGGTTGGGTAACAGGGGACTTAACAAATGCAGGAACCTCCACAGAGGAACTTCTTACTAAGGGACAGGCATGAGAGAAGCAGATGACAGAGAGAAGCCACAATGACAGTTTCATATCCTGTATCACTGGGGAGGCACTAAATCGAGCAGGGAGCTTCTCTCTTCCGGAGCTGGGGCTGCTCTGTTCCATCATGAGACTGCACCACAAGTGGACTCTGGTGGAAATTCCACCATGCCTACGCAAGCCTTTGCACAGACCTCTCGCCCCATAAATTGAGGGGCTGCTGATGGTCTCAGCATCAGACAGCAAAGAGGCTTCCAAGCTACCCTTGCCTGCTCCAGCTCCAGCTACCACTTCTCCAGCAACATGAAGGTGTTTGTGGTTGCCCTCACCATCCTCATTGCTGCCTTCTGCTACCAGACCTCTGCTGCTCCACGTAAGTCCAGGGTCTCCCCACCCTCCCTAAGTGGGGACAGGAGAGATGTTGCTGCTGGGACAGCCCTTTCTGACAGCAATTCTGCTCCGGGTCCCTCCCTCTGTCCCACCATCTTCTGGCAGGTGCTCTAGGGTTGCTCAAAGACCATTAGCATAAAAGCTAAAGGTTTTTTACCCTTTTTAGGGTAAAAGCACAACCATGCCTCCCACCCCTGCTACAGGGGTCAAACGTGGGCTCCCTGAGGAAGGCTAGGGCTGGCCAGGTTTGGGCTGGGAGATGTTGCCTGGTGGCATGGGCTGTGTCAATGCCAGCTCAGGCTGAACCCAACAGGGAAATAACTAAAGGAAGAAGAAGGAAAAAGACACCACCTCTTCTCTTCCTCCTCCACATAATCCCTGCTCCCTAGACCCAGGGATGGGCAATCCCAGCTCCCTGCACTGTTCCCCATCTTTGCCACTGCTCATAACTGTCTTTGCCCTTCACAGTTGGCTCCGACCCACCAACCTCCTGCTGCTTCTCCTACATCTCCCGGCAGCTGCCCCGCAGCTTTGTGAAGGATTACTACGAAACCAACAGCCAGTGCTCCCAGCCTGCTGTCGTGTAAGTCCCTCCTCCAGGGCAGGGGTGGTTTTGGGCTGAGGAGCCAGGGAGGGAAAGGCCCTTTTCCCAAGACAGGGAAGGAAGGCTGGGATAGACAAGAAGTACAAGGTGATGCTTGGAGCACAAAAGCCACATGCTGCTCCTGCTCTACCCCTTTGCAGATAAAACTGGTGGCTGCTGGATAGGATGGGTAAGGCATGGGGCTGCTCATCTTTGGGAAAGGTGGAGCTTGGGCAGGGCTCTTGTCCCAGCCCTGCAAGTATCCAAGGCCAGGTTGGATGGGGCTTGAAACAACCTGCTCTAATGGAAGATGTCCTGCCCATGGCAGGGGGTGGAACTGAATAAACTTTAAGGTGCCTTCCAACGCAAACCATTCCACAATTCTATGATTCCGTGATTCCCCATTCAGTGCTCTCCCACCAAAATCTGACCTCCTTGCACCCCACAGCTTCATCACCAGGAAGGGCCGGGAAGTCTGTGCCAACCCCATGGAGGACTGGGTCCAGCAGTACGTGAACGAGCTGGAGCTGGACTGAGGTCCTGTACAGATCCAGCTACTCCATGTCCCCAGCTGCCGGGATGGACGAGCGTGACCAGCTGGGGTCCATTGGAAGTGTTTCAATGTCATTTAGAGCTTGCTGAGAAACTGAAAACATTCCAAAACCCAACTTAATGTTGTGCTATTTAATTTTTTTACAGGGGAGGGATCAGGTGCAATAATTTTGAGATAAAAAATATTTTTATTTAATATGTATGTATATATTTTTTTTAATCTGTAGACTCAGGTTATATTTTCTGTATTTAAGTAAGTATATTTTTGACATAAAATTCAATCCAGATGTCAATAAATAAATATTTTTGTAAGAATCTTCTGTGTTTGCCTCTGTTACAATCCTTTGGGATGACAATAGCTGAAATTATAATAGTGACATGACAGCAGGTTCTTTATTTCCTTTTCCACACTGTCAAAACTTTTACGAGCTTTCTGTGTCTGAACATCCTGTTTTGCAAAATAGTAACAAGAAAAGCCATGAAGGAGGAGTAGTGAGGAGGGCAGGGATTACATTCAGGTAACTTGTCTCAAGCTTTTTATAAGGTATTTGATCTCCATCCATTATGACAACTGAAAGCTCATTAAATTCTGTTTCTGGCCCCATTACAGTCAATCAAAATATTACCTTTAGGGGCTGAAATTTAACATATTGGCTGTTTTAGAGAAAGCTTTTTGAGAGCTACAGATAAAATGGATCAGCTATTTCCAGACCGAGGGTGGAAAAAATATGTTTCACTGCAAGAATTTTAGAATTATTTCATTAAGCTATCATTTAGCTGAGACATGAAGCTTGGCAGATATTCCCTCTCAGTAATACTTTGACTCCAAAACCTGCTCATCTCTGGAGATGCCTGTCCAGAAATGACCATGCCAGACCCCAGCCCAGGGCAGGACCTACACCTGCAAGGAAGCATCTCCCCTGGTCTCCCCCTGGAGCTGATGAAAATGGAGCCCACCTTAGTATGGGTACTTAGAAGGCATTTCCCATATCCCTGATGGTATTTCCCACACCACTGGTGGCATTTGGGATGCTCTGATCAGCTCTGGACAGGCTCTGTTGGATCAGCAAGGAGTATTTGGGTTCCTCCTGCCCAGATCTCTGGTGGACTCCACGGAAAAATGCTCAGCTCACCACACTGCATTTCTATACTGGATTGGGGATTTCAAACATAAACACCAGTGGGACACAGGCCAGCAGGGCAGGAGGCGGCCCTGGGGAGGGGTGACCTTGAGCAGACACAGAGGGTGGATGGTGAGCAGGGAGAGGAGGATCAGGTGGGGCTGGGAGGGATCAGGGTGTGTCTGAGGGAGGAAGGAACACATCGCTCCTCACTCAGGGAGCTGCATCCCCCGGCTCCTCAGCCCACGGGGCCCTGTGGATCCCATCAGTCACCCCACCCCAGTGCTGACTGCATCCAGCTTAAAATAGCACCCTGGGAGGAGGGAAGTGAGGTAGAGAGCCGGACCAGAGCCCCCTTCCCTGAGATGCTGCTGGGAGGGGAGGGAGCCCATGGCTGGGAGGTTCAGATGGACATCACCACTGGCCTGGGAAGGGGCTGGCTTTGGTGAAAGCCTGGACTCACCAGACCCTGCACACCCCAGGGCCAGCTCCAGAAGGCAGACTCATTTTGACCACTGAGTACTAGCCACCCTGGGTGCTGCTGGATAGATTCACCCTAAGGACTGAGATTGGCACAAAGCCTAGTGCCCAGAGCTGCCCTCACTCCAGGGAACAGCAGGAATAGGAAACAGGAGGGGGAAGACCTGTGATGAGATTATCCCAAAATCACTTGAGCCTCCACAGTCCCTCTTGGATACAAGCCCTGCCTGCCTCTGTGGCACTGGCACTCAGGTTTCTTGTGGAAGGGCACAGGGTCATCCAGTGAGTTCCATCCAGCCCGGGAACTGCTGGAGCCTGCGGCAGACAACCTCTTGTGCAGAGTCCTAAAGCTCCCGGGACGCATTCCAGCCTCCCGCGGCCGCGCCCTCCCCCTCGGCCCCACGGTGCCTCAGCTGGCTCCTCACAGCTGTTCGGGAGCTTGCAGGAGCCCGGAGTTACTCAGGTCTTTCTTGATCTTGCACCCGCCTGTGTGTGACAGCTCAGAGGAACCAGCGAGGAGCTGTAACTCCACACCCCCGCAGAGAGGTGAGAACTGCGCACCTTCAGCAGAGTGGCCCAGAGGAGGCAGGGGCTGCAGTACTCATGGCACCATTCACGTAACACATAACACGTGTTCACAACAACAGGTGCAACAAGTGAAGATAAGAATTATTTATCATTCTTTTCTCTGATCTTCTCACAGCCTTTCCCAGCACAATGCCTGGAAAAGTTGTGCTGCTCTCTGTAGACAGAGAGCTGCTGCCACAACCTTCCATTATCCAGGTTGCTTCAAGCCCCATCCATGCCAGGGCTGGGGCTCTGGGTAACCTGTGCCAGGGTCTTCTCATCCTCATGGTAAAGAGATTTTTCTCCGTAGGAAGCTCAGGCCCAGGACTCAGGGCTAATTGTGGTGCTCATCCCTCCCATAAACAGTCTCATGGGGTGCTCAAGCAGGTGGACACCAGAATCACAGAACATGCTGAACCAGAAGGGATCCTTAAGCTTCAGGCAACGGATGAAGAGAAAAGTGGGGCTGGGACCAAAAGGAGGGTGGTTTTCTGGGGAATTTTCTCTGGATTCAGATCAAAACAAGAACAATGCTGTCAAGGGTTTTGGAATTTGTAAACTACTCATCCTGAAATCAGAGTGTGAAATTTACTGAATGTTTTGCACAATGTATATAAAAATAATTCTTTTTTTTGTTTGTTTGTTTTGTGGGGGTTGGTTTGTTTGGTAAAGTTTTTTTTTTTTTTTTTTTTTTTTTATTTTGACAAAAGTTCTAGGCAAGCCTAGCTGTGAACAAAAATTCAATCATTACTATGATAAGAATATAATTTTTATAATATATGTGCACATGTCTCCATATTTGCTGTTTGCATCACTCTAGTGTGTCTGTAGGAATTTTGAGGTACATCAAATACCAGAGGAATCGGAGGCTGGAGTCAAGCATCTCACAGAAGGAGGAGCTGGGCTGTGCTGATGGGGATGTGGATTGAAGCCAGTCAATGTTCATGGTCTGAGCTTTTACATCTCCACTTTTCAGAGAGGAATTAGACACACTGAAGGCAAAAATGTTTGTGCACCCAGAAGTGCCAACTCCATGCCTTTCTCCCCATGCCAGGGCCCTGGTTTGCCACAGAGAGGGGAGCCTCAGTCCTGCATCCAGAACAGCTCTTCCCGGAGATACCGTGAGCAGAGGGTGTGTCACTTCTGAGGGACCAGAATCCAAAAATATCATGTAAAAGGGGATGGGTTTGTATGCTGCATACAAAAGTAGTGTTTTCCTAAAATGGTGAAATATCCCAGACTTCCAGGGCTAAGGAAGACACATAAGTATTACAGAAGAAATTGTGCCTGGCTGTTGCCTTCCCTATGATGGCCAACAAAAGGCAGAAGTGGCCATGAGGACCCAAAAGGACATTTCTGCTGAATTCTTAGAAAGATGCAGACGATGACTCACATCCCCCTGAGATGATGAAGCATTTTCTTCTAGAAGAGAAGGATGCAACATTTTTGAGAAAGCACATTTCTAAAGCTGCAGGTCTGTTAACTGTGCTGACTCATAACAGGGGACACTACCAGTGCCTGGGAGTGAGCAAACTGCCCCAGGAGCCAGTGCCTAAAGTGTTACTTTAATCTACTGAATGCTCAGAAAAAACAGTAACACCCAATCCATGGTCCCTCTGCTGGATTTGGTATCTCAAGGGATTCCTGCCTTCAGCCGAACCACATCCCTTGAGCAGAACAGTCGTGGCTGGGGTAATAGTCCAACTCGATGACCTTAGAGGTGTTTTCCAACCTGAACAATTCCATGATTCAATGATTCTCTGCTGTGCAGTGCAGCCGTTCCCTCTGGATGAGGCTGAGCAGGATCTGGTCCTTGCAGGACAGGGTCTGTGTGGAGGCTATAGCCAGACACCAATGCACTGCCACCAAGGACAGGGACAAACTCCACTTGCCATGGCTTAGAGAGAAATCCTGCTTGCAAATCACCCCAGGATCAGTTTCAGGGCAGCAGGGAACTCCCAAAACCAGGTCCCGGTGCTCCCAGCTGCTCTCCAGCTGCCCATTGCCAACCAGTCTGGGCATCAGAGGGCAGACTGGTATCTGCTCCAAGCAGCTCCTTAGAAGCACGTGATGCAGAGTCCACCAGATGGAAAATATGGGAGCCTACTCAGAGCTATCTCATACCTTTGACCTCCACTGTCCTTCCTGGGGGAAGAAGATTCATGATTGCTAGAAACACTTTGGATGCTGCACTGGGGTGAGCTCACATCCTTTCTGCTCATTCATTTCTTCCCCTACTTGCAAGATCTCTGAATTGTTGCACTTCCTTCTGCTTCTTCTGGAAATGCTTTACCTACACCCCTCCCCTCCCCCGCCCCAGCACTGCAACAAGTGCCACTTGTCTGTCGCCTGCCAGGAGCAGGTTGCTCTGGACAGTTTCTATTCCATCACCTCCTCCCACTCCTAGTTCAGTGACATTTACCCTGGTTCCTTCCCCACACAACAGGTTTCTGTGGCTATCCTCACCACTCCCTCCACCAGCTGCCTTTGCTTTCAGCTCTTTGTTAAGGTATTGAAGTTCATGTCCTTTCTTATCTCCTCAGGCTTTATAAAGTCCTTCTCCATGGAGTGAATGTAAGATCACAATCTCCATGTAATATCTGCAGGGTGTCAATGCACTGCAGGACTCACTAAGACCTATCATCCTTCTCCTTCCTGGGATGTGTCAAAGCTGTGACTGAGCTTGTCTCACTAGTCTATTCTCTCTGTTGTGCAGCCTCCAGAAGAAAGATCCTGAAGAAGTGTGGGACTCCCCAAAACACAGCAAAACTCAGTCAGGAGGAACTGCTTTCCGAGTCCAGCTAATTTATTCACTAGAAGACTCCTAAAGCATCATCCAGGGCATCCCCAGAGAATTGGAGAGAGACCATTTACAGGGGCCTGGAGTGACAGGACAAGGGGGAATGGCTCCCCACTGCCAGAGGGCAGGGTTAGATGGGATATGGGAAAGAATTCTTCCCTCTGAGGGTGGGGAGGCCCTGGCACAGGTTGCCCAGAGCAGCTGTGACTGCCCCAGCCCTGGAAGTGTCCAAGGCCAGGTTGGGCAGGGCTTAGAGCAACCTGGGGTAGTGGAAAGTGTTGCTGCCCATGGCAGGGGGTGGAACAACATGAGCTTTAAAGTCCTTTCCAACCCCAACCAGTCCAGGATGCTATGATAAATTGTGCTGAGCATTTCAGACTATGTTTTACCAAATCTCATTTTATTTGCATTGAATTAGATTTCAAATTGAGCAGCTTCTTGATTTCTGCCTGAAGAACATGCTGCATAGCCACTCCAGCTGGTAGTCCAGGGCTGGTGGCACTGCTTGCACCCCATGTGCCATGGGGCAGTGTTTTGTGCACCCAGGGCAGCGTCTCCTGCCTCCTGGCCCTGTGCAAAGAGACCACGGCCCCACTCAGGTTCAGATGAGCTTTTCCTCCAGTGACACACTGGCAGCCTATTCAAGGCAAGAGCCTTGGGGCAGCAAGACAGCCTGGAGAAGAGATGTTCCAGGGGATGGACAGACCAAAGGTGAACATTGGAGACAGAGTTTGGGCTGTTTTTTTCTTTCCCTGGATCTTGCAGCCCAGAAGTACCCCTGCCCTGTGATGGACAGCTCCCCACTTGGAGCTTTCCAACCCATGGGGTTTTGAGGGGCAGTGGAGGGGCTGGAGCTGACAGACTTGGAGGGGATCTCCTGACCAGGGGACCAGAGACAGCAGCCCAGGGACCACCCACATCCAAACAGATGTCCTCTCTCTTCACTCCAGGGCCCAGTACCACAAGCCTGGGGTGAAGCCACCACACAGGCAGCTGCCACTCCCAAGTCCCTGCCTGGAGAGCGCTGCTGTGTCCCACAGATGCCACAGTGGGATCTCTCAAGGAGCCTCTCCGGGCTGGAGAGGATCAGGTCCAGCAGCACTCTTTGCCTTCTGAGATGTTTGAGAGTAGCAGCACTACAAACCCAAACTGTTAATTGTGGTAGTGGGATTTTGAAGTTTATGCTTAAGAAATTTTTTAAAATATTGCAATGGTTTGTTCCTATTCACCCCTGTTCAGTTTTCCTAATAGTCTCTCCCCAAAGTTGTTTTCCACCTGTTTTCCCGCCTTTCCCCATGTCACTTCTGGTGTATGCCTCCCTTACTTCCAGATCCTTCCCTGTCCATCCTCTAAATCCTGCCCCTGTAGCTTGTCTGTCAGTATCTGCTACACCCATTTATCTAGAAGCTTCCCTGTCAGTTAGGATTATTTTCTTTCACTCACTGTTATATTAAGTATGCACTCTCCCCTTCTCCTTCCCTATTGGTTTTATGTTTACATATATCCACCCCATTCTCCTCCTATCTAGCTCTTGATTTGTTGTTAGGCTGCCCCACCCCTGGGGACAGCCCACCTTTAAAAGTTGTCATTTTTCTCTATTTCTTGCCCTTTTTGCCTCTGCATTCCCTTCGAGCTGCTACACTGTGTCACCTGTGCTGCTCCCTGCGCGGGGAGGAATAAAGACTGCTCGGAGACACAAGCGAGGATCCTTCCCTGTTTCCTTTGCCTCGATCCTTCAGCGTGGGTCCACTCTCACCGGCCGTTTCTGTCAGTAAGGGACCAGAGCCCGCGGCTGAGCCGCTGCCCTGTGCCAGCCAGTGGCTGGGGCGGAGAGCGGCTGCTCTTTGGGAAGAGTGGCTCAGAGCTGGCCGGCGGCCTGAGCCACCCCCTTCTGCAACCGAGGCACGGCGTCAGTTAACCACACAAGGTTCCCCAAATCAAGCCTTTATTGCTTTATTCCAATACAATTCACATAAAAGTCAGCACTACATGGCAGGCTGGGCACATACCCTGCTCCAGCAGCCTGTGAGATGAGTATCAGGGCATCGGTGATCAGAGGACTCCCCTGTCCCCATTACTGGCTGCTGCAAAGTGCCTTCCCAACACGTGGCACACAATGGGTGTCACACATGGCAGGTCACTCCAGCAGCCAGAACCATGTGAGAATCCTGCCAGGACACTCACCAGGGCACTGAGGTTTTCCCCTAGTGCTGCCCCACTCACCGGAAGAAACTGTTTGGGCTCCCAGGTCTTTGCCCACCAGTGACAAACCAGAGCAGCTACTCTCACAAGATGATGCATCCGGTTCCCTGTGGGTCCCTGACCCAGGAGATCACCAAGGGCTCTGCATTTCTGCCCCCCAAAAAGGCACCCAAGAAGAAGAGAGGCCGGAGATTGCCTGAAAACTTGTCAGTGAAGGTGTAAATGTGGGAGCGGTCGCTTACGTTGTAGAAGGATATCTCTCCCGCCTCATAGTCCAGGAAGATCCCAACGCGCCGGGGTCTCACACTCAGGGTCACGGGGGACACGGGTATGGTCAGGGCCTCATAGGTGCCCCCATTTTGCAGCCGCAGCACCCAGTAACCATTGTTGGGGGAGAAGAGGATGGAGCCTTTCCGGCCAGCAGCCTCTCGGCACAGCCCCAGGCCCCACTCAGGCTTGTCTCCCACCTGCACCTCCCAGTAGTGGCGGCCCGAGAAGAAGCCCGGACTGCCTAGCACCACCGGGGTGCTGCTGAACCTCTTGGGGTTGTCAAAGAGGGACAGAAGCAGCTTCTTGCTCCCGCGCCGGACGCTCTTGCGGTCTTCTGACACAGTGAGGTCTGGGTGTGCCGTCTCTGGGTCCAGAATCACGTCCACTGGACAGAGAGAAGGATGGAAGGATGGAAAAGGTTTCAGGCATCTGCAGGCACAGACACAAGCAGGTGCCTGTGACCTGAATGCTGGGCTCTCCCAAACCATCCCACATCACACAATTATTTGCTCGTGGTTTTGCACAGCTCCCAGCACTGCCTGGCAGTGGGGAAATGTAATATAGAAAATCAGCCACATTGAAATATTTGCTGCCAGGCTACAGAGCCAAGCCAAGGAGGGCAGTTCCACAGCTTCAGGAAGAGTTCTGAAAGCAAGAGGTCGTGGGCAACATGGTGCTTGAACCCCCCGAGGGACATCCTGGGCTTCAGGGTCACTTCACAATCCGTCCAAGACCACAACAAAGGTCTTCCACCATGGAACCAGCCTGAACTCATCAGTACCCAAAATTGGAGCAGCTGGACAAAGCTTATTGGAAAAACCTCCCTGTGCCCCAGGGTACTGGGGAAAACCAGAGCCCAAATCTGCCAGGAACTGCCCCCTCACCTTTGAACTTCTTCAGCATGTCCCTCATGCCCAGGCAGCGCTCAGGAATGCTGTAGTTTTCCTTCAGGGTCACAGACACAGCCTTGGGGGATTGGAACTTTACCCCTTCACACCTGAGAAGGGAGGGATGCCCTTGGGCTGTATCCAGAGCCTGCGCCAAGGCCCCTCTCCGGCCGGGAGGGGGGACAATGCCCTTTTGTTGCCCATCGCCTCCCTGGAGCTCTGGCTGGGAAGAGCACTAGGGATAATTACTTGCATATTGGCAATCCAAATGAGATCAGAGTTAAATGATACAGGGAGCAGCAGTGCCAGGCCTGGGGAAGGAAGGAACAGAGCCACTGGGCAGTACATCCCTTAGGAGGGAATGCAGTTCACATGTCACTAAGCCAGGCAAGACCTTGGCTCTGACCCCTGGACAAAGAGGATGGAACCTCTGAGGGATTGTCTCAGTCCCTCCTGTATCTACCCCAGGAGGACCAAAGCAGATGCTGGGCAGAGAGGATGGGGTGGTTGTTGTGGAACAGGTACAAACATCTGCCTCAAAGCCTGGAGGCATCCAGGACAGTAGGAGGAACAACCATGGTACCTGCCAGGAATAACCAATCATGGGTACCTACCAGGAATAATCATGGCACCTACCAGGAAAAATCACCCACCTACTCAGGATGCTTTTCATGTCCTAGAAGACAAAAATGACTCTGGGTTTGTCTGGGCCAAGCCACCCACCCAGGTGACAAAGGCACTGGGGCTGAGTTAGTGGTGCTGGTGGCAAAGCCTAACCTTGAGCAGCCCATCAGCTGGCTGCTGGCTCTTCCCTTTTATCTCCAGGATCAGCTCCTCCAGCAAGCACTTCTCCTCCACCAGTCTGGCCAGGTTTTCATTGATCAGCAGCAGAATCTGCTTCTCTTCCTCCTCCAGCTTCTGAAGCAGTAGCTTCTCCTCATCAGCCAGCAGCCGATGCAGCTTCCCAAACTCACTCACAATCCTCTCCCGCTTTTTCTTTACTGTCTCCTTGGCATAAGAAGATTCATGGGGTGAACGTTATCCAGGCAGCCAAGACAGAGCCGGATGCTCCAGCATCCATGCCCGGAATCAGGCCCTGGGAAAACACTGCATTTTTGTGATAAAGGCATGAATTTAAAAACCAGCCAGAGACAAACTTGTGCTTCCACCTCACTGTAGCTCCACTCCACATCCTCAGTTTACCAGCAGCAGGACTTGCGTGGGGCATTTCTGCTCAGCTGGACCCCAGAGGTCTGAGCTGTGCTGGGCTGCAAGGAGGTGCCCTCAGGTGTCGGGGTAGGTTTTTATTACAACTCATACCTCCAGCCAAATCCAGGCTAATAAACTGCTTGGGCAGGTGGCCAATGCTGGAAAAATCCCCAGTAAAGGGCAAGAGGTAGAAAAGTCATAAAATCATGGAATGGTTTCAGTTGGAAGTGATCTTAAAGACCATCTGCTTCCACCACCTGCCATAGGCAGGGACACCTTCCACTAGACCAGGTTGCTTCAAGCCCAATCTAGCCTGGACTTGGACACTTTCAGGGATGGGGCAGCCAAAGCTTATTTGGGCAACCTGTGCCATGGCCTCAGGACCCTCACATGGAGGAACTTCTTCCTTATATCTAATCAAAATCGCTCCTCTCTTAGTTTAAGATTGTTTCCTCATGTCCTGTCTCTATCTGCCATGTAAAGGAAGCCCTGGGGCTGTGGAGGGATGGAAAGGCAGAGGAGGCTCCCTGGGTTTCACTACAAGGTGAAGAGGTAGCAATGGCAGGGTCTGCCAGTGCTTTAGGGCTTTTCACCTCATCCCTAAAAGGTGGCTGGAAACCTGGAGCTGCAGAAAGACTCTGCAGTGAGCTTGGGCCAGGAAATCTCAGAATGAAGATAAAGGAAAGGAAATTGAACTCCTTTTTTTTCCCTGTCCAAGTACACCATTCCTTGGACCTGAGTCATGAAGATTTAATAAGCCAGGGCAGCCTCTTCCCCCCACCATCCACATGGGACTCTTTGCTCATTTTGCTATAAAAGCACAACCAGAGGAAACTGGAGGCAGCTGAGCCACAACCCTGAGCCTTGACTCAGGCAGATGGGAAGACAGTGACACAGCTCTCACAATCTCTGTCCCTCTCCCCCACTGGGGACAAAGGGCTCATAGGCACATCCTCAAAACCCACCACCACTTGCCTGGACTGCCACAGGCAAGGGAGCTGAGCAAAAAACTAGGGGAGTTCAGAGAAACCTGTTTTCCCTGCCAGAGCTGATTAACCATCCGCTCAAATTCAGGGCTGGATAACTCTTCCAGCAGTTTCATTTCCTTTTCTGCAGTTACTTTTACTTTCCAGTTTTCACCCCAAGAGACTTGAAATGCAGCTGTTTGCTGGCGTCTGCTCTTCCCAGAACTGTCTGGAGTGGGGCAGAGTTGCAGTAATTCAGCTTTTTTTTTTCTTATGAAAATACTTCTGGTTCCTGTTCCTGTGGAGCAGAGCTCACCACACAGCTCACACCCGGCTTGGAACTCAAGCACATGTTGTAAAACAAAAAGCAGTAAAAAATAGCCCATGTCTACTTGTTTAACCAGCATAAAGTCCTCTTGATTCCGGGGAATCTGGCATGCTGCTCCTTGCAAATCTTTTTATAGAGCCACACACGGTTACTGAGCCTGGCTTCCAGCATTGCTCATACATGTGACAGCAGAACACGGGGACACAGCCTGGAGACAATGATAAATCTGTGTCCCCAGACAAGATCATTCAGGGTGACTTTTTTAAAAATCCTGGTATCTCTGAAGCTCATTCTTTAAGAATGAGACAGAATTAAGACAGGCACCTGCCTTGCACTCCTGGGTTTTCATCCTTTCTGCTGACTCACGCTTCTTCACCTCCTCAACTTCCTTTGAAAGACTCTCCAGGGATTTCTGGAGTTTGACCTGGAAAGAGGAAAAATGGGCTCAACTCACCCCAACAGCACCCACTGAGCACTGCAGGTTGGCTGGGTCCCCTCTGCCTGGGGGGAGACACTGATCCAGTGCCAGGCAGTGCCAGGCACTGGCACCCGAACAAAGCAGCTGTGCTCTTCACTCCATTCACAGCATTAACCCTCCCCATGCTCCGCAGGTTTCCCCTATGTTTTTCCTCACTATTAAGGCTCTAGAGACCAAAGCGACAGCCCTCTTTCAATGCTGGGGTGAAGGGTGGATGGTGGCACTGCCGGGATCATAGCTGGGATGTGGAAACCCCACATGGGATGCATGCCAGCATCCCTCCACCGGGGCAAAATGTCCTCTGGGACCCACCGGCTCAAGTTCTCCAGGGGTTGTGAATGGACAGGGAGCCAGGCTGCGTCCCTGAGCCGGACGGATGGCGTGAACCTCGGTCCACCAACAATTTGGAAGATAAGGCGGGTCCAGCATTATCCCTGCAGCGAGGGCGGCTGTGGGGAAGGGGGGGGGGGTCACCGCCTGTGCCACCCCTCCTTCTGCTTTCCCAGCGATGCCACTGGGCATGTTGGGATCCCGGTGGCCGCACACCCCCGTGCCAGAGAGCCTCGGGGCAGGACAGGGACCCCGGTGCCTCAGCCTCCCCTACCTTGTAGACGTGCGCCGCCTCCTCGATGGGGTAGACTGTGTGCGGGCGGTGCTGCAGGGATTCCCGACACACCACGCAGATGGGCTCCTCGTCCTCCTCGCAGAACAGCTTCAGCCGCTCGTCGTGCTGGGGGCACAGGGGGGTCCCCGGCTCCAGCTCGGGCCCCAGGCCGCCCCGCAGCCCCAGCTGGCGGATGCTCTCCACGATGTTGGCCAGCTGCCGGTTGGGTCGGAAGCCGCTGCGGTGGCAGGAGGCCCGGCACTGCGGGCAGGAGAAGGGCCCGTCGGCCCACAGCCCCTTGTCCTGGCAGTGCTTGGCGATGCAGCCTCGGCAGAAGTTGTGGCCGCAGTCGATGCTGACCGGTTCGCTCATGTACTCCAAGCAGATGGGGCAGATAGCCTCCTCCTGCAGCCGCTCCAGGGCACCTGCCAGCGCCATGGTGGCGCGCTGGTCTCGACGGGCGCTTCCCTCGCCCCTCGTCAGCCACCAAAGGCAGGCTCGCAGGCAGCCTTGGCTGGCACAGCCCCACGGCGAGGAAGTACCGTCAGTGCCAGGAAAGCCTGGAGGACGAGCCGGCCTCGCTACCGGGTGGCACCGGCCACGGAGCCTCCGTGCCGCTGGGGGGAGGAGCTGGCACCGGCCGGGACAGCTGCAGCCAGCCCCAAGGGCTGGCACTGCCTCCAGCCCGGCGGGGTGAAGCCAGAGAAAAAGCCCGCGGGGAGAGCGCGACGGATCAGGAAGCACCAGAAATAACCCGTGGCCAGAGACAGCCCCGGGCCGGGACGGTGGTGGAGATGGGGTCGGGTCTGGTGATGGCTGAGCTCAGCAGCCCGTGGAGCCCCCGAGGCACCTGCCCGCTGCCCAGAGATGTTGGCCGAGGTAAAGGACCCTTTGCCGCACTAACAATTGTGCCGAAGCATCCCCCGTGACACCCACCCACTGCAAAGAGCCGGGAGTTTGGGAATGTGCCGCGGCAGGAGGCAGGCGGGACAGGCAGGACGAGAAGTGCTCTCCCTTGCATGCACAGAGGGGCTGGGGGACAGCCAGGTGTCACCCCATCACCCACAGACCCTCGAGTGTCAGCCCTGACCCCCTTCCTGCCATTGCTATGCACCCCAGTCTTTGTGGAACATCCCAAGAAGCGCTGGGAGGAGTTGCAAGTTTTGCTCCTTTTTATTATATAAAAATAACTTCCAACACCTTCAGTACAAAGGGGAATGAAAAGTTTCACTGAAAATGTCAAATAAATTAAGAATGCCTTTGTACAACCTTCCATAAAAGAGCTAAACACTGAGTTGAATACCCTGCCAAATTCCCAGGCAATGAGAAAATAGACTGTGTCGTGGAGGTGTCCATGAGAGCACGTCCTTGCAGAAGTGGTGCTTGGAGAGAGCAGGGTATTGCTTATCCACTGTGCTTATTGTCCCTTAATTGATTCATTATGTCCTGGACCCACTTGTCATTAGGGTTGGCACAGACCAGCTTGTCCTTGATGGTGGTAAATCTGGAAAAGAAAATCCAGTGAGGAGAGGAGAAGGAAAGGAAAACAGAGAGGAGAGTGGGACCACTGCTCCACGTCAACAGTGACACCCATCAGACACCTCTACAGGCTGCAAAACAGCCCTAGGGAAATGGGGAGGGGGTGGCTCCATGCCCTTACATCCTGCTTTCTGTATTTAAACCACTTTATCCCCAGCATCTGTACATCTGGGACACCATCTTGGCTGGGTCCCACTATCTGGGGTGAGGGGGATGACCAGCAAAAGCTCTTTTGGCTCAAATCTAATAAGGAGGTCCACAAACTGGCTGCCTTGGATATGGGATTGCCCTCTGATATGTTCCCAGGCTGTTCTTCCCACATGGGAGAGCCCTGCCCAGTGCTTTTCCATGTCAGGATGAGGTATAATGTGGGGTTCCCTCACGCTGTCAGGACAAGCAGGGTCCTCAGAAGCAGGGCAGGAGATTTACTTACATCACAGCTGGTGGAGAGCAGTGGCTGCCTGTGCGCTCATACTTTACCACACGGCTCAAGGACAAGGGTCTGGTGATGTACTCAACACAGCAGGGACCATAAAAGTTGAGAGAAACTGAAAGAGAAGTTTTCTGTTACATCAGACCAGGAAAAGTGCCAGTGGGGAGAAGTAGGGTCAGAAGATGAGAAGATTCCCACTGGAGGAAGTGCTGCTCCCACAGTGGGCTCCCACCACAGCCATCTTCCCATCAGGGAGCCCAGGTAAGACAGGCCTCTCCTTTCCTGCACCAGATGCTAGTAAGAGTGAGCTGACAAGCATTACTAGACCTTATACAGGAGACAGAAAGAGGAGAGAGCTCCCAGAGAGGAGAGATTTGACTCACTTGGAGAAGAGGTGGCCTGGTAGCAGATGACAGCCACAAAAAGTACAGAAAGGGCTGCTGTGAAGGTCTTCATGGTCCTGTTGGGTGGAGATGAATTGTAGGAGTGAGGCTGGACTGTTGCAGAGTGTCCCTCACTGTGCCTGGTGTGGGATCCCTGGGTTCAGCCCTCTTTATATAGGGAGACAGCAGCCAAGGATGGAAACATTGCTGAAAGCCGTGACACACTGGAAAAAGTGCAGTGTCAAGGATACCACACAGCCCTGCAGAAGAAACCGTCCAGAGCCCTGATGACAGCAGCGTCCTGACATGGCACAGGGTGCGATACCATGGGTGATAAGATACCATGAGAGGACAGAGAACAGGATATGACCTGGCATTTCATTTCCCCTGACCTAAGGGCTCTGCAGAAAACCCAGAATTAGTAATTTGGAAGATCAGTAGGTGGACCTCTTGCCTAGAAGTCACAGCAGTGGATGAAGGCCAACCATGGTTGTCACGTACTTTCCCAGAAGATCTGCATCATGGACAAACAAGAGATCTCACCTCTGCCACAGCAACTGGAGCAGGGCAAGTCTGAGAGTCAGGCTGACCACCCGTGTGCCCACCCAGCCATGCTGGGTCCCACTTGCAATGGGGGCTTCCTCGTGGGACTCTGAAGGCCATCAGTGCATAAATGTGCAGAGCAGAGGGTACAGCACGGTGCAATTCCAGACCTGGGCTCCTCTTATGTCCTTGAGCATCCCTTGCAATAAGTCTTTAGGGAACCGGTTCTGCTACATCACAACTTCTCAAATACTAGTGACGGCTAAAATAGTATTCAGTTCTTCATGGACATGGGAATCGGCCACCAATGCCCACAGAGAACTTTAGGAGCTGACGACCATGTTAGCAGAGCAAAGCTGACAAAGATGGTTATTTGGTTCCAGCAGTGTAACACTAGCACCCTCCTGACACTGCTCTGTCATTGTCCCAGCTGCCAAACACACATAGAGAAAAGGCTTGGCTGATTTAGCACATATTGCTTGGGATGGGAATGGTGTGTCTGCACTGTCAGAAAACTGTTGGAAATGTTACATCACTCCAGAAGAGCTCTGCTGTTTTCCAGGCAAAAGTTTGTGGACAAAGCCTCAGGAGAGTGGAGGAAGAGCAAAGTTTCCATGGTGCTAGGAAATGTGTCTGGGTGCTGGGCAACCACAGCCTCAATGGGAAAGCAAGAGGAGCAGGCTGCCTTTCCTGATGGTCCAATAACAAAAGGGGTCTTGCTCCTCTATGGAGGAGGATGATCACGAAATAGAACCTCCCACCCAAAGTGGGGTTCCTTGTAGGAAACCAGAAGAGGAAATCAAAGGGAAATTAAGATATTCCCTGGAAGGGCAGATTGCAGGCCTGGGGCTCCCAAGTGCTCCAGGGCATGTGATAGATAATCAGCACATCTCAGGAGACTGAACTCCATGGAAAAGTGAGACAGAGTCATTGGAGGGTGCAGGGTGCTGCCATGGTGGGGTTTGTTTTACACAAAGCTTTTTCTCTGACTACAATACCCTGTTACTAAGCATGAACAAAACTGAGCCTGGGTGAGACCACACATGATGCTTTGGTGCTAAGGAGGTGCAGCTACAAGCCTGGGGAGTGGACAGCTGAGGAGGACCTGCCTACAAAGACCTGGGAGCACAGGGCATGTTGCTAGGTCTCTGGAAAGACATTTCCTTAGCAGAGACATATCTGCCCCTTCCCACAGCAGGCAGGCAGGCTCCATGCAGCCCACAGATTCTCTGCTGCCATCACAGCCCAGTTCCCAGCTTAGCCTTGGCACATCCATTCCCTTCTCTGAAGCTCTTTTTCCATGGATTGGCTCGCTTTCATCCCAGCTCCTGTTAAGGGGTTAAACTCCCAGAGTGAGAGTCAGTTGAGACAATCAGAATCAAGGCTGAGGTTTTACTTGTGAAGAAGACTCAGAATCCTGCTCCAAACAGCTGACAAGCCCAGGATTCCTCTGGGATCCTTCCTGCTCCATGACTTACCTTGTTCTTTTTTCAGAGCCCATTCAGATACTGGGATGAAACCTGGTGCCTCCAAGGGCATGAAGTCCTGCCACCATCACGGATCCACTCCCCCCGACACTGTACAGAGAGGGACAAGAAAGGTGTGAGGAAACTGAAACCCAGAGCTCAGCAAGAAGGAGTGCAAGGACAGGGACAAACTGCCTGCACACCTTAGGAGCAGGAATGCTGATGCAGCTTGGTGTGCCACTCCAAGAGAGACAAGGAACAAAGGATGGAGCAACATGGAGGTACTGCAGCAATTCTCTGTTGAAATCAAAGCAAATATAAAGCAAAAGATGGAGTGACACTGCAGTGTTGTGGACAGACTCCATGGGAAACAATGCAGCTAATGGGAACTAAGCCAAAGGAATAATCTAGATGGAAATCCAAAGCTGAACTTTGCTTAACTCAGAAATACATGTTACTTTCCTCACCTCTATTTATGCTAATAACTAAAGTCAATCTAACTCCACCTAAATTGTAAATGACATCAACAGTAACTTTATCTTTTCCCAAGAAAATAATATAAATACGGCTGAAGTAGGGAGGGAGGTCAGGAGACTCCAACATTTTTGCAGTCAGTTATTATCAGTGGCAACCTCTAAACCTGTCACACTCTTCTCTGAGCAGTGCTAATGAACTTCTCAGTGTGAGTCACAGAATCACAGAAACACAGAATAATTAATGTTGGAAAAGTCCTCCAAGATCAGGTGTTACCAACATCTACTCCTTCCATCCCCTGCTCCTTCCATTTCTACCAACACATTCAGAAACAAACTTGCTCAGATTCCCATTGAGACCAACCCTACACTGTTCTGACACATCTCCACACAGGGACCAGAATAAAACTGAGAGGCAGAGAATAGACTGAGGAATGAGCTGGAACCTCCTCGCTGATGGCTCACGCAAACACAGCCCAGCTCGGAGCAGCTTTAGTTGAGTGTTCTGGATGTTCCGCAACATTCAACTACAGGTTTGATTGAAATTTTTCAAAACAAGATTTGTTTTGGAAAATCAGTATTTTATAGCAGGAATATAAATGTGCCTCAACATTGTCAATGAATTCTCCCGCCTTTTGGATATTCCGTGCTGTATTTCCTGCTTCCATTCAACCAAAAGGAATTCTTGGAGGTTTCGACACCTCTGTTATTTCCCCTATTCACTGTTTTCCTCAACTTTGTTCTTTCCTTAAACATTCCGTATTCTTGCTCCTTCCTACCAAGACAAATAATGCAAACCTCTAAATATTTTGATTTCTAAAACCTCCTCCATATTATACATCCTAAATAGTGGCTATTTATGGAGTCTGTAAAACCTCCGCCTTATGGTGTGCTTCAGCTATAGATAGAAACAAAACACAGTACCTTTGGATCCATCACCAGGACAGTTTGGGGATGAGGGAGGAAACCTCTGCTCAGCCCTGAGGGTAGCCTGCTCCACCACACCACCTCCTGGGCTGGAGTCATGTCTGGGAGATCACTTTATCACAATGCTCCTGGGAGCTGCCAGATCACTAATGTGCGAAACTGGGTTTAACTGTGAGCAAACAAATTGGAAACAGAAAGAAAATTACTGGAGCCAGAGATCCCAGGGCGGTGCAGCTCCAAGCAAGACCTCAGATGAGAAGAAGTACTTTCAAGAAGAACTTAGACTTTCCACACGAGAATTGAAGTCTGCAAGATGGTAAGTGGCCTAGAAAGAGGGACAAAGCGAATAGTCACTGTCTGTCCCAGAGCAGAAACCACAGATTATTCAATGGAGTGGGCAAGAGGAAGGTTCAAAAGGAACAGAGGGAGGCAGCTCTTCACATGAGGAGCTCCTTGCCAAGGGACATGGATGAGCACAAGGAAATTTCCTTGAGTCTGAACTTGGATTTCAGGGCGATAAGCTTGAGAAGATTTGGAAAATGAGAATGGTTGGGGGCTGGGAGCACACTCCAGGGTGCAGTACAAATATTGATCTGTCTCTTCAAGAGGTCTGCTGTGGCCACATCTAGAGGTATCAAGGCTGATGTAGATGGATCCGTAGTCTACATCCTCTGCAACTGTTCATCTTTGATTCCCCAGGGCAACAGGTCCAACAGGACCATCAGGGCTACAGAGCAGCTTGCGAAATTGCATTGAAATCCCTGGACTGAAATCTACAGGCACACCAGGATGTGCCTCCAGATAAATATTTTTGGTAAATGTCAGCGGAAAGACTCCAACAGTTTCTAAACACACAACAAGGCAGAAATAAATTGCTGCAGTCCATGCAATTTTCCAAGACAAATTTGGGGTACCTATAAAAGCTTCACTTTGTGACCAAGAGTCTAAAAGAGCAGGAGGTGGCTGGATGCCATGTTGGAATGCGGCCCTCACAGATATGTGGTGGTACTTCCCAGGACAGCCAAATGATGCCTCTGCCACAACTCCTTTGTTTCCCCAACAGTGTGCTCAGTACTGAGCAGCAACTGGACTGGAGCTGAGCAGGGTTTGTCCAGCAGCTGCAGCACAGCACGACAGGTTTAGCCATGGTTCAGAGAAAGGAAAATAAAATAATTTGGTGTTGGGTTTGAGATGGGCAGGACCTGAGGCTGCCAAGCACCAGAGTGACAGCTGCATTGTCCTTGCACACTCTGCCGCCTGTTGTCATCAGCTGGAGGTACAGGGGACATCTGCAAGTCAGGCCATGGAGTTGCAGGAATCCTGAAAACAACATCTGACAAGAGTACTGGTTGATGTTGGATCATGGAAAACATAGGAATCATGGAGTCATTCAGGTTGGAAAAGGCCTCTAACATAATTGAGTACAGCACTCCCAGGGCCACCACTAACTGTAGCCCTAAGCATCACATCTCTATTTCTGTTAAATCCCTCCAGGGATGGTGACTCCTCCACTGCCCTGGGCAGTCCATTCCAATTATTGACCACTCTTTCAGTGAAGAAATTTTCTTTAATATCTAACCTGAGCCTCCTTTGGTTCAACTTGAGGCTGTTTCCCCTTGTCCTATCACTTGTTCCCTAGGAGTAGAGCCTGACCCCACCTGGCTCCCCGTCCTGACAGGGAGCTGTAGAGAGCCAGAACGTTTCCTGTATCATAAAGGGAAGACAGGGGTATACTGGCTCTCCAGATCCATGCCCATGCCCTGCTGCAGTACCTACCTTGTGCTCTCCCAAAACTGCTCTGCAATGAGCACAGGGCTCCCACACTCAACTCTGCACACCCCAAGTCTTACATAGAAATCCTTTCCTCAGTAATCCAACTCTGGCAGCCAAAGCTCCCAGCACATAAATAAAGGAAGAATTAGGAAGAATTTATTCACAGAAAGGGTTATCAGACATTGGAATGGGCTGCCCAGGGAGGTGGTGGAGTCACCATCCCTGGAGATGACTGGATGTGACACTTAGTGTCTAATTGACATGGTGGTGATCAGTCATAGGTTGGACTTTATGATCTCAGAGGTCTTTTCCAACCAATTGATTCTGTGAAATCAGGCTTGCCATGTCCTGCCTTGGAAGAGACCTGGGCTTGGTGGGGTGCTCCAGCTGGACCTGCTGGCCATGCCACAGGGACACTCTCCAGCAAGTGGCAAAAACACTTCCCACCTCCAGGTCCTGCTCATGAGCTGGTTTCTCACCTGGGCATCTGCCCCTGCAGTCCAGTGTCCCTGTGGAGCTCAGGTTTTCTGCAGATCCATCTGGAAACCTCTTCAGCTTTGCTTTTGAATTCTTGGGCAAGCAGAGGCAGTCGCTGAGGCTCCCATGCAGAAAACACAGCAGATGATGTTTTGGGGTTACAGCCCTCCTTGTAACACCTGGGCAAGTAGGAGACCTAGACAGGACAGAGGTGAGGGCCCCACTGGACCTCAAGCACCTTAGCCAAGCAGTCCTCTCCAAGACCTTCTCCCAGTCCCAGGCTGATCTGTCTCCCATGCTCTCCCAGATCCTGCACCAAGACTGTCCCTGCCGCACATAGCAGCCCAGGGTCTCTTTGGGAGCACAAGCAAAAACTCAGCAGCAACATCTGTTTGCCCAAAGCATTCAAAACATGGGATCAAAAGATGAAAATCCTCCCCATGCTCCCATGCCTGCTCCTCCTGGCACAATCTTTGCTCCCCAAGGACCCTCCGGCTGGGTCTGGACTACTACCCTGCCCCCTCCAGCTGGATACTTTGGCTCAGAAGTTGTTTTTGTCCCAGAGTCTGAGCAAATTACCCAATCACCAGGGCAGGGCTGCATCTGGGGCTGCCTTGGAATGTGTAAAGGGACTACTGAAGGGGATCCATTTGGGATCCATTTTTCCCACCTCCAAGGGGGAAAGAGAAGGATCTTAGCACAGAGCCCTGTGCCAGCCCACTCCGGCACAGCCAGTGGGATAACAGAGGAAGGACTGTGGAGCTCTGTGATTCTGTTGTCCTGTTGAAACAAGGGGGATCTGTGCTCTCCCTGAGCCCAGTCCAGGACACGAGAGGGTGATAAGTGTTGCAGCAGCACCCTGGGACTCTCCAGCTCTGGCTGGGGAGGGAATTGTAAAAACAGACTCTGGCTCCCAGGCCTGGTGAAAAGAGCATCCCTGAGCCCCAGACAGGGCACATAGCCCCTGCATTCCCTTCTGGCCCCTCTCCTGCTACTTGTCCTTCCCCTTTGGGTTAAGGGTGTCCTGGCAGAATGGGAGCAGACTTCCTTTAGGGTCCTGTGGACAGGAGCCTCTGGGCATGGAGCAGAAAGAAGGAACTGCCCTACGGAGCCCTGCAACAGGGGAAGGATGAGCTCCAGTCCCACCTGCCTGGCCTGAGCAGTACTTGATGGGTGCCACATACTGCTGAACAGGAAAAAAAAGAGGGCACACATTGTCCTCTCCATGTCCAGACAATGTCCGTCCCCACACAGGCCAGACACCTCCATGAGGGGCTCTGCCATCACCCTTCAGTCCAGCCTCTTGGACAGGAGTGTCCAAGACAGAGCACTCTGAGAACAGGTGAACCCCAGCCATGGCTTCCAAAAAGGACCTGCTGGGGAGGAAGGGCAATGCCCAACCTGCTCTACCTCCACCCTGCTCAGTTTCAGCCCTTCCGCTCATCTCCCCGTGGAACCTGAGACAGAGGAACAGTCGCTCCACAGGAACAGCTCCGTGCCTTCCCCTCTCAACTACCTGAAAACAAGGCACACTCTCTCACTGGAAAGGAGCCTCTCAAATCCCTGCAAAGCCCCACAGCACATTCCAGCAGAGATGCTGCATGGAATGGGCCAGCCCAGGGTGGTCTGACCAGCAGCTCATGGGCTGGATCCCATCCTGTTACAGCCCCTTCCTGAGGGAGGCAGGAGCAGCCAGTAGAAACAGCCTGTTCTGTCCCACACCCAAGCACCTTCCTCTGCTCCTGCCCAGGTCCCAGAGTGAGCACTGAGCCCTGGCTAGGGAAGAAGAGGATGTGGCTCTGCTCTTCAGTAGTAGGGAGCAGCTATACCAGGCCTCAGCGTAGTGGTCCCTTGCCATGGGCTCCAGGAGCAGGATGAGGTGGAGGGTGGGAGAGGTCCAGATCACACTGTCCTTCGTCCACTGCCCTCCTTTGCTCTTCCTTTCCTCCATCTCAATTCAGCAATGACATAATTTCTTCAATTATTAATCATCTCACTGCAACAGTGGATGAATCAAACCCATTAAACCTCCCCTGGGAGCAGCCCCAAGAAAGGAGGCACGTTTCCAGAAAGTACATTAAGGACAATGCAGACAGGCAGTTGAGACAAGTGGGAGGAATGGTCTCGCTGCTCCATGCAGGCCATTTCCCATCAGCTGGGATTTGATATCCAATGCACAGGGACTGGGAAGGGCTATGATGCAAACAGGCTGTCACACACCCTGCTGGGCAGCTCCGGGAGGGTCCTGGTGTGGCAATTATTTCAGCTGAAAAAGTCACGAAAGAGAGATATGCTGGGAGAATTGCTTATACAGGAGCTCCTGACAGCCCACATGCTAAACAGCTGTTTCCAAATTGCCCCATCACCCCAGCAGTGTTTTGCACAGTTCCTCCCCACCTGGAGTAAAGTCACTCATTTGTTACGATCTGCTTTTAAGGATGCAGGAACCCAGCTGGCATAACCCCAGCATGGCCCATTTGTCATATCTGGGAATTCAGTTTTCAGTCTCTTCACAAAAAAAAAAAAAAAAAGTAATTCCTCCCAGTATTGCAGAAATGTTCCAAGTGAGAAATTCGCCTCTGGAATAGGATGATAGTCCTGGTCAAAATTACAGGAGTCAGCAATTCACCAGGTTGAGAGAATCCCAGAATGGTTTGGGTTGGAAGAAACCTTAAAGTTCATCCTGTCACTGAAACAGCAGGAAAAACAAAACCTTTCGAACAATTTTTAGTGTTGGAGAACTCAAGAATTATTTTATTCTGGCCAGGATGATGTTCTGGCCAGGCTGTGCAACAGAAATCATTTCATCCACACATTGGGTTGTGCAAAGAGAATAATTCCATCACATGTCACTTTTCTAGATTTTTCACATACTTATACAGTGAAAACTCAGAGAAATTCATTGGTTCAATGTTTATTGGTCCCAAGTTACACAGTTCTTAGAATTTGGTTTCCTAGTGGTTATTGATCTCTTCACCTGCGATGCTAATTAGGTCCTCATTCTTCTCTTATGATCTTTTCCCAGACCAAGTGTCTCCAACACACCAGGAAGGATGTTCAGACGCTGATGTTCATTAATGGTTCTTATCTCTTGTGCATCCTCTGGCGGTTCTCAGTCCCTTGAGATGTTAAGCTTATCAGGCCTTGCCCAGGGAACAGTCTCTTGAAAAGAAACTTCCATTCCCTTCCTGGGCAAAGATGAACAAAACCACTGACTAAAGTTAATTAAAAAATTTAGAAGTTGTATCATTTCCAACAATCCTGTTCCACCCCCTGCCATGGGCACACCTTCTACTAGACCAAGTTGCTCCAAGCCCCATGCAATGTGGCCTGGGTGACTTCCAGGGATGGGGCAGCCACAGCTTCTCTGGGAAACCTGTGCCAGGACTTCAACCACCCTTACAGCCAATAATTCCTTCCCGCTATCCCATCTAATTCTACAAAAATCTCCGATCAGAGTGACGGGACCAGAGACACAGCCTCAGATCAGGTTATAATAAAACACAGTCCAGCTGTTCAGGGGAAACAAAATCCTTCTCTCACCTCTCCTCTCTTCCTTTTCAGACACCTATAACCACATTTTGCCCTTCTGCCAATGCTGCACCCTTCCTGCTGGGCTCTGCCAGCTGTGCCTCCATAACCCCCTCCAGAGCTCCCCCGCCAGCCTGGATCCCAGAGAGGAAAAGCCTCACACGACCCTTCCGCAGGCTGCCGGGGCTGGCAGACGGCGGAGCCCCGGCCCCAGGCAGGGCTGGGGAGCCATGAACCCCCCGTATCCCACGGGGGCTGAGCCCCGAGAGGGGCCGGCCTGGGCCTGGGGCGGGCAGCCCGGAGGGGGCAGCGGGGCCGTGTCGCCCCCGTGCTCACACTCTGGGCTCTATTGAGAGGCTGCAGCCTCGCAGGCCGCACGGACGACCTGTAAGGACCTCCGCAGCCTGCGGACCCGGATGGCTCGGCCGCGGCCCGGAGCCCTTGGACAGCGGCCCCCCGCGCCCGGCGTGCCCCGGCGGCGCCCGGACACGGCCGAGCCCTTCCCGGCGCGGCCCGATCCCCGCGGGGCATCGTGGCCGCCTCCGCCAGGGGGCGCCGCGCCCCACGCCGCTGAGGGGCGGGGCGGGACACCGACGTGTGAGCGGCAGGGTCGTGGGCCAATCACAGCAGGGAACTGGGCAAAGGCGTGGCCGCAGCGCTTGGGTGGGCGGTGCTAAGGGCGCGGCCCCCGAAGGCGGAGCAAAGGGCAGGGGAACTCTTGGGGGACGGGAGCTAGCGTTGACTGACGTCCAGATGAACCAATGGGCTTGGCGGTTACCACGCAAGGGCTCGGGCCTACCGGTCGCTCCTCCCCAGGGGCGGCGCCGCGAACCAATGAGAGCGAGAAGCCGGGCCGGCGGGCGGGGCTGCGGGTGGAAGGGGGTCGCCCGCGGGGGCGTGCCCCACCATGAGTGGCAGGTGGTTGGACCAATGGCGCGGGGCCCGCGCGGCGGCGGCGGGGCGGTGGGGCCGGGGCGGCCATGGACCGCGTGAGCAGCACCATGAAGCAGGTGTCCAACCCGCTGCCCAAGGTGCTGAGCCGGCGGGCGGGCGGCGGCGGCCTGGAGGCGGAGCGGGAGAGCTTCGAGCGCGCTCAGGTGCGGGCGGGGCGGGGCCGGGCTGGGCGGGGAGGGGGATGCGAACGCTAACGGCGAGGAAGGGCAGGTGCCGCTTAGGGGGCGGCGCGACGGGAGCGCCCCGCCCGGTAGCTGCAGCGGGTATGGCGGGACGCGGCGGTGCCGAGCGGGCGGGGCTGCCCAAAGCGGGCGAGAGTTATTTGGGTGGGCGCGCTCGGCCAGGTGAGCCGGGGCGGGGCCAGGCCGAGTCGCGCCGCAGGTTGGCGTCGGCCCGGGGGTGGGCCTTGGGCGGGCGGGCGCGGCCGGCCCCGGCGAGCTGGGTCGGCGCCAGCGGGCAGGGCTGCGCCAGGTAGGTGGGGTAATTGCCAGGAGGGCAGTGGGCCGTCCTGGCGCGACAAGGATGGGGACCCGCCGGACCTCGCGGCCGGCGCCGAACCCGGCCTTGGAGGAGCACCCGGGCACATCAGGGTGCGGTGGCACCCGGGATGCGCCAGCCCGGCAGCGTCTGTTCAGCCTGGCCTCCCCACCACTGGGGCTAGGGAACACACCCGCTGGCCTGAGCTGCCGGGTCTCCAAGCCCAGCCACTGCCGGGCATCATGCCCACGACAGTGCCACCCTGTCCTCGGAACCATCCTGAGCACGCGTAGCCTGTGTCTTCACTAGCTGGAGGGGACATGGAGTGGCTCTTTGGCCAGTGGAGTCAGTCGCCCCACTGGGTTCTGCTCCCGTGTCACTCGGGGACCCCAGGTGTGGACAGCGTCTGCCCCTGCAGGTGGCTCCTGGCAAGAGGCACCAATATGTTGAAAAGCAGACAGAATTTGCTCCTCAGCAGCATCCAGAGTATCAGGATGGGGCCCTTCACTCAGGTTTTAGGTGAAGGATTGATGTCCTGCACAGAGGAAAGGTGGCAGCCAAGCTGGAGGGGCAGTAGGGGAGCTTTGGTGGAAAAAGCTGGTGATCTGGGTAAAGGATGTGCTTGGACCAGCTGGGGATATGCCTGGACAAGGCATGGGGGGAGTGAAGAGAGAGGGATGGCAGCAGAGGGAGCTGGGGACAGCTTGGCCCTTCTCCATGTCCAGGGATGGAAAGTACCAGTGAAGCAGAACTGTCCAGACCTACTGTGGGAGAGGAAGGGAAACTGAGGCAGGAGCAAGGGTAGAAGTGGGACCAGTAGGAGCAGACTTGAATGAGCCCAGAGTGGGAACAACACATGGGAGATGGGTTAGAGATGGAAATAAACCCCAAGGATCATGTCTCAGGGGGTTTTGCGGGAAGAAAACCTACCAGGCCGTGAAGTTGGATGCAGGATCGTGTGCAGGGCTCTGCTCGCCTTCCCGCTCCAGTTACCTCGGACATCAATTATTTACTCCTACTTCTAAAGGTAGGAATGGCACTGGTTTGCTCCTGGAACCTCCTGGCTCCTTGTGTCAGCAACAGCCCCATGGGCCTGGAGCTCTCTCAGCCTCCCCCTGAACTCGTGGTTTCCCGGGAAGGGCCGAGCGGAGAGGGTGGTGGAGCGGCACCACTCCCCAAATCGCTACATGGCCTTGTCCGGCTTTTTCTTCTTCTGCGCTTCAGCTCTGTGCAATTCCCTTTCTAACTCATTTTCTCTCTCTCTCTCTCTCTCTCTCTCTTTTTTTTTTTTCTTTTTTTTTTTCCCATAATTCTCTCTCTCCAGTTTAGAGAACTTGCCAGGCACCCCTTAGGTCTTGGTTGTACAATTTTTGTCCAACTTCTTCTTTCTGAGGTTTTTTTTTAGAGAAACTTTGTGGCTTTGGGGTTTTTTCTTTTTGAAAGTGACTTCTTTTAAGAAAACTTTCATCTGTTAAATGGCTTTAAGATGAAAAATTTCCCTGTGTTTTCAGCATGTACAGACTCCTTCCCTCCCCTCCAATCCTGGCTGTCTCAGGGCAGCAGCACATGCATCACAAAGCCTGTTCTGGGCTAAAAGTGCTGAAACAGGCAGAAAGTGTGTCCAAATGGGCCTTTGGGGAGCCTGAGAAGCACCTGCTTGGGTTGGCAGCACCCAATTTCTGTGGTCTGAGCTCAGTTTGGAAGAACAAGAGCACCCTACAAAGCTGTGGTGGTGGTAGGACATCCTAGTAGTGGGGAGGTCTGGAGGTGGGATGTTCCTGTGGTGGCAGTAAAGTGGTGCTGGAATTGTTCCATGGTGGTGGGATATTCTGGTGGTGAAAAGCTTCCACGGTGGTCATTGCATTGCACAACAACTCTGTCCTGACAACCTCCATCTGTTGGCTTGCAGACAAACAGGAGTAAATTTCCTGGTGGCCTCTCTTCTGCTCCCACAGTTGTGCAAGTATCTCGATTTTCCTGGGAATGCAAATGTGGGAAACCTGAGGACATGCCCAGACAAGGTGTTCCTTTCCTGCTGTTCTTGCTGCCTGCTGAGCAAGAGCAGCTCAGGAAGAACAAGACACAGCCAAGGACTCCTCTATTCCTTTTCTGTCAATGCTGATAGTTTTCATAGGAAGTTGAGCAACAGGGACACCAAATCCTGCAGTTCTGCTGCCATCAGGATGAGCTGGGTGCAGCCCTGCTGTGGGAGTATGAGTGTTGCAATGACTGTTCCCCCTTTGCTGGTCTTTCACGTGGTGATTCACCATTCATCACCTCAACCTCGGCACAAATCTTTGGGCACAGCAAAGGTCACCAACGCAGGAGAAAAAAAAACACTGAAAGTGAAAATTCTGCCATATTTTAAGATAAGTGTTTCACATAGTGTCTGATGTTTGCATCCCCTCCAAGTTCTCCTGGTTGGATTAAGGGGTATGTCCTGGTGCTGGAGCTCTGCAGGGAAGGTCTTCTTTGTTTAGGGTAGTGCTTGGGATCTTCCCTCCTTGGGACCTTCCCTTCCTTTCCTGTGTAATTGTCCACAGCAGACATCCTTGTGCCATGATGGAGCCAAGGACTGAAATTCCTTCTGTGCTTGGCTAGTTGGCAAAGACTGGATGTTCAACAATTGCATGAGCCAAAGTGTTGAGGGTGAAGTCAGAGTTGGAAGGACACAGGACTTCAGCGGGGCAGGGATGATGCTCCAGGGGTGATGTCCCAGGCTCTCCTGCTCCTTCACTCGTGTTTTGGACTGCCGTGGGATATTTACCTTCATTCCCAGCAGGGATATGGCCAGCAGGGCATCAGTGCAGGTGCAACTGCAGACTCCCAGAGGTGGTACATGACATTCCCAAGCAAAGCAGCAGCTGACTCCTGGAAGGCTGAAGGTATGGAAAGATCCTTACACAGCTCAGCTCTTCCTGCACCAACTTGTTCCTTCTTTTTGTAAACCCATCACTGGATCAAGCAAAAATGCTCAGACATCAAAACTGAGGGAAGTGCCCTTGAAGTTGTAGCAGGACATGCCCTGATCTTTAGTCCTTGTCCCTGCCCTGTGGGTTTTGGGTGGAAGGGAGGCAGCATATTGTGGTGGTGTGTTGTCATCTCCTGGGCTGCAAAGTCACCAAATAATTCTCTTGTGTCTTCCATCCTGAGCACTGCTCCAGTGCCCAGCTGTGCTCCATCAGGAGCTATCATGTCCCACACCACTGCAGGCTGCCCTGTCCTGAGTCCGTGCTGTGTCCCAGGGATGCGGACATGAGGTGGAGACAGTGCCTGGGGCTGTGCAGGAGCTACAGAAATTCCATGTTTGTTTCCCAGAGCTCATGGCTGCTGGGGCTTCATACCAGCCAATGAGGCTGCATGCCCAGCATGGTCCCTGCCACAGGGACAATTCCAAGGGTAGTCCATCCTGACAAGGGTGGGCGTTGGGAGGAGACACTTCTTTAAAATTCCTGCAGAAAATCTAAAAAAACTTACATTTTAGGTTCTTTGGCTGCAGTTTTTTTGGGGTTTTTTTTGTTTTTGTTTTTGTTTGTTTTGTTTTTTTGTTGTTGTTGTTTTTGTTTGTTTTGTTTGTTTGGCTTTTTTTTTTTTTTTTTTTTTTTTCTGGGAAATTCAGGGAGTAGCAAAGGGGAACAGGGACCACTTGGACTGCCCACAGCTGCCACTACCTCTGGCACATTTACACAATGGGTCCTTAGGACTGTGTGCAACAATAAAAGCCATTCATGACTCAGAAATTACCCTGCAAAGACCTATTTGCAGCAGAAGGTGATTGCTGGCTACGTCTCTACTCCTGCCATCAGAGTCCCCAGGATGGTGCTGGGGATATCAGACCCTCCTGCTAAGGATTTCCCAGTGGGAAGGTGTGGCATTTTCATGTCAGGGAGATGCAGAACTCTGAATGCAGCTGATGCCACATCTCTGGAAGGTTTTAATGTCCTTAGTATCCATGAGCCATCCCTCAGGGGCTGCAAAGCTGTTTTACTTCCTACCTTGCTGTTGGAGGAGCCTTCTCTAACACCAGGTGCAGAGAGATGGTGCAAAAGAAAAAGTATCAGGTGCAAATGAAATTGATTTTTTTTTTCTACCTCAGTGTCATTTAATAAATTCTTTTGATATGGGAACCCAACTTTTTCACAGCCAAATACAGGTTAAAAGCAGCTTTGTGCACATCCTGTCCCTACAATGGACTGTGTCACTTCTGGGCCACCATCACAGCCCCATTAATGCAATTAATCCTTTTCTCCCATCATTTTTATAAGTTGGAATATGGTCCTGTGTCTTCCAGACACAGCAACCCAGCTGATTTCAGATCAGACCCAGCTCGGTCCAACTCACAGTTGCAAAGGAAATACCATTTACTACTGAAAAAAACCCATTTTTTGTGGTTCAGATGCTGCAGCCACCAGCAGCTTTGCCAAGACATTCAGTTCTTACACAGGAAATGAGGCTCCTTTCTAAGCACCAGAGTGGGGCTATATATATACAGCCTCTCTGAACAAAGATATTTAAAGAAACATATTGACACTAGCAAGAACAGGAAAAAATAGCTCCTGGCTGTGGGGAGCGAGGGCTGACGGCAGCTGAGCCCATCCTGGGGGAGTAGGTGGTACAGGGGATTAATTCATGGCCCTTTCATCTCCAGGAAAAGGAGCTCCTGGGTTTGGTGCTGTGTGAACCCCCATGCTTTTGGTCTCCTGGCTTTTACTAGGAACTAGAGATGCTGGGGATTGAATGCAAGCTTCAGCAGTGAGGTAATGAGTCATCTCTTTTCAGAGAGTCCCTCTTAGAAACTTATTTCCATCCCCAGGGAATGAAAATCGTTTGCCGCTACCAGATATGGGGCTGCTTTTCTCGTTAGTGCACGCAGGGATGGAGGGGTTTAGGAGTTTTTTTTAGATATAGAAACACCTATTTTAGATGCAGAAATATCTGAGTTTTTTAATGAGGACTCCAGAATGGAGTGGACTCCAGGATGGAATGGACTCCAGAAGCAGCTAAGCCTCAGGAGGATGAATAGATTTGGTGCTGAAAGTACTGCCACCAAGTCCAGGAGCTTCTGTAGCTGGGAAAACATGATAGTTTTGGACCACCAAGAGGCAAGGGGGAACCTTGCCCTGAATTAGACCAGAGGCTGAGTGGGAAGACAGGGATGCTGGGGGATGTTGCTGCCCCAAAAACCCCTTTCCCTCTCACTCAGTATGTACTTCCCCACCAAGGATGTCCTGTCCTAGGGGTGCAGGTGGGTTCTTGCCCTCTGAAATTTATCCAGTTTAACTCCATCCATCTGCAGAGCTGAGGAGAAACAGCCAGGAAAGCAGGGTTCTCACTAAATTCCCCATCAGAGGACTCTGGACTGAGTGTGGTCTCCTCTGCTGCCCCTGGCCATGACCCAAGTCCAGCGAAAACAGTCAGGAAGGGCATGTGGGATGTGGGCACCTGTCATGAGGAGGGGGTGACTCATCCCAGCTTTGCTCTCCCAGAAGAAAAAAACCTCTGGACAGGGGCTGGAGCTGCAGGAGGGACCATTTTGGCGGAAAGACTGAGAATCCAAGGATGGGGAGAAGGTGCCCATTGCAGCCCATTGCATCATCCCATGTACGTGACATGCAGTCAGGATGAGCATCGCCTGCTCCAGCACTGTCCGGCACAGAGTGCAGAGTGAGCTCCAGCACCTGGATTCTGTGCTCAGCCTCATCCCATCACCTGCTCCAGCACTGTCTGGCACATGGCACTGCAGCACAAGCCCCAGCACCTGGATTCTCTTCCCATCCTCACCCATCACCCGCTGCTGGCTCTGTACCCTCTGGACCTGGGACAGGGGGTCAGCAGCCGGGGGTCATACAGCAGCATGAGGGCTGGAGGAAGGGCTGGATCTTGGCCCTCATGCCTGCCACCAGCTTGGCTGATTTATTTTGCAGCCACCAAGTAAGAAAACTTCCTGGGGACAGCCTGTTCCCCGAGTGACAGCAGAAATAGGCAGCACAGCCAATGTTTTAGCCCGGATGTGCAAGTCCAGCCCACAGCTGGACTAATTATACATTGTATGCTGCTCTGGGCTAATGACAGGGCAGGGTAAATGATCCCAGTCCACAGTAGAAAGGTGAATTATTCTCTCAAAGGCGTACACAGACACTGAATAGTTTATTATGGACTCACCAAGAGGATTGGGTTGGAAGGCACCTCTAAAGTTTAGCTTGTTTTACTTCCTGCCATGGTGCTCCAAGAGGAGAGACCAGGTTGCTCCAAGCCCTGTCCAGCCTGGCTTTGGACAATTCCAGGAATTGAAATCGAGCTGTTCGAGCGAGTCCAGAGGAGGCCACAAAGATGTGCTTGGGCCTGGAGCCCCTCTGCTCTGGAGACAGGCTGAGACAGATGAGGGTGTTCACCTTGAGAAAAGAAGACTCTAGGGAGACGTTAGAGCCCCTATAGTGCCTAAAGGGGCTCCAGGAAAGCTGGAGAGGGACTTCAGAGAAGGGGCTGGAGTGACAGGACAAGGGGGAATGGCTTCAGATTGACAGTGGATAGATACGGGATGCTGGGAAGAATTCCTGGCTGTGAGGGTGGTGAGGCCTTGGCACAGGTTGCCCAGAGAAGCTGTGTCTGCCCCATCCCTGGAAGCGTCTGAGGCCAAGTTGGATGGGGCTTGGAGCACCCTGGTCTTCCTTCTAGTGGAAGGTGTCCCTGCCCATAGTAGGGGGTAGAACTGGGTGATCTCTAAGGTCCTTTCCAACCCAAACCACTCCAGTATTATGTGCTGTGCAAGCTTTCCTTGTGCTTTTTAGGCCCACTGGGCCTAAATGACTGCTGAGATCTCCCCACTGATGCCATCCCATGTTTTCTGCGCTCTTAAGAGGAGAGGGGACAATTCCTGGGTTTCCCTGTGGTTCTGGCGCAAGCACCTTGCAACACAGTTTGCACTTACTAAACCCTGTATTCTTGTTCACTTCCACATGAACATGGTCACTGGAAAAAATATTTTCCAACCAGCATCTACTAATTCAAATAAAGCACGATGCCACAGTCTCTCTTGAGAGTGCTGAGCTGCTCACATCCGTCTTTTATTCCAATAAAAGAGACAAATGGTAACAATAAGCAGCAAGTCTCCAGCCTGGCCCTGGCAAAAGAAGCCACTTCTCCCAAAAGATCCCTTTCTCTGATGGAAGTTTCCTCATTCCTGCATGGCAAGCACTTGGCACAACAGGACTAAACACCCACCCAGGAAGGGCACAGGCTAATAGTGTTCAACTGGGATTTAGTGTCATCACACAAAGCTGGCTACCAGTCAGACTAGGTAAAAATATAATCTAAAATTATGGAAGTCTTGGAATAAAGTAGCCACAGCTCAGCAGGGTTTTATTAGTTTGCTCCACTGCCAAGCAACAAAGGATCTTCCTCACTTCAAGACTCGAGTATGGCACATTGGGGCAACCCCAGGTCCCCTTGAACAGTACTTTTATGGCCAAACCATCAAACCAGCCTGGCAACCTCCCTATGAGCTGACTAGAGCAACTCAGGAGCTGCCTGATTCTTCAGTCTACAATGTTCCCAGCCACTGGACTGGTATTTTCTGCACTGGTGGGAACAAAGGCACCTTTTTGTTGGAGCACCAAACCGGCACAACCAAGGGGCAGGAGGGGATCGGTGAGTGAGTGCCGAGCACTGTGGAGGGCACAGGCTCCAGGACAAAGCCGATGGACATTCCCAGCCCAGCCCATGGTGGGGACTGACACCCTGTGTTGGTCTGAAGATGTTGTTGGAAGCTGTGGCCAGGGTCTGATTCTGCAGCAGATACAGAGCTGATCCCATCCTCATCACACAACACCAGCCACAACCAACCCTTAGGACATGCTCTCCATTGGTGTGAGGCTTGGCAAGCTGGAGAAGTGTCCCACCAAAGAAGGGACTGAGATTCCGCAGTTACAAAAGGCAGCTCCATGTGCTAAGAGACTGTTCTAAAACATTGGGGTTAGGCTGAAGGGTCTTTAAAGATCATCTGGTCCCAGTCCCCTGCCATGGGCAGAGACATCTTTCTCTAGGATCAGGCACCTGGGCACAGGAGGGCTCTGTTTAACTCCTGAAAAGAGCAATTGGCATCTTCAGCACAAGCCAGATACGACCCTCACATCCCCAGCATGATCCTGGTGAAGTCACAGTTCATCCACAACCTCTGCATCCCACCTCTAAATGAACTAAATGCAACCTCTGCATCCCACTGAATAAATAATGGATCAGCACTCTGGCATCTACATGGGCTTGGCAAGAGTCACACCAGTGTTGGCCCTCACCTTGCTGATCCATGGGCATCACAGAATCCTTTGGATTGGGAAACACCTCCAAGGTCATTGAGCCCAGCCTGTGACTGATTCCCACTTTGTCACCCAGCCCAGAGCTCTGCATGCCATGTCCAGTCATTCCTTAGATACCTCCAGGGATGGGGACTCCACCACCTCTCTGGGAAGCCCTTTACAATGCTGGACAATGCTTTCCATGAAGAAATTCCTTCTGATGTCCAACCTGAACCTCCCCTGGTTTAGCTTGAGGCAGTGCCCTCTTGTCCCATCTATTGTCTTTCTCATCCTGAACCGTGGTTACCAAGTGTGCCAACTTTAGGTTGCTCCGTATGGACTACCCAGTCCAGCTCTACAACCCTTGGTGCTGCTCAGGAGTAAAGTCCCACAGCACCAATTAGTGGTGTGAGGAGATCTTCTGAGGTCTTAAGGGAATGCTGAAGTAGTGGCAGAGGAAGACTTCGACTTTCTGGGTGTTGAAGAAGTCAGTGTAGAAGCTGGGAATGGCTGTGCCAGAAGAGATGCTTCTTCTGCACTAAGTCAGTGAAACCACTGAAGAACTCATCTCTTCTGGTGGTGCTGTTCCCAGTCCCAAAACACCTGATGGTGTTTTTCCAGCCAGGAATGTTTTGTGCACTTCACTAATGGGAATGAAATGTTCCAACAGTGTGCAAGGTTTGGCTGCTTCTGCAGAGGTAAATACTTGTCTGGAGAGGGCAAAGGTGAGTATTCTGAGTTTGCTGAATTTTATGATCACCTGGAACTCACACAGTCCATCCTGTCCTGCTGAGATTCATGGAGCAGGTGTTGGGTGAGGCTGTTAACCCTTTCAGCAGCCTGGGGAAAGGGGAGATGCGTTTTGGTGAAGTTCCTTCCACCTTGTGGTCCCAGGGGACACTCCATGCTTCGGTCCTGATCACCATGGTACCTTTGATCCTCCCCAGAATTGTGTTGAGGTGATGGATGGGGCCAGTCCTAGACCTTCTCACCCAGGAGGGGTGGGAGGTGGTGGGGTGCCTTGGGACACGGCACAGACAACATTTTGGTGGGTGGGATCCAGCCTGGAATTTCTGCTGTGCCCCACAACTTTCCTTCCTTGGGGACGCCTCAAAAGGTGGCTTGAGCAAGACCCTCTCCCTGGCTTTACCCATGTCCTCAACGGAAGGGCAAACTGCTCCCTTGTTTGTTTTCCTAGCTCTTTCAGTCCCACTCCAGCTCTTTTTATAGCTCGGGAAGAGTGCCTTGAGTTTCTGAGTTGTCTTGGAGGCCAAGCACACAGGGAGGAGTCACAGCTAGAAATAGGGCTGCTCTCTGCTCCTGCATTCCAGAATTTTTATTTTTTTAGCTGAAATGTCCAAATTTGAAGAGTTCCATTGCCACAGGCACAGAACTGGGAACCATCCACATTTTTTCCATTCACATTGGATCCTCTTTCTCCTTTGCCTTATTTCCAGTGCCCTCACACCAACCACTGATTCCCCCTCGGGATTATTTTCCCAGCAAATGGGGTCTGTCATCCCTGCCTGTGTTTTCTTTAACCTACAGATTTCACCCCTCAATACAGCTGGTTTGGCAGGAGAACTCCTGAGGAATTAGTAGTGTCTGGGGGATGAAGGAGCAATCAGGTACCAGCCAAAGCTTCTGAGCAAAGAGCTCAGACAAAGAGCTCAGACTAAATATCCAGCAATTTCTGCCTACAGGGAGGGAAGCAAAGCTTTGGCAGCAGCATAGACACAAATAAACCAGAGAAAGGAAAGAGTAGAAATTGTTGGACAAAACCTGTGGTTTCCAGCCCATTATTATCTGGGATTTTTGTTGTGGTGCTATGCTGGGGCAGAGGCATGTGGACAGAGCTGTTCCTGGCACAGCATCCACAGCATGCTGGGGTCGGCTCCTCTCTCCCATAGGAGCAGGGTATCATTAACTGTGTCACATCTAGACTTTTCCATTAATCCCTTAATACCTGGATACCATTGTGGGGCATACCCTAGCTGCAGTCTCCCCTCTGAGAGTTTTTTTAGCACAGAACCACTTTGGGTTCTGCCCCTGCTGCCCCTTGTCTGTCAGCCTCCAGAGTGCCATGTGTGTGCACCAGCATCTCTGTGAGCTGGGAATGGGATATGCCAGGGAAAAATAGATCTGGGGTCAAATCTGAACCAATCTTTCTTCTAATCAGCCATCACATGGAAATTACGATTAGCCTGTGTCCCTGTTAGATCTTTTATCATTTTAACCCTTTTCCCTCCTTTTCTGCAGCATTCACTAACTCTGGGAGTAGTTGCAATCCAACTTCTCTTCCCATCAGCAGGAAAAATAAATTTTTCACATGGTGGGAATGCTAAGAACTATGGATTCCTATCAGAGGGGTGAAGTCACACCCTTTCATTGAATAATAAGCAAATTTTGGGTACCCATTCCCAGCAACTCCAAGAGATTCTTTCTTTCCAGCTGCAGCAGGAAGTGCTGTGATTTCTGCTTGGGGAAATAGCAAGCATCTTATGATCAGGGTATGTAGCCATGGTTGAGGTCTTCTCCTTCTTCCCCTGGGTGTTTTCATCTTTCCCAGCCCTGGAGGGTAAGGATGGTGCTCAGCTCCTTCCACAGCAATCCCCAGCTGATCCCACAGTCTGGGTGTTTCAGGACCTGAATGTTTGTTTCTCCCCTCCAGATGTTCCTGGTCCTGTGATTAGGTTCAATATGCTCTTCCAGAAAGAAACAGCATTTGGAAATTCCCACCAATTGTCCCCACATGGATTTGTTTCTCTGCTTCACCAGGGTACAGCAGAGGAGCTGGTCATGGTGGTTAAGCTGTGCTCAGGGCTCTCTGGGTTGTTTCTGATAATATCATATAGCAGATTTCTTGCACGTTTTTCTTTATTTATCCAAAAATGTGAAAAAGGAAAAAAAAAGGCCTGATTCCCTGAACATCATTGGAACACAAAGGATTTTCTCCACAGAAGAAACTACTGCACTACTGGGTGCAGTTCCCATGGTCCTCGGGTTGCTGCCTGGCTTAGCCTTCCATCACCTTCTCCGAGGCTACTCTGATTCCTGTGGCTTTTGTGTCCCAGGAGCCTTGTCCCTGTGTCACTCCACCCGACCCTGTCACCTCCTGCGCAATATGTCTCTAGCAGGAGGATGTGCTAGGGCTGGGCAGGGGAGTGGGGTGGGGGTATGCAGACCAGCGTGCCCAGCTGGGCTGGGCTGACCTGGCAGTGGCTGACAGCTGCTGAATTGCTGGAAAAGAAGGAAACTGGGTCTGTTTAGTGTCTCTCAGAGCCAATTCCTCGTGTTTGGGTGTCCCGTATGCCCCTCTGCCAGTGTCAGTGGTATTGTGTGTGCTCCTGTGATTTGCATTCAAAAGCAGAGATTTCCCTCCCACATTAAACCCCCTGCTTTCCTGGAACAACATGGAAATCCTGGGCCTGCCCTTCCCTCTGCCCTGATGAACTCTAGGAGGGGCATCCCTGGGGTGCAGAGCCCTTCAGGCACCCCTCTTGCCGCCTTCATCACTGTGTGGAAGATGTATCATTCTGCTCATAGGGCCAGAGGAGGCAGGGAACAGAGTGGCAGGCCACAGCCATCCATGCCCAGCCCATTCCACTGTGGAATTACACATGGGGGATGCCCCCCATGCCATGGGGAACCAGTGGCTCCCAGCACAGGGGGCATCCCCTGCTGCCAGAAAAGCTCCCGATGGCGCTGCTTCTTGTCATCTGTGCTTCTTCCAAGTGCCTCCCATCGGTTTTCCCAATGCTTCCAGTAGGCACAGGCATGTTTTCCACACCCAGAGCTGGGTTTCATGCTCTTAGTGCCCCTCCAGCCTCGGTGCTGGGGCTGGCCAGAGCAGGACAGTGCAACCCTTCTCCTTGGGCTGCGTGAGCCTAAGGGTATGCTGGCAGTGCTCCAGCCAGTGGTGTTTATTTCCACACAAGGAAAATGAGGAAAACAAAATATTTATATGACAGGAAGGGGTTTTGCGGCCTTTTGCATGGAATCATGCCTGCTATTCCCTCCTCAGTCATCTCAGACAGGCGGCAATAACACATGAAACACAGTTTCCTTTGTGTGTCGGGTTTTTTCCACCTCGGGCTCCACCCTGGTCGCAGCAGAGATCCCTGCTCCAGCCCTGCCGGCTTCCCAGGCCCTTCTGACACCCAGGGGGCAGGCAGCTTACCGGGTGCTCTCAGCCAGGCAAAGTTAGGAGGCTGTTGCGGGAGCATCCCCTGTGCAGGAGCAGCCACAGGCACTGGAGAGGTGTTGGATGTGGGAGCAGGGACTCCTAAAAGAGCACAAGGAACGCTTGAACTTGCATAGCAGAGAATCCTGGAATGGTTTGGGTTGAAAGGAACCTTAAAGACCATCTCACTCCACTTCTTGCCATGGGCAGGGACACCTTCCACAAGACCAGGTTGCTCCAAGCTCTACCCAGCCTGGCCTTGGACACTTCCGGGAATGGGGCAGCCACAGCTTCTCTGGGCAATGAGTGGCAGGGCCCCACCACGCTCACAGGGAAGAGTTTCTTCCCAATATCCCATCTATCCCTGCCCTCTGCTAGTGGGAAGCCATTCCCCCTTGTCCTGTCACTTCAAGCCCTTGTCCAAAGTCCTTCTCCAGCTCTCTTGGAGCCCCTTTAGGCAGAGGAAGGGACTCTAAGGTCTCCCTAGAGCCTTCTCTTCTCCAAGTGAACACCTCAAGGTATTCCAGCCTGACTCCAGAGCAGAGGGGCTCCAGCCTTCAAGGTTCACCCCAGGATGGGGTTTCATCCTGGCACTGGTGCATATGAGGGGATGCCAGGCAGGGAATTTACCATGTCATTTTTAGCTGTCATTTGGACACCTATTTGCTCCAACATTTTCCCCTTGGACTGAATTAGGCACCCCGATCCTGCTGGGTCTGCTGGGAGGGAGATCAGCTCTTGGCCCCTCTGCAAACCCGCAGCTCTACAGAGTGCACGGCTCCACAGCCTTTCTGGGAAGCAGCTGTTTGGGACATGGGGAGTTGGATGGGATCTCGGAAGCTGGGTGGGGGGGGCAGAGACCTGGGAATGGCCTCTGGGGCCAAAGCAAGCAGCCAAACCTGTGGAAGCACTAGGAGGAGGCAGCATTGCTGTGAGCCAGCATTGCCTGCTCTTCTCTGACCTCCCCCTGCAACCACACAACACTTAAATAGGAACAAGCTCAGGGCTGGAAACTGTCCCCAGGCTGGAAGTATGTTGCATATTTCCAATAAATACCTTGACTGCTGCCTATTAGCCAGAGGCAGGCACAGCACTCACATCCCCCCCACCACCCCAGCACTGCTGAGGGGGCTGCAGGCAAGGGCTGGGGCTGGCCAGGGGCTGACCTTGTAGGACGTGGTCTGGTGCAGGGAAAACACGTGCTGTGGCATTTCCCAACCTATTGCATCCAGTGGTTTCACTTCAAGCGAGTTGGTTCCTCCTTTGCTACGCATCTGTAACAAACTGCTCACATTTAAGACTTGTGGGAGGTGCTGAGGTTTGTGTGCCTGTACTGGAGCATCCACACAGCCTCCTGCTCCCTTGTCCGGGTTCATGTGGATATAAAGCTCAGGAGAAGGTGTGGGAAGCTACTGGAAGGTGGTTATGGGCTGGGCACTGAGCTGCGTGCCACACTTTGCATTGCCAGGCTCTGCTGCCTCAATTCAAGGGGCAAGCAAAAGCAGATAATTAAAGTGATTCCTCTGATGGGGCAATGGAAGGATCATCTAAGGCAAATGTTTGAAAATTCACAAGGGCCTCACTATGCTTTGGGAGAGGGAAGAAGGCACCCAAGGGCAGATGCTGAATGTGTTCTGTCACTGTGTTTCGTGTGAAGCCTCAGCTCTCCATTTATGAAGTCTCCAGGGCAGAACTTGACAACTTTAAAAGGAAATGAGTGGCAGATGTGTTTTATGGCTTCAAACTGAAAGAGAGGGGGAATGGCTTGGGTATTATAGGTTTGGATTGGGTATTAGGAGGAATTCTTCCTTGCAAGGGTGGTTGCCCAGACAAGCTTTGGCTGCTCCATCCCTGGAAGTGCCCAAGACCAGGTTGGATGCAGCTTGGAGCAGCCTGGGATAGTGGAAAGTGTCCCTACCCATGGCAGGGGTGGAATGAAATGGGCTTTAAGGTCCCTTCCAACCCAAATCCTTCTGGGATTCTATGATTTATCAACCATCTTCTGAGTCACTGGTGACAGTCATCCAGGTATGAAAGGGCAGGAAGTAGAGAAAGGAGGACAAAGTTGGGGGTTGTTGATGGGGGAGTCAGTGGACCCATGGCTGGGGGTAAACATCCCCATGGATGGGGAGAGCTGCTGGGGGCATTGACACCTGTAAACTTTGGGGCTTGCAAGGTGGTGGGTGACATTGGACCTCCAGTCCCTGTGAGCCCAAGGAGCTGTGAGGGTCAGACATGGCAGGATGAGCCAGTTCCCACTGCAGCTGTCTTCTTTGCTGACACTGCTTCCTTCTTCTGGGCATTGGCTCATCTCAGTGGTGTCAGCGTGAGGTGAGAAGGGAGTGACACCACAGCAGAGCAATGTGTGTATGCAAAGGAAGAGCCAGCCTGGGGTTTCTAGGAGGGTTCCCAGATAAACTGCATGTAAGGATGGGGCTGCAGGGGACCCAGGAGACATCTGCAATGAGAAAGTCGTCACATAGAGCTTAAGTGTGCAGGTTTACATGCCACTGCCATGATTCACCTGTGCCAGCCCTTTACCTCCCTCATGGTCGAACATTTCTCCCCCATCTCTAACCTGACCCCACCCTTGTTCAGTTTATCATCATTGTCCTGTGCTGGGACCCCAGAGGTGCAGGCCCAGGGAGGGTCTCAGAAGACACTTGGCTTTTTGGGCTGTCAGCACACATGGCTAGATCATGTCCCATTTGTCACCCACCACAATCCCCCAGTCCTCTACAGGGTCGTCTCCATCCATCCATCCATCCATCCATCCATCCATCCATCCATCCATCCATCCATTTGTGAAATCAGTGATGGTAGAATATGCTGAGTCACTATGGAACCTGCAGTGATGAGAAATGGAATCAGTGGATCCAGGATATGGAAGGCCTGCAAGTAGACACAAGAGGACAACGTTGGGGGCCATTGGTGGGAGTAAATGGCCCCGTGGGCAGAGAGGGATGCTGAGGGTGTTTATCCTCACAGACCTCTGGGGTCCCCACAGACCTCCCTAGTCTGTGCTGGCACAGGGATTGCCCTGGCTCAGGTCCATGATCTTGGCCTTGGCCTGACTGAATCTCATGAGGCTCCCATGGACCCACTGCTCCAGCCTGTCTAGCTCCCTCTGGATGCCCTCCCTTCCCTCCAGCCCATTGATAGCACCACTCAGCTCAGTCTCAACCTTTCTATGGGTTCCCAGCCCTCCACACCAGGTAGGAAACAGGAGTTTCATCTGCCTCTGGTTTAGATGGGGTGGTCTATCTACCTGTCTCCTTGCAACATTGGCAGGAGCTGGAAGCAGCAAGGGGGGAGGATGTTGCTTATCCCACCTCTCTCTTTCCCTCTTGCATTTTTAATCCCGTTGGCATTGTATTGCTGCTCTCTGAGCTCCTACTTAACTTGTAGCAGCCTCACTGAGCTGTGTTCCAGAGGCTGTGTGACTGCTGTAACACCAACAAGGATGGATTGAACAGAGAGCTAAAAATATCAAATGATCGATAATGGCACCATGAACCCGGTGCTTTTTTTTTTTTTTTTGCTTTTTTTTTTTTTTTTTTTAATTAAAGAAAATCTCTATATTGACAGCTCAATCAAGTGGCTTCCTGTAAAGGCAGGAGGGATAATGGAGCTCAGCTCCCTGCCGGACTAGCAGCAGCTTCACCCACACCTCTCTGTCCATGGGCCCTGGGAGCCCTTCTGGATCTCCTGCCTGGGGTGATGTGGAAGGGCGGCTCTCCTCCCTGCTTTACATGCTGGTCCAGTCGTGGTGAGCAGCTGGGGGAGCTTGGTGATGAAATAATCCCTGGCACTCCATGCACAGCCCTGGGCACAGCCACCAGCCTGGCCCTGTGCCTGCTTCAGCCTGATCTGCTTTGTCCTCTCACTTTCACATGTCCAGGAAACTGCGGCATTACAAGGATTTGAAAATGACCTTGAGCTTTTAAGCACTGCTCCCAAGCAGATATTTTTTCCTAAATAAAGATTTGCAAAGGTATTTGGGCATTAGCTGGCAAGGGGGATTTCCAGAAGTGTTGGAGCAGCCAAACACCCTTTAAATCTGCCTCCATGCAGTACAGGGTTGGGGCTGGAAGTAGCTGGCTCACCAGGACTGTGACCATTTGGGGACATTTTTACATCAGCAGTGTCAGCATGAGGGTTTTCCAAAGGCTGTTCATTGATTGATCTCTTTGGAAAATCACAGTGGGCTGAGCCCTGAGGGATTTGGCTGCACTACAGTATCTGAGACAAGAGAAACTGATCACACCTCCAACTCCTGCCAGTACTGTTCCATCCCTGTATCCTGACTAATCCATGATGTGGTGCTGGCAGTGGGAAGCATGCCTGGTGCAGGTCTTGGCTCTGTTTTGGAAACACATGGAGCAGTGCAGGAAAGCCAATCCCTGTTACAGTGTTCTAACATCCCACTCAGAGGAAAAACTCACCTTGCTGTCACCACATTAGTGGCAATGGCTTTTTTCTCCACTAAGTCCCACTATACCAAACACCCCCAGTGCCCAGCATTCACCCCCTGCTCCTAAAATGCAAGCTCCTTGCACAGCCAGTGCTGGTCATCCAGCTCCAAGGACCAGACACCAAACCCAGCCTAACGCAGCATCCACAGCATATTCCCCAAGGGAGTGCTCCAGAGCTGGAAAGCTGCTGGAAAGAACTGAAACCTGAAAAGAACAGACAATAGTTTTCCAAGTGCTTGGTGGTTTTCCCAGTGAACCTGCTGGTCTCCCTAGAGCCCTGAAAATGCCAGGATCCTGGAGCTCCCATGTCAGAACAATGCTTCAGCAGCATTGGGCAGGCGTAAGCCATGGAGCAGGATTAGTTTATTGTGAGCTGGGGAGGTGGGTTTAAACTGCTGCTACACTGGAGGAGCTGGGAAAAAATATCACTCTCCGAGGAAAATTAATTTAGGAGTCTGAATCCAAGGAGTTGGTTGAGAACACAGCCCTGATTTGGTTCCTTCCCTTGGGGAAGACTTGGGAAATACAGAGAGATCAAGAAGGAGCAACAGATATTATTAGTCATCCAGGAGGGAGGCGGCTGCAGAGGAAGAGGGTTTTTAGTGGAGTATTTTTAGACTTGGTAAAATGAACAGAAGGAGAGGAAAAAAGAGGGAAGGAGACCTTTGAAAGGCACATAAATGCTCCCTGGAGCAGCTTGGCCCATGCTTCCCACTCTCATCCTGAGCAGATGAGGCAGAGATTTGCTTCAAAAGAAATCAGAGATGTAAAAAGCAATAAAAGCCAAAGCCTTAGGGAGCATTCTGAGGAGCCTCTCTAGGCTGCAATGACAAAAGGCCACACTTGCTGAGACATTTTACCCAATTCCCATCATTTTAATGAGAGGTGATTGCTGAAATAGAGTTTAAAAGCTGCTTGCAGAGCCCCCAGCAGGTGGGGGAAGATGTTGAATATCTCTTCTTTTTTCATCCATCGTGATCCAGACCACACATCCCATCCTGGAAGCTGGCAGGAGAGTCACAGAGCCGCAGGAGGGTGGAGGGTGCTTCCAGGGTGGAGAAAAGGGACTTGGAGTGAAGCACCCAAGTAGATTTAGTACAGCCAGGGGGAGAGGAGGGATTTGCACCTCTCCAGATCAGACCAGAGGATGATGAATGAATGCCCTCAGAGGACAGGGTGAAGCAAGGAGGTGCCTCCTCCCTGGTTCTCCAGGGAAGCAGCCCTCACTTTGCCTTCCCTATTCCCTGTGGGAAAGGCTCCTTCCTACCCCAGTGGAGGCAGTGCCTGTGATGCCCTGCAGTTGATGCAGCAGCCCCATCAGTACATCCCTCCTAATTCCCTCCATCCCACCTGGAGAGGCTTGCTAGGGCCTCTGCAAGTGCATCCCGAATTGTTCAGATAGGATGCAGCCCTGGAGAGGTTTGCTGGAGCCTGGGATGAAGCCTGGGTTTGCACATCTGACTGGGATACTCTGTGTATCCCCTGCTCTTCATGAGACCACCTGGGAATAACCCAAGAGCACCCTGTGGCTAGGAATGCCTCTTCACCCTTGTATCCTCACAGTGGTGCATAAACTACAGCAAGGAACTCCCTTTCCTTCCACCTCAGTGGATCCCTGAAGTGGTGGGATTTATCCCCATAGGCTGCATCAGCCTTTCTTGAGCCCTGGATTGGTTGGGTGCTGTCATTCCTGCTCGGTGCTTCCAGCTTTCCTGGCTTCTCTGGAAGTGGGGTTTCCCTTTGCTCTGAGGACCCTCCCAAAATTGCTTTTAAGTTAACTTCCAGATTTTCTCCTCAAGCTGCCTTGGCTCTGATTTTTGCCCTCTGGCTGAAGCTCCCCCCATGCTGTGAAGCCAGATGGATTTGGAGCTCTCTGCCTTCACCCCAAGTGCTTCCTGGTGGTGTCCAAACTCTGGACTTCGCTAGCTGGAGCAGCTCAGCCATGAGGAACTACACTGCAGCCTTGGCCTCAAATACTTGGATGTCCTGGCTGTACAGGAGACCCTAGATACCTTGCCCCTCAGCTGAGCACTTTGTTCAAGGGGGGAGCTGGTCTGAAAGCTTGATTTGGAAAAATAAGGTTAATGATGATTAGCGGATTTTAATTTGGGGGATTGAGTAGGGATGCTGGGAGCACAAAGCCTGGTGGGGGGGGGGAGCAGTCTGGCATGGCTGCAAGCAGGTTCCAGTAGCATTACAGCATGTCACCAGTAACTATGAAAAATGTGATGTATCCTGCTTATTATTTTAGAGGTTATTTTCTATGCAGGTGGCATTGTAGAGAAAGTCCCATCCATCCTGTGAATGTGGGAGGGACTGGGTTTAGTCCAGATCCTCTTTGGTTTTGGCTGTGTTCTTTGCATACCTGTCTTAAGGTCTCTTCATGCAAATGAGCCATTAATACTTGATGACCAAGTGCTAATTGCAGCACTGTGGCCTCTGGGAGCTGTGGCTTGGCTTCTTGGTGACTCTGGAGATGGTGTCCTGGAAATTCTGGACTGCACCTCCAGGATATCCTGGGGCAGCAGGCAGCAGCGGTCATGGCACTGAGTTCTGAGCAATGCTAAACCCTGCTAAGGGGGAATCAATTAATTCCAGGATCCCTTTAAGCTGGGGGGAACACTGTGCAGGGGGGTGGGCTGCACAGCAAGGATCCAAGCTCTCACTTTTCATGTTGAGAACACAGCTGGGAGTCACTCGCTGTGGGGCTTCACTGGGGGGAGGGCACAAAACCTGGCCCCATGATGGCACCTGTGACAGGAGCAGGTACCCCCAGTAGGGGCAGGTGCCTGCCCTGATTGCAGAGCATTGATCTGTGCTCACTCCCAGGCTCAGAGCAGCATCCAGACTCTGCTCCCAAAGGAATTTGGCTGCTGCTTGAAAACATCTGCTCTAGCAAAACACATTTAGTCCAGCAAAAAATCTGTGAGCCATGTGCTCCAAGACAAGCAGTGCTGCCGAGCAGCTCTCCATCCCTCTGTCCATCCCTGGGATTTTACAGGGATTTTAAGAACCACCTGAGGAAAACACGACCTGGACTTGGCCCTAAAAGCTTCCCCAAAGCTGAGATGAACTGGGTGATTGTGGAGCTGGGTGTTGGGAGAGTGCAGGAGTGGCAGCGCTCTGTCCCCTTGGGGATGTGGGATCCTGTTATCTCATTAAGAGAGGCCAAGTCACCATCCCAGAGTAAGTGGCTGAGCCGTGACTAGACTGCAGTAATCCCGAGGGATTAGTGTGTTGGATTAGTGTCTTGGCTGGGCTGGCCCCACAGCAGCACTTGGTTCTTCAGGTCCTGAAGCATCTCCTCTGCCAGCAAGCCAAGGGCCCTGGCAGTACTTTGGGGTTGCTTTTAGGAGATTCACTGAGTGATAGAAGAATGGTTTGGGTTTCTTTTGTGCCTTCCCATCAGAAAATATTCCTTGAGTACAAGGAGGAGCTGGGAAATACCAAAGTCCTCCTGCCCGGATGCTTTCCTGTCCCTCGGTGGGGTGGTCATGGTGGTCAATGAGCCATTCCTGCCTGCCCCGGGACCGACCCGAGCCAGGGGCTTGTTACTACACTGGTTTAATTGCTTTTGTTGTTGGAAGCAAGATGCTAGCAGCCGAGTAGGCTCTGGAGCAAGGGAGATCTGTGCAGGTCCCAGACAGACCCACTGGTGTAGTTTCACCCCCCAGGCACAGAGATGGGGCAGGATGTGGGGCAGGGGATGGAGCAGGGGGCTGACAGGGAATGGATGAGGGGGCAGACAAAGGGGTAGGGAGTCTGACAGGGAGTAGGAGAGGGGTCTGGCAGTGGAGTAGAGGGTCAGGCAGTGGGGCAGGGGACGGAGCAGGAGGGTGCAGGAGGTACAAGGAATGGGGCAGGAGTTCGGGTGGGGGTCGTGCAGGGAATGAAGCGGGCATCTAGTAGCAGGGCAGCGGGGCTGGGACGGCTGCGCCGAGGGATGCGAAGCTCCCTACCCCCGAACCCTCCGGCCATCATCCTCTCCTACGCTCTGCCGCTGCCCCGACGCGGGAGCGGCGGGGCTGGGCGGGTGCGGGGGGCGGCACGCCCGGGGGGCGTCCCGCAGAACCGCCCGCCCCCCGAGGACTCCTTTGTTATTCTGGCCGAGCGCCGGGGCCGCTCCTACCGCCTCGGCCGTGCCGCCCTTCGCAGGAGCGCCCCCCTCGCCCCCGCCCGCCCCGCTCCGCCGCCGCTGCCCGGCAGAACCTTCCAGCGCCGCCGCCCCGCGGGGCCGCCGCCATGGGTGCCGCCGCCGCTCCGCGCTGAGCCCGCGCCCGGCGCCCCGAGCCCCCGCCATGGACCTGGGCAAGGTGGTAAGTGCGCGGCCGCGGCCATCCCCCGGGGACCCTCGCGGCCCTCCCGGGCTCGTTGCTGGAATCAGGTTCACATCCAGGCAAACTCCTTCCCGGGGAAGTTCGTTACCCTCGACACCGGCGGTTCCCGGAGGAACATCGCGGGGAGCGGGGATGATTCGTGTGGCAGCGGGACCCGCCGGCGGGTGCGGGGGGCTCGTCTCCGTGGTGATGCGGAGCTCCCCGTGCGGCTGCGGCCGGGGCGGGTTCACTCCTACACGCCCGTGTGAGTCGTCTTCCCCAGTCCCCGGCTCGGCCGGGTTCAGGCCGTGCCACGAACATCCGTGTCCCCACGAGCGTTGGTGTCCCCATGCATCCGTGTCCCCACGAGCACTCGTGTCCCCATGCATCCGTGTCCCCACGAGCACTCGTTTTCCCTTGCATCTGTGTCCCCACGAGCACTCCCCATGCAGCCATGTTGCCATGTCCCCACGAGCACCTGTGTCCCCACATACCTGTATCTCAGGGCACCTGTGTCCCCCTGCCCAGTGCTGCTGTCACAGCTCCTCCGGCCCATGGGGACTGCCCCTCGCCCAGGTAGAAGGAATTAAAACAAGTTTGGGGTGAGAAGTGGATTTTTAGGGACTGTTCCTACAGGGAGCATGTTCACTCCTGCGCTGCTCACCTGGGAACAGGGATTTGGCTTTCCCCGGTGCTCCAGCATGTCCCTCAGATGCAGCATTAAGCCCACGTGGTCATGGCTGCTCTTGGCACCATTGCAAGATCCAGACATCCTGGGGGGATAAGGGGAGAGGGATGCCCCATCCTGCTCCTGGGAGTTGCCAGGAGCATTGCAAGGAACAATTTCCACTTACACTAGATCTGAGCTTAATTTCAGAATATCCTGCTAGGACAGTAAGAGCTGCTGTGTTCCTGCTGGGGTGATGCTTCCCAAGAAAGGTGGGTCCTGGGTGGCAGTTGATCATAGAAATGCACATCTGGATGAGCTCCTTGCATCTGCTCCCCAAATCCTTCATCCTCATTCCTTTATCTCTTCCTGTTCCAAAAAATGCCTAAATATTTGCATCTGCTGGAAGCAGAAGACTCTGGTCAGCATGACTGGGAATGTTTCAGGAATGTTTGAAGGTGGTGGTAGACCTTCCTGGACTGCTGACCTTGTCAGACACGGCCACACTCCCTCCCCAGACAGAAATTACCACTGCTGGAAGAGATTATCCTTGCATAAAGTCCCCACTTAAAATTAAAAGCCTGGCTATTGGGGCAGCTCATGGGAAAGGCTCTGGCCGCAGCCGAGCCAGCTGGGCATGGATTGACTGCCCTGAGCAGTAGTTAAGTGAGAAGAGTAATGAGCAGATGTGCATGTTTTAATGGAGGGATGTGTATCCCGCTGGATTTCTGCCTCTCCTCAGCTACAGCCCCCTGTGATGGGCTCTGGTTGTGCTCTGGAGTTGGAAGTGCCAGGCAGCAGCAGCCTGGGCTCTGAACTTTACAGCTTCCCCAGCTGGTCCCTGTGAGGTCTGGATTTTGTAACCTGCTTTTTGCCAACTGTTCTCCCCAAAATGTCTTCTTACCATAATTTTTTCCTCTAAGGTTTATCTGTGTATTGGAAAAGTCCACATTCCTTAAACTGGATTTTAAAATTCCTTGTCCAAGTAATTAAACTGCTTAAGTCTTTTATGGCTGGAGGAAGCCAGTTGCCCAGCACTCCACGTACTGGTTCCTTGTGATGCGATCACTGCAGTAAACTCTTGTTTCTGGGAGCCAAACTCTCCCTGTGATCATTCCAGCTCTCCCCTGCTGGCATTGAGTGTCTCACTGGAGCCCTTGGGATCCACCACAGAATGGTTAGCTGGTTGTCTTCCGTCTTTCCTTTGCCTTGAAGGTGGAGGAGCAATTGGATCACACTGTCTCATCCTACCCCATCTCTCCTGATGGTGTGGAACTTGGAATTTTCACTGGAGGCTCTGGAAGAGCCAATGGTGGGTCAAGTCCTTGCACACATAGCTCATGGGTGCATCCTCCTATGGATCCCAACCTCTGCTACCCTCAGGAGGAGCTGGGAGCTGGTGGAGTGGGCTGTCCAGGCACACTCCAAATGGACATAATGGACATCCTACAACTTTATTTTGGTTTTGCTACTGGGATGGCAGTGCTCCAGCTCTCAAGGCAAAGGCATGCTGGAAATTGGGTGTCAGCTTCCAGCCTCACATGTCTTCTTGTGGTCAGAGACCTCTGAAACTCACACCACCACTCCATTTCCTGGCCTAGGTGTTTTTTTCCCAGGAAACCCCAGCTGTGCTGGAAGAGCTCCATAACAATCCTCTATCAGTCATTGCTGAGTGCCGGAGGGGCCGGTGGTGGTGTCAATGTGAAGTCATCATTCTCCTGGCCTCAGGAAAGCAGACCTGGAGGCAGCAATGCCAGATCAAGGTCTCTGCCAAAAAGAGCATCGTGGTGATGCCATTGGATTCCAGTGTGGCTCACGGAGTTTATTGCCATCTTCTCGGTGACTCTGTTTCAGGATGTTCCATGTGCAGGCTATGGGACAAGGTGACCCCAAACACCTGCACTGGTATCACTTGGGGTTCAGGGCTATCTCTGAACACTTCTTCCTGCTGTCATCTGGGTTCTCCTCCTGCTGTCATCTGTGCTGGTGGCATCAGCATCTCCTCCTGGAGAGGGACATCTGAAGCCACCACCACTGGGAGTGACCCCAGTGGATGCAGTGAGGTTTTGGGATCTCTGTCACTGAAATATGTTGTTTGTTTAAGGAAAATGGTTGTTTTTATGGCCCAAGCAGTGGGAAATCTGAGACTTGTGTCATTTTGGGAACTATTCTCATCTCGAAGGAGCAGGAGGTAAGAAGAGCAGCAGCATCTTCTGGGATATGCTCACACAGCCTGGACAAGGAGCTTCATCCCCAGAGCAGCTCCGGGATGTAGCCAGCCAGGAGAGGAGCACTTGCTTTACAAACTCATGGATTCAGCATCAGATGCAGCCAAATAGCCTGGATTAAGTGGTGGGAAGGTATTTTTCACATCTCCTGACTCCCTGCGCCCAAGAAGCCTATAGGACTGAGTGGAAAGGCAGGTTGAGCATCCCCCTGTCCAATACGTAGAAATATATCCCTGGGTTTTACATCCCATGTGACCAGCCAGGCCTGCCAGCATTGCTTTCCTGCCTTCCTGCCTCCTTTTCCCTCCAGCTGCTGGTAGGCACAAAGCCAGGCTTGTTTCCTGCTCCTGCTGCTGCTGGCAGGCCACAGGTGCCCAGCACCTGTGTCCCCAGGAGCTCTCACCAGTCCTCAGTGGAGCATTGACTACCCCAGGTGTTACCCAGCTGGCTTTGTTCCAGGATTTTGCTGGACAAAACCATTCCTTGAGCCCCTAGAGGCTGGGATTTTGACATTAGCTGCTGAAGGTGGGTGATGTTTTAAAGAGATTCAAAGAATTCACAGAATCACTGGGTTGGAAGAGACCTTCAAGATCATCGAATCCAACCCAGCCCAAACACCTCAACTAAACCCTGGCACCCAGTGCCACATCCAAGCTTTTTTAAACACACCCAGGGATGGTGACTCCACCACCTCTCTGGGCAAGACATTCCAGTACTTTATCACTCTTTCCAAACAAAACTTTTCCCTAATATCCAACCTGTATTTGCCTTGGTGCAGCTTAAGATGTGCCCTTGGAAGAGTTCGCCTGCCGCCCATGTTCTACACACCCTCCAGAGCCTGAGCCAAGCTTTGCTTTACTGGGATTTGCATTTTAATTAAGCCCATGGATTTTTCTTCCAGGCTTGTTGTAGTCAAGTCTTCCTGCTCGCTCCCTTCTCTGAAGCTCCTGCGTCTGCAGGGCTTGTGAGCAGTTTTCCAGAGGTATGCTCCATTCCGGCTCTCCATTTATAGAAAGGAATTAAGGAGAAATGAGGGAGCATTACTAAGAGGATTTGCACTGTGACTTACTCAGTTTGTCCAAATAATTTGCAGTAGCTCTGGATTCTTTAATCAACACTCATTTCCTTCTGGAAATGAAAGAAGCAGGAAGGCGTTGTGCTGCTCCTGAGCCAAGCTTGGCTCTTTGCCTCCAAATGGGAAACTTTGCATTCAGAGAGTGATCTGGGGAGAACTGGTGGGGAGTGAGGGTGTGTGTGGCAGAGGGAAGTGTGTGTCAGGGCTCAGAAAGCCTCTGTCATCCTGACCTTCTTCCTCCATGCAGTTTTGGCTTTCTCTGTCTGGAGCCTGCAGACACATGCCCGGAGAGGTGACATGAGACCTGGTCCATGGGTCACCCCAGTGCAGAGCTGTTGATGGCTCTGCCCTGGTGTGGGATCTCCATGTGAGAAGGTCTGGGCTGGATCAGGGGTTGGGAATTCCCAAGGGACAAAGCTATGGCAACCTGTCAAGCCACATGGTGGCCTGTCAGGCAGTAGACCTTCCACATGTTTCTGGGAATCTCCTTGATGTTGCAGAGGCAGGAAAAAACTATTGGAAAGATGTCATTGTTCAGGGATAGAGATCCCCAGACTGCTCCTCTCCCAAATGGCCTGTGCCTTTCCATGCACACGTTGGTCGGGTTTCCTCACCCTGCTCAAGTGGCCCTTGGAAAGTTAACAGTGCTTGCAGCATTCCCTTGCATCTTTCCCAGCCCCAATGTCCTTCCCAGCCTGGCAGAGCCCCGTGTGCAGCCCTGCCCCAGGTCTTGCTCCAGTGAGCTCAATCCTGGCCCTGTGGCTCTTCAGGGCTGACCGGATGGCAGTGTCACCCTCACACCTCTCCTTGTGCAATAGACCCCTCTGGACTCTCGTCTCGCTTCCTACCTGGCCCGTTGCACAAGAGGAAACTCCAGGGTTTCCTGTCCCAGCAGCAGGGTGGGGCGTGGGGCTGCCCCATGTCCCCGATGTCCCCTGCCCTGTTCACTAAACTGGCGCGGGGCCAGCAGTGCTGCCCAAATGTGTCCTGGTGGGTCAGAAGTCGCCCTCATAGGTTGGAAGCTCATAATTAAATTAAAATTCCGTCAGCTGCAGGTGTGGGATGGTGGTGGGGAGCGGCATCTCTGAGTCAGGGTAAAAGACCCTCTGTGGGGAAGGGGTCTGGGCTTGCTGTCCAGGCAGCCCCAAATTTCCCTCTGCTCTGACCCAATTTTGCAGCCAAATCACCCTCCCTGACCCCGCTTGTCCCCCAGAGGTGACAATTCTAGCCTTGGTCTCCTGCTGGTGCTCTGTGCTCCGCCAGTTTGCTGATGTGGGCGCTGCCAGAGACACTGATACGGCAATTTGGGCATATCCCAAGTGGCTCTGGGGATGGGACCCCTGCCCTGCACTCCTGGGGATGCAGTGTGAAAGCAGGGTGTCCACAGCTACACCCAGAAAGTGAGATCCAGCTTTTCCTTGGAAACCTTTCTGCCTTCCAGACAGATGTGTGCTTCAAATGGAGTTGAGGAACTTGGGGATGGAAGCTCCAGCTGGTCCCAGGGGACCTGTGTGGAACCAGCAGCTGCCAGCCCCCATCACCCTCCCACTGTGTCTCCTCACTCTTGGAGGTCACTGGGGCTTCGTTGGTTGGAAAACAGTGTCCTTGCTTTGGTGGGAAAAGCTGGCACAAAAGAGCATTTAAACTGGGAGCTCCATTTCTAGCTTTCCCAAGGATGCAGCACAGCTTCCCTCCGGGGACCAGCCCTGTTCTGGTCGTTCAAGAACAGCAGGAGCAGCTTTGGGAAAGTGGGGCCTACATCCCGCCTCTGGGTATGACCTTCTGCTGCCCAGCTCTGGCTTTGCATTTGGCTTGTTCCTTGTGGTCCAGGGCTCCATTCTTAGGTGGAATGTGCATTTAAATGCTGATCCTGGCACTTCTCACCATGCCGGCTGGTTCTTCACAGCTGTCCTGACAGTCTTGGGAGCTTTGGGGCTGAAGATTGGGATTTTGAATGAGGACAAGCTGCCCCTGGAGCTGGATCCATGACATATGTCACAGATGGATGTTTGGATGCAGGCATCCTGCTCCAGGCCTCTAGGACATGGGCATCCCTCTCCAGACTGGCAGAGGCACCTTCCAAAGCATTTTTTAATGCTGAACTTAATTTTATGGTTTTCCTGACAAGGGGCTGTGGCTTCTGAGGCAGGCAGAACTGCAGAGCTGGCTCTCACTCTTGTCCTCATGTGCTGGGAACCTGTTGCCTTCATCCAGCCCCTCAGGAGGGGATGGATGGGTCTCTCCACTGCTGGTGTTCCTTTCAGCTCTCCTTAAAAAACCAAGCTGAGATCCAGGTTCTGCTCCAGGTGCCTGGGATGGGTGTCTTGCAACTGGGTCCCCTGACACTTCAACATGAGCCTACAGCATCATGCTGATGACCTCCCATGGTCCTTACTGGTCACCTCCATGGTCATCACACAGAGCCCATAGGGAGGGGGCTGCAAACACCATAGAGCAGTGGCATCCCTGCAGCAGAACTGGAACATCTGGACACAGTTTCAGCTGAGGGGGCGCTTGGCTCTGGGCTGGGGGTGCGGCTGTGGGTGGGGTCTCATCTGTCTCAGGCTGTCATCATTCCCGCTCCAGCTGGCACACGTTTTGGTGGCAGAGGGACTTCCTGGGGGATTTGGGCTGTACTCCACTGCATTTGGGGCTCCTGTGGGCCCCTCCAGCCCCACTCAGCATAGACTCACTGGGGTCCATAGAGATGAAGCCACGTGGGGCCACCTCAGAGAGGGCCAGGAAGCAGGGTTGCAGCAAGGATTGTAGTGAGAAAGGCATTGAAATTAATCTCATGGCTTTAATTGGTTTATATCAGTAATGAGCTACTTCTGGCAGGGCTGAGCCAGACCGTTCCCTCCCTTGGCAGCAAGATGTTCGTTGGAGCTGGTGCCAAGGAAGTACTTGGTGATGTGGGAGCTTGGGGAGAGGATGACCCTGAGCTGGTCCCCGTGAAGGATCAGAAATGGGGTAGAGTTAAAAATCTTGCCTGGAAAATTCTTCAGTGTCTGCCACTGCCTTCCATAGGATAAATGGTGGCTGGCTGTGCCAAGGCTCCTCAGTGGGGACTCCCCAAGGTCCTCAACACCTGCATGGCAAGTCCTGCCTGTGGGTTCCACTCCTGTCCCTCTAATCCATGGAGCAGACGGGACCTTGCCAGGCAGTCCTGGCAGTGGTCTTGCTGTCCCACTGCCCAATTTTTTGTGCCCCCCAAATTGTCTTCCCCATTCAGCACTACAAAAGTGGGGTGGGAACCACCAGCTGCTGCCCATGATCCAAGGGCAGGGGAGGAATTTAGCTTCCCTCTGCCTGTCCCACCACTCTGAGGGCAGCAGAGGGTTCTTTGTGAGCGCTGCTTTAATTGCTTCATTATTATCCTGAGTAAATGACTCCTGGCAGCAGCTGAACCTGGTGGGTGCCAACTGCATCCCAGAAAGGCAGCCGGGAAAGGTCAGCATCCATCTAGCACAAGCAGGGATTGGGGACCTGGATGGAACCCAGCCACTGCAGAGCTGGAGAGTCTCAGCAAGCAGGGGCGGGGGGGACCATGAGGGAGCCTCAACCTTTCCCATCTCATGCCCCCATCACTTCTCTCTTGCAGACCGTCAGCATCAATAAGGCCATTAATGCACAGGAAGTGGCTGTCAAGGAGAAACATGCCAGGAATATCCTTCTCAAAGCTGGCCATGGGACAAGGACTGTGGGAGCGGGGCTGGGGCTGCCTGGAAAGGGGGCAGCATCAAGAGGGTGTGTGAGGAGAGGTGCCCAGGGTGCTGGGGAGGCTGGGAGCTATTAACAACATTGGATATCTTTCCAGCATGGCACGGGGTTCCTGCTACTGCTGTCACAGCCTTTGAATGTTGGTAGGTGCCCAGGCTGGTGCTCCCAGCACTGCCGTCCCAGGAGAGGGCAGGAGGAGAAGGTGGCCACAGCAGGCAGGGACACTGCCACCAAAAGTGGATCCCCAGCATCCCAGCCAGGCACCTGGGAAGGCTCAGCAGAGGCACAGCTCTAGCCTTGCATGTGCCATGGTGCTCCCAGAGCAGGGCTGGGAGGGAGAGGGTGGCTTATGCCACTTTGGGGACAGCATATGCCTGGAGTGGGCATCATTAGCTCCCTGTCGTGGCCTGGCCACTCTGGGTGCAGCTTTCTTTGTGTGGCCTTTATCCATCACCAAAGGGCAGAGGAGTGCTTCCTTGACCACCGGCACCATGCATCCTGGGCACGCACCATGAGAAGGGAGCACAGACCTTCTGGTCAGTGGTGAACCGGCTGCCACTGTCCGGCAATGCTGTGCTCTGCTGGAAGTTCTGCCACGTCTTCCACAAGCTCCTCCGGGATGGACATTCCAATGTGAGTGCCCAAAGCTCAGCTGAGGGCCAGATCCTTTCCCCTGCAGGGCTGCACCGGGTGATGGGAGATGCTGGAGGGTCAGTATCCTTCTGGGGGGTCAGTCCTGGGGTGGGGACTCCCAGAGGGTCATTAGCTTCTCAGGGGTCAATCCTGAGCAGGGCCTGGAGCTGGAGCCCTGCTGGAGGGTTGGTGCCCTCCTGGGGGTTAATTCTATGTGGACACCAGAGCTGGAGCTCTCCCAAAGGGTCAGTGCCCTCCTGCAGGTCAATCCTGGGTGCCAGAGCCCTGCTGGTGCCACCCTGCCCAAAACCCCGTGTGCCTCAAACCCCGGTGCCATCGGCAGTGCCGGTGCCAGAGGAAACTGCAATGGCATGCCTGCAAGAGCCATCAGCAAGGATCTTCCTTGGGGAAGCGGAGGCACGCAGGGCTGGTGGCGGCAATAAAGAGTTGGGAATGCATCAAGACCTCCCATTTGTCACCCAGTTCCTGGTTTCAAGTATGGAACACTGTGTCCTGGTGCTCTGCCTACTGATTGTCACCATCATTCTGCCAGGTCCTGAAAGATTCCATGCGATACAAGAATGAGCTGAGTGACATGAGCAGGATGTGGGTAAGTGACCAACCCTGCCAGCCATGGTGGGGACACCCTGGGGTTGCTGTGGCCAGGTAGGGGGGGGGGTGTGTAGGCTTGGGATGTTCTGTCTCCCAGGAAGCAGAGCACAGTCACGGCTGACCTGTGGTTGTTATCACCTACCTGGGCTGGGTTTCAGTTGCATTCTATGTTCCCTTCCACCAAAATCAGATGCCTCCTTCCTATTTTATGGCAAAACCCAGTAAAAACTCGACTCTGATAGTCAAATGAAGCATTGAAACATGCAGACAAGGTGATGAGAAGGTCTGGCCAAATCCCTTCAGTACAGCCAGTCTGCATCCAGGTGCCATTGAGGAGGGTTTGGCTGTGGTTTTGGGGAGATAAGGGAGAGGTCAATCATTCTGCAGCAGAAAAAAGCTTTTCCACAGCCTGCACTGGATCTCAACAGCTTTTTGGGGTCCCCACAGGGCCACCTGAGTGAGGGCTACGGTCAGCTCTGCAGCATCTACCTCAAACTGCTGAGAACCAAGATGGAATTTCACACCAAGGTAAGCCTCCCCGTCCCTGTCCCCAAGGCTATAGCAAGGCGGGGGCACTCAGGTGACAACAAGGTACCAGCATGGCCATCCTGCTGCCTCCATGAAATATTCCCAAAGCTGCCAGTGGCCATCGAAAATGGCCCAAGGACCAGTGCTTCGGGGGTGGCAGGATTCCTGGTGACCCAGAGCTCCTTGGGCTGGGCTGGGAGTTGGTGGGTTACAAGTAGTAGGAGACACACGCACCCCATTCTCCCCCAGCTATCCCAGATGGGAAAACTGCTGGAAAGAGGTGATTTCTGTGCCCATCACCCTGTTTTGGAAGTGTGATGTGACCTTCCCCAAAAGGGTAGGGCAGGTACCACCTGGGGCAGATACCATTCCATCCTGTCTAGCTCTCTGCTGGCAGCCCTATCTCCTCCCTGCTAGGCAGGTTTCTCAGCCCAGGAAGAATCAGCTTTTCTTGCTGGGAAGAGAACAGATGCTGTGGATTAGGGATGCTGTGGTCACCCAAGCTTCAGAGACCCTGTGCTACCTCCCTTTTCCCCCACATCACTCCCGTGGCTCATCGAAGAGCTGACTTTGAGGATGCAGGATCACAGCCCTGGTGCTCCCAGAGCTGTGGTCATACCAGGAGATCCTCTGGAACCATTTCCTGACTCCTGTTTTCCCCACAGAATCCCCGATTCCCTGGAAATCTGCAGATGTCTGACCGGCAGCTTGATGAGGCTGGGGAGAACGACGTAAATAACTTGTGAGTGCAGGGCAGGAGAAGGTCTGGGAGGGAGTGGGTGCAGGTGGGTGGCATGATCTGCCCAACCCCACTGGCAGCATGACCAAGCAGGGACAGGACCCTTCCTCATGGGTGTCCCTGGGGACAGTCCCCAACCATCCTCAACCCTGTTTCCTAGTTTTCAGCTGACGGTGGAGATGTTTGACTACCTGGAGTGTGAGCTGAACCTCTTCCAGACAGGTAAAGGCCTGCATTACTCTGAGGCACGGTGGAGTGAGAGATCTGCTGGAGTCCAGCCCCTTTGTGGGGCTGATCCGAGCTGGATGAGGCTCTGACAGGGGATGTTGGCTGAGGCCACCACAGCTCAGCTCTTCTATGGGCACTTCACCTGAATTGTGGTTCAAAAAGGCAAAATGGAAGGTGCTGCACATGGGTCAGGGCAACCCCTGGTATCAATCCAGGCTGAAGGATGAAGGGATGGAGAGCAGCCCTGCCAGGAAGGACTTGGGGATGCTGGAGGATGAGGAGTTCAACATGCCCCAGCCATATGTGCTCCAAAACCCCCCATGCCCTGGGCTGATCCCCCAGTATGGGCAGCAGGTGAGGGGGCGATTCTGCCCCACTTAGGTAAGACCCCACCTGCAGAGCTGCCTCTACCCCTTGTGTCCCAGCACAGGAAGGACATGGGGCTACTGGAGCAAGTCCAGGGGAGGCCACAGAGATGCTCTGAGGGCTGGAGCCCTCTGCTCTGGAGTCAGGCTGGGAGAGCTGAGGGTGTTCAGCTGGAGAACAGAAGGCTCCAGGAAGACCTTAGAGCTCCTTCCAGTGCCTAAAGGGGCTCCGGGAGCACCAGAAAGGGACTTTAGACAAGGGATGGAGTGACAGGACAAGGGGGAATGGCTTCCCACTAGCAGAGGGCAGGGATAGATAGGATATTGGGAAGAAATTCTTAACTGTGAGGGTGGTGAGACCCTGGCACAGGTTGTCCAGGAAAGCTATGGCTGCCCCATCCCTGGAAGAGTTCAAGGCCAGGTTGGATAGAGTTTGGAACACCCTGGTCTGGTGGAAGGTGTTGGAATGAGATGGTCTTCAGCTGCTCCAAGCTTGTTTTGGAGCATCTTCCATCTGGCACACCCAGCACACTTCAGTGGCCAGTGGGACAACAGTGACAGGCAGAGCACAGGGGTCACGTGTCAGCTCTGCCCAGGGACACGGCTAGGGCTCAGTCCCAGTTGGAGGCCTATGGTACCAGGCTGGAGTGTTCCCAGGCCTGGGTGGGAGACCTGGGTGGGAATTTTGCCTCCCAGTGAGCTCACAAACAGCTGCAGGGTGGCAGGCTGTGTCCCTAAGGGCGAGTGGGTGTCTTGCTCTGGATGACATCTGTGGATTTGGCAGACACAGTATGGCACCCTCGGATGCTGCTGCTGCTGCTGGATCTGATCCTGCACTCCTTCTCTGCAGTGTTCAGCTCTCTGGACATGTCGCGCTCAGTGTCAGTGACAGCAGCAGGTCAGTGCCGTCTGGCCCCACTCATCCAGGTGATCCTGGACTGCAGCCACCTCTATGACTACACTGTCAAGCTGCTCTTCAAGCTCCATTCCTGTGAGTGTCCCCAGCACCACTGCCTTTGACGGGGGGGGACACACAAGGAGGCACTGGGTCCACCAACCACCCTGCTCAGCCTGGGCTGTTTACCACCACCTCTCCCCCCACCTCTTTTGCGGGTTGAAGGGAGTCACCATGGCAAAACCCATATCCTTCAGGATCTGGAATTAAGGCAGCCACCAGCCCACACTTCTCTCTGCCCTGAGGAGTGTGGGGTTTGGTCCCCTCCTGCAGCGGGACACTGCGTGGAGTATTCGGATCCCCAGAGGAGGGTGGCCATCTCTGGGAAAGAGCTATTTCCACGTGCCTGTGCTGATGGGTTGTTCCCTGATCCATGAAGACACTCGCTGACATTTCTACTTTCTGTTTCTTCCAGGTCTGCCAGCAGATACACTGCAGGGCCACCGGGATCGCTTCCTGGAGCAGTTCCGAAAGTAGGTGCCCAGACCCAGAGCACTGGTGCTCTGGGAGTGCTCCCAAGGCACTGAGATCAAAAATTAGCAGGGACATGCTGTGGTCTCTGGTATGTGATTATTTAGAGTAACCAAAACAAAAACTGGCCACCAAGAGCAAGGAGGGGATGTCATGGTGCTGAGAGACTGCTTGACTCAAGGTCATAAACTCAAAGAGCAGATAGCAGTGCTGACTGTGCTCTGACCACACATAGACTAAACTTGGGACAGGGATCAACAGCGCCAAGATCCTGACTGGGATGCTCAGGTGACTGGGAGAGGTGGGAGCTAGGAGTGGTGTGGCTGGGTACTGTCCCTCCTCCCCAAAACTTCTAAGACCTGGAGGGAGGTACCCTGCTTCTGGGGAGGATGCTCCTGAAAACTTTGGGTAGGCAGGAATTGGTTTAGGTTGGAAGGCACCTTTGAAGGTCATCAGGTACAACCCCCTGCCATGGGCAGGGACACCTTCCACTAGACCAGGTCGCTCAAGTTTCAGGTCCTTCTCCCTGCCCATCAGGCCTGGGATTTATGAGATAAACCCTCCAGCAGTAGGAGGACTTCCAGGACCTGCCCTGAGTTCGGTGGCAGCACAAAACACGTTCCCCTCCAGAGCAGTATGGTGGCCAGGTGACAATCCCTGGAGCCATGCAAGGGGTTTTCCAGGTTGAACAAGAACCATCCCTAACCATTCCCTGCTCCTTGCAGGCTCAAGGACCTTTTCTATCGCTCCAGCAACCTCCAGTACTTCAAGCGGCTGATTCAGATCCCACAGCTGCCAGAGGTGAGACCCTGCAGTCCCCATGTTCCCTGTTCCTGTGCCCAGGGGCAGCAGTGGGGGCACTGGCAAAAGGCCCAAAAAAGCCTCTTGCTGCCTTACCCAGCTTCTTAGGTCTGGTGGCAGCGTGGGGCTCCTGGGCCTTTAGGATTCTTTGATCCCTCACTCAGTGGCATCCAACTGGATGTAGCTGCCCTCTGAGTGGAAGCTGGGATCCCCTCTTTCACTGATCCATAGCCCTTGCTGAGATACAACCCTGTGGGTCCTGGTTCCATCCCTGTGGGTCCTGGTTCCATTCTTATGGGTTCTGATTCTATTCCTCCGCATCCTGACTCCATCCCTGTGAGTCCTGGCTCCATTCTCATGGGTCAAGGCATGGCCAGCTCAGCTCCAGGGCAGGATTTCAACCGACTGTGCCTTCAGACCAGCAGCAGTGCCAGTCCTTCCACCTTAGCCCTGCTCCCCTCCGTCCCCAGAACCCTCCCAATTTCCTGCGTGCCTCTGCGCTGTCAGAGCACATCAGCCCTGTGGTGGTGATCCCGGCCGAGGCGTCCTCGCCTGACAGCGAGCCCATCACAGACCTGGTGGAGATGGACGCAGCCTCGCAGGTGAGGATGGTGGGGACTCTCTGGCTCTGAGCCAGGGTTATTTCTCTAAATCCATGCTACGGTGAGGGCTGAGACAATGCTACGGTGAGGGCTGAGACAGTGGGGATGGCCTCGGGAGCTGGGGAGTGTCACTGGAGAGAGATGGGTCGGTGCTGGGCAGCTGGGTGCTGGGTGTCCCATCTGGGTGCTGCTTATCCCATCTGGATGCTGGGTGTCCTGTCTGGGTGCTGCTGGGGCTGAACTAGCCTGAATTCTCCCAGTGCTGCTCAGTGGTGTGGTGCCCTGCAGTGACAGGCAAGGAGAGGTTTGTCTTCGAGCATTGCCATGGAGACCTTTAGGTCTTCACCCTCCTCTCCACCGAGGGTTGTCCTCAGGCATTGAGTGGGGAGGGGAAGGAGAATGCAGTGACATGGCTTTGGGGGTCTTCTCCCTCCAGGAGTTAGGTGGGGATGGACCACAGATGCTCCATGTTCATCAAGTTCATCACATTCAGTGTCCTGGAAGCAGGGGGAACCAGCCCCGGTGTCCAGGCAGCTCATAGGCTGGCTTGGCAGTGACACTGGGGACATAGAGGGACGAGGGCTCCCAAGTGGTAGTGGGGTCACTCTAGGTCCATCCTGCTTTTCCCACAGAGCCTGTTTGATAACAAGTTTGATGACATCTTTGGCAGCTCCTTCAGCTGCGACCCCTTCAACTTTAACAGCCAGAACGGGATGAACAAGGATAACAAGTAAGCAATCCTGGCGATGCTGTGGAATGGCCAAGATGGTAATAGGAGCTCCCTGCCTGGAACAGCATCACAGCCACGGTGACACAGGGGACACCTCCTCTCCCAGGCTGTGTCCCCATGGCACTGAGAGTGTATCTCATGTCTCTCCTTCCCAGGGACCAATTAATTGAGCAGCTTTATGGGGAGATCACAGCCCTGAAGGAGGAGCTAGAGAACTTCAAGGCTGAGGTGGGTGACCCCCAGGTGGGCAGGATGAGACCCACTGGGAATGTTGGGTAGGCTGGTGCCTGTGTCCCCGGGTGGACAAGATAGTCACCTCATCTCTGTCCTGCCCTCTTCCCAGTGGCTTCCCCCATACAGGGGGTCCCCAGGTGTGCCAGGGGGCTGCATCCCTGTCGGGGGGGTGGGCTCAGGCCCACTGCCCAGCATCCTTGTGCTTTGCCCAGATGCATTTGGGGGCCGGTAGGGTGATACCCATGGGGGGGCTGCTGGACAGTACTGGTGGGCACTGGCTGGTACCAGTGGGCATCGAATGGTCCTGGCAAGCACTGAAGAGCGCCATCAGCCCCCACCCGTCCCTGCAGAGCACACGGGGGGCGGTGCAGCTGCGTGGCCGTGCCAGCGAGTTGGAGGCTGAGCTGGCCGAGCAGCAGCACCTGAAGCAGCAGGCACAGGACGAGAGTGAGTTCCTGCGTGCAGAGCTGGAGGAGCTGAAGAAGCAGCGGGAGGATACGGAGAAGGCTCAGCGGAGCCTGACTGAAATTGAGAGTGAGCAGGGAGTGCCAGCACTGGCGTGGGGTGGGCGTGAGCCCCGGGTGGGGGGGGTCTCAAGTGCTCAGCTCTGTGTCCCTGCGTGCATGGCAGGACGGGCACAGGCCAATGAGCAGCGGTACAGCAAACTGAAGGAGAAGTACAGCGAGCTGGTGCAGAACCACGCTGACCTGCTGCGCAAGGTGGGCTCCCCAACCCTCCCCCAGCATCCCCTCTCCCAGCCGTGCCCTCTAATACCAGGGACTGCTCAGATCATTCTCTGATGTCGCCAGAACGCAGAGGTGACCAAGCAGATTACAGTGGCCAGGCAGGCCCAGGGGGATGTGGAGCAGGAGAAGAAGGAGCTGGAGGACTCCTTCCAGCGTGTGAGCGAGCAGGCACAGAGGAAGGTGAATAGGGATGGGGGGGACACACCAGGGATGAGTTGGGGCTCCTCATGGGGCACCAGTGCTGCCAACCTCTCTCCTTGCTGCAGTCTCAGGAGCAGGCAGAGGTGCTGGAGACACTGAAGCAGGAGCTGGCAGCCAGCAGACAGGAGTTGCAGGTCCTGCAGGGCACACTGGAGTCCAGCACACAGGTGAGAGCACATGGGGGGGCCCCTAGCACCCCCTCTGGGCTGGGTAGCCAGGCCTTAACCATTTGAGAGGTGATACCCACCACTGGCCTCAAAACTAGCTCCCTGTCATCATCTTTGCCACATCTGAGTGGGTTTGATGTGACATAGGGGAGTTTCACGCTCCTGAGTGTGGTAGTATGTGGAGCAATGGACTCCAGCAGCAGGGATGGTGGAATAAAAACGTCTGGAAGAACAGGGTCATTCAGCAGCTCTGCCTGCTGTAAGCCCAGGTAGCAGTGTGGCATCACACTGCAAGATGTGCCAGAGGGTAACCCACGCCCACAGAGCTGTGGAAGACAGCAGGGGTGCCTGGGCTTGTAGGAGGCAGAAGCTGGCAGGAAATTGCAGTCACCCATCTATGAGATGGGCAGACTCAGCGGCAGGATGGGGATGGGGCAGAGGCACCACCCTGCATCCACTCCTCCATCAGGATGGTGACAGTTGTGATAAAAATGCATTTTCACTGATAAAAGGGAAAAAGCCAGGAGCCTCAGTTGTCACCAGATAAGATCATCAGTGCTGCTCGGTGTGGGGAAGCTGTGCTTGTGCAGGCCATGGTGCACCCAGCAGGGACAGTCAGGGTGGCCCAAGCCTGGACGAAGAATGGGTCCCCAAACTGGAGGGTTCGCCCTCAGCACAGCCCTGACTGCTGTTTCATGCCCCCTCAGGCAGGAGTGGAGCAAAACACTCGGATTGCCAGCCTGGAGCAGGAGAGGGACAGGCTGAACCAAGCAGCAGAGCAGCACAGGGACAAGATGACAGCTCTGCAGGCTGAGCTGCAGCAGCTGCGGGACACACTCAGCCACGAGCAGGAAAGCAGCAAGACAGAGCTGGAGATGCTGCAGACCCAGCTGAGAGACAAGGTACCATGAGGGTCCTGCCATCCCCATTCTGGCCAGACCAGAGGGGTTTGGCCAGGCTGGGTGCAGGCTCAGCAGGGCCTCTGAGCCCAGCTCTGACCCAACAGGAGAGCACAGAGCAGGCGCTGCAGCAGCGCCTGGCCGAGGAGCAGCTGTCCCTGCTGCGGGGCACCACGCACGAGGCCGAGCGCATGGTGCAGGATGCCCTGGCTCGCATGGAGGACCCTGCTCACATCAGCTGCACTGGCTCAGCAGGTGATGCCCCTGCTGCTCCCAAATGTGGTGTTCTTGCAGCCTGCCTCCTCCCTGTGGTCCCAGCTGAGCCCTGCCTGCTGTCTGCCTGCAGATTGTCTCCTGTCCCAGGCGCTGGCAGCCTCAGAGTGCGCGGAGCAGCTGCGGGACGCACACAGCAAGTACCTTTCAGATGGCACAGGTGAGAGGTGGCAGCCCCGGGCACTGGGCACAGGGGCAGCCCTGGCACACAGGGCAGGTGGGCAGCGCAGTGGGGGCTGAGGCCTGTGCCCGCTGTCCTGCCGCAGCCGTGGGCTCTCTGCTGCCCTGTCTGGCACTCTTCGCCCACCTGGTCAGCAACACCCTCCTGCAGGGCAGTGCAACCTCCCACGTGGCCCCTGTGGAGCCTGCTGACCGTGAGTGCTGCCCCAGACCAGGGGTTGGGTGAGCAGGGGTCCGAATGGGCAGGGGATCAGGGTGAGCATGGGTTGGGGTGGGTAGGGGTCAGGGTGGGCAAGGGCTGGGATAGGCAGGGGACTCAGTGGGCAGGAGATCAGGGTGAGCAGGGGCTGGGGTGAGTAGATGTCAGGGTGGGCAGGCGCCAGGGCAAAGAGGATACTGAGGTGAGCGGAGGCCAGGGTGTGCAGGGATCATGGCAAGATGCTGGGATAAGGCAGGCAGGATGCTGGGGCAAGTAGAGTGCTGAAGTGGGCAGAAACCAGGGCAGGCAGGGGCCAGCACAGGCAGGATGCTGTGGAGGGTAGGAACCAGACATCTCCTCCCCACATGTGGCCCCCTCAACCCCCCATGCTGCCCACGCAGGTCTGATGGAGCTGTGCAAGCAGTGTGGCAATGAGACTGTGAGCTACCTCAGCGCCCTGCAAGACCCAGGGATGGTGGCAACTGCTGACTGCAGCCTGGTGACAGCCTGCCTGGGCCAGATCAGCGCTATTGGGGAGGTGGGTGGCCCAGGAGGGCTAGTGGGATGGATCAAGCCATGGCAGGCACCACCAGAGGGACTGTAGTGCTCCTGGACGGTCCCTTTCATCCCATCCTATCCCCAGGAGCTCCGTCCCAGAGGTCTGGACGTCAAGCAGGAGGAGCTGGGTGACCTAGTGGACAAGGAGATGGCAGCAACGGCCGCGGCGATCGAAACAGCATCTGCTCGTATTGAGGTGAGGGCCACCACGAGCAGGAGGTGCTCACAGGCACGGTGCTGGGAGCCTGTTGGGACCACTGTGGAGGCCAGAGAGACACATTCAGCTCAGTACAGCCTCTCTCCCCTCAACCAGGAGATGCTGAGCAAGGCACGGGCTGGTGATACCGGGGTCAAACTGGAAGTTAACGAGAGGTGAGTGGTGATCGGAGCACTGGACAGAGCCAGGCAGGATGGGGACAGATGCTGCAGGCAGGGCCACTGCTCCACAGAGGGAACTCAGTGGTGTTTGTCTCACAGGATTCTGGGCTCCTGCACAGGCCTCATGCAGGCCATCCGCGTCCTGGTCCTGGCCTCCAAGGATCTCCAGAGAGAGATCGTGGAGAGTGGACGGGTGAGCTGGAACAGGAGTGGGGGCAAGGGGGTGCTTGTCCAGCTGGAGGTCATCGCGCACTTGTTGGGACGCGCTGCTCCAAACATTTTCCCTCTGGGACTTGCCCACCAGCTGCCAGGAGCTCCTTGCCGACCCCAGGGGTTCGCCCTGGTTATGGTTCCTGGGATGTCATGGTGATCCCTGATCTCCCTTCCCACACAGGGGATCCCACAACCCCCAAGTTCAGTGTGTCCCCACCTCCCACACACATCCTGAATGACACCGTGACTTCCTCCTTTCCCCCCAAGAGCAGGGATTTGGGGGTGCTCAGTAACTGATTGTGCCTTTACCAATGGCAGGGTGCAGCATCCCCCAAGGAGTTCTATGCCAAGAATTCGCGCTGGACCGAGGGTCTCATCTCTGCCTCCAAGGCAGTGGGCTGGGGCGCCACTGTCATGGTGTAAGTGTCACTGTCACCAGAGCAGGGAGAGGATGGCAGAGTCCTGCCATCATCACAGCGAGGGGATATGGGTGGCAGGATGGTGCTCCAGCTCCTCTCTGCTGTCCCACAGTGATGCTGCTGACCTGGTAGTGCAAGGCAAGGGGACGTTCGAGGAGCTGATGGTCTGTTCCCGGGAGATCGCGGCCAGCACCGCTCAGCTGGTGGCAGCCTCCAAGGTAGGAGCAAGGCTGCTACCCTTCCCATGGTTCAGGGTGATGCTGGGGCACCATGTGGTCACCCCAAATCCTGGGGCTGGTCTTCTGCTCACCTTGCAGGGGGTGACCCCCCTCCTCACTATCTTGTCAGGTGAAGGCAGACAAAGACAGCGCCAACCTCTGCAAGCTCCAGCAAGCCTCCCGGGGCGTCAACCAGGCCACGGCCAGCGTGGTGGCCTCCACCAAGGCTGGGAAGTCTCAAGTGGAGGAGAAAGGTAAGTGTTGGGCTGCAGGGATCTTAGAATCGTGTAATCACTAAGGTTGGAGAAGCTCTCTAAGACAATTGAGTTTAACTGTTCCCCCACCACTAAGCATGTCCCCAAGTGCCACATCTACATGGTTTTGAAATCCCTCCAGGAATTGTGACTCCACCATGCCCTGGGCAGCCTCTGCCAGTGCTGAACAACCCTTTCCATGAAGAAATTTTCTTTCCAACCTAAACCTCTTCTGATACAACTTGAGGCTGTTTTCTCTGGTCCTAATGCTTGGAGCACAAACCTGCCCCAAAACCTCTCCTCTTGGCACTCACCACTCTTGGTTGGCTGTGCCCCTGTGGTCTCTGCCCATGGCTGCCCCTCACTCCCTCCCTGTGTATCCAATGGTGCCAGACCCTGCCAGCAGCATGGGAACTGCTGGGGGTTCTGACTGGGGGAGCAGAGCTTGAGGGTGGCTGGTGGTGTGTTTCTCCACAGATAGCATGGACTTCTCCAGCATGACACTCACCCAGATCAAGCGTCAGGAGATGGACTCGCAGGTAGGAGATTCCTATGTTTTGAGAAACACACCTGGTCAAGTCTCTTTTGGGTTGCCTGGGTTGGGGCATCAAATTTGGGGTCACCATGCCCAGCTGCCCCCAGGTAGCACAAGCAAAGGCAAAGCCCAAGGTGTGAAGGCAACAGATGGGTTTGCCCAGGAGTCACATTCACTTGGTCTTCGATCCCTCCCCGACGCTGTTCCCATTATGGCATAGCAGCCTCTGGCCATCCCTGCCCCCTGTGTGCTACCCACAGCACCTACCTCTGCCTGGCATGGGGCATCTCTGGGGAATTCCCCTTCCTGGGATGCCCACACAGATCATTGTGCCTTCACCTGTCTGCACAAGCAGTGCCCACCTGAGCTCCATCCCCCCGCCCAGGTCCACTTGTCATTGGAGCACTCATGGGATGCACCTCTGTGGTCTTTGGGCTCGATGTTGGGGGCATAACGGGTGTGAAAGGGGAGTGCTTGGCCCAGCTCTGTACTGGGGTGGGCATGTCCTGGGCCATGTCCCCAGGTGCGGGTGCTGGAGCTGGAGAACCAGCTGCAGAAGGAGCGGCAGAAGCTGGGGGAGCTGCGCAAGAAGCACTACGAGCTGGCTGGCGTGGCGGAGGGCTGGGAGGAGGACGGTGAGTGGTGCCAGCCCTGCTCCAGCTGGTCAGCTGCTCCCAGAAAAGGTGGGGCAGGGTGGAGAAGCCCTGCCTGCCATCCATGGCAGTGAGGTTTTGCTGCTGCTGGCACAAGCCTGAGGATAGTTGGCACACCTGGGCAAATCCTATGGGGTCTCTCCACAGGAAAAACCCCAATGTGTGGGATCTACATCATCCCCAGGCAGGGGGCTCAGGTGCTGCTAGAGCAGCCTTGTGGTCCCAGAGGGATGGGGCAGAGGGATGCCGGTGGGCAGCGCACCCCCTGACCCTGTCTTCCCACTTATAGCTGCAGATTAGCACCAGTGGTAGAAGCAGCCCACAGGGGACACCTGGAACCCTGTGGGGGACACCCCTGGGACCCCACTTGGTGCAGTCTGTTGAGAAGAACCCCAAGGAAGTGGTGCAGAAGCCCCCCTGAAGCACACATCCCCTGTGTCCCCCCAGAAGCTGCCTCCAGCACCAGAGCTGAGCCGCCAGCAAGACCCCAGAGCTGGGGCGAGCGTGAACCGCACCTGTATTTATTAGAGCTGCTGGGGGTGGGGGGCGTGTCTACACGGGGGTCTTTAACCCTTTAGTTTTGTTTTTGCACAGATTCTGGGAACTCCGAGAGCCTTCTCTGGCTGAGCGAGAGCGGTTGGGCTTCTCTTGCCTCTCGCTGCTTTTCCAGCCTTAATCCAGCCCCTGACTCGACATGCACATACCCCCGCCCTGGGAATGAGCATGCTGAAGGCTCCGGGGGTGCCACCGGGTGGGGGACAGCCTATGGGGTGCTGCTGGGCTTGGTGCTAAGTGTGCTCCCCCTCGGCGGGGACACCGAGTGCCTTTGGCCACTGCAGGCTCAGAGGTGGTGTTCCCAAGGGATACCCTGGCCAGTGACACAGAATACTGGGAACAGCTAGGAAAAGGGCAGCAGCAAGAGGGATGCTGCCATGAGCTCCTGTCCCTCATTCCAGGTCCTCAAAACACCTCCCAAGCACCCCCTGAGTTGGGCTGCTCTGCCCTGACAGTTCACTGTGTTCATGCCAGCAATAAACCCTCCGCAAGGTGCTGGGTTTGGGCCACCACAGTGCCACCACAAGCCACCAGCTCCTGGGGATGTGGGGTGACTCTAGGGCAGCAACACGGAGGGTTTGGGGGGAAGCCAGGGTGTCCCAAAAACAGAGCACCCCAAAGCCAGAGTAAGCAGCTCCCTGTCCCTTCTCACTTTGGTGCCACTCTGGTGTCATTCCCACCCTCTTGGGTGCGGGGGGACCAGGGCCAGTGTGGCTGTGGGCAGGGGTGGCCACAGAGCTGGCACCAGCCAGGGAACCTTTGTGCCTTGAGCAGGAGACTTGGAGGGCAGGGGCCATCAGCTACCTCCAGGCCCCACAGCTCATCTCGCTGCAGTGGAGACAGTGACGTCAGACCATGCAGCAATGTCCCCATCCCCCACAGTCCTGCTGGTGACCCTGCTGGGGCCAGTCTCCCTCCACTCGGGGTGCTGAGGACGGGATTTGGCCTTTTTCCCTTTGGGAAGAGGCTGGGCTGTCACTGTGTGCTTTCCCAGCAACACACACCTGTCAGCATCCAGCTGGCACCTGGAGCAGTGGGACCTGCCACCGCCGTGGCCTCAGAGCTGCCACCCCTCCACGCAGCCACCCAGCGTGCAGGGACCCGCTGTTGCTGTGTCCCCTGCTAGCCCTGCTGCCGGACCACCCACTCTGTGCGCCGGCTCGCTGCAGGGACCTGGGCCTGCCCCTGGGGGTCCTGCTGCTTCCCCATCTTCAACCCATGCTGGCTCCCCTCGGACGCACTACCAACCATCCCATTCCTGCAGGACACAGGGAGCCCCAAAACCCTCCCCACCATTGCTGGGGGGGGAGTCTCGCCTGCACGCCCAACTACCTCAGGCCTTGGGGCTGGGGAGTGGCATGGGAGTCACAGTGGCAGTGGGGGCTTGGGGACAGCTGCACTGCTCTCAGCCTAATCCACTTGTCTCTTTTGTATCTCAGCCAGCCGTGGGCGGAGGGTCCCTGCAGTGTCCCCAGTGATGGCAGCTGGTGACGGGGATGGCGGGGGTGCCCCCCCCCCTCCCCCGCTGCAGGGCAAGTTGATTTGGGTTTTCATTGTATGATAATGACCACGTTGTTTGTTTTGGATTTTTCAATAAAGCCTTCAGCCCAGCCCCGCAGCTTGAGGGGGACACAGGGGACCTGTGTCACAAGGGGGTTGTGGGCTCTGCCCTCAGAGTGCTCAGTGGCCCCCAAAATCTCTTGGTGCCGAGGTGACCTGGGTGTGGTTCTGGTGATGACCTCCAGCCTTTGCCCCTGCTGTCCCACACCTGTGTGTGTGCACGGCCAGCCTGCAAGTCACTTCTTTTTGCTGTGAGGGCACCAGGATGTGGTCCCAGCCCAGCCCTGAGGAGCACGGGTGGCTTTGTCTTCCCTTCCTGGGAGGACGATACTGCAGTTGGGGAGGCCATGCAGATCATCCTATCACCCCGGCAGAGCCAGGTGGCCCGTGGAGTCCACAGACGGGGATCACAGGGGAATGTCCCCTCCTAAGCATGGTTGACCCACCCGGGGCAGCACCTAGTGTCTTCCAGCCTTGCCAGGGCCACCTGGACGCCTGGGATGTAGAAAGCCTTGTGACAGCAGGCACTGTCCCTGTCATTTTCCCTCCTGTGCTGTGCCCTTCAGAACACAGCTCACTGGCAGTAGGGCGGGATATCCCCAGGGATGGCCATGTCTCCTGAGGAGCCCAAGGGCTCAGCCAGCCACAGGGAATTCCACAGTTCCCAGCCCTGTTCTCAGAGCAAGATGGTGGCAATGGCACCCTTTAGCTGGGACAAGGGGACAAGCTGGACACGGTGGTGACTGGGGAGAGGCGGGACTGTGTCCCCGGGATCCTGCCCGTGGGATACGAAGTCAGATACGGGGTCGGGATTTGGGACCTATGAGGACATGCAGGGACTGGGACAGCGAGACACAGAGGCTGGAATGGAATAGGGGGACTGTAGGGGGCAGGATGGGGGAAGGGACGTAGGGAGGGGCAGAGGGGGAAACACAGCGGCTGGAGTGATGTAGGGGGGCTGTTAAGAGACAGGACGGGAACACAGGGACCGGGAAGACATGGGAATTGGGATGGTAAACAGGACTGCAGATGGGGAAATTGGAAGCTGGGTGGGGGAGACGTGGTGGGGAAAGGATAGGGGTGAGGCAAGCCCGAAAGTCCCGGTGGGAAGAGGGGCACATGGCCTGGGGCACGGGAGATGGATTGCCGCGCGAGGAGGAGACCGTGGCCGGGGAACGAGACGGGAGGACAGGGGTGTCCTTAGGGCTCACGGGGGCGGCCGGGGGAAGTGCCGCAAGTAGCCCCGCCCGCCCCGCGTAAAGCATGCCGGGAGCCCACGGAGGCGGCCCCGGCCGTGCTGCCGGGGGCCCGGTTGTCTCGGGGCCCGGCCGCCCCGCGCCGCTCGCCCCGGGCGCTCCGCCCCACAGAGCCCCGGTCCCCGCCTTGACGCAAGAGGGCCGGGCCCGCTCGCCCCGCCCCATTAAGCCCCGCCCGCCCAAGGGCCCCGCCCCCTCCGCGCATGCCGGCGGGACTCGTCGCGCTGAGACGGGAAGCCCCGCCTACTGCGCGTGTCCCTCCACCTGAGCCCCGCCCCCGCGGTACGCGCCGCGAGGGCCGGCCGCGCTCACCCTAAGCTCCGCCCACCGGGAAACTTCCGCCCTGCCGTTAAGCCCCGCCCCGGCCTCCGCCCCGCCCCGTCCCGCAGAGCACGCTGGGAGCGGCGGGCGCGCGGCGATGGCGGGCGGGGGGCGGGATGGGGCCGCGAGGGCCGCGCTGGCCGTGGCTGCGGCCGCCGCGCTGGCGCTCGCCTTGGCCTGGCTGCTGCTGCGGAGCGCGCTGCTGGGCGTGGCGGCGCTGGGCGCGGCGGGCACCTGGTGCGCCATGCGGCCCGGCCCGCCCGCGCCGCGCCCGCCCGGCAAAGCCGCCACCAACGGGGGCCCGGCCGCGAGCGCCGCGCCGCGTCGCCCCCAGCCCGGGTAAACGAGGGGAAGATGGGGGTAGAGCGGACGGGGAAGCTCCCCCCCAGACCGCGTCGGAGGTGCTGACCGCGCTCTGTCCCCACAGGCTCCCGCGCTGCCGGCCGCAGGCCCCGCGCCGCCGGTACCCGCTGCCTGATGCCCGGCCGGCCGTGCCGCTGTGCTTGCCCGCCGCCCGCTGGGAGGGCGGCTCCCCCCGCGGCGCGCCTTGGGCCCGCCGTGCCGGGCCGCTCCGCAGCCCCGTCACTGTGAGAATCGCCCCGCCGGCCGTCGGCATCGCCCGCTCCCCGGCGTGAGTACCGGGGAGACCGGTTATCAGCCACGGTGGGGACCGGGACACACCGTGGGGAGCGCTCAGCCGACTGTGCTGTGCCCGGGAGCAGCATCCCATCCTGAGCGCTACCATGTGGTTGGGGGAGATGGTGCTATCTAAACCTCCGGGAAGGGCTGCAGGGGGGAGCTGTGTCCTCCCTTCTGTGGGGGGATCACACCGAGGACCCCAGCCTGCCTCACACCTCACTCTGCTCTGTTCCACAGTCTAGAACAGCTGGTCTCGCCTCTGGCCTTCCCAGCCACAAGCAGCCCTGACCCATGTGCAAAGGAGACTGTGCTGAATGCCATCAGGGAGAGCAGGAAAAGGGCTGTGGAGGAGGAGGATGAGGAGGACCAGACTTTTGGGAATGATCAGGAGAACAAAAGAAGGTAAAAAGGGAGCAGTTCAAGTTTCAGCCAGTGTGTTGGGAAGGTCACAAATGGGATTCTTGCTCTAGAGGTGACAAATGGGATGTGTCTTAGAGCATGCCAAGCCCCATGAGACCTGGAGTCAGGGCTGGAAAGGTACTGTGAGAAGTGAACTGCAGAGAGGAAGCACACCTGATCCATCACCCAGCCCTTGATGCTTCGTCTAAAAGCCCTCCTTTGCAGTTGAAGGAATGTGGTTTAGGTGTGGGTCCAGTGTGTTCCCCTGCCTGGCTGGGATATGTTTTGGGAAGCCTGGGTGGGAAGTGGCTTGTCTCCTCACAGGGGTTTGAAGACTGAGAAAGCATGGTGGGAAATGTTGGTGTCTGCTGTGGGCTCTATTCCTTCCGTCAGCCCCAGGCTCCCAGGAGAGATGGGATTGCCAAGTGGAAGCATTGCACTTGGAGAGCTCCAAGCACTTCCCTTGTGACCTGATCTAGCAGAGGGAGGGGAAACAAGAGAGTAAATGAGACTGTCTACTGCTTTTGTTACTCAAGGTCAGCAACTTCCATCCCTGAGTTCGAAGGTGGGAGGGTGCTTTGTTTTTGCCAGTGTCCATAGGAAGGACAAGGAGTAAATCCTGAGAGCCGCTGTCTGCCAGAGCCTTTCCAACCACCCAGCTACAGCACTGCCTTGCTATCCCACCCTCCTGCTTTTCCTAGAATCACAGGATGATTTGGGTTGGAAGGGACCTTAAAGCTCATCCATTGCCACCCTCTGTAATGGGCAGGGACACCCTCCACTAGACCAGGTTGCTCCAAGCCCTGTCCAGCCTAGCTTGGACACTTCCAGGGATGAGGCAGCCACACTTTCTCTGGACAGCTTATGCCACAACCTCACCACTCTCAGAGGAAAGAATTTATTCTGTATATCCAACCTAAATTTCCCTGCTTTCAATTTGAAGCCTTTCCCCCTTGTCCTATAACTGCACTTCTTGATGCAGTCCTTCTCCAGTTTCCTTGCAGGCCCCTTCAGATCCTGAAAGGCTGCTGGGATGTCCACACCACCTTCTCTGCTTCAGGCTGAGCAGCCCCTGATGTCTCAGCCTGCTTCCATAGGGAAGGCGCTCTTACTGAATTTGTAGCTCTTCTCTGGATTTGCTCCAACAGTTGCCTTGTCCTTCCTAGTTGTATCCATGGAGGCTCTTCCATCTGGGCTGGGATAGGGAGCTGAGACACTGCTTGGGCACTGCCTGGGACATTGTCCTGCACTGGGGCTGCTGCTGGAGGTGGCCTAGGAGCAGAGCAGGATAAAGCAGGGCACACCGTCCTCCTTCAGCACTGAATTCCCATCTCTGAATGCTTGGCTCATTGGATCTGAGCCCCACAAGAGCCAATCAGGACAACAACAGAATGGGTGCACAGACAAGATCAGCTCAGAGTATTTTTCTTTAAACTGTTTTTGTAATATGCCAATACACAGCTCTGCCACAAAAGCCAATTTTGAAGGCATTAATGTCTGGCAAGACGAGGAATGTTTGTAGATAGAAGATTTCCTTGGTGGACAGAAAGGAGCTGTGTCAGCTGGAGAGTGTGGGACCACCTGTGCCTTGGGGTCAGCTTGCCCTGGGCTTGAGGGGAACACCTGGCCAAATGACCAAGTGACAGGGCTATTCTACACCTCCAGTTCCACTTTACAGCAGGGTGTCTTTTGTGATGTTGGCATTTCAGATCCTCGTGAAATCATAGTGGGAAGGGGAATTCAGTTTTTGACTTGAACTGTCCCAGGCACTGGTTAAGAAGAGGTCAGAGGTGGGAGTTTCAGAGCTCAGGTCAGAAACACTGAGCCACTAATTTTTTTAAGTATTTTGGCTTACAGTAATGGATTTACATTTGGCTTACAGTAATGGATTTAAGCAATTTTTTTTTTTTTTTACACGAAACTCCTGTGCCAAGCAGGCAGCTGGAGGAGCTCCTGGTGTTTGGGGTGAGAGTCAGTGAGGACAGGCCCACAGGGAGAGAAAATCTGCAGTAGGGTGTAGGTGGGAGAAAGATCTGTCCTGAGTACTGGGTGCCCGGAAGAAAGCAAGGTTTGATCACTCTCTGGGTACTCAGCCTGCCTTTCCCCAGGCTGGGAGAGGCTTCCACACTGTCATAGGCTTTCACACTCTCTTCCCACAGGCGCCACGACAGCAGTGGAAGTGGGCAATCAGCATTTGAGCCACTGATAGCCAATGGTGCCCCTGCTTCTCTCATACCCAAGTAAGTGCCCAACAGCCAAAAGCAACTCCTGGAATGGGAGGGAGCAAATGTCTGGGATCTGGAAAAGGGAACTTGGGTTTTGCTTGCAGAGCCTGGCTTCAGGGCAGAGCAAGAAAGACTGTGGTTGTGCCCTCAGTCTGTCACCCTGTGACAGCAAGGCTGTGCTGCTGCTGAGGGTTGTTTCTAAGCAGGATTTCCTTCCTCCACCTGCCATGCACGAGAAGGACTGGTGGGCAGGAGAGGTGAGGAGCTCATCAAACCTTCATTCCCCTCCAGGCCAGGCTCTCTGAAGCGGGGCCTCATCTCACACTGCCCAGATGACTGCTCCAACAAGAGGTCTCGCACCTCCTCCATGAGCTCCCTCAACAATACCTATGCTGGTGGGATCCCCAGCTCCATCCGCAATGCCATTGCCAGCTCCTACAGCTCTAGCCGGGGCCTCACACAGGTAGGGACACTGTATCTTGACATTCTTTTGGGATCACCCATGTGATCCCAGCTCTGGGCTCATGAGGAGACACTGGTGTGGCAGTGTGTCTGAACCCAGTGTGGCTCAACCTGGCAGTCTCACCACCCTGGGGAACAGGTGAGCTGTAGGCCACGGGCCAAGCAGAAATTACTTGGTTTTTGGAGGAGTCCCAGGTTGAGCTGTACTGCTGCTTTTACACCAAACCAAGAACGAGACTGTTTTCCCCTCTCTTGCTTCTTGGCCAGCCTGCTAGACTGGATAGATCCAGGTGAAGAAAAAAAAAAAAAAAAACAGCAGGTTTTTCTGTGCTGACATCTTTTCAGTGGGAGTCAGCAGTGTGGGAGCCATGTGTTCCCACTCTGACCCAGGTCCCACCTGCTGACTGTGATGGAGCTTTGTTTGTGTGAGGAAAGGTTTGCTCCAGGCAGTGGGAGGGAGGGGTTTGCTGGGGTTGCAGAGGGTCTCACCCTTGCATTGGAATCCATCTGCTTTGAGCTCCTGGTAAGGAAGTGCTGGCTCCTGCCAAAACAGCCCCACCCACAAGGGTGTCCAAAGCAGTAGGGTGGTCTCTACCTGTGTCACACAAAGGCAAGGGCCCAGCAGTGTACTCCTTTCCCTGGGCTCAGCCAAGGCAGTAAAAGCCCTGGAGGCTGCTTGTTCCTTATGTGGATTCAGCTTAGGGTGGCCAGATTTTGTGCTCCCTAAAATATGGAGGGGAGTTTTAAGTGGTGGTGAAGCAGGAGAAGCTCTGAGCTCATTTGGCTCAACAGCCATGGCCCTGGGCAATGGGGCTTATTGAGGGTGAGCAGGGGGCCTGTCCTCTCTGCCAGACCCATGCCACGTTACTGCTGGTATCTCTCTGCATTCCAGCTTTGGAAGAGAAGAGGTGTGAGCGTGTCCCCTCTGTCCAGCCCAGCGTCCTCCCGCCCCCAGACACCAGAGTGGCCTCTCAAGAAAGCCAGGTAATCAGCTGATGGCCAGACAGCAAGAAAACAGTCTTTCCCAGCCATCTTAGCATACAGGTCGCACTTTCCACTGGAGCTGGGACAGTCCGGGCCCCTCTCCTACACATAGTGATGTACAGACCCACTTGTGTCAATTGGCCTCCCTGTCACCTTGTCATGCTGTGGCGTGTCTCAGCTGTGTCACCTCTGACCCACTCCCAAGCCAGGTCAGAGATTTAAGGGCACAGGTTGCCACAGTAGCGATGGTGCTGGGTGACATTGGCATGGCCTGCATTGCTGGATCATTAGGAAGAGACAGGCCCTGATTTTTGCCATGTCAAAGTCAAATCCCAGGATCTGTATTTTAGTGCCTGCCTTGAAGCGCAGCCTGTGTTCTCCTCTTTCCCAAGTCAGAGGAGCCTGAGCTTATGTCAGAACTAAAACTGACACAACCACCTGGATGGGTCTAACCGGTGAGGGGCAGTGACTGCCATCTGAGACCCCCAGCTACCCTCCTGAGGCTGATTCATCTTGTGGAGGGTGCACAGGCTCAGCCAAGCTGAGTCTGGAGCAGGAAGCAATTCCTCTGCCTGGAGCTGGGCAAAGCTTTTGTCTTGAGATCTGTTTGCAGGAGGCAAATAAACACCAGGGATACCCGTGCAAGTGTTCAGCCCATTCAGTCTCATCCTGCTCCCTGTGGACAGGGCTGGGTCCAGGGTTGACCATAACTGTCCCTCCTGCTTACACAGGGAAGAGGAGTCACATCGTTCCAACGCTTCCACCCCAGTGAAATCAGACAAGGAGCTGCAGACAGAGAAAGGTAAGTGTAGGTGTGCCCTAACGCTGCACCCAGGTCACCAGTGCAAGCAAGAGAGTGGGACAGGAGGCAGCTGAGGTCTGCAGTGGGATTGGCTTGAGGGGTCACCTGGAAACGTGGCATGTACTGGTCCCAAGGCAGTGGTGCTTCTGCTGGCCTCAGTGACTGCCCTAGTGGGATTTCCAAGTGATAAGGGGGTGCTGACAGTGTTGGGGTGCTAGCAGATGCCTGGGAGTTGGCTTGCAAGGGGGAGCTCTAGCTCCCAACCCAGCATGGGTCAGGTGTCAGCCTTGATCCACAACCTGCAGTGGCATGAGTAGCACTCTGACCAAATTCCAGTCTGAGCTTATTCTAATGCTTCCTCAGCTAAAACAGAGAGGAAATCCTCTGTGCCCATGGCAGATGGGCCCCATGATATAGTGCCAGCTGTGGCATGTGGTTTGGGTAAGGCAGTGTGTTGGCACAATCCATGGAGCTAGGAAGGGGCCACTGCCCCACCAGCCTCATGTCGTGGGCCTACTGGATGTGAAGTTGCTCTTCAGGATATCACAACCTTGTCCTTAGTTTCAAACCATGCCCCGGCCCTGCTCTCTGAGCAGGGCCACCCAGAGTGGGGTCAGAAGGGACAGACCCATCACTACAACCAAACGCTTCTCTGCCCAGAGCTCAGCCTGACTTGTCTCCTTCTATAGTTGTGGAGTCACCAGTGTGGAAGAAGCAGAATTCCCTGAGCCCACCATCTGCGTCGGGGAGTAGTGGGAAGCGCAAGCGGAAGATCCCGTTGCTGTCATCTTTCCGTGGGGACCAGCTGGTGCTGGTACGTCGCTGTCTCGCAGCCCCTTTGGTCCTACTCTGGGACCAAACAGAATGGGCAATAGAATGTGCTCACTGCAATTTCTGCAGGGCTGGGGGCACACTGACCTGCCTGCCCTCAGGAAGGAGGCCCCGTCCTTGATCGAGTGGGAAGTGACGCTCTCCCCAGCCCCAGTGTCTGGTGGGCTGTACGTGGTTGTGCTGCCTGCTGCCGGACCAGGTAATGGCCTGGAGAAGGCCTGCCGTGCCCTGAGTGCCACACTGGGAGCCCACCAGAGTTGGGGACCGGAGTAGCTGCGGCAGGACCACCTGCTTTACAGGGCTCACCACAGACAGTCGCCAGTACACCTTCAGAGAGGCTCTGCCCGCTTCCCTGGGAAGGAGCTAAGCTGCTGCTGCTCTCTCTTGGCAGCCCCCGCCACCTCAACTGGGCTACACCATCACCTCAGAGGACCTGGACGCAGAGAAGAAGGCAGTGCTGCAGTGGTTCAACAGTGTCTTGGAGGATAAGGCTGGTAAGGATGGGCTGGAAATGTAGAGGGGTAGGAACAAGCTTGGGTCTGGGGGTGCGCTTGATGCCTTCCAGCTGAAGAGATCTCATGCTTTGTACTGGGTGAAGTTGCCCAGGGCTGTAGGGTGTAGGTGCAGTTCCCCTGCCTGATGGGAAGCTCTGCTAAGGGTTTGTTCCTCACAGCCAGTTGTGGGTCCTGATATCTTGCTGTTTCCCTGTAGATACAGTCCCCAGCACCACTGCAGGGATGATGCCTGTGTCCAAGCCGCCAGTGTTTGTTGTGACTTCCCCTGGGCCTATGCCTGCCTCCACAGCTCCTGCCCCGGCCAGCTCCTCACTTCTGGACAGTTTAAAGACGATGCAGAGCAGCCAGGCTGTATCCAAAACACCAGGTGAGGAGGAGGAGGAGGAGAGCTGGCACAGTGAAATGCCAGCAGAGTCAGGCAGGTGCAGCAGGAACTTGTTGTTGCCTCTGCATGAGGCAGCTCACTAAACCCTCTGTTCAAATGCTGTGCTGGCAGCAGAGCTAGCATGCAGGGCTTGAGGGGACACCTTTGGGGATACTGAGCCCCTGGTCCTGCTCGAGGCTATGGTAACCATGGAGGGCTGGGTGTGCTGGGAGCTCCGGGAACCTTTGCAGCTGTGGGTGGGTACCTGGCAGAAGGGTGGGCTTCTGAAGGTGTTCCCTTGTCCGTAAATAAGCTCTTTCTGCTTTCCAGACTCCAGTGAAACTGCGGCAGCATCCCAGCCACCTCCGTCAGCTGCACAGCCACCACCTGCTCCTGTTGTGTCATTGGACTCAAGCTCTCCACCTGCCATCTCTGCTGACACCAAGCCTGTGCCTCTGTTGAGCACACCTGCCCCCAGTGCTCCCCCTGCGCTGGTAGTGCAACCCCCCAGCAGCCTAGCCCTTCCTGTGTTCACTGAGCTGGGCCAGACTCCCAGCAAGCCTCCCTCCTTCCCAAAGCCAAGCATCCTGTTCGGGATGCTGAACGCCCCGCCAGCCAGCCAGCCAGCAGTGACTGCGGCCACTGCTGTGCCCACCACAGCCACTGCTGTGCCCACCACAGCCACTGCTATGCCTACCACGGCCACTGCTACACCCATTGCATCCACTGCTGTGCCCATCCTGCCCACTGCCATGCCCACCACAGCCCCCATCTTCAAGCCCATCTTTGGTGCTGTGCCAAAGAGTGAGAATGCAGCAGTTTGCACGGCTGTCACTTCCACCACAGCCACCATGCCTGTAAGCTCAGGCCCTGCCTCAGCGTCCTCCACATCCTCCATATTCAAGCCTATCTTTGGCAGCATCACTGCAGCTTCATCTCCAGTGAAAGTCTCTCCTTTCGCCTTCAAACCCGCGGCACAGCCGGTCTCGGAGCCGACAGCTGCCTCCACAGCTGCTCTGGCAGGAGCCACGGGTCTTCCCAATGTCATCTTCACCACTGCAGCTACAGCTGCTACCACCCAGAGTTCCTCCACGGATGCCACCGTTAAACCTGTCTTCAGCTTTGGACCGAACCCGCCTACTTCTGCTCGCCCTGCCACCAGCGTGACTGTCACTGCTGCCACCTCCACCAGCACAACACAGCCCTTCCTGTTTGGGGGCCTCTCCAGCTCTGCTCCCAGCCCAGAAACCAGTTTTGCCACCTCAGGGCCTGTGTTCCAGTTTGGGAAGCTGCCTCCAGCCACAGTCACTGCCACCACCAGTGTCCCAGGAGGCCCTGCCTTTGGCCAGGTACCTTCAAACTCAAGCACCGTGGGCTTTAGCATATTTGGGAGCACTACACTGACCACCTCTGCCCCAGCCACCACAGCTCAAGCGCCACTGACATTCGGCTCCTCCGTTTCAGCTTTTGGCAGCTTTTCAGCCAGCGCAAAGCCACCACCACCATACCCCGGCACTGGCAGCCAGCTCACCTTCAGCACTGGGGCTGCTGAGAGCCAGGTGCCCACCAGCAAGCCTGCTTCTGGCCCCATCAGCTTCACCCCCCAGTTCAGTTTCGGAGCCCCCCCAGCACAGTTGGTAGCTCAGCCAGCATTTGGCAGTGGTGCCCAGCCAGCCTTTGGCACAACCAGTGCCCAGGGCTCCTTTGGCACCAGCAGCACCCAGGCAGCATTTGGGACCACCACCTCAGTGTTCTCTTTTGGAACAGCCACCTCCACCACATCCAGCTTTGGTGGCACCACCCAGACCACAAGCAGCAGCACTGGTGTCACTGTCTTTGGTACCACCCCATCTCCATTCACTTTTGGGGCCAGCACCCAGCCGGGGCCCTCCACCAGCGCCTTTGGGATGGGTACACCGGGCCTCAGCAGTGGCTCCCCCGCTGTGGCCTTCAGCTTTGGGGCTGGGCAGAGTGGGGCAGCCCCGGCAGCAACACCCTTTGGCTCATCTCTGCCGCAGAGTGCACTGGGAGCGCAGGGCCAGAGCACGCCCTTTGCCTTCACCATGACCAGCACTCCCAACAGCAAGCCTGCATTTGGAGGTGAGTCATTATGGAATCATGGAATGGGTCATGTTGGAAGGGACCTTAAAGATAACGTTGATCCACCCCTCTGCCATGGGCAGAGACACCTTCCACTAGACCAGGTTGCTCAGGGTCCTGTCCAGCATGGCCTTGAACATTTCCAGGATGGGATGGGAGCAGACAGGCCATCTTGAGGTTCTAGAATTGGGCGCAGTAGTATTACTGATGGATCTTGTCAAGGCTTCCAGGATCCACAGCCGTGGTGAGGCCAGTGCTTCTGCTATGCAGAGCCTTGCCATACAAAGGGAAGGCACTCCCATCACTCCCTGTAAGGATCCTGCTCCTCTGGGGAGGGGGAATCCTTAAATTCTGCTCATTGGCCCCTCTGAAGGCACCAGCTCCCCAACTCTGCCCATCCAAGTGTCCTACAGGAGCTGAGGTTATCTGAGTCTTTTAAGACCCACCTGGAACGCCTTAGCAAGCTGGAATGCTGCAAACCAGCAACTGCCATCACTTTGTGCTTGCTCTCAGGGTTTCCCTAACACTTCATATCCTTGCTGGATATTCCCAGCTCCCATGGAACTGAAACCCACACAGTGAGCACCTCCTTGATCTAGAAAGGCCAAGGTCTTTGTTCCTCCCTAGCAAATCTTTCTGTGCGGCCCTGCTGTTCAGAGAGCCATGGGATTATCTGGAGAGTGTAACTTTTGCATTAAAAGGGCTTTTCAGGAGCAGAGGCTGTTTCTGGGGGATGGACTGTGGTGCTTCAGCCCCCAGAGAGCATCCTGTGCCTCCTCTGAGTGCCACCGGCTCCCAAAGGCTTTTTCTCCTTTGCCAACCCTGGCTCACAGTGACGTCTTGCTTTCCAGGATCTCCAGCGCCCACCTTTGGGCAGGGCACACCTGTCCCTGGAGCTGCGGGCAGTGGAAGCAGCACCCTTTCTTTCAGGACACCCAGCACTCCTGCCTCAAGCTTTGGAGGAGTCGGCACTTCCTTTGGTAAGGAGGGAGTTGGTGCTCCAGCCTTGGAGAGCTCGTGGGTCATGGTGTGCCTTTAGGCTGGGGACAGTGGTAGGGCCAGATGTTTTCTGGGAGACGGTTCAGGGAGTTCATGCTGGACTCTCAGGGATGCCAAGCCTTCGTTCCTCCCAAAATCGCACTGATCCCAAAGCTAGCAGTCTGAGCAACCTTTCTGCTTCCAGGTTCATCCACTCCCACCTTCTCCATTGGGGCAGGATCCAAGACGGGCACTCGCCAACGGCTGCAGGCACGGAGGCAGCACACCCGCAAAAAGTAACCCTAGTGCTGCTGGGCTCCACTGGCTCACGTGTGGGGAGCTGTGGACTGGAGCTGTCCCTATGCTGGGACCAGGCCCAGTCCCTGACACCCACTGGAGACCATGCTGGATAAACCAAACTCTTGTTACTTGAACAGTTCCAGAGCAAAGGCTGGACACATCTCTGTACATATCCACAACGTTCTTTCCCTCATTTTATTTTGCCTTGTTTAATAATGTGTACATTTCTCCCCATTTGCTTCTTCTAGCTGTTTCCGTGCTCCTTCCCAGCCCTCAGCCAGCCCCAAGGCCATGTCCCACTCAGAGCTTGGCCGGCAACATGCTGTGGTTCCGAGCTGCTGTCAGACACTGTCTTCACCAGGTCCCAAAATCTTTCCCATAGTTCATCCCATGGCCTGGTGAACATGGTCCCATGCCTGCAGCCAGGGTTGGTTCCAACCTGGCTCTGTTTTGGTGCCACAGGTGACTGGCATGGGTGTGGCTGGGTGACACCCCTGGGACCTAATGTCCTGCTACCTCCAGCTGAGGACATGCCATAGCCCGGGACCTGGGCTGGAGGCACGGGGTGAGGATGGGGGTCCCCCCACCCCTCTCCCATCTCTGCTGCTCCATGGGGCTGTGGGCTGCCCCCACCCTGCTCTCCGGTTCTGCTTTATCCATGCTCCTGTTCCTGCACTCACTGAATCGAATTTGGAGGAAGAGCTAAACCGTGTGTGTGGCGGCATGTTGGTTATGCCGGATTTGCTGTTTGGAGTTTCTTTTTCAGGGGCACCAGTCCTTGGGGGGAGACGTGCCCCAGCTAATTGGGTGTTGACAGTAGCATCACTGCGTGGCTGCTCGTGCTGGGGAGTTGTCCCGTTGTCCCTTCCATGTCGTGACTAAAAGGCAGCTAGGACAGGGGATTCCAACCATGGCAGTCTCTCCACTCCCTTCCCTTCTCTCCTAGTACCTCTTCAGCACTTCGGGCGGCTCTGGAATTGCTCACAGAAGGAGTCCAGAGCAGATGCATTCTCCCCTCCATCCCAAATCCAAGTTGTTTCTCATTTTTCAGCTCATGTCTATCCCAGTGGGTTTTACTAGCTCCTAGGAACTGTGGTGCTGCCTCCCCTGTCCCCATCCAGCCAGGGGTGGGATTTCTCCCTTCCCTGCATTGGAACTTCTGTGGGAAGAGACTGCCAGAGCTGGGGGTCACCAAAGAGCCATCCCTTGCCCTGGTGAGGGATGGGCACTCCATTCCCAGAAATGCTTTGCTGCCGGGTTTTTACTCTCCGAGCCGTGTGAGTGTGTGTGTTTGCTGAGGTCTAAATTTAAAAAAAAAAAAAAAAAAAAAACAAGAAAAAAAACCCAAAAAAAAATCACAAATATTTAAACATTTTTTAACAAAATAAAAATTTATTTTTATATTTAAGCTAAATTGCCTTCAAATTCCTTCAAGCTTGGTTCAGTGAAGTTGCCTACCCCGCAGCCGTTAGTGTTTAGCTATTCCCACCCTGGCTGTGCCTGCGGGAATGCACTGTGCTGGGAAAGGCAGCTGCATCCTGCAGGCTCTAGCATGCTCCCCCCTGCTGTTCATCATCTCCTTCCTTTTGAATGTGATGTATGTGGATGTGACTAAACCTTTTTTTTGTTTGTTTTTTAAAGTTTTTTAATTATTTCTCTGAGGGTGAGGAGGAGGAGCTCTCATGTTATGGTGCTGAGTGTCAGGGTCAAGGCATCTCTTCCAGCAGAAAGGGCAGGTGATGGGCTCTGTGTGGCACAGAGGGGACACAGCCCTGTAGTAAGGGGACATAGAGGACCTGCAGGTGCTGGTGGGAACGTTCTGGCCATCACCCACCAGCATGGCTGAGGGTGCAGTGGGCCAAGAGCAGCCAGGCTGGGAAAATGTGTTCTTGGGGTTGGAGGAAGCAGAGGGCAAGGGGCTAGTTAGTGCCTGCCAAAAGTGACCCTGGGTGTCCTTCCCTCTGCCCCATTTAGGATTCTTGGCCAGGAGAGTACCTGCTCCCCATCCTTGAGGTGCCAGGGTTTGGCCAGGTCAGCTCTGAGAAGATGGGGGATGAGCTGGGACAAGGTTGAGGGCACCCTGGCTCTGGGTGCTGCCCCCAAGTAGCTTCCCCACGTAGTCCCACACACCCGTGAGGAGCTAGGCTGTCCCTTCCCTGCCACACAGGCCCTGCTGGGAGAACCCCTTGTGCCTGGGGGGAAGGCTGGGTTTTAACTGACTGAAGACTTGGATCATTCCTGGTGTGGCTGATGAGGATTTTAGTGTGAATGTGCGATTTTTGTTTCCTTGCTTCTTATGTCTCGGGTTTAAAATAAAATTACTGTGTTCACTTGGCTGTGCCCATTTGTGTTTCCTGGGGCTGGAATTCCCAGAGCAGGGTCGTGCTAGTGGAGTTCAGGTGCAGCACCCTCTGGCTCATGTGTCCTTGCTCACCCAGTTCAAAGAGAGGGATAGGATTACTATTATTTCACCTCTTTGCCCCCACTTTGCCTCTACTATGAGCAGTGGCAGTTTCAGGGCAGGACTTCACAAACACACTGGAAAAAACAGTGAAGAGAGAGAAACTTTTAATCTGCTTCATCCCTACAGTGAATTTTTTTTGAGAGGGAACATGATAAACCACCTTTAATCCAGCTGGAGGACCCCAGCCCTGCAGGGTGCAGAGTGAGGATTGCCTTGGGGGCAAACTTGGGGTGGGGGTTGGCTGCAAGGGGCAGCCCTGGGTCAGGAGTCACCCCTTCCTGGTACCAGGGTGGTCCCAGTGTTGGCACTCAGTCTCTGGTGTTACAGAATTCTCACTATGACTGCAGTTAGCACATGTGTTCAGGCCAGTATGTGTCCCCAGCTGTGCAGGGGTTTGTCCAGAAAATGTTGTTTCAGTCTTTCACCCGCTGCTTTTTCTTTTTCCTCTTCTTGGGAGCTGCCCCTGGCTCTGTTCCCTCTCCTGGCTGTGGGTTCTCTTTGGCTGCTGCAGGCAGCGGGCTGTGGACAAGAGCAAACAGCCTGAGCCACACCTCCTCACACCCTCCCCGGGGTTCCCAGAGCACTAACCTTGGCCATGGTGCCCCCCCCAGAAGCAGCTGAAGTCCCCCACAGCCCCCTCTCACCTGGGAGCAGCAGCCCCTTCCCCGCACCGTTCGAGCACAGCCACGAAGAAGCCATGGGTGAGGGTCTCTGCAGGGGAAGCACGGAGGCACCTCTCTGCTCCAGAGAAGGCTGCGAATCCTCGGCAGGGCCAGGATGGGAAGGCAGTCACAAGCCTACAGCATGGAAAGGGGGTCAGCACCAAACCCTGCCCTACAGCCCCCCAGGTTCCCTGAGCCAGACTCACCTGAAGGTCGAGCCCCACTCCTGCAACACAGCCTGCACCACATCCTCGTTCTCTTCCCGGTGTAGGGAGCAGGTGGAATAGACCAGGCGCTGGAGAGCTGGGAAGCTCAGGGCGTGGCTGAGGACGCGGCGCTGGAAGGCTGCCAGTGCCTGCAAGCGTTCAGCACTCGGGGCCACCTCCTCCCCTGGCCCCCGGGTCACCATCCCTGTGGGAGAGGAGCTGTCACCCGGGGTTTGCACACCCACAGCCCAGTTCCAGGTGAGCAGCTGGAGCCCCACACATTACCTGAGCCGCTGCAGGATGGGTCGAGAAGGATGTGGGTCACCCTGCTGTATTTGGGGTCCCCGGGGTCCACAGTCAGGAAGTCCTGCTGGACCAGCTGGCAGCCGGTGACCCCTGCCCGTGTCAGCAGCGTGTTCATGGTGGCCACGCGCTTGGGGTCCACATCAAAGGCAAAGATCTGTCTGAAGGCAGAGCCAAGTGCCCAAGACAAGCCATGAAGAGACCACCTGACCCCCAGGAACACTCAAATAATGAGCAGGCAGACCTTGAGAGCTGACTCCCCTCTGGCAGGGTTATGGAACAGGCCCAGGGCCGGGGGCTGGGACTGAACCTCTATGTGACTTCATGTCCCCTCAGGTCCTTCCAGTGGCCCAGAAGTGACCGACTCGCCTAAGTTGGTGACAGGTTGCAGCTCCTCCTGCCACCTTCTTGTGGGCTCGGGGGGGACCAGGGCCACCTCCCTGCTTCCCTCGACCCCTGCACACAACCCTGCCCTCACCCCTTGTTCTTCAGGATGGCAGCCAGGTGGCTTGTCTTGTTTCCAGGGGCAGCACAGGCATCAATGACATGGGAGCCAGCAACAGGGCCAAGGAGGAAGGCAGGGAGGCAGCTGGCCTGCAAGAGGGCAAAGACCGTCAGAAGGGTGGGCAGAAACACCTGGCCTCTCCTCAGGCATGGCTGATGCTGTGGGGTCACAAGGACCACCATGACACAGGGCCAAGGCCACCACCACGCTCCACCAAAAGCCCTGCCCAACCCACAGCCCCCTGCTCCTCCCAACTCCCACAGGGATTTTATACCCCAGGATTTCATCCTGAACTTTCAAACAATGGAAGTCTGAAGCCAACGGAAGACTCCCAGGGGAGTCCCACAGTTTCTGCTTTGACTTAAGTGCTGCAGCAAGCTGAGCCATTGTGGAAGGATCTCAACTTTCATCCCTGTCAGTAGTTTTCCTGCCCCTGCAACTTTCTGCTCCCCAGCTCCCTCACCTTGTCCTGCAGAATTATGTGTCCTGAGGTATACAGCAGGTTGTCATGGAGGTCTGTCTGCGAAGGGAAAACCAGCAGCTCCGGAAGATGCAGATCCAACAAGAACTTTTTTCCAGAAAGGGCCTTCAGCTCCTCCACACTGTCCATGAGACACAGGGAGCATGAATACAAAGTCCTAATTCCTCACAGCAGAGCCCAGGGCTCACAGCAGAGCCCAGGGCTCACAGGAGAGCCCAGGCTGAGAAATTCCTTCATCCCACAGCTCCTCTCCAGCTCCAGGCAGCACCCAGACAGGCAGCAACTAAGAGTGGGGAGTGAGAGAGACCCCAACCCAACCACTCTGAGCACAAAGTTCAGCAACCCTTCAACCCACCAGACCTCATCCCACTTGCTGACATTCTGGGAAAGGTGGGATAGCAGAAAGAAATACTCACGTGGCTGCCTTGCCCAGATAGGCATATCCCTGGCATTTGAAGAAGTCGATCACATCGTCCACACAAGTCTTCAGGGTGTTGACCCGGACATAGCGTGGGACCTGGGAGGCTGCAGGGGCCGGACAGGTCAGACACAGATCCCCCTGCTCCCAAAACAGGGTGCCCACCCAGCCCGAGCCCACTCACCTGCGGCGCTTACCGCCTTCTCCGAGGCCAGCAGGTCCTCGTTGCGGCTCACCTTGTGCCGCACTTTCATGCGGGCCAGCTCGGCCTCCAGCCGTGGCCGGTGCCGCCGGGCCAGGGCCTTCCACCGGCCCCCGCACTTCAGCCCCTTGCCGAAGAGCAGGTCATACACCAAGACCTGCGGGGAGGGGACGAGGTGAGCCCGGCCCCGCCGCCCCAGGCCCCCGCGGCTTCGGGACACCGCGGCCCAGGGATTCCGCAGATGCCCGTACCTTCGCCAGCTGCGGTGCCAGCTTCTTCTCGGCCTGCAGCAGCGCGGCTCCATCCAGCAGCTTCTCCAGCACCGAGGCGTAGCGGAGGGTCTCGGACACCAGCGCGTACAGCTGCCGGACGTGCTGCGGAGCAGTCAGCGGTGAGCGCTACCGGGCCCGCGCCGGGCTCCGCGGCTCCCCCCGGCCTCCCGGGTGCGATTTCCCCCCGGCCGCCCCGAGGCCCCGTTCCCTCCGGGCGCACCGGGAAGCCGCTGTTGTACACGAGGCTCTTGAGGCCGCCCTCGCCGCGCTCCAGCCCCAGCAGCACCGCGGCCGCCGCGCTGTACAGCGCCATGTGCGCCCCGCGCCGCTTCCGCCGGGGCCTCCGGGGCCGCAGGGGGCGAGCGCGGCCCCGCTCCGGGCGCGGTGCCCGGGGCCGAGCGGGAGGAGGGCGCGCAGCGGAGCGCAGCGCAGCGGAGCGGGCACCGTGCGGGCGCTGTTAGGCGGGCAGCGCCGGCAGAAGGGCCCGGGCGACTCCATCACCGCAGTGACCCTGGCCAACCCGGTCACCCCCATCACTCCGGTCACCCCGGTGATCCCAGCCACCTTGCCCACCCCGGCCACCCCATCATCACAATGACCTCGACCACTCTGGTCACCCCGGCCAGCCAGTGACCCCGGTCGCCCCCTTCATCCTGACAACCCCATCATCAGTGACTTTGGCCAGCCCAGTCATGCCAGTGACCCCTGTCGCCCCGTTCATCCTGGTGATCCCAGCCACCCTGACCATCCTGGTTACCTCAGCCATCCCAGCCACCTCTATCACCCCAGTGACCTTGGTCACCAGCCCCGGACATCCCATCCGGTCCTGGCATGTGGAAGCACATTGACATTACTACTGATTGTTAGACCCTGTGGTACCCTGTGGCTGATGGGTTGGTGAGGATTTGCTGCAGACTTTGGTGGTGTTCATGGTGCACTCAAACAGAGCAAAGGATGCCCAGCCTTGGAAAAAGGGGTCTGCTCCAGGAAAGAGATCTGCTCTGAGAAAGAGGGATCTGCTCTGGGAAGCTCAGAGCTGTATATGCAGGGTAAAGGATACCCCAAAACAGCTACCATAAGGCAGTATCCCAGCAACCTGGACATGGCTTTGAAACTGTCCCCAAACTATCTGGTGCGATGGATCAGTCACTCCAGCACGACCAGCTCCAGGGACACCTGGATCCAGGAACAGATGAGAGCTGCTTTGCAGGGTCTGAAGGGTTCGCAGTGGGTGCTGGGGATCAGTCATCTTCTACCTGAACAATCAAAGGATGTAAGAATCTCATTCTAGTGACAGGATCTGGGGAGATGGCTGGAGCTCTGTCACGGTTAGGGAAGGTTTAGTTTGGTATCAGGAAAAGGTTCTTCCTCCAGAGGGTGCTGGGGCACTGAATGGGCTCCCCAGGGAATGCTCACAGCCCAGAGGCTGCCAGAGCTCCAGCAGCATTTGTACAATGCTCTCAGGCACAGGGTGGGATTATTGGGGTGTCTGTGCAGGGCCAGGAGTTGGACTCAATGATCCCTGTAGGTCCCTTCCAACTCGGGATATTCCACAATTCTACAATACTTGAACCTGTGGAAAGACACATTCAGGAGCCCTGGTTTGGCGGGGATGCAGGAACAAACATTTACCTTGGTGGTGGTATTTTATTCCCTGACTTCTGATTGGCACAGGCTGGTTGTGCATTTTGGTGACAGGCCCAAGGAGTGGGTCCCTGGTGACCCTTTGCAGTTTGCAGGAGCCACTGCTGGGCTGTGTGCAGGGTGGCTGAGCCGCTCCGGTGCCTTGCTCCCCTCAGCCCATGGCCCTGGGCAGTGTCCCTCCCTAGCAGACTGGGCTCACAGTCCCCCCTGCCAGCTCACAGCCCTGGCCAGCTGGCATGACCAGGACTGACCTGCTGCCTTTGTGCTCCCCCTTCCCTCCTCAGCAGCCTCTCACCGTGGCTGCCTGCTCGGTTCCGTCTGTGCTGCTCTCTCAGAGAGGGTCCCTGTGTCAGCCAGCAACCAGCCCAGCCACCTCAAACTCTGTTGGGAAGGATGGGCCACAGAGACCCTGAACACTCACTGCTCACCCTCTTCAGGTATACAGACCTTTCCCGTGGGGACATCCTGGCAGGTAAGCTGTGTTTCAGCCTGGTAGGCTGGGGATGGGGATGCTGAGGTCAAGGCTCACATTTTATGCCCTTAGAGGAAAGGACTCTTGATGGAGTTTGTTGTGCAGCACCACGGTTTCCATGGGAGGACAACTCTGCCACAGCCTTAACTGAGATAAGCTGAGAGAGCTGGGGCTGGTCAGTCTGGAGAAGAGAAAGTTCCAGTATCTGAAGGGGGCTACGAGGAAGCTGGAGAAGGACTTTTCATCAGGAACTGGATAGATCAAGGGGAAATGCATTCAAACTAAAAAAGAGGAAATTTAAGTTAGATAAATGGATGAGATTTTTCCCTGTGAGGGTGAAAAGGCCTTGGCACAGGTTGTCCAGAGAAGCTGGGGCTGGCCCATCCCTGGAAGTGTCCAAGGCCAGGTTGGACAACTTGGAGCTTGAAGCAGCCTGGTCTGGTGAAAGATGTCCACGCCCATGACAGGGGGGTGGAATAAGATTATCTTTAAGGTCCCTTCCAAGCCAAAACATTCCATGATTCTATGCCTGTGGGGTGCATTGGGCGAGACTCTGAGGTGGGCTCTGCCCTTGTTCCGCACACCTCGATGACACGGGCCAGCACAATACTGGGTGGCAGGGGACTGCAGCCCGCTCCTGGCAGCACACAGGCCACAGGAGCGGCCCCTCCAGCACCCTGGGGAGGGACAGCACGCGGGGCTGAAAAGGACAAGTGCCCACACTGCAGCATCAGTGGCTCCTTGAACACCTCCAGGCAGATGGGACAGAGCAGCTGCTCCTCCAGCTTGTCGATGCTCGTCTTCTGAGCTGTCCTGCCACCTTCCCATGCAAATCTGGGCTGGGAAACACTGGTGGGAGATCAGTCCTGTTCCAAGAACAAGATCAGCAGCACAGAGAGTTGCAAACCCACCCTTAAAATTCCAAACAAAGTCTGAGATGATGATTTGAACCCATAATGGGTTTGTGGCTACACCCGGCCCACACCTGGCCATGTGTCCTGGGTCTGCCCAAAGTGTCAGCAGTCACCCCCAAGCTGTTCCCACCTTGGCCCAGGCAGGGATGTCAGACTGCACTGGAGTCCTACCTGTGTTCCAGGGCTCAGACACAGCCAGGAGGGATTTTACACTGAAAAATCCCAGTCTTGACCCTGCATGAATTCCCGAAGATCTCTTTGGGTTATCTCAGCACATGGACATCGTCAGAAAGACTGGCATCACTCAAGCAATACATCTAAGTAAGAAGCAGAAGGAAAACATGAAAAGCACATTTATCTTGGAGATGGGGGCCTGGATTTGGGAAGCTGAGGCACAACTCACCCCCTTGAAACTTGCTTCCATGTTCCATGTTCTGCTCCAAAAGATGTGGGCTGAAATCCCAGACGCTCCCATCAGCCTCAGGGAGCACAGGGCAGTGTGTTTCCAAGCTGTAAGGCTCAGGCAGCACTGCCTTCCCTGCTGTTTGCAGCTGGGACAGAACTGCCAAACTCCTGGGCAAGTCAAACACATGGCCTTGAAATTGAAGAAAATGAACTTGAAGTCAGGAGCTTGGTTACTTGCCCAGGGAAAGAGGGAGGCTGTGACCTGAGCTAGGCTGGCGTCACACATTGCTGTGGGGTGAGCCAAGGGAAGCTCAGGTGTCCAGCAGATATCCCCAGAGCACAAGCAGAGGGACCACCCTCGGGTGCTTACAGAGAAACACCTCCCAGAGACCCAAATGACACCCAGCCACTGAGGTGGCCTGCACGGGTTTCTGCAGCTCCGCTTCTCCCAGGGCATGGACCCAACCGATTTTCCTCGGCTTCTCCTGGCCAAGCTGATAGGACCTAGTCAGGCAAGGTAGCTCCTCCTCAGCATGGGGACCCCAGTGGCTCCCCTCCTGCAGCCTCAGCCCCTTTGGGATGTTCCTGCTCCCAGGGAAAGCCAGGCAGGCTCTTGTCCCCCTGTCCTGTCCCTGCACACCCCGGGAAGGCCTGTCTGAAGCCTTGCATGGGCACATATCGCACCTGACTGGACCGAACCAAGAGCAGAACCAGCCGTGTTTGCTCCTCACAGCAGCCAGGGCCTCCGAGTCCCCACAGGACTTCCCTTATCCCCCCTGCAACACAGAGAAAGTTCTCAACAAAGCACTTCGCTATCACCTAAGTTTAAGATGACTTGACTTTAGGATATTCTTATAAACTAGGTTAACTTTGCTATTAACTACTTTTTTTTTTTTTTTTTTTTTTTTTTTTTTTTTTGTTAAACCAGTGGGTTTTTTGTGGTGTGGTGAAAACCTGTTATGCTTTTGGGAAAAAAACAAGGAAACCAAACAGTGCTCTAACTGTGTGGGTCAAGGCACAAGGAATTATTTTGTTTGATTGTGAAAAAATATAGTTTCTCATATAATAACTCCTGGTTCATGGATGTGTTTGGCTTATGAGCATCCCTCATATGAATCCCATCATGATCCCAATCCCTGGCTTCCCTCTCAGCATCTCCCGGGGAGCTGGGGATGGTCCTGGCTTCTCCCTGAGGAGTGTCCAACTTCAGGAATGTGATGATGGAAGGATCACCCTGGGGCTGTCACCCAGCCTTACACGGAAGGTCTTTGAGACACAGCAAAGCAGAGAATGAAGCACCTTCTCTAAAGGGGGGCTGGGGACGGGCTGTGGGGACCTTCCCTTCCCTTCCCTTCCCTTCCCTTCCCTTCCCTTCCCTTCCCTTCCCTTCCCTTCCCTTCCCTTCCCTTCCCTTCCCTTCCCTTCCCTTCCCTTCCCTTCCCTTCCCTTCCCTTCCCTTCCCTTCCCTTCCCTTCCCTTCCCTTCCCTTCCCTTCCCTTCCCTTCCCTTCCCTTCCCTTCCCTTCCCTTCCCTTCCCTTCCCTTCCCTTCCCTTCCCTTCCCTTCCCTTCCCTTCCCTTCCCTTCCCTCTTCCATGTTATTTTGTGATGATTTCAAATTCTCAATAATGTGGGTTTCTTTCTGTTTTTATTTTGCATTCTCACTAGTTTTGCATTTATACCATTTCAAGTGCCTGAAAAAGGCCAAACATACGAACTTGTTCCAAACCAGTTTGGATTTTTGCCTGTGGTGGTTTTTGGTTGATTGGGTTGGAGTTTTTGTTTTGTTTTGGGGTGGTGTTTTTTTTTTTTTGTTTTGTGGGTTTTTTTGTGTGTGTGTGTGTGTGTGTTTGTTTGTTTGTTTGTTTGTTTTTGGGGTTTTTTTGGTTTTTTTTTTGTTGGTTGGTTGGTTTTTTGTTTGTTTGGGTTTGGGGATTTTGTTTGGTTGTTTTGGGGGTTGTTTGGTTTTCTGTTTTGGTTTTGTTTGTTCATTTGTTTTCTGGGCTTTTTTGAGGGGGAGTTGTTTTTGCTTTGTTTTGTTTTGGGGGGGTTGTTTGTTTTTTGTTTTGATTGTTTGGTTTGTTGGTTGGTTGGTGGTAGGGGTGTTTTTAGTTTTGTTCTCCCTTTGGTTTGGGTTTTTGTTTGATTGGGTTTTGATTTGGTTTTTTGTTAGTTTTGTTTTTTTTTTTTTCTGCAGTTGTGTGTTTTTTTGCTGTGGTTTGGCTGGGTTTTTTGATGTTGTTTTTGTGGGGTTTGGTTTTAGTTTTTGAGTTTCGGGTTGGTTTGGGGTTTTTGGTCTAAGGAAATGCGGAAGGCAGTGCGCACCGCGGACTACATCCCCCAGCGTGCACCGCGGTGCTCCGTGACGTGCCTCCTGCCATTGGTCCAGCGCAGCGGCATGTCCTTTCCCGCGTGGCTCTAAAGCCGCGCGTTGGGCCGGGGCCGCTGCTCGGAGCGTGATTGGCTGGAGGCGCGACGCTTGGGGGCGGCGCTTGGCGGAGCGCGGCGCGGCCATGATGGCGGGCGGTGCCGGCCGGGAGGGGCTCGGAGCCGGGTGGCGGGACCCGGACCCGACCTCAGCACCGACCCCGGCCTCGACCCCCTCTTTGTCTCTGGCCTCGGAGTCTCTCGAACTCCTGCAGGACCTGACCGGCGATGGAGGGGTGCGCAAGCAGCAGCTGCGCCCCGGCACCGGGCAGCCCGTGCCGCCATCCTCCTCCGTGGCAGGTAGAGCCGGGCCTGGGGTCTCCGGAGCATCCTGTGGGCCCCGAGAGGTCCCGCGGCCAGGGCTGGGCACCCCTGTTAAGGATGTCCCAACTCTCTGGCACAGATTGCCCAAGGAAGCTGTGGTTGCCCCATTCCTGGAAATGCTGAAGGCCATGCTGAAGCAGCCTGCTCTAGTGGAAGGTGTCCCTGCTCATGGGCCGGGAGTTGGACTGCATGATCTTCAAGGTCCTTTCCAACCCAAACCATTCCACGATTCTCTCAGTCTCTCCAGGGCTGGTGTCCTGGAGTGAGGCTGCCTGAGCTCGGCCTGACTCGGCCCGGGGGGGTTTCAGGGTGCTCTGCAGTAATGTTGTGCCTGAATTCACTGGTAGTTCAGGCACCAGTAACCATCTCCTGAGCAGCTTTTAAATAGGAATTGTTTAGTTTAGCCTGTGTTCAGCAGGACTAAGAACGAGAAAATCCTTGAACGTGTGGGCTGGAGTGGGGATCTGGTGCTCATGCCTGTCACCTGTGTCTCCATGTGAAGTTTGGTCTGTGTAGCTGGACCTGAAGCAGGTGCTGAGGAAAACAGGGCAGAGCCTGTTGGGAAAGATCCCCCAAGACTTTAATGTTGACATGCTGGTGACTGGCAAAGACCACAACAAGGATTTAAGAGTGCTGATATTATACTGCAGTGTGTCTCTGTTTCATAGACTGTGTCCTCTCCTTATCAGTATTTTAACACTTGGGATACCCTGTTTAACTTCTCATGGCTGAAGCATTAAATGAAAAGGCATCTAGACCTTGAGGAATGAAGGATTTCTAGGGCCCACCTGTGCTCACAGAGTAGTCTGAAATTGGAAGCAGTTCCTGAAGTGCAGGGCCCTCGTGCTGTGTCAGGAGAGGCCCATTACAGTGTATTTTCTGAGACAGAACTGGAGTTACAGATGCAGAGCCTGGGGTAGCGGTACATTTCCCCCCTTGTTCCTCTTTCTAGAGCTCCAGCTTTGGTTAGGGAATTCTTTTTAAATATTTCTGCATATAACTGGGGCATTTTAATTCACTCAGCTGAAGTTTCCAATTCTTAAATGTGCAAAATCGCATCTCTTAAATAGATCAGGACTGTAAAGCAGCTGCTTTGGGAATGATGCTAAAACACACAGCAGTTGGCTGCTTGGATGTGATCAGGTTTTTGGTGTAAAACAGAAGGGTTTTTGCTGCCTCTGCTGTTCTATAGCAGAATGGAAAAGGAGAAGCAGGATAACTGGGTGGATACAATTCCTAATGTGCTCCTGATGTTGCTGTTATGGGATATGAAATCAACCTCTTGCTTTTCCCTTCTCCCCACTCCTCGCTTTGGGCTGTACAGTGAAGTACTCTGGGTACCTGGGAAATTGGAATAAGCTCTTCTGTTCAAATGGGAACAGCAAGTATCCAAGGCTGATGAAACTTGGAAAAGGTAGGTTTGAGCCACAAACTTTGACCTGGGGCTTGGGATTGTATTAAGTCATTTTGGGAACTGGGGTTGTATTAAGGCATTTCAGTTTAAATGCTGTTTGGTGTCTTTAGGTTGTTTGAAACCTTTAACACTTGTTCATGGAGTCCAAAATCCTCCTGGTTCACACGGGAGATGGAATCTGGACCTGCTCACCCTCTGCCTGGGAGAGGTAGGGAGGTGTTTGTCACCTGCCCTCAGGTAGTTTTAAATCTCTTGAGAAGAGATGATGTTTTCCAGCCTGGACAGCTCTTTTAGCATGCTGGTCTGGTGGAAGGTGTCCCTGCCTGTGGCAGGGCTTGGACTGGATGATCTCTAAAGCCCCTTCCAACTCATCCCGCTCTGGATTTGCAATACCACATGCTCAGTCCCACAGCAGCAGTCCCCCTGATAATCCATTCTGGAGCAGCTGGCTGTTGTAGCTGCTGAGACAGGAGCTCCCAGGGATTTTTTTTCTTTCTTCAGGCTTAAGGAGAAATCATTGTTTGGTGTGTGAGGGTGTTGGTGTTTGTGAATCTCACCTGTCCCACCCCTCATTGTGACAGACATCACACTGTGGGGGCTGGAGATCGGGCTGCTGTCTATGACCAAAGGCGAGGCTGCACTGTTCGTCCTTGCTCCAGAATACGCCTACGGCCAGCGGGGCTGTCCCCCCTCCATCCCCCCAAACACCACGGTCCTCTTCAAGGTGGAGGTGTTGGACTTCATCGATTCAGAGGAGTGCGACGCCTTCTTTGAGTTGACTTATGTGAGTTCTTTTAATAAGGCTTGAGGCCAAAATCTGGAGGGTGAACCATCATTGTCCTGTCTCACAGTTGCTGTGGCTTGTGTGGTATGTGTTCAGGTGAATGCTGGTGCAAGTATCTAGTCCCTGGGCTCCCAACTCTGCTCTGATCCATGTGCCTGCCCTTTGTGTCCCTCCATGTCTCACTCGTTTTGCTCTCCCATGGAGAGGGAGAAGGCAAGATTTGCCTTTGTTTGCTCCTCTGTGCTGGATGGAGTCAGTGGAATGGCTCCCATTTATTTTTAGTTTTACCAGAAACCTCATGGTTGCACTAGAGGGCACTAACTTCCAGGAATTTCTTTAAGGAACAGTAAGGAGCTGACTGTAACAATCCTCTTCAGCCTGCAGTGTCCCAGTGCCCCACCAGCCCCCACCCTTTGTCTCTGCCTCTTGGCTCCTCTCCCAAGTGCTCCCTGTTTTTTCCTTCCTGGTGAGTTACAGTGCTATTGTTATTTCACCTTTTCATGTCAAGGGCTTTGGGCTTTGGTTGTGGGTCAGTGAGCAGAGGCAGAAGCTAATGGGGGAGCCCCTCCAGCCCCTGCACAGGCAAATTTTTCCCCAGAGCCCTGTGAGCAAACCACACTTGTGCTCCCTCCTTGCCCACCCATTTTGGCTGACTGACCTCTCTCTATGAGCTGGTTCCAACTTGCAGACCCAGAAGAAAACCTGTCCCTCTTTTTTATTTAATGATTGTTGGGATTTTTGTTTTGCTGTCTTTGGGAGTGTCAGGCTGTCCCAGAGCTGGCTTGAGAGCAATTAGAGCAACAGAACCTTTCAAGCAGCTATGTGCCGGTGGCAGCATTTGTGTTAACTCAACTGTGTGCTGAAGGAGTTGAGCAGGTTTTAAGAACACATTCCTGCTTTTTTCAGTCCCACTTTGGGCCTGGGGAGCTTCCTGACCTCTTTACTGGGAATAATCAGCACAAGAACACTGTAATGTTTCAGCCTGGCTGGGGAGATACCACATGGTGGTGGCCTGGCCTTGGTAAGGACCTGGCTTCTTGTCTGTGAATAGGAGGGGGCTGTTCAGGACTGCCCTGTCTGAGTTCTCTGCCTGTTTTCTTTAGTTTCAGCTGAAATTCAGATATTTCTTCACACAGGAACAGCGGGATAGACTTCCTCTAGAAAAGCTATTGAAAGTGGCAGCCACAGAGAGAGAGTTTGGCAACTACTTCTTCTATAAGCAGTGCTTCAAGATTGCCAAGGACAGATACAAGAGGGTATGGCACCAGGAAAATGTGGGGTGTACTTTGGGAAAGCTGTGAAAGAAGGGATTATTTTAGCTCACCACAACAGGAACAGGTCAGAGATCGAATAACTTTATGGTATTTTCCAGGCATAGTTTGTTACTTCAGAGCAGGGCTTGCACACCTGGTTTTGTGTGAGCAGCAGTGGTAAATGAAGGAACAGTCACAGAATCATTTTGGTTGGAAACGCTCTCTGAGACCACCAAGTCTAACTGTTCCCCAGCACTGCCAAGGCCACCACTAACCCATGTTCACAAGTGCCACATCCACAGGACTGTTAAATCCCTTCAGGGGTGGGGATTCCACCACTGCCCTGAATAGCCTCTGTACTGGGGCTGGGCAACACTTTCCGTGAGAAATTTTCCCCAGTATCCAACCTGAACCTCCTGTGCTGCAACTTGAGGCTGTTTGTCTTGTCCACCTACCTGGGAGCAGAGCCTGACCCCCATCTGGCTGCACCTTCTTGTCCAGGAATTCTAGCGAGTGAGAAGGTGATCCCCCTGGTCCTTTTTCCCAGTCTGAGCCTCTTCAGCTCCCTTTCCCAGCAGGGTAAATGCTCAGTTATTCTCAATCTGGAAGGCATCTGCTACTTTTTCAGAGGTAGAGATGATTCAAAGTTGCTTTTGCTTGGTATTTTTGAAACAAAAGTAATTTGCCTTCTCCTCTGTAAGATATCCATATTTATCTGTAAGATACCCATATTAAATCTGAGTCCTGAGTGCTTTTTTTTGATTCTGCTGCTTTCTAAAGTTTCTAAACCTGTGGTCATATGGTCAGCATGACTAGTCATGCTGAGAATGCCATGCCCTGTATTTAGAGTTTTGATTGTTATTACTTTTTAGTGACCTGGGTGAGCAGAAATACAGGTGTAGCTCTTGGATGAGATGGATTTCTCACTTTCCGTGATGGATTTGTTGTGCACTGGCTGGTTTTCCTTCTCTGCTCAGGCGCTCTCCATCCTGGATTGCAGCTCTTCCAGTAAGGCAGAGCAGAGCCAGATCAACGCTTCCAAACTGCTGCTGTTCCTGAATCTCTCACTCACTTACCTGAAACTGGAACGTGCTGACCGAGCTTTGAAATACGGGGAATTAGCCTTGGAGATGGACCAAGGAAATGCCAAAGCGCTGTTCAGGTGTGGCCAGGTGGGCAAATAAATCATTATGGAACATCCCAGCCTGGCTGTGGAGGGAGCAGAATGAACTGAGGAGAATCTCTGAATTCTGGGCTGCTGCAGTAGTCAAGGTGCTTTGTCTGCATCTGTCCTTTTGGAAAGTCTGGCTCTCTGGAAATGTGTCACATGGAGCATTTCCTGGAGTGTTCCTGAATTACTTTTCTCTGTCACAGGAAAGTTTGTTTTGGCATGAGGCCTTAGGAAGGACAGTGGGTCTGTATTTATCTTGTGATGTGTCTAACTTCTTTCCATGACAGGCTTGTCTCTACATGAAGGAGTACAGCAAATCCCGGGATTTCCTGGCCAGAGCTCAGTGCATCCAGCCCTTCAACCGTGATATCAACAATGAGCTGAAGAAGTTGGCAAGGTGAGAGCCCTCCTTTCAATATCTGGGGAAGAGAAAGTGTTTGGGCAGGTTGTAATAGCCATTCCAAAATATTTAAAATATTAAAAAAAAACCCAAACCCCAAACTATTGGGTTAATAAGTGACTTGGGAAAACACATGTGGAGAAAACAGCTTGAAACATTTTTCAGGCCCGGAAGCTGCAAGTCAGGAGCTCGGAGTACCCACCCTTTCCATATATTTCTTTGGTGGGATGTGTGTTTCCTGACTAGTGAGCAGATCAGGATGAGGACAGGGATGTGGGGGCTACTAAAATATCTCCAATACAGTGAAATACACTTGGCTGATGATCCAGCTGTTAATGTTCTCAATAAGTATGATTTTCATTCCCTTTAAGATGCGTTGGTTATTTTCAGCAGCTGTAGGTGCTTCAATGCACAATACTAATATTCATTAAAAGTGAATTTCTTGCCATCTTGGAGATAATAAATGAACAGCCCTGAAGACGAACTCTTCCTTTCCCCACAGGCTGAGTTCAGGACTATCCTGCCAGCTTTAGTCATGCCCCCACCCCAGCAAAACATGACTAATGCTTATCTATGTCCTCATGATGCTCTTCCTTTGAAACTGCCAAAAGCATTAGCTTTTTCCTAAAAGTGTGTGCTGTCCCACTGGCACTGTTTACTGAGGTAGGAGCGATGCTGTCCTCAGCTCTGGAGCTCACAAAGCAGCCCTTGAATACAAACCCTTTTCTGCATGTCAGTGCCAGGCACTTGCAGAAGGCAACAGTAACACCTAAAAAGAATGGTTGGTGCTGCTGGAAAAGCCAGTCTGGTGGGCTGAGTGCCTTCTGCCAGGGGATATGTTGGTGGAGGGCTGTTCTGTCCTGTGTGTCCATGTTGTCTTTAATAGTCTGTCATAACACCAAGTCTGCAAATTTGTTCTCTTACTTCTGAAGTACAAAGAGCTTGAAGGCAGTATTAGCTGCTGGTCTGGAAATTTTAAATTAGTCTCTTGTATTCATCCTGATCTCCCACTGGGTATGGAGCTACCAAACTGTCCAGTGAGGGTGGGGAGTTCTAAACTAGATCTGGCTGGCTGCTCTTGGAGGCTAGTACATGTATAGTGCTAGAAGGCCTGATTCTAGAAGCCTCATGTATTCACTTAGATTTGTTTGAAATGTGTTGGTAGATAAAAGAGAAATTTTGCTAATGGTGTTTAGGTGGTGTGGCTGGGAAGCAACAAGGCATTTCTGCCTCTGTCAGCTCCAGCTCTGTAGAGAGCAGCACGTTCAGGGAGTGTGCATGTGTCAGAATTGAGTGCACGTTAAACCACTGTTGTCCTGGAGTTTCTGCTTCACTGCCTGTTAAAACTGGTGTACTTTTTGCTTCTAACCATGCAATGGTTTGGGTTGGAAGGGACCTTAAAGCTCATTCCACTGTCATGGGCAAAGACTCTTTTCACCATACCAGGGTGCTCTAAGCCCTGTCCCACCTGGCCTTTAACACGTCAGGGATGGGGCAGCCACAGCTTTTCTGGGCAACCTGTGCCAGGGCCTCCCCACTCTCACAGGGGAGAATTTCTTCCCAATATCCCATCTAACCCTGCACTCTGGCAGCAGGAAGCCATTCCCTCTTGTCCTTGTCCAAAGTCCATCTCCAGCTCTCCTAGAGCCCCTTTAGGCAGAGGTCTGAGGTCTTCCTGGAGTTTTTTCCAGGTGAGCACCCTTGCTTTTCCAGCCTGTCTTCAGAGCAGAGGGGCTCCAGCCTTTGGAGCATCTCCATGGCCTCCTCTGGACTTGCTCCAGCAGCCGTATGTGTTTTCCATGCTGGAGGCAGCACTGCAGGAGAGGTCTTCTGCCTGTGACAAAGAGTGGAATTAGTGTGAAACAGATGAAGCAAGTGTTACTGGGTGTTGTTTATGAGGCCTTACCTCTGGCTAGATATGTAATGTTGCCAGCCTGCCTTGCCTGAGAACTTGTAGTGTGATCTGACAAATGCCTCAGAAAGAGAATATGAATTGAAACCTTGTTCTTAGTGGCTTTTCACTTCCTTACTGAGTACATTTATACTTCATTAAAAGCAATGTTGTGTGGTAATCAGCAAGCTCCCTTTTGCTGTCTAAAACAAAGCTTTGGAATGCATGCAAAATGCTCTGGAGAACAACAGGCAGAATCCAGGGTGAGAGGCATGTAGAACGTGTCTGGTACCAGCTGTGGTGGATTTGGTGCAAATTCTGCTGCTGGATCTAGGAATTCTATTGGAAGGCTTGCACTGCATCAAAACCAGAATGAATTTGGGTTCTTCCAATATCTGGCATTAATCTGTTCATCCAAACAAAGTGCTCTTGGATTCCCTGCTGTCATAGGTGTGGGAATGTGCCAGCTACAGGTGGGTATCCTTGGTCAGCAACTTCTGTGTGAGACTTATCAGGAGAGATCCGTTGTGCTGGGATTTCATACCCTCTAAGGTTCTGGGCCCAAGGATGCTGAGGGCTGCAGCTGAGAGAACCTGAGCCAGCCTCTCACTGGGGTTGGTTCTAGTGTGTTGCACAAAACCCTTTGCTTTTGGCCTTATATGGCAACAGATGCAGGAAAGCTGAACTCGTGGGCAGCCACTGATCCCTGGAACAGTGTTCCCAATCTGAGTCAGCCTGCAGCTCAGAGATTCCTTACCAGTGAGGTGAGAGCACAGAGAATGGAGGATGCTGTGCTTAGAGAAGTTCAAATGGAGCAGACTGCAAAGCTTTTGCCATCCTGCCACACTGGCAAGGAAGAGAGAACAGAGGAGGATACATCTGCTTGTCATCCACTTAGTCCAGACACAAATCCCTGCTGTCTCCTTCCCATCCTCTGCCCAGATCCTATATCCATGGTAGATATCCTGCTGTATGGCCGTCGAACAGTGTCTCCTGGGTGCTAAAAGAACTTGCATAAGGACACACAAAAGTATCCCACAGCACACAGGTGGAGTTCCTCTGCACTATCCCATGTTTCCAAAACTAGTGTAGAAAGCACCTGTCTCACAGAAGGCAAATGATCTAATTAGTCCCAAGCAGAGCAGAGATCCAAGGTCTGGGGGTGAGGCATGACATAGCCAGCTCTCTTTCCCTGACATTGCAGAAAGAAGGGCTTGGTGGAGCTGTGCCTCTGCTGCCAGCACACTCTTCCACTATGTTGATTTATTTATATCCAAAAAATAACATTGTTTTCAGGGGGTGACACAGACAGTCTCCAGCCCCTGACGCCATCCTGTCCTCTCCTTTGCAGATACCACAAGGAGTACATGGAAACAGAGAAAGAAATGTGCTGCCAGATGTTTGACCCTCTCAATTCTTACGGCTGAGAAGAAATCAAGGTAACCAGGTTTTGAAAAGGGCTGAGCGCTCCCAAAATCTGTCAAGCACTCTCTCAGGTGGAGAGCCTGCTTCTCTTCTGCGCGGGAGGCTTTTGGAGGCAAAATGGAAAGTGACGGGAGTGTGTGGAGAGGAAGGGCAGGATGGTGGGGTGAAATACTGCTACATCATCACCTTGAAGAGTCTTTCCTGTGAGGCAAATGTGTGGGACAGGGACCTGGAACTGGCAGCAGTTGAGTAAGTTTGGTTTGTTGTTTCCTGTGCTGCTCATCCCAGCTATTCCAGGTCAGAGCCAGGGGCTGAAATAACTCTGTAGTCTTGTTTCTCTGCCAATTAAAAGAAAGGGGAAAAAAAGAAAAGTTCCTGTCAAATTTAAGAATTGGATTTCCTCCTCCCCTCCAGCACTTCTGTCTGGAATTCTGTCTTCAGCACTTCTGTCTGGAATGCCTCACTTTAGAAAAATCCAAATATTTTTTCTTGTTTTTTTTTTAAAGTATTAAAATAAGTCTGTTTGGATAGAAAACTTGAGGTAGATGTTTTGGACTCTTTAAAGCCTTAAATCTTCTAGCAAAATTGACAGGTTTATAAATGCACAAAGGCTCTTTGGTCCTTTTTTTTCCTCAAAATCTTCAGGGAGGTGCAAGCAGGAGCAGAAATCTTTTCTGGTCTCTTGCTTTGGGAGAAACCCTAGGGAAAGAATTCTGGAAGATGACAAAATCCTTCAGTCATGAACCATCCCCAGCTTAGGGCCATCAGTTTGCTGCTGTTGTCTCTCCTGCAATACAGACAGTACCTCTTTGCTAGCAGAAAATGAATATTGGCAGCCTTTCCATCAGCTCTGGTGTTTTAAGGTTGTCTCTTTGTGCTTGTGAGGAAGCTATAAGGCAGTGTTTGAGGAAGAGGTTGGATTGAATGCTGCTTCCTAAAGGAGCACAACCTTCTCCTGACTGGACATGACTCCTTGTGGAGCCTTTACCCTTCCTGCTGCCCCTGTGCTCTGGTCCAAGGGCATGTGACCTCAGAGCACAAGTCATCCTGCCCTGGGTTTGGATGAGACTTACTAAGTGTGTTAGCAGGTGCTTGCTCCCAGGAAAGGAGCTCTGAAAGGGGAAGTAAGACTGATGTGATCTTGTGCAGAAAGTCTGTGGCTCTAGACTTGGCAAGAGGCTCTGATTTTCCACTTGCTGCGTTTCAGGAAGTTACAGTTTGGAAGCATATAGGACCTTGGGTCTCATCCCTGGTGATGTCTGACCTGGGAAGCTCTTGTGAGGGTCTGGGATCAGCTGGTGGGAGTCAGAGTGATTGTAGTGATCTGCTGAGGCACCAGACAGGTCCTCCCCTGGGAAGATTGTGTAACTACTTGTTTTCCAAAAAGCATCTTGTGAAGATTCTGATTTCCACGCATCTGGTCTAAGTAAAACCAGTGACTTTGGTTAGAGGAGACTGAGAAGTACAAAGGAAAAGGACAAAATCTCTGCTGTAGGCAAGCTTAAGTGCTGGGCTGAACTGCTTATCAGCCAATTTATCCACTGACTCCTGTGTGTGGATTTCTCCCACCTTACACAGCTGATGGATAGATGTCAGTCAAAAATATTTCCAGGCTTCCTTGAAGTTGATTTTTGTTGCAGTATTAAAAGGAAACTAAGTCTCCCAGATGAACATAAATCACTGAGACCCAAACAAAAATCTACTGTTCATTCATGGCAAAAGAAGTCCTTTGCTGGAGGAGGTTCCTGCAGGGCCCTGTGTGAGCTAAAGGTTGGGCTGCTGCTTTAAAACTTCATTATACATTCAGAGGGGAGCAAAGGAGTTCCAGCAGGAGCTCCTGCTCCCTGTCAAAGACAGTGGTAATTGGTCAGAATTGAGGCAGAACGTTCTTTAGTGTTTTCCAACAGCTTTGTACCAGTAAAGTTTAGGGTGCAGGCTGTACTGGGGCAGCTTGGCAGGCCAGCTTCATCCATTCTCTTAGACACTGAGTGAGGAGATGGGCTGGGAATGCTGTCTGCAGTCCATGGTTAATGGACCAGTGGAATCATAAAAGTTATAGAAAACCTCCCTGTATACCAACAGACAGGTGCTTGTGGAGCACTAGCTGACCTGTGGTCTAGCTCCTGAATGGCTCAGAGCTGTAGTTATAGCATCTGTTCCCTCCTGAACATTGCTGCATCCATCCCTTGCTTTAGAGCTCTCTCCAAGCTGAAACTGCTGTGCCTTTGCTGAACCCTGCTGTGTTCCAAGAATAAAGTTCATTTCTCTGTACTGAATAATCCAGGGCTGTTTTGTATAATTACACTCAAACCTGGCTGCACCTGAGCATATTCCTTCTGCCTGATGTTTTTGCAAGGGATTTTGTAGCTGCAGGACAAAGGCAAATGGCTTTAAGCTGAAAGAGGGAAGAATCAGATTGGATATAGGGAGGAAATTCTTTCCTGTGAGGGTGGTGAGATCCTGGCACAGGTTGCCCAGAGAAACTGGGCTGCACCATCTCTGGAAGTGCTCAAGGCCAGGCTGGATGTGGCTCTGAGCACCCTGTGTAGTGGAAAGTGCCCCTATCCATGGCAGGGAGTGAAACCAATGGGTTTTAAGGTCCTTTCCAACCCAAACTATTCCATGATTTCTGTATCTCCTGCCAGCTGTAGAGCCCAGTTCTTCTAATTGCCACAAACATATTGTTCAGAACACATTTCCTACCTTTTCAATGGAATTTTGTGTCAGAACAGATCTTCCCTTTGGCAAAATCCAAGGCTGCTTGTGGTGCTTCTTGGGGGGAATTCAGAAGTACTCAGAGGGAGAAGCACAAATTCCTTTTTAAATCCATCCTGCTGCAGTTTCTTCTAAATCCCTTGAGTCTCAAGCTGGCCCCTCTGAGGGTTTGGTTTATTTACCCGTCTCTTCACTTTGTGTGGTGCAGGTATGTAGAGCCTAGTTTCCTGGGATGTGCAGAGCTGGAAATCCTCCTTGGTGTCCCCTAAACTGCAGAATGGTGGGCTGTAGCCTCTGGCTTTTTTTAGCTTTTTGTTCTGATTGAAAGACCCATTATAAAAAAACAAAAAAACAAAAAACAAAAAAAAAAACAAAAAAAAAAACCAAAAAAAAAACCACAAACAAAAAAAAAAAACCCAAAAAACTTTCCCATTGTTATGTTGCTGTGGCCTCTCTCTCATAAGAGAACTAAATCATGAGGACCGGGGACAACTTCCTTAGGAATGTCTGGATTCTAGTATGATGGGACTCACCCCCAGATTGGGGTGACCTTTGGAGGTGGTAAAGTCTCTCCTCCAACCTGGGCCTTCAGAGAAAGACTCAGTAGTCTTCAGTTGTCCAGTCTTAAGGCAGTTTATTGCATGTTATCTCAAGGCACACACACTCCCTGGCATTCTCTCTGACTCCTTCTCCCTCTGCGTCTCTCTCCGTTTTTCTCTGTCTCTTTCTGTCTCTCTTGCCCAAGGGGCTGGTGCCATCTTTTATATCACACATTACGTATTAAATGTTTATAGTTTTTCCCCAATGCCTATCACCTATATTGAACAGTGACTTTCTACTCTAAACCAATCTGTGAGTGCCAACATCACCAAGAACATGGAGGATAGGAAGGAGAAAGAAGAAGGACAGGGCATGCCCAAATCCCTCCATCTTAGAACTTCTGACCCCCATGTACAAAACTCAGACCCCTCTGTACAAGGCCTAAAACCCCCCTGTATACCACTCAAAGATCCTTCCTTTCACTTTGTGACTACTTCTATTATAATATCTAAACTTTTGTGATTTCTTGTTCTTCCTGCAAGGTTGGTAAATTGTTACATGGGTCAAATTCAAAACCACAGGGGTTCCCGGGTGCCTGCCAGGGTCTCAGAGGCTTCTGACCTGGACCTGGAACATCCAAGAGTGTCTGAGGGACACCTTGGGTTCCGACACTAGTAGAGAGTCCTTGGTGATGGTTCTGTCCCAGGAGGATGAGTCTCTGCACTCTTATTTTTGGTTAGCCAGAGTTGAAAGCTTGTCTCTAATATGTATCTCAGCTCAGTACACAGGAGAAGTGGTCCCAGGAGGTGGGAGCGCACAGAGAGATGTTCCAGTGAAAACAAACAAGACTGAAATTATGACAGGAAACAGTAACTTTGAGGTCATACTGATGATTGCCATGAATAGCAAGTTCTACCAATTTTGGAGGCATTAATGGGTGGGAATTGGCTGCAGAACTGAGGCTGTGTCACCAGGTAGAAGTGTCTATAATTGGGCTTAAAATCAGCAGCAGTTGCCAGTTGAACTGACCTACTAAGCTACAAGAGACTTGCGAATAAACTGAGAAGTCTGTGTATAACACAATCAAACTCCTGCCTTGGGAAAGCTCCAGACTTGGAATAAACAGCAGCTTTCTCCTTCCCTTCCTGCTCTCTCTTATTCCTAAGCAGAGCTGAAATGTCCCTCCCCACTGCGGCTGAACAACAGAGAACCAGCGATTCACTGCTCGTTTAGAATATGCAAATTCCTGTCCCACTGAGGTGCCTTGTGCTGCAGAGGAAATTGTTACATCTCTGCTTTCTGCTGAGCCTTCCCAGGTGAGGGGGAAGGCTTGAAGGAGGACCTAATTAAGCATTCTCCTTGTTTAGCAGAGGAAGGAGAAAAGCTTTAATGAAGTTGTTGAGTTGGGGGTTTTGTTTTCCTTCCAGTTCTCCTCTTCTAGCATCTTTCACTTTTTTTCTGAGGATTTCTATGGTTCCTGCCTGCAGTAGTACCTGTAATACCTCTCTGGAAAGATCCTTGGCTCTGTTTTCTTCTGGAAAGTGAAAAAATTACTGTGGCACCTGGTTTTAGGGGTCCCTGATACGCTTTCCTAGGGGATGCACTGGACATAGGTCTGGATGCACTAGAGCTGGCTTTGCCCAGACTGGGAGGTCTGGCCAGGGCTTAGAAGCCACAAGATGATGTGAAATGGAAAGGACAGACCTGTGCAGTATCCCAGTGTCCCACTGTGCCTATCCTTCAAGGCTTTGGTGAAGTATTGGTCATCCAGCCTTATCTAAGGATGGGCCCTCGGCTGTTCTCTCTGATTTAGGAAGTGCCTAAAGCCCGTAATTTCCTTTTGTGTTCAAACACAAAACTCCCAGTTCAGGTATGAGCAGATTCCCAGCTGCAGTGCTGAAAGGAAACTTTGCTGACAAGAGGTTGGGGCTGGGTGGGGTTGGGCTGTGCTCTCAGGTGATAAGTGACAGGACAAGGGGAAACAGCCTCAAGTTGTACCAGGTTTAGATTGGGTATTTGGGAAATTTTCATGGAAAGGGTTGTAAAGCATTGGAATAGACTGCCCAGAGCAGTAGTGGAGTCACCCTTCCTGTAAGTGTTCCAAAATGCGTGGATGTGGGATTTCAGGACATGGTTTAGTGGTGAATGTGGTGGTGCTGGATTGATGGGTGGACTTGATCTTAGAGGGTTTGTCCAACCTTCTGTGATTCTGTTCTCCTTCACCTCCTGCCTGTCACCTGGCACTGGTCCTGGGAAGGCCAGGCTGAGACCCCAAGGGATATCCCCATGTGAGGTTCTACTTCTCAGAGCCTTTGCCAGCAGCTCTAATAAAAAAATATTCTGGTGTTACAAATCAGTAGAACATGAAAAAGGTGCTGGGCTCTTTCCATTCCCATGATAACAGCTGGTTTATCCTGCAGGTGGAGTTTAAACAGAATTGGCTATGTGTAAGATGGGAATTTCTTTATGAAGTTTTAGCTTTGCAGAGCACTCAGAGTCACTATCCCTCACTTCCAGCAGCAAAGAGGCATTATCCTAAGTTTTTTTCTGAGTTATAATTTTTCAGGCCTTCTTTCTCACCTCGAGTTGTGCTCTGTCTGGGCACCAGTCCTCCTGGTTTGGAGGCTCCAGACTTTCCCTTTGAACTAACAGAAGAGATGTCTTTGTCCTGTTTTTCTTAGTCTTTAATCCAGGGATGTTAAATTATCATGGATGCTTATTACTGTCCTGATACCCTTCAGGGGAAGTGCTCTCCTGATTATAAGAGTGTTGGTGCTAGTCCAAGTCCTGAGACCTGCCAGCTCTCTGCTCTAGTGAGCAGTGAAACACTAACAAACTTGAGCAGAGTTTTAAATGCTCTAATTGGGCATTGCAGTAGCTGTCATGATACAGGGGCAGCTGAGGTTAATGTGATGAGTGCTGAGGGCCCTCAAAAGTGTTAATTGTGGTTTTGAGAAACACTCATCTGCTTGTGAGCTCCTAAACCTTGTTCACCCTTGTTCACTTGTGCATGGAATCACTGAATCACAGAGTTGTTAAGGCTGGAAAAGCCCTCTAAGATCACAGAGTCCACCTGTTCCCCCAGCACTGCCAAGGCCACCACTAACCCATGTCCCCAAGTGTCACATCCACACATCTCTTAAACCCCTCCAGGGATGGAGACTCTACAGCTGGCCTGGGCAGTTGTGTGCCTGACTAACCATCCTGTGAAAAAAATTTCCAAAATATCCAAACTAAACCTCCCTGGGCACAGCTTGATGCTCTTCCCTCTTGTCCTGTCCCTGTTCCCTAGGGGCAGAGCCTGACCCCCCCCGGCTGCGTCCTCCTGTGCAGAGCTGGAAGGTCCCCCCTGAGCCTCCTTTTTTCCAGGCTGAGCCCCTTCCCCAGCTCCCTCAGCTGCTCCATATTGGAGTGTCTTTTCCATCATCAGCAGCACAGAGCACCTGATGGAACTGGGGGCTGCATCCCTGCTGGAACAGCATCTGGGCACCAGCAGCTTTGTTTGACACAGTGGCAGCAGCACTTTGCAAACAGGTGATGGTTTTGGCTGTTGGCACCAGGAAGTCCCCACAAGGGCTCCATATTTAGGGAATGAGCTTTTGGAAAGTCTTTTTGCTTCAGATGCAGGGAGTGTCTTGGCAATGTTCAGAGTTGGTTTGCAGAGCTCAAGAGTTATTTCCAGTAAGGATAGACATGACCTTAATGTGCCTCTTGTGCAGCCCACCCTGCTTTATCAGGGGCTGTTGATTCCATAGAATGCTGAACATTATTGTCATAGAGGTTATCTGAGCACTTGAAGGACTGGGAGCTGCTCCAAGGATCAGTTTCAGCCCCCATCTGCTGGGTGAAGTCCTTCCTGAGTCAGAAGTGTGTGTTGAAGAGTTCATCACTTTCACCTTCCCATAATCGTTTCTCTTATGAGACCTCTTGCTCTCTGAACAAGAACTTTTGTTGCTTTGGCTGGGTGCTGTTTTAAGGGTTTGGGTTTTTTTTTTTTTTTTAAGGTGTGTTTGGGAAAGAGTTCTGCTTTGTGTTCTTCCTTTTTGCTTTATGTATCCTTATCTTATCCCAGATCTAAGCAGACTTCACAGCTCTTCCTTCCTTCCATCACTTTAGGTTCAGGATGGTAGTGCATGTCATCGGCATTCAGGGCTTTTGGAGTCAAGACTTGTTACAGATCTCTGGAGAATTCTTCCTGCCACAGAGTGTCTATCTAGCATACACACAGCTCTTGGAACTCACTGTGGATCATTTGCAGAGCTGAGAATCTTGGTAAATTAACTTGGAAAAAAAAGTCCTGAGGAAAAAATATGTGTAAGTGCAGATCTTGAGATGGCAGTTCAAGTTATGTTGCTTGGCTCTAGAAAAGAGGAGCAGCATATCTGTTCCTTCCACTTTCCTCTGTGGATTTGGACATCTGTGATGTGGCTCTGACTTTGGATGTGGGAAGGGTGAGTGTCTGTGCTTGTGTGCTGCCATGCTCTGAGAATATATCCACAACCACCTCAACCATTGGAGTGGCCACTTGAAGCCCTCACAGCTGGACATCCCGGAAGAGCACTTACAGAGGAAAGAGGAGAGCATGGCTGACTGCAGAGCCACTTCCACAGAGAGCATATTAATGGTCCCTAATTAGGGAATTTTCTCCCTAAGGCATGTCACCTGCTCAGAGAAAGCTCCCTGGGATGGCAGTGCCTCATGCCCAGATAAATCAGGACAGGCTGGTGTTGCAAATAGCTGTTCCTCTCCTGATGTCAGGGTGGATTGCCCAGCACATAATGTTATCAGCTGCTGACAGCACCCTGGTGCTGCTGGAATTTCATCTCAGCACTCCAGAGCACTGCAGACTGTCAGGAACCTCTTGTGGAGTCCATGAGATGGTTCCCTCTTGGTTGCAGTGGTTTTTCTCCAGTGTCAGTGCCTGTGGGACTGGTCAGGCTCTGAGTGAAGAGCACTTCTCAGGCAGTTGCTGTTCACGGTTTTGGCTCTTTGCTGATGTGTGCTCATAACATTTGCATTCCCAACCAGGTTCATGTGGAGCTGCAGTGTTAGGATGTGCTTTATCCTTCCGGCTACTGAGTCACAACTTCCTTTCTTCTCCATGCTCAGTTGTGAATCCCATTTAGATCTGAACAGCAGCATTGAAGAGGAGATGTTGTGTTTCCCCTAAGAGAGGAGGATGCATTTCTTTGAATATCCTTTGAGGTCACTTTTCTGATATGTGAAAGCTTTCCAGACTGCCACCACCCACCTGATTTCTTAGATACTTGCCTTGAGGAGCGCTCTTCTACTGAGGGTTATCCCAGTGCGGCACTCTGGGAGCTGCTGCCTCAAGGCATGGGGGCAGTGAGGGCTGAACTGGCAGGAGCAATGTTTAAGTGCACAATTCTGAGTTTTCCAGTTTCCTTGTGTTTTGACAGGAACTTTATCTGCTGTGTTTGGTGCCTCCCTACAGCCCTTCTAGAGATGGAGGCAGGAAAGGGGGAGCTGGGGAAGATGCACCTGCAGGGTTTTTTTATGCAGAAAAGTAGATTAAAGAAATTGCAAAGCCTTAGTTAAGCATTAACTGTTAATTGTGGTTGTAATGCAGAGTAAAGGTGATATAATTATATCATAATTATGACTATAGATGACCCATGACCTGGTGTGTTACTCCCTATGAACTGATGATCAGCTTTGTAGTTCCAAAGGATGAGTTAAAATAGCTGAGACCAACAGGCTTGTGTGTGACCTTTGAAATCGGAATGTGCCTTGCTGGATTTCATGTCTGAGTTGCTGCCAGCCTGCTGTAGTGAAGGAAACAAATCTTGGAGGAGGGTTCTGGTTGGAGTGTGCTGTTCTCCTCCATGCAGGAGCAGCACTGGTGTTGAACCCCATCCAGCTGTTGTGTCTGCAGAGGCCTGTGATTCCCCTCCACTTCTGATTGTGGAGCCATTTGGTGGAAATGAAAGAGAGAAACTGATCAAACACTCCCTGAAATGGCTTTAGGATTTCAGTTTGAATATTTTTTTAAATTAGCTGCACGTGAAGACTTTACTGCTTCAAATAGCAACCATGAAACCAGAAACCTCTTGGTCTGATTCCTTATTTTCCTGGTGTACAAGAAGCCTCAGTAGCTGTAGGCTCGTTCCAAATTAGACACCCCAAACCCCAGCTAACAGCTGGTGGGAACACCTAGTGATCAGCTTTGAAATATTCCTGTTGGGAACATGTGAAGGAACTGCTGTGTGGGGATGGGATTAGACTGACAAGGAGCAGAGTAGAAATCAGTTGTATTTTAGGAGGAGCAAGGATGCTTTAGTTTAACAATGCAGAGAACACTATAGTACATCCAGGCTAAGGATTCCTTTTTCCCACTTGAAGCCTTTCTTTCCTTCTCCTGGTTGAAAGAACTTTCTGCTGTGAACTGGAGAAATGATTTAAGTATTTCTCTCTCTGATTCATTTTCAAAGAGGAGATCAGCTGAAGTGTCTTTCAGTCATTTTCTTTCTTTATGGACTTCCTTTCCCCCTTTTCCTGGAAAGTGCTGCCAGCCTGGACTGACAGCTGGTATCTTGTATGTCAGGAACCTTGTGTACCTCCAGTTTTGGAAGGTTTGGCAGTACAAGGGGGCCTATTAATTGAGGCTGAAACATGGGATTTGGTGAGTGCACTAACTCCCAGTTTGTGGTAGGCTGGAACTCTCACTCCTGTGTTTCTGACAGTATTAAAAGTTCCTCAACTCTTTTGTGCTTTTATTATCCCGAACTTTAAATTGGGTACAGCCCTTGTAAGAGGCACATTGTGCTGACTCAGACCCAGTTTTCTGGCAGGGTGGCCCTTGGTCACGGGTTCTGTGTGGCTCTGAGTGCATGGACTGATACTCCCACTGCTCCAGGGTCATCAGAGGGAGATGAGTCATTGGGGGTGGGCTGGAGAGTCTTGGTGTTCCTCAAAGCCCCAGTTATCCTGTGATCCTGTGGTGCCTTTCAAGGATGTACAATGAATGAGGTGTGGATTTTGAGTATCACGTGATGCTTCATCTTCTCCTTTTTTAGTCTGTAAAGAAGCTATTTTCCTCACAATTCCTGGGGCTTTTTTTGCCTCCTGGTTAGCAGCCTGTAACTCAATATCCTCTAAGGAACAGGCTTCCCTATTTTGCTACCAGTAATTTGATTTACATGTGCTGGAATGGCCAGCTGAGCTGGCTGGGACAGCTGTGGTGGCATGCAGATGCTGGAAGAGTATAAAGATGGGTTTGGGCTCCTGGTATTCCTGAGCTGTAAGCAGGTCATGCACCTTTTGGATGGGATCCTTTGATCCTCAGAGCTCCTGTAGGAGACAGATACTGGGTTCTTTTGGGGAAAGGTTTCTAAGGATTTTCTTGGGTTTTCATTTATTCTGTTTTTCCTTCTGCTGGTAATCCTATGGATGAGAGAGGGACAAGGCTTATGTTCCAACAGTATTTTGGTGTCTTTTGTGCTCAAAAATTGGGGAAATACTTCCAATAGGAGTTTTTCTGTGTTGGTATTTGAGAGGAGCCACTTGCAGCTACATCAAGGACAGCAGGATGTGACCTGTGGCACCAGACGCAGGGGAAAGTCCTGATTCTGTCTGAGGACCAGGGAGGGGAAGGTGCTGCTCCTGCAGGAGTAGAGGGAAAACCCAACTGGGAGAGGGCACTGGAGGAGCAGGTGAGCTTTTGGCAACAAGGTCAGTGAAGCCATTAGAAGGTGAGGTAGGTGAGCCAAGTCCTGATCAGTGACCAGAGAGGTTCCCCTTTCAAATTCAGAGCTGAGGAGGGAGGAATCACCACTTAAAAACAGTCCTGGTTCTTACCCAGACCAAGCTGATGCTGCACCAAGATACAGATTTCCTTCTAGTTACCCTAAAGAAGGGAAGGTGTGGGTGGAGGCTGAGATGAAATAAAGGGGTTTTGCTGGATGTGGAAATTGTCATTTCCCTTGCCAGGGCTTCAAGACTGTCAAGGACCCAGCTGCGAGTGATGGGGTGAGGTAACAAACAATTGCCCTAAGTGCTGGGGGTGCTCTGTGATCCATTGCTGGGATGCAGCCAGATGGCCAAGCCTTCCTGTGCTCCTGTCCTGCAACAGGAAGGAGCTGGGAGCAGGGAAATACAGGGAGAAACAACAGAAATCTGGGTTGAGGAGAAATTCCCGTGTCTCATACAAGATTCACCTTTCTCCCAAAGGCAGAGTAAGTATCCAGGTTTCAGTTTCCCAGAACCAGAGAGGAAAAGCATAAGCGATGGGAAGCATGGATGACCTTGTGTAGGAAGGGAGGTGGCCCAAGGAGTGCTCTGGGGGTTTCCCTGAGGGGGGCTGGCTTGTTTTTAGCTCTTGTCACTTAATACTCTGTTTTCTCCAAGTCTTTCATGAGGAAGTTGAATGGATTTTAAGGGGATTTCACTGTGTTTGTTCCACTTGTGCTAATCTGTGGAATTCTAGGTGTTTATTTCAGGGCCACTGGAGGTGTATGCTGGTAACCATGGATCATTGAGAGCTGAAATTCAATAGACTGTACAGGTGATGCTGGGGAAACACTGACTGTGATACTTTGTCATCCTAGGACTGTTGCAGCCGTCCACCTTTTGGCACATGGAGATCTCAGCATCACATACAAGTTTTGGGAGAAGGGGCAGGAGCACTGTCTTACTTCAAGAGACTGAAGTGAAGGTTCAGTGTATATACACAACCTGATTTTCCTGAAGTTTGATTTGTTTGCTATGTTTTGAGGCAGTTTCCAGAATAATTAAATCCATGCTGTTGGAGAGAGGAATGGGTCTGTGTAAATTCTTTCTCTTCTCCCATGCACACTGTTTGAAGAAAACTCTTTTCTGACGTCCTGCCTCTTGCAGATAGATTCCAGGCTGTTTTCAGGAAATTTGTAAATAGGAGGAGGATACCATGAAGTTTTCTATTTACACAGGTTGTTCTTAAAAAAAAATATGTTTGGTATTTTTGTGCTGAGGAAATAAACCAACCTGAACACTAAAGCTGGCAGGACTTGTGCCAATTTATTGCACAAATAAAACTGATTTGCAAGAGTGATTAATGCCTGAAAGGAGCTGGAATTCGGAATGGGGTCTGTAGAGCTGGCTCCCTTCGTGGGTGACTGGTTGTTGTACTCTTTGTTTTGGCTGAACGTTCCTGTGAATGTTGATGCTTGATCTAAAATTGCTGAATAATACCAGCTTTGGAGCGAACTCCAGAGCTCCGTGTGCTCAGAACAAGAGACTGTGGCTGGGATTGAATAAATGCAGAGTCAGAGTTGCTCTAAGAGCTGGAGTCCCTCTGCTCTGGAGCCGGGCTGGGAGAACTGCGGGTGTTCACCTGGAGAAGGCTCCAAGAAGACCTTAGAGCCCACTCCTCTGTGTAAAGAGGCTCCAAGAGAGCTGGAGAAGGACTTTGGACAAGGGGCTGGAGTAACAAGACAAGGAGGAATGGCTTCCTGCTGATAGAGGGGAGGGTTAGATGGGATAGTGGGAAGAAGTTCTTCCCTGTGAACATGGTGAGGCCCTGGCACAGCTTGCCCAGAGAAGCTGTGGCTGCCTCTGAAACCCTGGAAGTGTCCAAGGCCGGGTTGGATGGGGCTAAGAGCATCCCGGTCTAGTGGAAGGTGTCTCTGCCCATGGCAGGGGGGTGGAACAAGACGAGCTTTAAAGTCCCTCCCAACAGAAACCATTCCATGATTCTGACTTCCCCAGCCATATTAGCCAGGGCTTCCCAGCCATCCATGCATCGCAGGTGGCCTTGTCTCTCCATGTTCTTGGCCTTGCTCTTTTGCAGAAGGGCCTAAAACCGTATCTCCAGTCAGTAGAGGTTGGGCTGGCACTAAGAGGAGAATTGTAGAAGCATGGAATATCCTGAGCTGAAGGGACCCACTGGGATTATCCAGTTCAGCTCCTGCTGCAGGGCCAGTGTGTCCCTGAGCCCTTTCCTAGCCTGACACTAGATGGCAATGCCTCCTTCCCAGCGGTGTTTGGGACTCCTTTCTGATGGCCTTTAAATCTGGATATGTGTCTTTCTCTGCATAAATTTTGTAGTAACTCTGATTGGGAGTTGATGCCTCTTCCCTACAAGCAGAGAACTTTGTTCTTCCTGGGATAAGATAGTTCTGAAGACATAAACAAGACAAGTTTTCCAGAGTGGGCCAGCTCTGCCTCCTTGGAGTTCCCTGACATGGGCTGTGCTGGCACTTCCCTGCCAGCCCTTAGGTCAAACCACTGTGGGCAGCTGGATCCATGAGTGGAGACATAGCACATCTCTGTCTACCAATGACCTTGGAAAGGCAGGATCTCCTGGACCCCAAACTGTGGGGACAGAGCCCATTGAGGAAGAAGTTTCATCTGCTAAATCTGAAGTGTAGGAGTGGTGTGGCTGCTGTGGCACAGTGAGGCACTTCCCAAGCCTCTGGAAGATCCACTCCAGTCCTGCTGCCAGCAGTGCACACTGCAGGAACAGCAGCCACCCTTCCCTGCCACCCAGGCCATACTGGTTAATTGTACTTTACCCAGTGTCTGTTGGCAGGCAGTTTTTTGCTGTTGGAGACTTCCCATGGTGATATAGATCTTGCTGAAGTGTATTTTTCTTTACCAAATTATGTCCAAAAACTACTTTCTTTTATTTCCTTTTTTTTTTAATTTTCTTTTTTTTTCCCTTCCCCCCCCCTTTCTCTCTTCCTTCGTTGTTTTTTTGTTTGTTTTGTTTTTTTTGTTTTTTTTGTGGTTTTTTTTTTTTTTTTTTTTTTTTTGTTTTTTTTGGGTGTTTTTTTTGTTATTAAAGGAGGAAATACAATCCTTTGGCATCTGGGCAAAATCAGAGGTGTGCTTGGATCCTGACTTGGCATTAAAGCAGAAATACTAGTCCTTGAGCAAAAGAGACAAAAATATCTACAGAGAGCCACACTTTTGGGGTGGTAGTCAAAAAACACCAAATCAGAGAAAAGTTTCCTACTGGAATTTTTAATTTTGGCCAAAATGCCTCCCTTTCCCCTCTCCATGAAATAGTTTTTGACAAACATCTTCAGTGTGTTCCCTGGAGAAGCTGTTCCAAAGGTTGGTCCCAGTGCAGCAGTGGTCTTGTATTTCCAGTTATGTCAACCTGCAGGTCTGCAGCTGTGCTGGGTTTGCTCAATTCCAAGATTATCTGATCTCAGGTGAAATTTTCCTGGCATGGCTGTTTATCCAAACCTGAAATGTCATTCACCCTCAACCCATCAATCCAGCAGCTCCTTGGGCTGCAAAGATAAAGCCTCTTTGAAGTGTGAATCACAACCCCTGTGTGTCACCTGAGCATCTCCCATCATGTTGTCCTCCCCTGCATACTTCTGACCACCAAGAACACATAAGGGCAGTGAGATCCTACTCCATGCCTGTTCCCTCCACTGGCAGCTGGTGCAGAAACCCTGGAGAGTGTGGGTGGGTGTCCTTGTGCCCCCTACAGTGTGGGCTGTGCTCTGCCAGGGACAAGGTTGAGCTGAGACCACTGGCAAGCAACCAAAACACATGAAGTGGCTGTGCTAAACCTGCGCTGAGACATCCAGGGCATGTGAAATAGGAGTGCTGGAAGGTGCCTCACGTTGTGGCACCTGTTACAATGTAGGCTGGTCACAGGTTTCCTCCAAGGCACAAGGTGCTGCAGTGGGACATGCAGCACCTCTCCAAACCTTCCCGGCATGCATGGGGATGCTGGTCCTATCAGCTCAGTCTGGGTGGGTGCTCAGCACTGCTCCATGGCACTGGAGCCCCTGGGCTGGGACAAGGACCAAGGACCCCAATGGCACCGGAGTCCCTTGCCTTACTGGGCACCCGTTCCCCCAGGTAAGGACAAGGGACTCAGATCTTTTTGTTCCAGGCTCTGAAAATCATGGAAGCAGAAACCGCTTTCTGCTGCCAGCCGCAGCCAGGCCCAGCTGGGCACAGAATGATCCAGCTCCATGCTCCGCTCCTGGCCCCTCGTTTGTGTTGGCACTAGCCAGAGAGCGAAGCCGGTTTAATTGGCAGTTGTGTTTGTGGCCAGGGTGTTATGAAAAGGTTTTCTGTCTCCCTCTGTAAGTTCCCTGGAATATGTTTTCACTCTTAATATAATATTCACTTCATTATTAGCTGAAAGAGGTTCTTTTCAGAGAGGGCTATTTTTTTCCTCTCCTTCCAAAAATATATTAAACTGCCCCTTCACACAGCACTGCACTGAGGGCTGGGATTGTCTACTGGGTGGGAAGTGAGAAATGCGACAGTAAATGGGATTTACACAGAAATTCCTTTCTTCCCCAGTGTGCTGGCAGTGCTGACTGGGTAATGGAGGAAGCGGCTGTTGCTTACAGGGTGATTTGGGGTACCTCACCTCTCCAACAACGTGGTCACCAAGGAACTCCCTCCGCAAGCAGAGCAGGGGCTCCCAGCGCCCTCAGCTGGTGTTTCCAGGGGCAAACCCCTCTAGCAGAGTTGGGACCCAGCCCCAGGGATTCCCATCTGTGCTGAAAGTGTTTCCGGCATCTGCCAGGTTTTGGAAGCTTGCTCTCTCTTGGGTAGGTTTGTGGGCATTGGGTGCAACTGGACCCCCATATTGCCATCTTGTGTTGCTGCTCTTCATGACTTTGCAGCTTCCATAAGGTTTTTTCCTTCAGCTTTGAGAAAATCCCTGTGAGCTGCAGAAGCAGTGATGGTGGTATCACACGCAGAGCATCCAGCCTGGCTCAGCCTTGGGGATCCAGGAGAAACAATTCTCCTTTCCTCTTGTCTGAGTTCCTTGAAGGGCACCCACAGCCCAGCCAAGCTCTGGTTTCAGTTGTTTGTCATATTTGGGGGGTTTTGCAGGGCCATGCAGCCCCCGGTGCCCTCACTCAATGTCCTCAGCCCAGCCCAGCTGAGAATATCCGAGGCTGGGGCTGCCTGTAGGGTTGTGCTATCTCAGCCCTGGCCCCAGCTACTTTTGGGATGCCCTAAGACAGCCAGTCACAGTGGGAGAAGGTGCGGGGGGGGGACACTGGGCAGGGCAAAAGGGTCCCCTGGACCAGCTCTTGCACTACTGCTATGGGGCACTGGGGTCCCTGGGGGGGACTGCTGTTCCATCCCTCGAGGAGCTGTTAGGAATGCCCAGGGGAGCCCAAAGCACATTTTTCCTTTCCCTGAAAGCAGCATAGACACAAATCTCCCCTCTCAGGGCAGACACCAGGAGCAGGAGCCTTCCCCAGCTCCACTGCCCCCATTCCCAGCCATCCTGGGAAAATCATTAGGGCTGGTACTATGTGCTGATGAGTATCCAAGTTCTGTCCTTAACTGGGAACAATTAGCATTTGTTTCAGGATACCTCTGTTTCAGGATACAGCTATGGCTCCAGAGCTGACAGAAGCATTCCCGTCCAAGAAGGGTCCAAGGGAGCTCCCTAGGGATGATGCAGCTCCCAGGTAAGGATGCTCTTGGGAGGGGTCCAGCTTATTCATCCTCAACCCCTCACCTGGTCCTGACATTGAAAGTGGGAGCTCCCTGGTGATCCTCCACTTCTTTTTCCGGGTTTTGGGAAAAAAATAAATCAGAATTGAGCTGTTTTCTCTGGGGTTTCAGTAGTTTGTACACCCCTTCCCATGCATGTCTTGTGTTCAGTGTATCCTGGTGCCTCCCGTGCCTCTCCCACAGTGCAGAGCATCTTCTTATGTAAAGCCAGACAGGAACTGTGCCTGACAGGCCCTGGGGACTGATTCTGGAGAAGGTAGTAGAGAAGGTTCTGGAGTTACGTAGGCAAAGGAAGACTTCAGATTTTGAACATGGATCTGAAAGCTGAGGGTGGAATACTGACCTGTGTCAGGAATGAGAAGTATGGGGGGAAAGGTTGTGGTCATTCCAGTGTGGAAGGGTCAGGAATGTGGTGATTCCCAGTTCTGCTCCCCTTGGTGAGCCCAGAGGAGAGGGACAGTGGTGTCTCCCTGGCCTCATATGTCAGATGCTGGAGGGACTAGTCCTAAATGTGGGCTTAGGAAAGCTGGAGCTAATGTGAGACCTGGGCTTGGAGCAGCACAGGGAGAGGTGAATGGGGGAGCCACTGTGGCTACACCAGCAGCACCCTCACCCTTGAAACTCTGGCTGCTCCACAAAACCCTCAGTGCACTCCAAAACAGGCTCCCTGCAGCTCGAGCTGCTCCGGATCCTGCACAGAGGGAGCGAGGCAACCAGCTGGGGTGGGACACTGGAGATCCCGGAGCTGTGGTTTGAGAGTCAAGGGGCCGAGGAGGAGGAGGAGGAATGTGGCCTGGCTGACAGGGACGGGCTTGGTTTTCCATGGTTCACATTTTCCTTCACTGGGGGTTTGCAGTGAGGGTGGAAAATGTGGTGGGAGAGGAGGGGTGTGGGGCCACTGGGGGCTTTGGGATGTGACCTGCCTGCCAGGGCAGAGCCCATGGCAGGGACACGGACATGGCACATGCCGAAGCCCAGTGGATCTGGGAAGTGTCCCCGCTCAGAGTGGTTGGGGCTAGGAATTTGCTGGAAAGCAGGGCAGCTCCACAGGCTGCCTGGCCTTCAGCTCCCGTGGGATGGTCTGGCACCCTGGGGCTGACATGTGATGGGAATGCTACAGCGGTGCCAGGGGACCCACCAGAACGTGGAGCACCGGGCTGAACCCACGTTTGCTGCAGTACTGCAGCTCTCTCCCACCACCCAAGGCCATCCCCTGTGGCATGCACATATCTCATATCCCACTTAGATACCTTACTGCTGCTCCTGGGGTGTTTGCAGTAAACCTATATTACTGGGAGCCCGAACTGGCTGCAGAAACACTTGGACTCACCTAAGAGGGCAGCTGGGTTCTGCCCTCAGTGGTGCCAACACAGCCCTCAGCCACTGCAGGGTGATAGGATATGACATTTCCTTGGGCCATGGCTCTCCTGCAGACCTGGAGACATTTGTTTTTCAGCCCTGGATTTTGGGAGTATGTAGAGCTGGTGGGACCTTCAGCTCTTCCAACCAGCACCAACTCCCTTGCCTGTGGCTCTTTTCGCGTGGAGCAGGGTAGGACTAGGGACTGAGAGAGAGGGAAGGTAACTCAGGGTACCCTGGGGCAGGGCAAAAGCAGGATCATGCAGATTGAACATCAGGGGAAGAGGCTTAGCAGGGCACTCAGAGAGCTGGGATCTATTGTCTCGTGCTGCTCTGGGATGAGATCATGGAATCACAGAATGGTTTGAGTTGGAAGGGACTTTAAAGATGATCCAGTTCCAACTTCCTTTCACCAAACACCTTTTACTAGACCAGGTTGCTCCAAGCCCCATCCAGCCTGACCTTGAACACTTCAAAGTATGTCACCTCTAGCTTGTGGCCTCCCCAATAACAACTTTTGCTCTCCTCATCTCTTCCAGTGACCAGCACGTGACAGGGAAATTTGTGCTATTAGCAGGGCCAGGAGATGGATAGGCTGGAGTTGGGGATGGGGACAGAGCCCACCCCAGTGCTGCTGGAGGAGCCCAGGGATGGGTGACCCAGCTCACAGCCTAGGTGACACACCAAAAAGCTCATTTCCTCACCTCCAGGCTCCTGCCCTAGGATGCCTGTGAGCCCTCACCACAGCCACTGACCTTTAAACAAGGTGATTGTAGAGATGGAAGTAGCAGAAATCCCTGAAAGATTATTTGCTTCTCACAAACTATATTTAGACACCATCAGCAAAAACCAAAAGTGCTGCGTTTGGCTGAATAAATCTGTGAGATTTGTGGGTTTTTCCCCCCCAAGGAGAACAGGATTAGCCAGTGAATGGGGAATTGTGTTTTTGTTTGACATACCTGAGGGTTTCTACTCCAAGTTGTTGTTTTGAGCTCCTAGTGCCATGATGATGATGATGATAGACCTGACAAGGCACTGCCCCATCTTGTGAAGATGTTTTTTGGAAAAGAAAAAAAGCAGCTGGCTCTCCCACCATGGTGCTGCTTGCTTTCTTTGTTAAACTTTGGGGTTTCAAATATTTTTAGAGATGTTGGCATATTAGGATGTTTTTGAGATAGAAGGAGGTCACACTGGTGCTGCTCCAATATAAAGTCCTTCCCTGGTGGAATGCGCCCCTCCAGCTCCCTGTATGCACCAATGCTGCCCCAAGGGATGGGTGCCTCAGGGAGCTGGGAGGGTGAAGGTGTGGGGAATGGCAAGAGGTCACATTGCTTTTCTGGAACAGACTTGGGGTGTAGTTCTTTGCTGGTTTGGATTCCCTGTGCCTAAATCCCATCTCCCCCAGGGAGACTGGGATCAGGTCTGAACTTCCCAAGTGGAATGTTTGGGGGGGCCAGGCAGGTGAGGGGTTTTCTGATCCCTGAGAAGTGTCAGAGCCCATCTGACCAGCTGGTGACAATGAAGAGCAGAGTGACCCATCAGGAACCTCCCATATGGGCATGAACCCAAATCCTGTGGGCGATGGGAGGCAGAAGGGCTCTGGGTCCATCTCCAGCAGAGCAGAAAATTTTTTACCCTAAACTTGTCAAAATTCTGTGTCCCTTGAGCTGGCCCTGCCAGGACATCAGGCTCTGTTTTTTTGAGAAATAAGGCTCTGGGGAACTCAGGTCCTTGAGTTACAGCTCATCCACAGCAGCTCCTCTTCAAAGAGGGCCCAGGGAAGGTAGAGATGGAATTGTTGCACTATAGCGGGTCTCTGGTGATGGGGTTAGACATGTCTGAGGAACTTTCTCCTCTGGCCAGGTGAGAGATGAGGATTTCCTAGGGTTCTCCATATGGAGAGGAGGAGAAGAGGTAGTACTCAAGGAGGAACCAGCTCAGGGAAGAGGATGCTGGTGCCAGATGGTTTGTCGAGAGCAAGGAGTGACCCAACCTTGGGTAGGAACCATCAGAATGATGCCTGAACATGGGCTGCTTCCATGGAATCAGAGGGTAGTTTGAATTGGAAGGGACCTTAAAGATCCTCTTGTTCCAGCTTCCTGCCGTAGACTGGGATGACACCCATTGGAAGGTGTTTGGGGCCTGGGAAGAAAGGGAGAAATGCAATATGGGACTTCCCAGCACTGATAACTCTATCCAGTAACTGGGAGGAGAAATGCTCACCCAGAGGTATCAGAGACAGGAGACCATCACTTGGGGCTGCTCCTGCCTTCTCCCTGCACTTGGGCCCAGCTGCACAGGGGAGATGACACCTACTCAACCCAAGAGCCCTGGAAAAGCCAGGATTCTTCCTCCTGGTCTGTGCAGCTGGAGAACCACAGCACCAATGGCATTGCCGGTAGGTGAGGACCTGGAGAAAGCCCTCCATGGCTGTGGGGCACCAGGGGAAGTGACAAGTGACAGAGCCTTGAGGTTGCACTTGGATACATGTAGTTGGTCTTGGCAACCGAGTGGGCAGCTTGGCCAAGTCAGTGGTGTGATAAAACTATTTCTAGCAGGTTCCAAGAGCCCTCCCTGCTCCTGCAGCATACAGTGGGCTGGGGCTTAGCTCTCTAAGGTTGTTCCTTCTTCCCAGGGGATGCTTTGACTGTGTCCAGCCTCTTATTCTGTAAAAGCCTGAACCTGTGCAGAGGTTCTTGGCCCCATGGCATCATTCAGTGTGACACAGCAATTCATCAGGCAGTGGCAGGGCTTGAGGGGGCTCCCACTCCTCCCAGATTGCTTGGGAGAAGGTTTCTCCTCCAGTCAAGTAGCGGGGCTGGTGACCACAGTCCCTGACCAGGCAGTTGCCTCCTGGATTTTGCTGCTCCTTGGAAAGGCACTGAGGGTCCAGGGAGCATGAACAACCCAGGACATAGCTGCTATGGTGCATCTCCTACCCCCTCCCAGGGTGCCCCAGCCCTGGTACTGTGGGGCTGAGTCCCAGCCCACATTCTGCCTGGCTCCAGCCTGCCCCGTGCTTCTCCCCTTCTTCTCTGGATCATATTTATTTATTTATACGGTGAATGTAATAAAACTCCAGCAGGAAATGGAGGCGATTCCCTGCCATTCCCCACAAGCCAGCCCTGGGCCGGGTGAACAAGGAGGCGCATTGTGCAGCATGGAGCCTCCTGCCAGCACTGAGCCTGTGGCTGAGGCTGAAGAAAGGACTGAGTGTGTATGTGAGCACCAGGACCTGGTGCCGGCACCCGCCCCAGGATGGGGGATCTTGGGGAAGAAACTTCACTTCGGGGGGCAAGCAGGGCTGGGGGTGAAAGGGCTCCTGTGCTGGCTTGGGATCTTGTCTGGGAGCACCTCGGAGCCTGCTCCCAGCACAAGGAACCTCCTTGGCCCATCCTTGGGTTACCAGGAAACAGAGGTGGGCACTGAAGATCACCTGGGGGGGCACATGGTGGCCCCATGGCCCAACACGGGGGTATATGAGCAGCTCTTCCCAGGGCTGAGACAGCTGAGAGGGAGCTCCAGCCATTCACCTGCCTTTCTCAGGCAGCTGCTCCAATCTTCAGCTGCTGCCACCAGTAGGGTTCAGAGTGAATGGCTGCTGCCAGGGCTCACCTGGCTCCTGTCTTCCTAGAAAGGGTCTGCAGGGGTAAACGAGGTGGCTGAGGGTGGGATGTGGCTCAGTCCAGGTTTCCCAATGATGGGAGAGGTCCCATTACTGGGGACAAGTGTCTCAGTGCTGCCAGGAGCTGAAAGCAGCCCTTTGTGCTGTCACCACACTCACCAGATAAAATACTGTGGATGAGGTCTTTCTTATCCCTTGTTCTCCCAGCCGTGGCTCCCCTGGAACACACCACTGTCCTCCTGCCCCATCCCCTGAGTCCCACAGCTGCACGTGGTCCCCATCCCTGTGCCGGTCCCTCAGGCTCCCAGGGATCCTGGGGTTAGAGGTCATGCCCTGAGCTGTGTGTCTCCCCACTGATTTGTGTCACTGCTATGTGAATGGGGATGTCATGGCCCAGGGATACTGTGGCCAGGGCTGGGGAAGGGGGGCTGGCTGACAGCAGGACCCACAAGTCCCCAGCTGCAGGGTGATGGGGTGACAAGGCTGCAGAGAGCATCCCTGGTAATGTCACACAGGTCAGCCTGCATCCCTGAGTCCTGGCCACAGTGTCCTTGCACCATGGGCTGGGTTGTAACCACAAATACCTGCAGAGAACCAGAGGCCAGGAGATGACTGGGACACTGCCTTGGGACACTGTTTGTGCTCCACCTGCTTGTTTGGGAAGCAGACCCCAAAATCCCCATATTTCTCCCCTCCTGCACCTGCCCATGGCACAGAACCTGCCCGGGGCACAGAGAACAGTTGTCCTATGGTGGGCACAGTCTGTTGCACGTGCATGTGCATTGGCATCACACAGGATTGTGCCTGGGGCAGGAGGAACTTGGGCTTGAGGATCACTCGTGGTGATCCTGGTGTCCCCAAGGAGATGGTGGCTGGGGCAGGGGTAATCTGCCTCTCTGGCTGGGTGGATGCCAGCCCACAGCCCCATGGGTTGCTCCCAGAATGGACGCCTCCACCTGCTCACTAGCCCATCCCGCCTGGCACTGGCATCCTTTTGAAACAGAAGCCACTGGCCTTTTGCACAGCAATTCCTGTGAAATTCTTCAGGAAGAGAAAATTATCCCTCCCAGATCCCTGCAGGACTGTGCCATTTCCTGCCTCCAAGCTGGCAGGTAGGGCACAGGGTGCCCAGAGCCCTGGCTCACATGGACATGGCCTGTCCTCGCGAGGTGGATTCCTCTCCCTGCCCCAGCCCCTGCCTCTCTCTACGAGCCAGACACTGGTGGGAGCTGGGACCACTGGGGATCTGGGGGCTTGTCAGGTCAGAGGCAAGGGCAGTGATGGCATGGAGCCCCTCACCTCCCTGCAGCAAGTCCTGCTGCCCTGGTCAAGGCTGGGCAGAGTAGCACCCACAGTTCTGCCACAGTTACACCACCCCCTTCCCAAGTCCATTGCCCACCCCCCAGCTCCATCTTCCCATCGATCCCCTGCTGTTATACACCCTCCCCTGCCCTATTGCCCCCTCCCCTGCCCTGCTGACCCCTTCCCCAAGTCGATTACCTCCTCCCTGGATCAATCACCGGCTCCCTTGCCCAGCTCTATCAGTCCCTTCTCTGCTCCATCACCCTTTCCCAGGCTCTGTTGCCTCCCTCTCCAGCTTCATCCCCTCCTCCTCTACTCTACTGCTTCTTCCCCACCTCCATCACTCTCTTCCCTACTCCATCACTCACCCAGTTCCATCTCGCTATCATCTCTCCCCTCCCTCTCCCCACATCCATTGCCTCCTCTCTTGCTCCATCCACCCTTTCCCCAGCTCCACCATCCCTTCCCTTGCTCCACCACCCCACCTCCACTGCCCCCTCAATGACTCCCACCAGGGCTGTCCTCATCTCTGGTGCCAAGAGGATCCCCCAAGCCCTTCCTCCCAGAAAGACGCCCTCCCTGCTGCTATGGCTGGCCAGAGAGGCACTGCTGCAGCCCCCTGTACCGGGGGGCAGCCAGTGGATTTTTTCCGTTCATCCCCTCCCCTTGCTGAGGCTCTCGCACAGGTTTCAGGCGCTGTTGACGGGAAGAAAGGAAATGGGGCAAAGCTCTGCCAGGAACCACAGGCTCCCGGGCTCCGGCGATCCGTCCCACTCGCCTGCCTGGCCGCTTCCCGGGCAGGATTCCTGAGCAATTCTGAGAGCCCTTTCTTTCTGCTATTGATCTTGGATCTACAGCGCAGGGCCACTTCCAAGACCATAAATCTCTGTGTTGGTCTACCTGGGGTTCTTGTTTTCACTGTGGGGCTCCCAGACCTGCTGGAGATCTCGGCTTCTGTGCGTGGCCGGGATGTCCCCACTCCTGCACTGCCCCCTCCCCGCCATCCCTGCGTTCCCCAGGCGTGCAAGCTGGCAGGGACAGGTCACTTCTCCATCAGGCACAGGCAGTGGGGCAGTGCAAAGACAAGGCTTGGGGTGCTGGTGGTACCTCCCGGTACCCCCTGCATATCTCTGGCGTGAGATGAAGCTCCGGGAAGGTCCCTGGGGCTCAGGCAGGGCTTGGGCACCCCATGGAGTATCTGGGGCAAGGTGGGGGGGCTGTGAGAGAGGAGCACCCCAAGCTGCAGGGCAGAGGTTAGGGGCAGCCACACCTCTACAAGAAGCTCCTTGACTACAAAAATCCCTGTGTTGCTCTTGGCCAAGCTGCAGTAGCAGGAGCCAAGAGCAACAGTTTTACATATTAAAGCAAAATTAACTTAAAATATATTTATTTGTACCCTCTCCCCCCCCCCCCCACCCTTTAACCTTTCATAGTCCAGGTAGAGGGCAACCATGGGGGTGAACCAGAAAGGTGGGGCTAGGACCCCGGGTCTCATCCAGCCCCTGCCTGTGCCCACTGCCCATCTAAACGCTAGCTTTACTCTGTAGCTCTAAAACACTACAGACCCGGCAGAGCCTATGCAACAGGCGGCTGGGCATGAGGACACAGAGCAAGCCCCTCACTGGGCAGCCAGGGCTGGGTCAGAGATGTTTCAGGTTTTCCAGGTGATGCTTCCTAGCTTTCCTTAGGAATCAATTCCTTGAAGGGAAGCCTCAGTGGCCAGAGTTGTGTTTGGGGTGTCCTGGAGTGGTGGCAGTGACTGCCTTGGTCCCTCACCTCACACAGGACACATGCCCTGGGTCTAGGGGTTAGAGGGATGAGGGACCCAGGGAAAGGTCCCAGCACACTGCAGGTGCCACCTCCATCCCCATCACTTTGCTGCTCTGCCATTCATGACAATTTGTCCCCAGGACTGCACCGCAGCACAAACTACCCCCAAACAGCCATTTCTTAGAGTATGTGTCCCTAACCCACATCACGAAGCCCCCTGAAGCTGCTTCGTGTTACTGGGCACATGGGACAGATTTCTGAAACACCCCAGAGCTGGTGGCCAAGGTGACAAACATCCCAACATTCCAAATAATCCCCAATAACCCTATTCACAGGGCCCCGGAGCCCATTGTGCAGGCACCCCATGTTAGAGGGAAATTCCGGGGCGACGCCTTATCTCCTGCTTATATGGCTGATAAGCAGCTCCCATGGAATTTCCCTATAGCGCCGGACCGGGATGTTTGGATCCCGCACAGTGAGCGTCAGTGATTAGGGGCCGCGCTGACAGGTTGTTATGCTGTTACTAAAGAAGTCGCAGAGTGTGGGAATGCCTAGGAATGGCTGGATGCCCGGACCCCCTGGCGCCAGCCAGGCACTGGAAGCCAGATGTCCCGCAGGACACTCAAGGGACCCTGCTGGAATCACCCCGGGGTGGATGAGCTGCTTCAAAAGGGGTGCTGGCGATGGCACAGAGCAACCTGGGCTGACCTGGGTTCGGCAGGTCATAGGAGTGGGGGGCTGCTGATCGCGCCTTATGACGGTCGCCTGAGCAGCACAGCCTGTCCTCAGGGGTGCTGCCACCTCCAGAGTGTTTGTAACACCTCCCCATGCCTTGGATGTAATTTGTCACCCTGTGAGTGGGACACTGGACTTTGGGGTCTGGCAGCCCTGGCTTGACCACCCTGACATAAACTTATGTCACCTGCCAGGAGCTGCCCTGGCCTTATAGCGACATTGCTGTCCCCTGCTCTGTGCCTGCCCTGAATTGTCGTTCAGCCGGGGACACGGCTTTCCTGGCCTGTGCTGTGGGCACTGGAGCTGAGCCATTTCCCGGAGTCTCCACTGTTCTACCACGTGCTCAACCCCAGGGGCACAGGCATCATGTGCCACGCACTGTGAGTTCCTCAGTTCTCAGCACCAAAGCGGCAGTTTGTGTTCCCAAACTGAGGGACATCACCCTGCGGGGAGAGGATCCCTCTCCCAGGGATAACAAGCCCTGGAGTGTGCTCAGGTGTGCTCAGCCGCTCACGCACACCCTGCGGGCACACGGGGGCCTGGCAGCACCCTGCGGGTCTGGGCAACCGTGAGGTCACGTGTGATCCTGTGCCCAGGTGTATGTGTGCACACACGTGCCAGTGCATGCCCCTGCGGGTGTGCGGGGCCTGGCTGGCGGAGTGCGGCTGTGCACGCGTGTCCGTCTCTGAGTACGTGTGCACGTGTACGTTAGTGTATGTGTGTGCTTGTGTGTGTGTGTGTGTGTGTGTGTGTGCGCGTGCATGTGTTAGCCTGTCTGTGCTTGTCTGCGTGTGCGTGTGCATGTGAGCGTATGTGTGTGTACACATGGACATGCACACGGTAATGGGCACGTGTGTCAACGCATGTGTGCCTGTGCACGTTAGTGTGTAGATATCTGCGTGTTTTGGTGTGTGACTATGTGTGATAGTGTGTGGGCATGTGCACGTCTGGGTGTGCACATGCGTGTATGTACATGTGTGGAAGGGTGTGCACGTCTGTCAGTGTGTGTTACCTGTGTGTGCAGAGGGACACGTGCTCATTAGTGTGTGCGAGAGCGCGCACGTGTGTAACTATACCTGTGTAAGTGTTGTTTGTGCACGTGTGCGTGTGTGCGCGTGTCTGTCAGCGTGCTGTGTGACCGCGTTTCCCTCGCCCGCGCGTCCCCAGCGCCGGGGAGCTCCGGGGCTGCGCGCAGACCCCGCTGCCGGTTCCCGGCGTGGGTCCCGCCCCCCGCCCCTCCCCGTCCCTCCCCGTCCCTCCCCGTCCCGTCCGGCCCCCTCCCCGACACACCCGGCGGGGCGGGGCGGGAGCGCTCGGCGGGTGCTGCCAGTGTCGGCGGGCGCGGGGCGGCGTGGGGCGCTCGGGGGGGCCGCCGCCGCATGGCGCGGGCCGGGGCCGGAGCCGGGGCCGGGGCCGGGGCCGGGGGCTGCCCCGGCGCGGCGCCTCCAGCACCGCAGCGATCGGCCCCGTGGCGGCGGGGGCAGCGTGGCCGGGCGATGGCGGAGCTGTAGCAGCCGCGGGGCCGGTGCGGGCGGCGGGCGATGGCGGCGGCACGGCTGCGGGTGGCCCTCTGGGTGCTGTGGCATTTTGGAGTGGGCGGTCGCGGGTTGGAGCTGGCGGGACTGGAGGGCCCGCGGGGGCGCGCGGCGCGGTGCCAGCCTGTGGACATCCCGATGTGCCGGGGGATCGGGTACAACCTGACCCGCATGCCCAACCTGCTGGGGCACGAGAGCCAGCGTGAGGCCGCCCTGAAGCTGCACGAGTTCGCCCCGCTGGTGGAGTACGGCTGCCACGTTCACCTGCGCTTCTTCCTCTGCTCCCTCTACGCACCCATGTGCACCGATCAGGTGAGCGCCAGCATCCCTGCCTGCCGCCCCATGTGTGAGCAGGCCCGCCACAAGTGCGTCCCCATCATGGAACAGTTCAATTTCGGCTGGCCTGAGTCACTTGACTGTGGCAGGTTGCCCACCAAGAATGACCCCAATGCCCTCTGCATGGAGGCCCCTGAAAATGCCTCAGCTGCTGAGCCGCACAAGGGACAGGGGATGCTGCCCGTGGCCCCCCGGCCTTGGCCACCTGGCACCGCTACCGAGGGACGGGGACCCAATGGGCTGGGGGCTTGCGACAATCCTGAGAAGTTCCAGTACGTGGAGAAGAGCCTCTCGTGCGCACCCAGGTGCTCCCCTGGGGTGGACGTGTACTGGTCCCGGGAGGACAAGGACTTTGCCTTCATCTGGATGGCTGTCTGGTCCACCCTCTGTTTCGTCTCCACTGCCTTCACTGTGCTCACTTTTCTGCTTGACCCCCACCGCTTCCAGTACCCTGAGAGGCCCATCATTTTCCTCTCCATGTGCTACAATGTCTACTCTGTGGCCTTCATCATCCGTTCTGTGGCTGGGGCTGAGAACATTGCCTGTGACCGGGAGAACGGTGAGCTCTACATCATACAGGAGGGGCTGGAGAGCACAGGCTGCACCATTGTCTTCCTCATCCTCTACTATTTTGGCATGGCTAGCTCTCTCTGGTGGGTTGTCCTCACCCTCACCTGGTTCCTGGCTGCCGGGAAGAAGTGGGGACATGAGGCCATTGAGGCCCACAGCAGCTACTTCCACATGGCCGCCTGGGGCATCCCAGCCATGAAGACCATTGTCATCCTGACCATGCGGAAGGTGGCAGGGGATGAGCTCACGGGGCTGTGCTATGTGGGGAGCATGGACATCAGTGCCCTGACCGGCTTTGTCCTCATCCCCCTCTCCTGCTACCTGGTCATTGGCACCTCCTTCATCCTCACTGGCTTCGTTGCCCTCTTCCACATCCGGAAGATCATGAAGACGGGTGGCACTAACACAGAGAAGCTGGAGAAGCTGATGGTGAAGATTGGGGTCTTTTCCATCCTCTACACTGTCCCGGCCACCTGTGTCATTGTCTGCTACTTCTATGAGCGGCTGAATGTGGATTACTGGATGCTCCAGGCACTGGAGCGTGGCTGCCTACGCCTGCCTGGCCGCCGTGCCACCGACTGCTCCCTTGAGGCCTCGGTGCCCACTGTGGCTGTCTTTATGCTAAAGATTTTCATGTCACTGGTGGTGGGCATCACCAGTGGGGTGTGGGTGTGGAGCTCTAAAACTCTACAGACCTGGCAGAGCCTGTGCAACAGGCGTCTGGGCATGAGGACGCGGAGCAAGCCCTGCAGTGGGGTCAGCTGTGGCGGGGGACACTGCCACTACAAAGCCCCCACAGTCATGCTGCACATGACCAAGACGGACCCATACCTGGACAACCCGACTCACGTCTAGAGACGGGGCCTGACCCCCACACCGGAAGAAGTGGCCTCACGGGTAAGGGGCAAGGGCAAGGGCTGTGTGGCGGCAAGAGGGACATTCCCAGGTTTAGAGGGGTGAGGCTGCAGGACCCCCCAGCACCACTCACTGACAAGTAGCCGCTTTTTCCTAGAGGTTGTTTTGTTGTTGCTGTTGCCAAATCCAGTGACTCTTCTAACGCTTTCTTTGGGGGATGGTGGGGATGGAACAGGGAGAGGAATAATCCATCCGTGTTTATTTAATTCTGTAATTTATTTTAAATTTTTTTTGATCATTAGCTGCAAGGAATGGAAAAAACAATAAACCCTGGATGTGTTATTTGATCCAAGCCTGGTGCTGTTTGCAGGGATTCCAGGGGGTCAAGAGCTCCCCCATGGGACCCCACCCCAGTTTGGGGGCTTTCATGTTGGGCCAGGCCATGCCAGGCCATGCTGGGGTGCCTCTGTCTCTGGCAAGAGCATGGTACCAGCAGGTGCCACCATCCAGTTCCCCTCCATGGCTTCCCTGGGGCCACTTCTGTTCCCCCCTCGGCAAGGAGGAGGAGGAAGAGGAGGAGGAGGGTTTTCCTGTGCTACAACACGAATCATCTTTTCCACTACATGCTCTGAAGGTGATTTGTGTCGGTGCCATCGGCTGCCGGAGCCTCGGTGCCAGGCTGAGGGGCTTTGAGGGGGCAGGCCAGGAGCCAGGGAGATGGGCTGGGGACACGGGACCTTGGGGCAGAGAGGGCTCAGCTTTGATGTCCCCCGCAGAAGCCCAAGGTGCAGGTAATGGAAACTTCTGGGCAGCTTTATTTATCTCCCGCTCTGGTTACAATCCCAGCTCGCCTTCCCCATTGTCTGGAGGAAAATTCAAGCTTCAGCTGGTGCTAGTGGGGCTGGCAGGGGGAGCCGGGGCTGGTGGACATAGGGTGGGCAGGAGTGTGGCTCTGCAGGGGCTCAGAGGTGGGGGAAGTGCCTACCCTTCCCCGAGACATCCTGAGGGGCTGGCAGGGGCCAGCTCATCTCTGCAGGGGTTTGGTGGGACTGTTTTGCCTGGCTGGCCCCAGGGATGTGCCAGGGATTCCCAGTGCTAGGGAAGAGAAGTAGGCAGGGGGCTGTGGCAGGGGGATGGGCAGCACAGTACCTGTGGCAAGCAGGATCTGTAGGGGCAACACAGCTCTAGTGATGCTTAGACTTGTCCATCATCTAATTAGCCATCCTGCAGGCTGGGCAGATCTGGACTCCAGGGAGGGTCGACCCTGGTCTAGGGAGCAACAATCCAGCAACGGACCCTCTCTCCAGCACTCAACCTGGCATCCACTGCTCACCCCAACAGCCCTTGGCCCCCATTTGATGAAGCCTTCAGGGTTCAAACTATCAAACTGTGGCTGGAGGACAGGGGCAAGACTCCCCCCTTTGGCTGGAGAGGGGGCAAGGGCTGGGTCGGGACCCCTCACCCACCATCGAGTTGTGCTAGGGCTTTGTGCTGCTCTGATGGTGGGACCGGTGAAGCACCTTTAATCTGCTCCCTGCCACCCCTGGGATGCCGGGAAGGCAGGAGAAGTTGGGTCACTGAGCTGAGAAAAGCCTTTTCCTCCCTCAGGAGCTGGTGTGGTGGACGAGGTGTGAAGGAGCCCCCAGTGCCTATGTGGTGTCGCTGGGGGGACACCGAGAGTCTCTCAACAGATTTGGGTACCCCTGGCTGTGCTGGTGGGCATCCAGCCCCTTCCCTAGGCTGGTGGTGATGATGGTGCTAGGGCAGGTACCCTACCTGGCCCCAGCACTGGTGGGCTGCAGCCTCTGGAGCTCCCTTGGCTGCCACAGGAAAGTTTGTTTTGGGCAGAGAAAAGGGACGTGACCTGGGGCAGGAGAGTCAATATTGGCTGCGGGACAGGCTCCAAAGTCCAGCTTTGGACTAGGCAGGGACTGCCTGGGAAGGGGGCACAGAGCCACATGTTCTCCCTGTGTTCTGCCCTGGGTGCTAAGCCCAGAGCCAGTTTGGTTCACCTTGTGTGCCAGGCACGCAGCCCAGTGCTGGTGCCCGGCTGGCGGCACCCCTGGGGACTGGCTGCCCTTGAGCACCCAGCGCTTGCCAAGGAGCAGCTGCCTCTGGAGTGCTCACCCAGATAAGCCGTCCCAACGGGTCCCTGCTATCGGGCCCCAGAGGGGCCGCCGGCGCCCACCACTGTCCACTATCGGCCCCAGCAGCCCAGCTGGCTCCACTGGAGGTTGCCAGTCCTGAGAGCTGAGCATGGCCAGGACACAGTTCCACAGAGCCTGTTGCAAAGCGGAGCTGTCACACTGGCCCAGGGACACTGCTGGCTCCTAGTCACAGCTTCTTTCAACCCTGTGCTGTGGGGCTCAGGCTCCCTCTGTACACCCCCACCCAAACTCATCCCTGCATCCAATCTCCATCCTCCTCAGAGGAGCCCCAAGAACACCAAACACCTGCCTCCAATAAACCCCCAGCAAGCGACAAGTAGGGCTCAGCAGTGCCTAGGCCCCACAGGGCAGTGCCTGGCTTGGGATGGCTGTGGAGGGTGAGTTGGGCTGCCAGCTTGGTGCAAACAGGGCCAGGACATCCTGAGGTCCCTGAGGTCCTGGTCCAGCTCAGCATGGAGAAGTGGAGTCTTGTCACTCCAGGCGTTTGCTGAGCCATGGAGTTTATCCACCCTTACATGGATGGACTCTCTCTCCAGGTTTGAGTAGCAAAAGAAAAGCCACTGTGTTCTGGGAATTTGCTAAAACCTCCATTACCCGGAGTATTAATTAATGATTTAGAATTAAGCCATGAGGAATCCCAGGGGGCCAAAGTTGGGTCTCGTTTTCCTAAGGCCACGCTGGAACTCCAGCAATCATAGGAGCTCCCGGGGTCTGTTGAAGGCAGCAGGTGCAGCAGGACTGATGATGGTGATAGCAGGGCTCCGGCTGCCCGCCAAGCCCCCACATTGCCCTGCCAGGTGTGAGGACAGCTATTTATAGCCCTGCACAGGACACTGATGCCATGGAGGGGCTGCTATAAAAAACAAGTCTCCAAAAAGGCCTTAGAGCAGATGCTGCTGCAAGATCTCCACGCTGAGGCCTGGAAATATCCCAGCTGGAGTCACTCAGATTCACCCAGGTCCTGTTGCATGGCCAGCAAGCCAAACCACCTCCTGTGGAGAGAGGAGGTTTCTCCAGGGAAAACAGCATCAGCCCATTGCCGAGAGCCTTCAAGCCCTCAAACCCATCAGGATTTCCCTGCCCAGCAGTATGGGGCCTGGCTGGAACACTCCCAGCTCAGATCCAGAGTGAGGAGCAGGATGAAAACACCCAGGAGCCCTTGTTGTCCCAGCAGAAACAAGCAAAGCTTCGGCCAAACCCTTTGTGTCACAGCTGTGGTCATGAGCATTGGCATGTCACTGCTCCAGCGTGCTGCCCTTGGAGCTCCAAGTGTCCCTGCTGGGTTGCTGGAGATCAAGACAGTGGCCTGGGACACAGCAGCAATAATCCTTACTTCAAGCATGGCTCGGGTTGCAAAACACACCCCAACGTGAGGGAAGAGGCTTTGGGGGTAGTCAGGCCGTGCTAGGGCAAAAGAGCAGAGACATCCAGCTCACCATCACCTGGAGGTAGTCCCTCCAGGGGTACCCTGAATGGAACAGGAGGACAAGTGTCACACTGGCACCCTGCAGGGGACAAGGGACAAAGGGGGAAGGCAGAACGTAGCTCTGTTCCTTGTCCCTGGGGAGGGCGACAACACACTGGCACCATCCTGGAAGCTGATCTGACCCTGACTCACCATTCCTTTACGCCACAGCTCCATTTGTGCTCCAGAGATGTTTGGTGGTGGCTCTAGGAAGGCAGAGGAGAGCCATATCAGACAATCCCACACCAGGACCAAAAAAGAACTCACACAAGCCACGTTTACAAACACAAGTACATAATGTTTATTCTTAAGTTTCCAATTTATTACAAGTACAGCCCTTTACAGAAACCCCTTCCCCCCAAATGACACTGATTTTTAGAAAACATGCAGTTCCAAAGGTTCCACTGTGTAGGACCTGCAGGAAGTGTTCTCTAGGAAACAAGACAAAACAGCCTCTGAAGGGATGTGCGAGATACAAATGTCAGTGCTATTTTGTGGGGCAGGGAGTGAGGCTGAGGAGAGGGAAGGGGCTGGAAACTTGCCTCATCTGCAGTCATTGACAGTCCAGAACTGAAAACAAGTACCTGTTAAAAAAACCCCAAACCTAAAACATTCACAAAACTAGGCTGCAATTTGTAATTGATGATTCTTTTCTCCTCAAATCCAAGAGCTACAAGAGCTGCTTCTGCTTTTCTGTTACAAAACCAGGACTGAACAGCCTGATGGCCCATTTATTCCACATCAAACAATTCTGGGATAAGAAGTTCAAGCCCTGACTGTATGATCCAAACCTGTCATGATGGAGAGGAAGAGAGAATGAGAAAACAAACCCTCTTCTTAGGGAAAAGTCAGCATCTGGGGCAGCAGGAGCTGGTCCTGGGCCATGGCACAGGAACAAGGGTGTTACTACGAAATGTCGTGAGAGTGTGGCTGAGAGGGACTAGGATCTCCCTCTCCCCCCACAAAGTCCCCTGATGTAACTCCTGCTATTTACTGGTAGGAAAATGAGTTTTAAAGAGGGGGAAAATATAAAGCAAACACGATTTTATATAAACTGTACATGTGCCAAAGCAAGACAAGGGTATCTTACAGGTGTTCTTTGTACAAGATCAAAGCTAGAAACAAGCCACTTTCAACTAAAAATTAATTTAAAAAGTTACAGAGTACATTTCTGCTGCTCCCCTAGCCTTGGAGCTCTCCTTGGGCTGCGCAGACACCCACACTCTCCAGTTTGCTGCTGGCACTCCAAAGGGCTGCATGACTGCATGCAGGTCCAGGTGAGCAGGGAGCCTCCCCTTGACATGTACAGGTGGGGAGCTGAGCTCAGAGCCCTCCTTGCACTGAGACCTCCAGGGATTGCTCCCCAAGGAGAGGGGAAAGCAGAAGCACCTCAGAGCAGTGGTGTTGGGATGCTGGTGAAAGCCAGACTGCGGTACACCTAAGTGCTTGCGTGCCCCACACAGCCTGGAACCAGGGCTCAGAATTAACACCATATAAATATATACAGGCAAGCCTGAGCAGCCCATTGGCCTGATGGCACCCAGTCCTTCTGTGGAGCAACACGATCCCGCCCCGCACCAGCCTGAGGCTGGTGTGCACACATGATTGGCATCAGACGGTCCCACCACGCTCTGGCTGCTTGCAGAGGCAAGGAAGCGATTCATTCCAGGAAACCGACAGTGCCCGAGCTGGAGCAGGCTGGTGTTTCTCTGCCCAGCCAAGCTTGGCCAGGCCCTCCCCTTGCCCTCCCCCCTTCCCTTCCTGTCAGGACAGACTTATGAAGAGCTTTGTAGATTTTGGAGGAAGCATTAAGTCATCATCTCTCAATGGATGACCAAATACTTGAGGAAATTGCAGAAAAATTAAAAATAGGATGGGCCCAAGGGAAGGCTGGATTACTAGAGAAGTGCCCCCGCTGCTTCTCAATTTCCTCCAGACAACCCATCCAACTGCCTGGCAGCACCAGAAGGTCTGCTCCAGTTCTGGCTCTCCCCCTAGCCTCCCCATCCCTCATTTCTTCCTTTTCCGCCCCCGGGAATGTTCAAGGGGCTCTGACTCACTGTCCCCTTCCTGCTCCTCCAGTCCCTGGCACCTGGCAGAGAGCTTCTTGCGTTTCCTGCGTGCATACGTGTGGCCCGGCAGGTGTTTGTGCACCATGTCAATCAAACACTGCTCTGTCTTCTCCAGGCAGGACAGTACGTGACTCCCGTTCTGGTTGTAGCACTCAGCATTGGAGAACACCTGCTTCATGTCAGAGAGGAACTCCTGCACAGAGCGGTAATTACCACAAGAGCACTTGCTCTGCATAGTCTGGAAGTCCATGGGGTTGCTGATGACCTCAAAGTAGTCTTCAGCTTCCTCCGTGGTCACTGGCTCCCTGCCAAAGGAAGGGCCACAGGGATAGGAAGAGAATGCCGACCCTGACACCACTGCAGAGAAGTGGGGTCCCGCCTCCCCTTCACCCCTGTGGCACTCCTGACCTGCAGCCCCACAGTGGTGCAACATGCCCAAGCATCACCTCTACAATGTTACAGATATATCAGCCCTATGGCACAAGAATGGGAAGCACAGGAGCCCAGGGAGCTGGTTCAGGCATGGGAAAGGTCCATACCTTCCCTCGGTGCTCCATAAATCCTGGGGGCAGTAGAGAACACCTACCTCCCACATGAGCCCCTTGCCTGCCACCTCAGAAGGGCACCATGTCTTCAGTCCACCAGAAGACTGAGAACGCGGTGGTTTCTTCTGGAGCAGCTTCTTCCCAGATATGACTTGCTTTTGGAGCCCTAAGTCTCCCAGGTGGATCTGGCAGGACTGCACCACAGCCAGCCCACATCCCCACACAGCCTGTGGCAAGTCCTGCCCACAGAGGAGGAAGACGCCACTTGCCCTCACCTGAAAGGCCAGCTGAAGCGGTACTTGATCAGCTTGCTGAGGATTTCCTCACACTTCTGCAGCTCAAGGTTCTGGCGACGCGCTGTCCTCTTTGTCTGAAGGACCTGCCCACACAAAGGGTGTTGGTAAAAGGAGGGAACTGCTACAGGCTTTGGAGTTCAGCTAACAGCCCTGAGGCCAAAGGAACTCGTTCTTAGCACAGCCAGGACATTTCTTCCTTCTGAACATGGCGAGAGGCTGGCACTGGCTCCCCAGAGTAGCTGTGGCTGCCCCATCCCTGGAAAGTGTTCACTGACAGCTTGGACAAGGCTTGGCAAAACCTGGTCTAGTGGCGCCAACCCCTGCGCATGGCAGAGGGGTTGGAATGAGATGCATTTAGGACCCCTTCCAAGCCAGGCCATTCTGTGATTATGACATGCAGCAGCCGCTTGGGTTCAGGACAGCAGCCCCATTCAGGAGCTTGATGGGAACAGCTCATAAACTGCCCAGCTCTCCTCTGGTAGCAGGTGGCTTTTTCAAAATAAGTTCAAAGACAATATGGACACAACAAGCAGGCAAAAAATAAATGCCAGCAAATGGAGAATGTGAATTCCCTCTCCCTGCCTTCTCTTGAGCTTGCAGTGGGCAGCACCCGAGGCAGACGGAGAAGCATTTGTGCTGCTGTTCTGCCCTGGCAGAGCTGACTGTGCCATTTCAAATCCCAGGGAGCAGCTGGTGCCCCGAGCACTGCAGTCCCCATGCAGGCTCAGCACAAGGTCACTCATGTGCCCAGAGACCCCGAACAAGTCACACCCAGCACGGGGACATCCCCATAGCTCCTAGAGCACAGCTCATGGGACATCACTGCTGAGGAAACACTGAATGACAGGAAGGCTCCACAGCAGAGGGTACTCACTATTCTGACCCAGCTCCAGTCTCTTCCCAGGACAAGTGATAAATCATGGCAAAGTCCTCTTCTCTGAGCCAGTGTGCTGTTCCAGTAAGATTTTTCCCCAGTGGAATATCCCTCTGTGCTGGCTGTGGCTGTCTATGCTGGGCTTGCTTGCCCTTCAGTGTATAACACAGACCACAAGCACAGTCCCCCAGACCCAGCATAAGCAGCAGTGAGCCCACAGTCCATGAGCAAGGAGAGTGACCGGACACACCAGCACCAGTAGTGCTGGTCATGGGACAGATGGCAGATCTGCAGGGCGTTGTGACGTGGCTGTAGGGCTGGAGTATTCTCACGTATGCCCTATGGCGTTTTGCTCCCCAGAGACAGTCGCTATGGCTCCCCCCACCCAGCACGCACAGACTGCTCTGTGCAGGAGCCTATGGCTTTATTCTTTAAATATCAAGTGAAACCTAAACCAGCCAAATTATGTTCTGGAAGTTGGAGAGTGACCATACAGACAACAACTGTCATAAAATGGCCAAGGCTGGGGAGCAAGGGTCCAGCATTGCTGGCATTCCCTGGCCATCCAGGACCCCCTCAGTTCCCCCACCTCTCTGCAGAGACATATGGATACTATTTAAAACCCTTTAACAAGCTGCAGGCTGCCTGCTGCTCAAGGGGACAATGTGTGAAAGCGGCTGGGGAGGGATGCCTGGCATATCTGTGCTCTGTCTGCAGCAGGCCCTTAAGGATATGTATCTTTTGTTAACCCAGCCCAACCCGGGCTTCCACTAGGATTCTGGGTATTTCTCTATCAAGGGACGGGAGGAAGCATGCCACCTGTTTGATTTATAACTCACAATGTGAGTGGTCTCCAGGGAGAAATTTGGCTCTTACCAGCTCATCGATGTCTGCACCATTGACAGGTGCCGTGCGCTGCCGGGGTCCCCGCACAGGGTGCAGCGTCTGCTTCTTCCTCTGGTGCCTTCCCTGCCTCAAGGAGTACATGGAGCCCTGCTTGCCCCGGGCTGCCTTCCTGGGCCTCACTGAAACAGATAAGCCATGGGCTTAGAGGCCTGGGTGCATCTGGGAGCAGACACCATCCTTTGCCTCCCACACTAGGCTGAGCCTCACTCAGACTGGTGAGGCAAGGACCACCTAGCCTCATCTCAGCTACACTCACACCTTCTACAGAGGGGATCTCTGTGGGTCATCACCACCTGCCTGAAGAGGCCATGGCTAGCAACAGCCTGCTGCTAAAAGGGTACTCACACAGAGCAGATCCTCAAGCTCCAAGGGAAACCTGGGAGCTCCTGGATCATCCACTGTAGGTCACAGCAAACCCCTCTGCCTGCAGCACTAAGAGACCCCCACACATCAAGGCTTGAGGGAAAATCAGGAAAGCAATGCAAGGACAGACAGTTGTTTCAAACAGCAATAAACCCTCTGAAAGCACTGGGAGCAAAAACCTGGAGTTTCCTCAGTTTCCTGCTGCCCCTTTGCTCCTCAGTTTTGGGGATGGGTGCTTTTCCAAGTGGCCCACACAGTGGGATAAGCCCCTCTGAGAAGGGAACTATGTGCAGGGGGAGTGTCAAATTACCACAGCTGGGAGCTGCTCCATGTGCTGCAAGTGGGAAACAATGGGATTTTATTCCCCAAGACTCGGGGCTGCCACACTACATCCTACAGAAATGCACTTGCCTGTGTGAGTCTGCCTCTCAGAGCTCCACACTGGTGGCAATGCAAGCATGCTGACGCACTCCCTTGTCTTAAATTTCTCCCATGACCCTCTGTACGAGGAGAATGTGTTTGCCTTCCCAAGTCAAAGCCCTTCCACCTGATCCCAAGTCCTTGAGCTGTATCCAGAACACTGGATACCTCAGCTGCAGCCTCTGATCCAGCCCTGTCCCATAAATCATCATGCTGGGCGTGCAGCGAGGCCGCAGGACGTCCACCTGCTGTCACTCCGCTTGTGTGTCAAGCGTGCAGCACGTGCTAAATGTCTGAAAATCCAACATTCTAGGTTAGATCCCTCAGGATAAACACCATGAGGATCAATGTGATTTCTCTATTAAAACAAAAGTTTTCCATGGTGACCTTTCCATGTTAATGCTCTCTAAAGCCAGGGGTTGCATTTAGCACTTTATTTTTAGTGACTGTAACCCTCTTTTGCTATTGTTTGGAAAGCTTGGCTCAGCTCCTGTCTTGGCCATGCAACAGAGGCTAAACACACTCCAAGTGTGGACATGGATACACCGCAGAACAACAAGCAGTATGCACAGCCATGGTATCAGTGAGCCTCCCTGAAACCAGAATAAAGTAAGGGAATCAAGGCTCAAGCCTGGATGGAAACCCTGAAAAGAATATGGGATAATCCTCCGAGTCCCAGTCTCTGGATTCCATCCGCCCTGTTTAAGACAACCTGTATTTAATGTTATGTCAGTCAAGGACAGTTTGACAGAAAGCAAATGCTAGCAGTGTGCCATTCCCAGACTGAGCTTTTCAGTGCAGCAAGTTGCCTAACTGGGACTGGAATCAAACTCCCCTAAAACCAAAGTGGATACACATATTGAATATGTTTAGGTGAAGAAGCAGACGTTGAGGAGTCTAGAAAACAGTCTTTTATTCCTCCCAGCTGCCCCGGGAGCATCCCAAGTGGTCTCTGTATGCAATCTAAGGGTGCTGCTGGGTCCAGGCCACACTACACCTGGAGCACTGTGCCTTCTCACTGGAATAAACAGAGGAAGTGCTAGTCCTCCTATTTCAAAATGCCTCCCTGCCTAATCACTAGAAGTCCTGCACTCAAGGGGTTATGAACTGGTGGGAAAAAGAAAAGAAAGGAGAGGGGGCTGTGGTGAGAGCTCCCATAAGCAATTAAACAGCTTCCAGTGTACAACAAATCCCATACATGTAGAGACTGACAATCCCACCACTCTGCAGGCTCTGCTGAGCCCCCCAGCCCACTGCTGGTCTCTACTGATCCCTCTCAGCCTTCAGAACAGTGTCATCAGTGTCCCCAAGGAGTGACTGGGCCGTGAGCAGTTTCAATCTTTGCTAGTGTTGATCCCATCACAAATGGCCATGGGTTTACTCCAGCTCCTCAGGTAACCACAGCACAGCCACAGCCTTTCCCTGTGACATCTTCCAGGCCTATACTTGGTCTGCATGAGGAAAAGCACAAGTCCCAAAGAGAATCAGTATTTCAGATACTGAAGGCAGGAGGTTTACTTTTTTCTGTTATTTCCCTACATGGTCAAAGCCTTACATTTTAGTCCAGCAACTTCATAGTCTTCTTCCTCCTCCTCTTCCTCCTCAGCATCTGGTTCATCAGAAGCTTCCTCACCTTCTTCACCTTCATCTTCAGCAGAATCCTCTGCGTAGTTCCTAGAACAAGGCAGGTGTATGTGTTTGTGATACAAGAGCCCGAGCATCAGTGGCCCCAGTACTGTTTGGGCTGTACAACAACACCAGGCTCAGCCAAAACCTGCTTGCTGTACTCCAGAATATCAAGTTATAGCTACAGCTCAAAGGGCAATTCCTCAGCTAAACATCTGAGCTGAAAATTCCCAAGAGCTGAATCTAGGTATTTTTCGGTATTCTAGGCACCATGACCATGGGGCAGGGGATTATAAGACTGTGATTGCTGTGTAATTACTCCTCCCTGAGAGGATGATTTGCTATTTGCCCAGGTCTGCAGGCCCAGCCTGAAGAGTTTCAACAGGGGCTCTTTTTCCTCCTGGAATATTTTCCCTATACTTAAGGAAATAGATTGGTTTCCTTACACTATGGGAAACAGATTGGTGAACAGAATGTCAAGCTCCTCATGTGCTGAAGTCAGAAGCCACACAAACTCCCTGCCCAGCACATTCTAGCTTCTCATCTGCGTCTGTTCAATCATTCACAGAATCATAGAATGGTCTGGGTCAGAAGGGCCCTTAAAGCTCATCTTGCTTCAGTTCCCCTGCCATGGGCCAGGACACCTCTCACTAGAGCAGGTTACTCCAAGCTCCACCACTTCCAGAGATGGGGCAGTCACAGCTTCTTTGGGCAATCTGTGCCAGGGCTTCATCACCCTCACAGGGAAGAGTATCTTCCCAATCAATATCCAATTTAACCCTGCTTTCTGGCCAGGAAGAATGTCAAGGAAGCCATTCTCCCTTGTAAATAGTCTCTCTCCATCTTTTTTCAGGCTTCCTTCAGGTAATAAAAGGCTGCAATTAGGTCACCCCAAAACCTTCTCTTTTCCAGGCTGAACAATCCAAACTCTCTCAGCCTTCCCTCATTGCAGAGGTGCTCTATCCCTCATATCAACTAGGTGGCCTCCTCTGGACTTGCTCCAATAGATCGATGTCCTTCCTATGCTGGGATCCTGGAGCTAGATGAAGCACTGCTGGTGGGGTCTCATTTAGACCATTAAAAACCAGCATGCACAGGCAAAAGGGGACACAGGCAAAGCTGCTGTGGGAGTCTAAATCCCCTGGAGAAAGAGGATCTTCAGCTTAAGCAATTAAAGGAATAAAACTTCCAAAGCACAGGGGGTAAAAGATCTGTCAGGCTGACATTCTTTTCCTCTCTCAGCCAGGAAGTCAAGAGCAGAAAGCAGAAAACAGGACAGGTGTTCTCCACCTGATGGCTCTGGGCCAGGAGCTGAGCAGCTTGCAGGTGACTCTGCCACATCAAAGTAACTATGAACTCAGGCTACAGCAGCTGTCTTTAAGCCCTGTCATTTCTGTACAAGCCTGATGAACTCTTAAACGGTGTCCAGGGAGTAAGTAATACTTTTAAAGCCATACACCAGCTGCACAGTACCGGCTGGCACACCTCTATTGTGTTGCTCCTCTGTCAGGGAGGATCTGGTGGCTGCTTCTGTATCAGGTGCCACTCGACAGCCTCACCTCACTGACATACGGGGGATATGCAGCACAGTCACCACCAGCAAATGACACTCACTGTAAAATGCTTAAGTTTCAGCTTGCAACTTAAAAAACCAATCTAACCCCATGCTGTCAGGAAGCAACTATTCATATTTGCCACACCTCCTCAAATCACATTCCCTTTGTCACATTATAAGGTGGTCCTGTTTTGCTAAGGTTATCAGGTACAGAAAACCATTAGAATGGCATTTTGACTTGTCATAGCAGAGTAGGAATTGAGCTGCAGACTGGAGTAATGTCTGCTCTAGCTTACAAGAAAGAATACTGCAGTAACCCAGCCCAGGGACTCACAGAATTGCAGCCACCTACTACATGAAGAAACAACCCTACCAGATGCTCAAAGGAAAACAACCCTTGGTGCAACTAATTTCGGTGGGTGTTTTGCCTGTTTTCATTTCCAAACCAAACTTATTTATTAAAACTCATGAACTTGTAATGCATCAGTACAACACACAAGTGCACTAAACTTACATCCTGAAACTGCTTTTCTTCTGTTCCAGTGCTGCTTTACCTGGGTGATTTCAAACCTTCTAAAGGGGCTTTGCCCCAGGCTGGTCCGGGTCTTGTGAAAAAAGGCCTGGGACTGTGCTGTGGCAAGGCTACGGGCAGGAAGGTCACTCACCTGCTTCGTGAGCTGCGCCGGGCCGTCGAAGGCTGGCACGCTGGGCACTGCCATTCCCCGTCTGGGATCTCATAGAGTGCTGGCCGCAGGCAGAACAGGTGGAAGGCCTTGTTACACTCATCACACAGGATCAGCTTGTCATCCTCACCTAGGAAAGTGCAGCTCACTTGTAACAAGGCCATAGCCTCACTCAACCCGAGAGGCAGAAGCTGCTGCAGTGCTAGAGGGCAGGATTAAGCAAGAGAAAGGTGCAGAGTCTTCTCTGAGGGCAGGGACCCTTTCTCTTATGACCTTCTTTGGGGATCCTTTTTTCTGTCCCACCACTATATTTATGAACAGCAGCATTTAAAAACAAACAAAACCAATGCAAAGTCCATTGCCCTGCAAAGATTTCACTGAAGGCAAAGATAGAAATCTGCCAAAGAGGTTCCACTCAGACAAACATGGGGAAAAGTTTGCTGCAAACAGGGCTCCAGAGCTGTAAGCTAAAAACGGAGCTATTCTTGTTCTATGTTCAGTCTGGTTAACCTACAGGGTATCTTCTTTCTACTCAGGTTGACAAGGCTACACTGAAAATCAGTATGCAGCAGGACTAGTCTCTCTCTGTGCCTTCCACTGATGAAGGGAAACAGGGAAACAATCCTGAGCCAGCTTTCCTTTACTGAAGTGGAAAAAGAAAGTGCAGAGGGCTTGCCAGCTTGTCTTTCTCTAACATCTCGGTTCTTAACTTCTGTGAAACTACTGTGTTAGTCTCAGGTGAGTGCCCCCCCCCCCCTTACTTTTGCCTAGAAGCTCCTCTCAACAGTAGGTAGGATAGTTTTGGCACTGGTTTGGAATACCCCTGAGGTTCTGCAGTGAAGGCAGATTTTGCACCAGTTCAGCCCTTACTTCTCTAAAGGGATGGATGACAAGTTTTGTGGTAAACAAAAGTTGCCCAGCAGTCCCCCGAGCTCTGCCTGCCCTCATTTCCCACTACAGTTTCAGCAAATATAAAAGTGGTGACGCAGAATGTACCAACAGGCTCTTTCCTCCAGGCTCCCATTCAACAGGAAAGGTTATGGCAGAACAAATACCAGTACCCGGTCTCTGCTGACACCCCTTCTACTTCGCCCTCCACCTGGAAGACTCTAAAGTCCTTCATTCTACAGTGCACACAAAGAAAGTATCCCCTCATCACCTGTTTGGTGACCTCTCCAGCTCACTGAATAGTTTTGCTCCCACTCTGGCCTCAGAGCAGCAATATCCCACCTCACTTTCCCCATAATAACTTTCCCAACCTCTCTTTGCTTGCTCCTTTTCTAAAAGACAGGATTAACTGACAAGGCTCAGAGACCCAAAGACCATTCCAAAAATGAAACTAGGGAATGGACAGTTGCGCAAATGTTCCCAGAAGGATTTGTAGATGACTTTCATTCAAGTACCTTAAATATCCAGGGGATAGCAGCTCTGCAATACTGGCTACATAAGAATGGTTTACCGGAGTCAGGGTCAAATGTTTCTGAGAGGTCAATGCTGCTGACTGTAAATCCTGACATTCAGAACTTAAAATACAGCCATAGTCAGTGACAGACTACAAGGACACATTGCCTAAGCACAGCAGAGAGGTCATTGCCTAAGCACAGCAGAGAGGTGACAGCATCCAACTGTTACACAAGCAGGAATTCTGTGGGCAGGAATGCGTACCTTTCTTGCGACACACTTTGCATCTGGCATTCTCTGCTGACATATCCCACTTGATACAGGCATCCAGCATCCCCAGCAGTACATGCATACGGGAGAAGGTCTGGGCCTCACGGATTGCTGTCTTCCATTTCTCCACGGCTGAAGCAACCTGCAGACAGACCTAACATCTTAAAACAATGCACAGACACAGCTGCCTTCATTCTAAACTTGTTTTTATATCCCTTAGCTGGGACCCTTCATAACCAAAGCTCAACTCTGATATTTCTTTCCTTCTGTGTTACCTCAGCAGTTCTGGTTGTGGTTTATCCATATCCAGTCTCCCTGGATCAAACAGTTTGTTCATAACAGTCAACCGTTTTGCATTTCACGGGCAGGCTGAATCAACTTACGTGAACTCCATTAAATTCTTGCTCTGAAGGTCTAACCCAAATAATCACCAGGCTAAGAAAATAAAAGGCAGAAATCTAACATTGTAAAATGTGGGAGGAAAGTTGTGGAACAGCTGGCAATCACAGTGGAAAGAGGATTGAAGTGGCCTGTGCTGCCCTCCAGTGGGTACCACACAGGCACCTGGACCTCAGCAACACCAGTGCGGTCCCTGAGCTGCTCAGGTGGCAGAGGGAACCCTGTGCCACCAGCTACAATCACACTGCACAGGCATTTGGACTGCCAAATATGAAACCAGCTTCTTCCCAGAGACACTATGGCCTCAGTTCATCTGAAATCCCAGAAACTGGGAATGAGGATGACAGCATCAAAGCTGAGCTTGCACCAGGGCAGCTGCCAGGGTCTGCACAGAGCAAGGCCGATGGGAAACCATACACCCAGCTCAGGAGGTTTGGAAACACCATTTTGATAAATCCGAAATGCAGCAGGACAGAAGTTATCCAGAGCCCTGTCCCTCTCCAATGGTAATCTTGTGCTCTACAACAGTGAGGCGATGGCCCAGACATGACAGGGATGTAATAGGCCTTAAGTTAATGTTCTTCTACTCCAGGAGAATGAAAAAACAAACAGTGAAGTGTCAGATAGGAAAATCTAAACTCTGCAGCTGACAGCAATTTGGGAGCCAAACAAAACCTGAGAGTTTTGCAGAGTTGCACATTCTCCTCTGATTGAATTTGAGGAAGCACAGCATATATCAGATGCTTGGAAAAACACACAAACTGTTCTGAAATGCCAACATCCCTACTGCTGTTGCTGGTGTGGATCCTGGAGAACCACCGGAGACAAATGTAAAGCTGCCCAGCCCACTGTGGAGGTTACACAGCTCTGCACTCTTTCTTTGCAGAACATTGTTGAAGTGCTTCACATACGGTGTAATTGATTTTCCAAGAAACTGTTCCATGGGTTTTCCTGTTAACATGCTGGGCCAAGATAAATCTGCAAAAGCTGTTGGCAAGTTTTGCTGAGATATTTCTCCCCAGGTCTGTGGAATTTAACAGATTTCTAGCCTTGCTTCCCAAGCATCAGGAGACTGTGGCATTTGAACAGCACCAGTACCAAGGGAGTTCCAGCTGCCAACAAGGCAAAATGGGAGACTGGAGGAAGTTACTTAAATCCCCTCCATACCAGATAGAAGCAACCAAGCAGGGGAAAAAAAACCAAAAAGCAACCCCCAGAATAAAAGAAGTCCTCAGTCACATGTCAACCTCAGTGTGACAGAAAACACCTTCTTTGGTAAAGGTAGATAAGCCTCTAGATATAAAGGCTCTCACCTGGCACCCTGAGCTGAAAGCCCTTGGAACAGCTGAAACTGGAATTGCTTGGTTGTGAAGCCGCTTTTTGAGGGATTGTCTGCAGGTGCAGACTGACTCTCCCCTTGCATGAACTACTGAACATGGGTCACGGGTGATAATCCACCCACATTCTTCACTTTTCTCACGCTGTAGTGATGCAATGTCATGCTGCAAAGAGGTCACATGTTCCCTGCTACTGCCACTGGAAATGGGAATGTTTACATCAACAGAGGCACTAGCCTGATTTTCAGGAGCAGCCACAAGCCAGGTCTCACTGCAATCCTTTGCCACTCAGCAGTGTGAGCTCCAGCAATGCAGCTGAGCCAGCAGGAACCCTTAATACAGACAATTATGTCAGCAAACGGGTGCTTTGCCTGTTAAGCCCTAATTTGTTTCTCACAGGGAAAATGAGACATACCCATACCACAGGGCTGCAATTCTTCCTCTAAAGTCTGGAAGTACATTGAGTGTATTTTTCCAGTGTGGCTATGCTGTATTTTACCTCTTATGTGCTCTCAGTGCAGTTCTGGCTCAAAAGGCTTCATAACTCCTAGCCTATGCAGTAGATTTTTCTCCACAACAGTCTGCCTGGTAGTCAGGGATTTTCCTCAGATAACTGTATCTAAGAAGTAGGCTGCTCTTTCAAGGTCATCTGTAAAGGTTTTCTGCTTTGCCAAAAAGAAAGCTTGTTCCAGATAAACTGAGGTTAAAAAAAATTGCCAAACCAAACAAACCAACAAATAACCCCAAAAACATTGCTTGTACCACCACAAAGGTCTAGAAAAGTCTGAACGAGATAGTAAGCACTGCACTGCATAAATAAATGCTCCAGACAGACTGGCATGACACTAAAGCCAGTGCTTGCAGGGAGGAGACCTGCACAATCACATATTGGGACTGTGTTGTAGTAAATCTGATGCTATCTTGAGTATGCCCTACAGGTACAGCCTTCAGGGTTATAGCTCTAAGGCAGATTGGAGTAAGGCACAATATGGTGCTGCTGTAGAAACAGGAAATGTGCTGATCCAAATCCTTTCTGCCTCAAACCTCACCAATTTTACAGTGAGCTTTCAGGATACAGCATCCTCCCATTACCCTTGCATTTAGGATTGAAGATTGAAAATTAGCAAAGTTTAAATACTTCAGGACAACTGAGGAATGTGAAAATTTCTAGCACCTATCCACATTATCCCACTAACATAGCAATAGCACAGCTTAGTAAAGACCTGGTGTTCAAACAAGCATTCAGCATATAGTGACAGGAGTTTTTAAAAAATCCCCACAGATCCACACCAAAAAAACTACCTCCAATCTCAGTCACAGACTCCCAGAAAGGTTTGTGTTGGAAGGGACTTGAAAGCTCATCTCGTTTCAACCTCCCCTGCCCTCCCCCTCTACCTACCATTAGATTAGGTTGCTTCAAGCCCCATCCAACCCGGCCTGGAACACTTCCAGGGATGGGGCAGCCACAGCTTCTCTGGGCAACCTGTACAAGGGCCTCACCACTCTTACAGGAAAGAGTTTCTTCCCAATATCCACTCTAATCCCACTCTCTATCAGTATGAAGTAATTTCCCCATGTCCAGTCAACTACATACTCTTGTAAATTAGTCTCTCTCCACCTTTCTTGCCTGCTCCCTTCAGGTAACCACAGATGAAGAAATATTTGTTTTTTTTAAGTTGGGACTTTCAAGTACTTATGCTGATCCAATTCTGATATTGTTGCCTCTGCTGAAGTCAGTGATCAGTCAGGGCAGAGCTGAGGGCAGTGGGGAAAGTCTTGTCACAGGGCATTAATGTCCTACTCAACTTAGTGTACAGAAACTACCCCTGAACTAACCCCTGTTATGGTGAAACGCTGGTGCACCACAAGTGCCTGCAGTACCCTTCCCAACCCTCTGCAGCTCCTCTCTATCCCTTTTATTAGGAAGGATATGTATTTAGACCTACAATACCACTTTTCTCCTGGAGGCTTGCCCAGGAGGCTTGTTTGCCCAGACATATATCCAAGTGCTTCCACACATCCAACAACTTGTATCTCCCTTTGCCTAATGTGGTATTTACCTGAATCTCACTCCCTTGAAGTCACCAGAACCCCAACATGTCTCTCCTTCTCTTTGTGGACCAAAGCACCATCAGACCTCTCTGGCAGATACAACACCTATTAAGTTCTGTGAAAATGCTCCATAATATACTCTTATTTAAGCAGAACTGTATGGAAGGAACTTGACCCATTTCCTATTCACAGAGAGAAAATTAGGTAACTCCCTATTATTTTTATTTCCCCCATACATTTACTCCTCAAAATAAACAGGCAACACCTGGCCCCATAAACACCAACACACTCAACTACAAATCTGAAATGGGAGGAAGCTGCTCAAGATTTAGTACCCCAGGAAATGTACTGCTACTGCTCAAAGAGTTCTACTGCAAGACCAAAACGGAGCCCTGAGGTGAACAATACCTTGGCTTCTTCTGCCATTTTCTTGTCTTCATCTATCTCCTCAGCCCTGGCAATGTAATCCTCTCCTTGGTGTTTCCTTCTCTTCTGCTTAGGGGCCATGAAACCTTGCAGAAACTTCTTAACAACGCCAGCCTGGAGCGCAATCACACACTCTCCAAAATCCTTTAGGCTCTCCAGCGAGTACACCTGTTGGAAGAGCATATGACCCCGTAACAGCTGGATATTACTCTCTCTGCTGCTTTAAGTGCATCTGCAAATGGACACCCATGGTACCTAATGCAGTGTGGTTACCTGCCACACCTGGTTATGGAATCAGCATATTGCTGCTGTCTCAACAAGACATGCTGGCTTTGATGTAGAAGATAAAAATCGGCTATGGAGTTTTGCTCCATAAAGAAGTCTGCCGTAAGAATATGTACACAGGACAATTGAACAGGACACTCAACTCCAACATTATGACCTGCCTACACCTCAAGCCATCAGCTGTGTAATCTTGAAATAATTGTTTAAAGGACAAATGAGAAAATTGATTTCCTGCTCCTCTTGTCTGAGGAGAACAAAAGACTGAAGACCTTCCACAGAAAGTATCATCTCATACTTGTCTTGTTCAGTACTTTGCCTGTTCACTCACTTTTGCTTCATATTCTGGTGTCACATCAACATATCCCAGGCCTCCCTTCTGCAGCCGCGTTGCAACCTCAATCAGATCGCTCCGGAGGTAGTTCAGCAGTTCCTGGTTGCCATCACAAGATTTGAGGCCCAAGTTCTGTTTCCGAGCCAAATGGATCGAATGTGTGATGTCCTGATACCTGGAAAATCAAACCCAACCTTTGAGTACAGGCAGAGCACTGCCCTGGGAGCTGGGCAGGCTCTGGCACAATGGTCTCCATTGAGAGCTATGAGCTCCACCAGTGCAGGACGTTCTTTGAAAGACACATGAAAGCACGTGGCAGTTCTGGCTCAGAGCAACCAGCACTGCCTTTGTTCCTGGTTTCAAGGAGGAATTTAAAGACTGGCAGAACTTCCTCACTCTTCAGTGTTGAATATCAAGAATCTGCCCAAGAAAACCAGCAATTACTCAACCTGAATGTCCTTCCATCTTCAGCATAGGAATAATCAAAGCCCAGCCTGGGATGCTGCCCCAGGAATGGCAAGGATTGCTGTGGCAATGACATGCTCTGACTTGGAGAAGGCACACATAGAAAAACAAAGAGCAGGCTCACTTTTTCTCCAAGCGCTCCTTGAGCTGGCTCTCCCTTACTCCTTGGGGGTGCAGGCAATCCAGCAGCTCATCCAAATCCTTCTGACTGTCACAGAGAAACCTGAAAGATAGAAAAATGCACCTAGATCACCTAGGGTATCTCTGTGACAATACAATTTCGTCTTCTAAATAGTTCCCAACGATCAGTAGGTAGGGATAAGAGGTAACCTATATCCTGACCCCATGGAGCAAGGTGAAACACTTCCAGGAATGCTGGTAGAAGAATTCTGACTCAGGCTGGCTTTGTTTCAAGGTCCCCAAATGTAGCCAATGTCAGGGTAAGAAAAACAGAATCAAAATAAACACAAAACTGGTTTATAGATTTATTTTCCCCATTAAGTTTATTAAAATGTTGGCATTTGAATTTAGTTGTCTATCCCAGGGATTCCATTCACTACTCTGCAGTTAATTTAAATGATCTGAATGTTGTGTTAGATGTACTAGAAAAGAGACTAACACACTACGCACTGACAGCATGGCAACTTAATCATATTTTCTTTCATTAACCAGAAGTCCCCAGAATAAAAAGAAGACGTCCTGGCTGATCCCACAACTTCTGCTGCTGGAGCTGTGTGCCTGTGCAGGCTCTGTCTCTGCAAGTGCATATAAGTCCTCCTCTCTAAGCTTGCCCAAACTTGAAAGCTCAAGTGCAGAATCTGAAAACCATACTGATCAGCTTGAAACCTTCCTGCTCAGGAATCCTTGATGACAGCGATGGCCATCAGCAGTTAGCCCAATCTAAAAGGGGAACTACTTTTACAGAGTTCTCTAAATCAAGATATTCTTCAATTCCAAAGTACAATCACGTTTGCATATTGGGTTGTACATTTAAATGATATTTAAGACAACCTGAAATTCTGCGCTTTCCTTCTTTTCTTTCCAACTCTATTCCAGGAAACCATGGAGACTCTTCATGTGATGAGATGTGGATTCAACTTGAGCTTCAGAGGTCATTTACAGAAACTATGACTAATTCCCTATCTTCTATTAGAGGATTGCTCATTAGAAGATGGAAGACAAGAGATAGGAGAATCAACCTTATTTGGAAACAACTGCAAAGGACCACTCTGGGCCTTACCAAAAGATTCCAGATCTAATCTTTCTTCTTGGGCACAAGCTCAGATGAGTCAAGCAACAACTAGAGAAGGATATTGTTGTGGCTCCTCTTGAAATACCAGTGCCCACAATGCTTATTTTTCTGGTAGAAATACTTACTAAATACCATGTTTGAAAGTATTTCATAATTCTATGTATGGTCCTACTAGGGCAATGGCTTCACAATTTGCATTCAGCTAGGAAATTCATTACGCTAATAGAACATAGGATTGATTGTTCAACAATGGAAGCAGGATGTTTTTTAGCCAGTCATCTGCTTCAGTACATCTGACCCTGTGGAGCATCCTCACTCTGCACCCTGAGATCAAAACCTTTGGGCACCACTACTCTCTGTACTTCTCCCTGTGGAAGAGGACAGAGCAGCTTCAAATATCCTTCACCCACTAGAATCTGTCACTACCTGGGAATGGCATAAACCACACTCCAAACCATCTGCTCTACAGATACACAGCACAGGAGTATTACCCAGACACCTTGAGATGGGTTGCCCAGGTCGTGATAAAACAACATCAGACATCACCATACACCATGGAATTCAGCTAGAAAAATATTCAAGATGACAATGCCTGAGCTTTCCCTGCTTTCTCCCATGGAGACAAATTAAAGGGGGGAAGTCACTGCACTGTTTTGTAAAAAGGAAAACTGTAAAAAGGAAAGGGAACTGGAAACAGTTGTCATGTAGGGTTTGTGAGAAGACAACACAGGCTGCTGGGCAGCTGCAGAAAGCAGCTCCCACTCTTTTAAGAAAGCCAGAGTTAAGCCCTGGTACAACTTTGTTCCTGCTGAAAAGGATATGGGACAGGGAAGGAAGAACATCTGCAACAGGTACTTAAATCTTCCAGTTCACCCTGAGAGTAAGAACTAGGATTTCTGGGACAGGGAACTGATCTACTTAAGCCTGAACCTGAGCCTGATCTGCAAAACAAACATAGACATCATGTTAGTTTGATTAGTAACCCCTTTCTGCTCTGTGCAGTCACAGCTCCTGCTTCCCAAACTAGCCCCAGACATACCCTACCTGTAGGAACTACCTGCACATCCAACTGGAGCTCAACCACTTCCAGGCTGGGAGCACTGACATGGTAAGACAGGGCTGGCATTTTAAATGGGGAAGGCAAAAGTGAGTCCTGCAGAGAGGGATGGTAAGACAGCTGGTGCCCTTCATGTGGCCTGGCACAGGTTAGTCACACACTCCAGAGGGACAGGAAAGAACCCTTTGGGAAAGTCAAGACCAGGTGGGGGTCTTGAAATTGATATACAAGGGGGAAATCCTGATGTATGGGCTTCCTGCATTCCTAAAGAACAGCCTAGATTCTCTCCTGACATTTCTGGCAGCACAAGCCAACAGACTGGTCAGCAACCAGAACAGCACGCACAAATGGCACAAGTATCAAGTCAAAAGGAGCTCTCAGGCTGAATATTCCTACCTGTTCTCAGGCTACAAGGGACACAGAAAGGTCTAAAACCTGGCCTAAGGAACAATGAAATTGAGAGGACAACAACTAGAGGAGCCGAGGACCAGTACCTGCTTTGTAGTGTTTGTGGAAATAGGGGAACTCCATCTTTAGACTATAGGCATGAGAATGGAGTCTGTCAGCACCCTCTCATAGTTAACTCAAATTGTCTGCTGAGGGGACCCGCCATACCATGGTAAATTCCTAACAGATGAAGAACAATGGCAGCTATCTGCAGAGATGCCACTGTTTCCAAAATTCAACTCCTTTCTGACCAGGATGAGCGAGAAGTCTCCTGCCAAGGCTATGATTCCCCCATGGCTCTTGCAGGAAAGATCAGGAACACAAGCACTATGGTATGGACAGAGACTTCTTTGGAGCCTACATGCCCAGAACAAGGAGATTTTTAATAAGGATCAACATCTGTGCAAGTGGAGAACAAGGTGAACAGAGAGAGTGGTCCATCTGTCTGGAGAAGAAAGAAGTAACCAAGTGGTTATGATGCTGCACTTTTAGGACTGAACACTGGACCCTCTTCTTTTTCAGGACAAAGTACTAACAGCAGAATTACTTCTGTGAGATACTGTTTATGTAACTCTTGATAGAAGTATAAATCTATTTCTCCCTTTATCAGTGCCCTACCAGCTACCATCCTCAAGGGAAAAAGGAGCAGGACTGTAAAATACAACTAATCAGGGTTAATTTGGTGTTTAATTTCACAGTCTCATCACTCTAAAGGATAAAAGGGTAAAGCTACATATGCTCTATATGCATTCTGAGGATACTCAATCCCATGTCTCACATACCACTAGGAAAAGAGACAAACAGCACGACTTAAAGCAGAACACAAAGAAATTAAACTTCCTATGCACATGCCAAAATTATGAGTTATAGCTGGGCAAGTCCTTGTATCCAAACAACACAGATATCCAAGGACTTCAGTGTGGGCTCAGGGTTCCTCACGGTGTCCAGGACAATGTGCACAAAGCAGCCAAGGAGGAGACTCTTCCACAACCATTTATGCTCAGAGCAGTCCTTCAGATCAATGGCAATAGCTCCAAAGGAAATTACAGGAATAGGAATATGGATTTCCTCAGAGGAAAGTTCTAGTTCCTGGCTACCCCCTGAAGTAACAGCTCCCAGCCTGTCACTTGGCTTTCTATGGATGCTTACATGTAAGTGGTGGCAGGTGTCAGACAGGTACTTAGCAAACAAACTCTAAGGAGCTCCAGATCTTTAAGGAACAGCCTTTCAGCTGAGAGACCTTATTGCTTAGCTGCAGGTATGGCTTTGGATGCCCTATCACTCAGGGAGAGGCAGCCAGCACAGCACTCAATTAGGAGTTATGTGTCCTTTGAGAAGCTGCCTCTGTGCCCTTGCTCAAGGCCTGTGCCTGGCTCAGATCTTCCACCTGCACTGCTGCCCCTGCCTGGCAGAACAGTGCACACAAACACAAGACTCTTGTAAAAAACAGCAAGTGCTGTGTCTGTCAGCACTTAAAAAGTCCTTCCTAGCAGAGGAAAGAACAAAATTAAGGACACTGTGGCATAACAGCCAGGCCAAAAAATCCCCACACACAGCTCAGTGTCTGATGTCTGAGTGGCCAAAAGGCAGAGCAGGTATGAAGTGACAGTTCTTCAACCTACCCCTCTAGACTGCAGCATCTGCTGGTTTGAGGACTCCTCTGTGTGCCAGGACAATTACCTTTGTGCTTCCTACTCCTCAATAAACTCCTCTCTCAGCAATTTGTCCACTGGTGCTTTGAACAGGTGCAATTCACAGATCAACAGCAGCTGATAGGAGCCAGTTGTGTGCCTCAGCTGCAGTACTTTCCTCTCTATTTCAAAACAGCCATTTGCTACTTTTATTTCCTGATCCTTCTTTTCTCTATCATAGAAAACCTCTTTAGGAGACTTGCCCAGTTTCCTCTAGCATTACTCTCTCATCTCCCTGCTGAACATACAGGTTTAGAGTATTTCCGTAATTTTTTTAGTATTTCTTAGCCAATTATTCTCTCAGGCAAAGAGCTTCCCTCTTCTCCGAAGGCAGACTCTGTAACAATAGATTTTGTGAAGCAGGATTGTTCTGCAAGGGGAAAAGAAAATTCTTTTGCCCTTAGTCTGTACTTCACTTTATCATTCTTTTTATTTCTTTCACTGAGATTCACCACAGGTTTTAAGTAGGCTTTCCTACTTTTAACAGCTTCCTTATCCTGATGTGAACTCAAAATGTTTTGTTATTGCTGCTACAGTTTTGTTTCCAGCTTCCTCAACCTTTTTTTTTCCCCAAAGGTAAGAGACAGCACTTGCTCTGACCATTTAGTAGGAAACTCTAAGGCAAAACTCTTTGAAAGTGTTTGGGGCACCGGGCTGCCACTTTAAGCTTTTTTAAAAAGAAGCTTCTTAATTCTTTTTGTTGCTTTCTTTTCTAAAAGGAGAATACCATCCATTATGGTCACTCCATACAAAGCAGCTCTTAGTGACAGAATATAATTCAGCACTGAGTGTGTCCAGGACATGGTTCCAAGAGCTGCTCCTCCCAGGCTGTGACTGGTTACTCCACACAGCACTCCTGCCTCTGTCACCACACTGATCTCCCTCAGAATGTTGTTGGGAGTTGCCAACCTGAATGAGCAGATCAAATACTGTGCTTTTTCAAGTTCAGCCTGGAGTCACAAAAGTTGAAGGAATTCTGTGTTAATTAACTAATCCTATTTGGCTCTATGTTGCCCTCAGTGTTAGCAATACGCTCTGTAAATTTAAGCTACTGTTTTCCTTATGGAATTGGTCCTTCTCCTGGAACACACCTTGCCATCTCTGCTCAATAAAGATCAGGTGTTAGATGAGGCAGGTAGGAAGAGCAGAGGACTTCCCTGTGGATCACACTGCCTGTGCAGGACCCATTCCCCAGGAAAGACCAACTGCCTGAATTTTGGCAAGATGTGCAAAGGCCCAGACTGGTAACAGGGTGGGGATTTCTCATGGGAGGATGGGGCAGTGAAGGAAAGCACAGGAACTCTGTGATATCCTATGACCTGCTGCCATGACAGAGAAGCACCCGGGCAATACCAAGTCAGCACCCAATGCTGATGGTTCAGACAAATCAAGACACCCACAATTTCAGTCTCTCTTACGGGTCCTGGTGGGGGAGCAGGTACACATTTAGTAAAGTAGTTCTGACTGGCAACTAGTCTTTGGAGATGAGTTCAACTCCATTTATCAAAGACCAAGGAACCCCACTCTGTGTGTCAGCAGTGGAGCTCTGTGGGACAGACACTGTTAAGAGGGGAGCTGCAGGAACACATACTTTTTGACAGTTATCCTCAGGGTTATCTAAAGAATACACAATGCTCCACAGTAGTTAACAGGTGAAGCTTAGCCAGGGTTTTCTGGCATGGGGACAACTGATGAGCACTCCTTACCACACAGAGCAACATCCAACAGAGGAGAATTTCTTTAAGGACACTGATAGGGCCAATTACTGGAGCAGATTACAATGAAGTATGCTCAAAGGTAGATTTGATTCACTTAGAAGACACTGCTCGGCATTGGGAAGCATTAAAGGGATAAGAGGCTGTCAACATGGAAGAATAAAATATTTAAAAGGCAATACATCAAAGAAGCATTTTAATAGCTTAATTTATACTGGCTTTGTATGATTGATTGGGTTGAATGATGGTTCCACTGGCTCTTGGACTGGCTGTAATACTATCAGCAGGAATAATATCAGCAACAGAGGCCTGCGGAGCTGCTGAAACAACCCAACTGTTCAGCACTGAAAAAGGAACAGGTTTGTAGCAGGGTTTAGTAAAAGAAATCTGTCTAGACTCCTTGACCTTTACACTTTGAGTACTTTGCAGCCATGAAAGTGTGTTACCATAAGTTCTGGCCCTGCTTGGGAGTGGTGGTCTCAGCAGGCAGGTCTGTGGTGAGCATGGAGCGATGCAGCTTGTTCCCTCGGCCATCACTGCCTGTGCTCTTCCGCTTCTCTGCAAAAGAAAAGCACAGGCTCAGGAAGATTCCTGAACAGCATTCCTACTATTCCAAATACATAAAACTAGTTTAACTTTTTAGCTGTATACTGACAAAGCACTTTGAAAACCAAAGGAGGTAAAAACAGCATGGATTTTTATTTCTGAGCATCTCAGATAACACTCTGACATAAATTTAAATCTTTGCTCATTCAGGCCTTCAGTTGTTAAGTTTCCAAAGGAATGTGCTGAAATCCTGCCCATTGGCTGCAGCAGCAGCTGAGAGAAGAAAACAGCTGGAAGCAAGGAGTTGATCAGGAACACAGCTGGTCAGTATTTGAAACAGATCTTGCAAGAAAATATACCCACAGAGGAGCCTGGAATGATACACCTCTGGCTCAGTCAGTCTTAAAGACACAGGTGGCTGTAAAGGTACACCTGGATGAAGGATCTCAATGTAGGTTTGCCCTGTTCTATTCCTCTGCAGGTCTAGTTTCCTCCTTGTCTAAGACAATCCTAGCAGGTGAGGGCTTGGATCTAACTCCATAAGATCTCCCATGCAGGACTGCTGTAGATGGACTCAGGGCCAGAATGTGATGTTCCAAAAGCAAGAAATGATCACGACTGAAACTCAGTTGAGTCAGATTATTGCAGGATCTTCTGTCCCAAGTACTACTTCCACACGGAACTGTTAAGTTTCCTTCTGTACAGATAGATTTTTGTCCTGTTTAAGCTTGCAAGGCTCCAGGACCCAGGCTCCAAGTCAGCCAGGCAAAATCACAGAAGAAGCACTAGAAGTTCAGCAAGTCCCTTGCACCTAACCTGCACATTTAGCAAAGGTGAAGAGCAGGCTGAGAGTAAGTGCATGAGGGATGTTTGCCAAAACAACTTCAATCAGCAAAGCTGTGCGTATCTAACAGTTCCACAGGCTGATCTGGGACTCTTGGCAGCAGCGGAATATCAGCACTGTGAAAGACATCCTCACTCTTCAGCACAACTAATTGTGCAAGAATTTGGCAGCTGCAACTCAGCAGGGTCAGGGTGAACCAGAGGCATGATACCAACTGACATCAACCATGCTTTTTGAAGGAGAGGAAACTGTATGCCATGGTCCTTAGGTGGAACACTGCAGGCAAGTCTCCAGACCTGCAGCAGTAGAATGGAAATATCACCAGCACCTCCTTTGTGCAGGCTTCTAGAGTTAAAACGAGGCTTAAATCAGAGTATCCCCATGAAAACACTTGGACTAGACAGTTCTTTCACACTCATGACTCCATTTGAATTGTCAGAACAGAGGAAATACCCTCAAGAGACCATACCTCCAGGGCTGTAGTCCTTCTTCGAATCTTCCTTTTTCTGGTGAGGAAGGGTAAATCTGTAGTCTATACTTTCATGTACCCAGCCTTTCTCAATAAACAAGCCAGGAACCTCATCTGAAAACAGCCAGTACCTGTAAGAAATGTGTGTTATTAGGTACCTGTCTCCTTTTCTGGCTAGTATATACATACTATATGTATAGTATATACTGTATATACATACATACACTTTTATTTGTATTGAGTGGAGAAACATTTGTGTGCTCAACTCATTAAAAGCTGAATGCATGCATATCTTTATGTTAACCCAGCTGAGAAATAGGGAAAGCTTTGCTTAGAATCCATTCCAAGAGCATGCTTGTCCAACAACCATGGAGAAAAAAAAAAAAAAAAAAAAAAAGATGGTAACAAGGTTGCTGAGTACCCAATGCCAGCACTTGAACCTTCACTGGTCCTGACCTCCATGGGAAGGCTTCAAAAAGCTGGACACGTAACCAGCCGCTACGTCCCACATACACAAATACTTTCCACTTCTATCTCCTCTGCAATTCCATACACCCTTCCTATCAATCCCTTTCTGGAGGATGGTATCTGACACAGTCTTTCTCCCAGGGCAGAGGTGGAAGCTCATGGTCATTTCCTTTCCCACCTGTTGTGATTCCTGTCAGTGCCAACTGGGGTCCTGCGCATCACCAGTTTGGCTTTGGCAATTCCATCCTGGAAAGTTTTCTCAGCAGCAGCTTTATGCCTCCGGATTCTTTCTTCCTCTGCTTCTTTCTCCATCCTCACTGTTAGAATCAGCAAAGAGCAGCATTAGCTTTCCTTTATTGTATCCAGACATCAATATTTTACTATACCATGGGAGTAAAAAAAGCAGTTTTATTGGGGATTTTATTAAACATTCTTTATGACCATACACTCTTCAGTTTACTTTCTGCCCATCATAAAAAAAAAAAGGAAAAAAACCCAAAGAAAAAAAAACCCAAAAAAACCCCACCAAAAACAAAACAAAAAAACAAACAAACAAAAAAAAAAAAAAAAAACAAACAAAAAAAAACAACAAAACAAACAAAGAAACAAAAAAAAAAAACACCAAAGAAAAAAAAAAAAACAACCAAAAACAAACAACCAAAAACTAAAAAAAAAACCCCACCCATATGGCTATATATAGAAGTAGTAGTTAAGTTGTAAGGATGGACTGGGTTGAAGAAGCCCTGGATAAAAACTCTCATATCACAGAATCATGGAATGGTTTGGGTTGGAAGACACCTTAAAGATCATCTTGTTCCAACCCTGCCATGGTCAGGGACACCTTCCACTACATCAGGGTGCTCCAAGCACTGTTCAGCCTGGCCTTGGACACTTCCAGGGATAGGGCAGCCACAGCTTCTCTGGCCAACCTGTGCCAGGCAAGGTTGGATGGGACTTGGGGCAATCTGGTCTAGTGGAAGGTGTCCTTGCCCATGAAGCGGGGGTGGACCATGATCAACTTTAAGGTCCCCTCCAATCCAAACCATTCCGTGATTCTTGGTCTCCCAGAACAGATACTCCCACATTCCAGCTAAGGTGCGAAAGCCACACTCCGTGAGGGATGCTTATCCCTCACTGTTTCAGAAGGAAAATAACAACCTAGATGAGCTACATTGTCCACTTCTGTCTGCCCAGCATCCACATTTACAACCAATAAAACCCCTCAACTGTAATTCTGAAGTGTTCTCCCTTAACATCTATACTCCTCAAGTAGCACTACTTACACAGAGACAAGGTCTGGTGTCACAACTCGTGATTTAGAGAGGTTTGAGTGGACAGTTTATATTTATACAGCTCCATAACTAATTCTTTAAAGTGAGAAACACTAAACTCAGATTTATTGCCCAAATCCTGATCTGAGAGAAGGGCTGCTGGCAACAACCTGACCAGGGGAACAGCAGCAGGGTCAGCAGCAGCAGTAGGAACTGATTTTAGGCAGGAAATATCTCCTCTGTACCCAAGAACCAGATGATGTTTGGACATAAGACAAATTTTTGGTTATCTTCTGTTCCCAAAACAAATACTGTGTTGCCCAACCTCTATGGGCCTGCCATAATTAGAAAGGTACTGAACAAAAGACACCCACAGATAAAAAACTAGAAGCAGGTATTGGTTTTTCTTAAATATACAAAGTTTAAGCTGTCACAGGAACCACAGAAGATGAATTATAAATCTCCAGTGAGCAAATTCCTTAAAACCAGACAAAGCTTCTGAAAACAGGCTGTCATTTTTGCCATAAAGTTATTCCACAACACACAAACACTCTACTGACTAGGTAATTTTTCTTACCTCTCATTTGTATTTCTTGTTGCTCCCTCTCTTTCTTGGCTTGGATGGCAAGAAGGCGCCTGCTCTTCACAGCACTGATCATATCATCGGCTTCGATTTCCATCCGGTGCTCTATTTTCATAATTTCGTGTTTTTTCTTTTCATTTCTTCCCATCATATGCTCTTCTTTCCCGTTCTCCTTCGTTTTAGCCACCATTTCTTTTCGCTTCTGTTTCTCTGCCCTCTTTTTGTCATTCTCCTCCTTCAGGACAGCCAGGCGCTCTTTCCACAGCTCAGCCGAGGCCTGCTGCTTGGCCTCCACATGGTCTTGCACTGAGTACGTCATTAGGATCCGGTGACACAGCGCTCCAAGGATCCGTAATTTCTCTTCAGGAGTCAGCTCAAAGAACTCCGATGTCTCCAGTTTCTCCAAAAACTCATCCTGTACCTCATTATCCTCGAAAGCTGCTGAATCCTTACTTTCATCTACATTATCTGAGACCTCGCTTTCCTCTTGTACATCTGACTTGCGGAGGCACAGGCGAACCAACTCGGAAGCGGAATGCAGCGTAAGTGGGATTTCAGAAAGTTTCATTCCCAGCTCAGCATAATCCTCAGCAATTTCATCCTGCAGCAGGGTCTGCAAGAGGATGACCAGTACTCTGTTCAAGTACAGGAAGCCTCCCTTTTCTGCACATAGGGCTTCCATCAGGGACACTGCTGTGATGGGATACTGAGCATCTGGCATCAATAACCCTGAGTAACAGCTCAGGAACTCCACCACCATGGCCACATCCCCAAAAAGTGTGTTAGGAAGCCCCTCTGGAGTATCAACCAGTTTAAAAGTAGGCAATGTCTTCCCTTTCAGATCTTGGTCCTCAAATCTCCTCTGTTTTTCCAGTTTTTCCTTCATTTCCTTCTCCTTCCGCTCCTTTGCTCTTTCCTTCAGTTTCTCTTTCAGCTTTTCCCTTTTCTTCTTCATGTACTCCTTCCGTTGTTCCTCAGTCATGGTGGCCCATCTCTTCCTGTGTTCCAGGAGCTCATAGCGTTTCTGTACCAACCCTCGTAAATCCTCAGGGAGACGGGCACGGTCCTCATTGGAAAGCAGACGAGCTGTTTTGGAGATGATGCAGGAAAGAGCACTTTTTTTGTCTTCCCGGTCTTTGTTTTCTTTGTAATAGGCAATGAGATGGAGTGCTGCAGGAGGCAGATGTTTCTGGGGTTTCCTGGAAGATCCAGGGGTGCCTCCAGAATTCCTGGGAGCCCTGGACACCTTAGTGGTACCTTTAGCCATGTCCAGCAGTGTCATTTGTTTCATTTTCATCTTGGGGGTCTTCAAACCTTTCCTGGGAGACTTTGCCTTCCCTGATGACTTCTGCCCATTCAGAACCCTTTTGCCTCTTTGCTTTTTGTCCAAGGATTTGTTGTTGCCCTTTCCTAGTCGGCTCCTCTTTGGAATGTGAAAGTTAGAACCAAGTTTAGTAGGTGACACAATTTTCATCACCTCTTCCAGCTCCTCTTTAGTACAATTTGAGTTCTTAGAGTTTTTCACCTTCAGCGGAGAGCCAATTATAGACTTTTCCAAATGCACATGACACCACAGGGTTGGACTCAGTGGCTGCCCCAGTGAAGATCCGTCTGCTTTGGATTTCTTAGGAAGCTTTCTGTCAGGCGACCGAGAGCTCTTCCTCTTGGTTGAGGGATTGAGAGCCATATACTAAATTAAACAAAGAATTATTTTGTATAAATATTGAAAGGTAAATAAAAGTTACCTAGATCTCTTTCTGTCAATTATTTTTTCCCATGTTTTAATGTTTGTTTCTAATGAAATTGCTCATTGCATTAAGGGTAACAGGCTTCTGCAATCATAATCAGAGTCAGAGAATGGCCTGGGTTCGGAGGGACCATAAAGATCATCTTGTTCCAACCCCTGCCACAGGCACGAACAACTACCACTAGACCAGGTTGCTCCAAGCCCTGTTCAACCTGGACTTGGACACTTCCAGGGATGAGGCAGCCACAGCTTCTCTGGGCAACTTGTGCCAGGGCCTCATCACCCCCACAGGGAAGAATTTTTTCCCAATATTCAATTTAAACCTACTCTGTGTGAGTTTGAAGTCATTCCCCCTTGTCCTGAACAAATATTTATGTTCTACTTTTAGAACAACACTTGACAGTCTATGAAAAAGTGAGTTTACTGAATGGACAAAATAGTATTTTCTACACCAGAAGATAATTTTAAAACAGCACATTTCATGGTATGGTATTTAGTTGGTTAATATTATATTTGGCTGGTTAGCACTAAGGGCTGGAAGAACCCACTCATGCTATGTATGTATTCAGTACTAAATTTGTAGTATCTGCCATCACTCAATGCAGCCCTGTATATGAACCAGGCCTAATGAAATCACATGCATCCAGGTCTTTGGCCCAATACCTGACACTACCACATAAAGACTGTAACTCTCCCGTTTCTCTTACACCAGGAAATCATGTCTTTACTCATAGACAAGTAATGTAAACCATTAGAAAAATTAAAGGCAGTTGCATCTCAAATTTTCTAAGCAGACCACTGTTCCAGATGTTCAAGCCATGTCACCTCTCAAAAGGTCAACCTTCAAAAGTCGGTTTTCCTGCTCTGCTTCTCTCTGGATTTAACAGATGTGTGGAATTGGCACTTGGGGACATGGTTTAGTGGTGGCCTTGGTGCTGGGTACAGTTAGGCTTGATGATCTTAGGGGGCTTTTCCAACCCTAATGATTTTGTGATTCTAAAACCCAACCAGCACACTGAGGTCTCTGCCAAGACCCAAGGAATGTGTGGCAAAGCAAAGCAGGTACTTCTAGGAATTCTTACCTTATGTGGGTCAAGCAAGAAGTCACTGAATTTACTGGGGAGAGAGTACTTCTTCACTAACTCATCCTCCACAACCCACGGGGCGTTCTCACACGTGCCAGCACGTAGCGCATTGTGACGGATAAAGTACCTCAGGATCTCCTTGTTGGGAGGACGCTCTGTACGGACTAAGCTATCTGCTGGAACGTTGCTGATGATCTTGGAGATAACAAACAGACACACTGTTAATGACTAACTTCTAACCACATTATAAATACAGATCATATGCCTATAAGGAGCTATGATCATTGTACTGCTTTGTGTCCAAAAACTCTTTGCTCATTCAAAGCTCTCTTGGAAAGACTCAAACCAAACAGAATTTGCAGAACTGAGACACACAGAGATTGGTAGGAGGATCAGATAGCTAAAACAGGTAAAAACCATGAGTTTATGATACAGATTTTTTCCCAAAGCCCACTGTTTTATCTCTGATGTTCCTCTAGCTTGTGCTTACCACTGACTTTAAAGCTTTTACATATTCATGTTTGATTTTTTTCCTGAGACCAAAGGAGCACCTCTGCACATACTACTCTTTGAGGTCAGCACTGCCTGACTTGTCAAATTACCAAAGGGTAGACAAAAAGCACGGAGCAGTGCTGCAGCCACCCAGAGCTTCCCAAAGCACTGCTACCTCCAACTCAGAGCAGCTTGGTCAGGACAACAGCAACAACTGCCACTTATGATTTCACTGGTTTCATGAACTGCAAGACCAGAGATGAGGCACTTAAAAGCAACCACAATAAAGCTATGGGACTGAGTGTGTGCGGTACCAACTGTTTCAATGCACAAAATCTAATTTACAGATAGAAACAGGCTGGTCAGCCTCAGACAACTATCCTGCTTCCAGTGCCATGACTCTGACAGAAAGTACTACATTGTGCTGCATAATCACCGGCAGTGATTAATTAAACTTGCATATTCATGTTATAATAGAAAGGACGCAAGCAGACAACTCACCTTATCTTCATTCTTCAGTTTGACATCGTATTTGTGTGGCAGGAATTTAGGTGGGACCCACTTCCTTTCTTCCTTCTTCAACGAAGTGGGAAGCTTTCGAGGAGACCTACGTGCTCGATCATCTGATAAAAGAAGGTGAGACACGGTCTTATTATTACAGTAAAAAAAAAAAAAAAAAAAAAAATCCAGACCACCACTGGATGGGGCATCCTACTTCTTACTTCTTGCTATCTGTACAGTGTTTGGTTAAACTAGAACATTAGGAATATAACCTAAATGGATTTTAGAAATAGCTGGAAGATACAGGCTGGGAATAGAGGCCCAGACCAGTTCTGAACTAAGGAGGTAACACCTATTTTCAAAGAGTACAAAGGACCATCTTCATTTAAATCCATCTCTGCAGACAGTAAGCTGCAACCACCTACACAAAGGTAGAAAATGTCTATAAGATTTATGAAGGGGAGATATAACCCAACCACTAAACCTGCTAAGGGAACACCTCAAACAGCCCTGGCTTCTTTGAAATAGTTCCATGGCAGGAATCACTGACTTGGTTTGTCTTAAGAAGAAAGCAATCTCCAAATGTTTTTATGTTTGTGGCTACCACAGAATCATGGAATAGTGTGAGTTGGAAGAGACCTTAAAGCTCATCTCATTCCACTCCCCCCTTCATTAGACCAGAGACACTTTCCACTAGATCAGCATGCTCCAAGCCCTGCCCAACCTGGTCTTGGACACTTCTAGGGATTGGGCAGCCACAGCTACTCTGGGCAACCTGTGCCAGGGGCTCACCACTCTCACAGGGAAGAATTTCTTCCTAGGATTCAAAGAAAACAATAAAGCAAGCATGAAGGATGAGAGTAATAATCTACTTAATACATAGAGAATCAAAGTAGATGTTAAACCTAAATAAAACTTAAGAATATAGATCTCAGAATCACATAATAAAGCACTGAAGCTCCAGCATCATTATACCTAACATGGTATAAACCCAAGTGACCTCTTCTTTTGTGATTTACTGTCTAGATTCCACAAATAGGGATGGCTATATGGAATTCCATCAAACAGCACCTGGGTATTTGGGTGAGGAAGAAATTACTATCCATTCCATCCTGAAGTTAATTTTAAAAAGCCAACTTCATTTATTGTTGCATTCTATTGTAATAAAACATACATTTATCACAACTCTTCCTACTGGAAGAGTTCAAAGCCACGTGGGTGAAGCTCTTAGGAAAATGGTCTAGTGGAAGGTGTCCCTGCCCATAGCAGGGAGGCTGGAATGAGACCATCTTTAAGGTCCCTTTCAACACAGCTGATTCTGTATGTCTAAAGCATCTATATTGTGTTGTCTCTTGTATTCACTTTATTTTGGATTGTCCAGAGTAGTACAGGTTCCAAGTCCAGCTCAAGCTACAGAACCATCCTTCAGCAGCACAATTTTCAGGACAATCTAGCCTTTCCTTGCTCCAGCAGATTTTCCAGAGTTCATTCCCTAAGCAACTAAAAATGTAAAGTTACTTCAAACACATATGATGCAACAAAGCTGGTATAATGCCGTATTTTTAGTTTCTGAAGCAGAGCAGACTCCTAAGCAGAGAGACTGAAACTACCTTTCTCTGCTTCATTTCTCTTCCAACAAAACCAGCAAGTTTGACACAAGTATTAATAGAACTGCCAAGGTTTGCTCTGTCCCCTCTTACAAGCACAGGCACATAGAGCTCTTAAATCACAGTTATACAGAGCCTGTTACTGCTTCCAGTTACTCACTCTGGTGTAGTGACTTCAACCCACATCAATGGCCACATGTGACCATTATTATAGAGAAAAAATCCAGGTCAGTGTCACCAGAAACCCCCAGCCTCTGTGGATGCAACTCAACATTGCCTACTTCCATAGTCTGCTGTGTAACTGTAAGAAATGCTACGTAACTATATTAACACACTGTGGATGAATTTGTGTCAGTGATGTTACTATGAGTCTATGTTCTGTTATAACCCAGAATATAAAAGCATTAGCAATAAGATAGCCTTTTAGTAACAGCATATGTACAAGGAAAAGAAAAGAATGCATATTTACTGCTTAGGTTATGACTCTGCCAGCATCTTGAGGTGAAAAATGTTGAGGTTCATCTTTCCCAGGAAGGGGAGGACAGTCCCAGCTTCCAGAGGTGACTACATACAGGCCAGAACCAACTGAGTCAGGGACTGAAACAAGAGCAGGAACCCTCATTCCATGCAGTATCTGATCTTGGAGTGCTGCACTGGCAATGCCCACAACTGCTGGAATACTACACACCAATGCCCAAAGGATCATGGTAAATCTTTTTTAAACATCCAGATCCAAAATTGCTGCTGTAAATCTGATCACTGAGCATTTTTGAAGTAAAAGGTACTTCCCATGCCTCTTATGTGGCATCTCGAGAGAATCACCACTCAATAAAAAACACATGTATAAATAAATAAAGCATCATTAGCCCCTCTCCAAGCACAACCCCTGTTTCCAGTGATGTGTATATGGCCAGATTGTTTCTGAAACACCTTTTTTTGCTTTCTGATTATACAGAACACTACAATGAAATCAGAACAGCTCGTAACAGTACCCATCAAAAACAGCTGACAATTTTTAAGCTCAGGACTAGACCTTGCTATGACTTCTTTTCCACTTTTGACTTCATTATTTTCTTGCTGGCCTATTTTCAAAGTTTCCTCTTCCCCACATTGGAGAGGATTACACAACTTTCCTGAATGCTGGAGTCACTATTTACAAACACCAACAGTTTATTCATTTATGAGACTTGAAAATAAAGCTCTCCAGGTTAGAACTATGTTGTGGGATCGGGATAGGTTTGTTTGAAAAAACATTTTGTGATCTGTTTTAAAGAATCTTATAATTCCATTTTAAGAAGTTACACAGGACAAACTTAATGTGTTTGTTTGGGTTTTGGTTTTTTTGTTATTGCTGTTTTTGTGGGGTTTTTGTTGTTTCGTTTTTGTGGTTTTTTTTTTGGGGGGGGGTTAGGTTGTTGTTTTTTTTCCAACAATACTTCCTCAAGAGTCAAGAAAAGCTTTGGACAGCACTACCTATCTCTGCACCAAGAAGAGAATATGAAAGAGGAACAAGGTTTTAAAGGATGCTTTATTTCAAATTATTAGGGAAAAAAAAAGATTTTATTTCAACATATGAAAACTGGAAAGAGAATAAACTAAAAGTAAAAAAACCTCATTTTTTATTATAACCAGAGACAAAGAGTTTGTCTCTGACTCCAAAATAACACACTTTAGAAACAGGGAGGTTTCCACTGAGGATGAGCACTGCAGCCAGAATTTTATAACTCTGAACGAACCTTTGCTGCTCCCCTATTTTTTTTTTTAATACACTTGTTATACTTTAGATGTTTATACATTTCATGCATTGCTTTTAGTATTACACCTTAGAATGACAGCACATTTTTTTTTCCTTTAAATCAGGCAAGAAGAGCTGAAAGCCAACAGCACTGATGCTCCAAAAATTCACCACTAAGAAGGATAACTTCTGGATTTTCACCATATAACACTGTTTAGACATTAACAGCCCAGCACCAAGATGTAAATTTGATTACTGAGCAAACTCCAACACTCACTGCCAGGTGCTACCTACTGCCATGCTGTCTCTCTACTTACTCATACTATCCCTCCTGCTGTCATCCTCCTTCAGCATAGCTTCCTTCTGGTTGTCCTGGGCTGCTCGGCTGGAGTTCTCCTTGTCACTGGACGGAGAATCACAAGCTCCATCAGATTTTTTTTCCGAGGCCTCTTCATCAACTTTCTCCAGGGGATGCATTTTCACAACTTTTACTGGCAACATTTTCTCCTTACCAACCTGCACGGAAATATTGGTGAAGATTGAACTTGAACAAAACAGGTGAGCTAAAGGGCTTTAACACTATGAAGAAGAGAAAAATACCAGCTAAGACGACCTAAAAGCAAAACTCCCAACCCACAGTGTTTTCCAATGCTGCATCCTCAGCCTAAGGACACAGTATGTGCACAACGTGCAAGTGTGTTCTCAGCAACCCCAGTTTAGAGACTATGTCTTAAACACTGCTCACACACATTAACTCCTCCCCATTGTCAAAAAGTTGGAGTTTTCATCAACATTCCCAGTTTTAGAGGGAATTTTCAGATCTTTATGGTCTTTTTAGAGATTTTTAAGCTTTGACTTCAGGCTCCATTTGTTTCAGACTACTGTTCCTTCTGGCAGTGTGTCAAGTGAAAAGATTATGACAGATGATAATTTTTAATTTCTTCTAATTAAATCATGCATTTATATATAAACAGATCATCACATATTTAAGCAGTATAACAATTTTATCTGTTTCCCATGCACACACATATCAGTCATTTTTTGCTTGCTATTATTTCAGGATCATGGAATGGTTTGAGTTGGAGGGCCCCTAAAAACCATCCAGTCCCAAATCTCTGCCATGGACAGGGACACCTTCCACGAAGTATGGACTACAGAACCACTTTCCATCCAAAAGCAGGTCCTGTCACTGGGATTCTATAGAGAATAAATTTTCACATCCTTCTAATAACTTGAGCGGCTAACATATTCTTCCCATCTCTTACCTTTAGCTATCTGGAATTAGCCCTATGCAGAAGCACAGGATAAAATGGAAAACATATCCTTACCTCAAAGTCACACTCTTCACCCACTGCAAATTTGGTCATGATCTCCAACCAAGCTGCATCCACCAACTTTTCCAACGACACAGTGTTGTGGTGGACTATTTCCAGGACCAGTTTCTCATACCAGATAGGAAACTCCTCCTTTAAGCTGAGCAAGCACAGGAGTTTTTGTTATTCAAGGGAATAAAAGCCCAAGTGCAAAGTACCCTCCCATTTCTCAATTCCTTGTGTTAACAGCCACAAGGACCTTCAAGGCAGATGCTCCATTAGCAGGCAAACATCCAAGGGCTTTTTGCTCCCCCCCTTCCCCAGGTGTTAGCTGGCATGAAAATCCCAATTGTCCTGGTCCTTCCCAGAAGGAATACTGTGAACACTGAGGAAGAGCAGCACTGAGTGTGAACCCTTTCATGATGGTTACTACTGCTTCTCTATTAGATATTAAATATAGATCAAGATGACACAATTATCCTGGGGCTTCATTCACTTACTTCATTTATGCTTCATTCATTTACTTTAAAATGCTTGTTTCCAGTAACACCAAGAGTCTGATAAAGATTTAGTATTTCCTTCTCCCCCAACAGGCTGCCAGCGCAGTAAAGACAGGGGCAGGTTTACACAATCATATTATCTTGCTAGAGAAAAATATCTTGTGTGTTTCACACGTCATGATCTTCAAACTTTTCCATTCAAAGAAAAGAAAGGACTGCGACATTAAACTTCCCTTCTTCCCCTTCTAAAAGCTGACCTCAGGAAGCTGGCAGGGACACTAAGGCATATGTTGCATAAAGCCTTCTGGCTAAAAAGTCCATTTCAAGTTACCATAAGGAGGAAAAAAATACTCCATTTTTCCAAAGCACTTTCATCTTCCCAAACTCCAGGATCCGTGGCTGAGAGCCCTCAGTTGTATGTGCTGTGTTACAACTGCCATGAATAAATTTATCCCTTTAGCAACCTGTCTAAATGAACTTTTTTTTCCATCTTAGTGTCAGGTATTAAAGCAGACAAACTACCTGGGAAGCTTTTCATCCCGTTTCAAAGAGACAAGACCAAAATCTAATTTCACAGAATCTTCCCAGACCCCACCCCCCCCTCCATATTAGAGAGACTATAGCTAAATTTCTAATTGAGAAATTTCCCATTTCTATTTCATTGAAATTTCTTAATGTTTCCAGAAGCGGCCAATCAATCCAACATGGATAATCAAAAGAAAGTAGCAGCAGACCACTGAGTTTTGACTCAGGATTTTAAGTTTATGGAGCTGCCTCTGCACTTCCCCTGCCCTCTCAAACAACAACACCAGGGAGCAAAGCCTGAAGGCAGTAGAGCATCACCACTCAAAGAACTACCAGCCAAGGACTATTAGGAAATGGGCTTCTTATTTGTTGGCTTTAAGGTTGTGGTTAACCACAAATGATGGTGAATTTCTCCTTAGGAGAAGGCTGTGAACTCTTTGCCAATGGATCAGAAACATGAAGAGAGGCAGCAGAAAATTCCACCTCTTAGGAGGTGTCTTAGGACATTCTCCACAGTTTATATCCAGGAGAAAAAAAGTCACAGAAGTCCAAGTCATCAGTTGACAGAATGGAGAAATACATCACTTGTTTGGCATAATTCCTACAATTTGGTAATCATACAGTAAATTATATGTGTTGGTTGAGGCAAGGACTTGCACCTTTACAGAAAATTCACTTCTATGACAAGGGCCATGCTGGATCTCATCCAAGGATTCCTGTGGGCTAGAAGAAGAGGTCAGGGCCACAGCAGCCCAGAGGAACACAATTTGCACAGAACAAGGACTCTGTTTCAAGTAGAGCAGATTCCCCAAAATCTCACTACATTTTTTTTTAATTAGTGCAACGACTCTAATGCAGATCTGGAGAAAATAATTACAGGTGCGGACCTGGCTGATCTCAAACACTTCAACCAACTCCTTTTATTCTATTTTGACAGTATATTGTTCAAGATTTGTCATCTTTCCCTCTAAAATATTTCCAACACTCCAGGGGCTTTAAAATATGCCAGGTGCCATATGCTGAACTATTTTGGTTGAAGTAATACCAAGATACAGCACCAAATAAGTAAATTACCCAATTGTATTAGTGATGGTTTAAAATTTGGACTTAATTTGCTTTCAACTCCAGAATCCCCGGATCCCCTTACCTCACCTCACAAACTAGCCACACATTCCCAAGCCCACTCCTACACCCAACACCTAAAAATAGGCACAAACCCACATCTCCACCAGTACTTACAGTTCAGCAACCTCCTGCTCCTCCTCCCAAGCCTCTTTGTGTGTCAGCTGGCTGCTTCCTGTGCTCTTGCACGTCCAGATCCGCTCGCTGTATCGCTCTAAACGTGCTTCGTACTCTCTGTACGAGTGGCAGCTCAGGAAAACAGGATTTATGCAGTGGAAAGCACAATCACCATAGCACAAAACAGTAAAATTTAATTAAACTCTTATGACTGGAGTGTACAAAGGCTAAGGGGAGCCTCAGTACAGTCTGACCCCGTGACTACCATGAGGATGCTGTGCTAAATCAAATGTGTTGATGCTTTCTGAGGCCAAAATGCCTGTCCTGCTCATCTTGGCACAGAAGATTCCACACCACCAATAGCTCAGCTGCACTGCACAAGGGGAACACAGATGGCTGAAGGTTTCACAGCATTGCTAACTTACTTTTCAGCTTTTCCAGTCTGATATACTGGGAAACAGCACAATCAATGTCACAGGCACATGCAGGAAGTACAGCATGGATTGCTGCTAAATTCCTGGCAATAACTGTTGTGGCACTGCTACTACTAATGCCTTATGGCGGTGTTACAAAATCCAGATGCAAATTACCAGGCTACCCATCACCCCAATCTTTTGACAAAAGCAAAAAACAACCTAAACCATTTGAAACTGAAACCCTTAGAAAGGCCATTTTTTCCTTTAGTTTCCAACATGAGGAGCTCTCTCACCAACAACATCACCTGCTTCATGGAATCCCAGAATCCCAGAATGGTTTGGGTCAGAAGGGACATTAAAGTCAATCTTGTTCCACCCCCCTGTCATGGGCAGGGACTACACTAGGTCACTTCAAGCCCTGTCCAACCTGGCCTTCCAACACTTCCACGGCTTCTCTAGACAACTTGTGCCAGGAGCTCACCATCCGCACAGCAAAGACCTTCTTCCTAGTATCTAATCCAAACCTACTCTCTTTTAATTTGAAACCATACCCACTGGTCCTGTCACTTTATGATCTTGCAAAAAGTCCCTGTCTTTCTTGTTGGCTCGCTTCAGGTGCTGACACTCCTGTGTCACAACCTGCCTAAAGGTTATGTTATTCCAGGTGGAATTACATGATTAAAGGGTGCCTGGGCAAGCCACTGGGGTGCAGAGAGCAATAGCTACTCTGCTGTGAGCATCTTTGGCTGCTCTCCCTGTTCCACCTGAGTGGCCATTAATAGTCAGGGTAAACAGAAAGCAGCTACTTCACACTCACTATGGACAGAACATGCACAGGCACAATTATCAGTGTGGTGTAAATCCACATCAATTGCCTTGTGATCAATAACTCATGCCTTCTAATGGGAAGAGGAGAAATTCTAAGAGAAGCAAGAAAAGCACCTTTTGCTTCTCCTGCATATGACCTCCAGTGGCAAAGCCAGCATGAACCATAAAGCACACTGGGTACAGCCACAGCTCAGCCCACTGCCACACCAGCAACGATTCGCAGAGCCTTGTGGGAACAGCAGATTGCTCTACACTCTTGCACAGGCAGAGCCACCAGCTACAGCACAGCACTCGGTGTGTCTCACACCTTTTGCCATTCAAGAACACTGTAGTGTGACCAAGAAATCTTTTTTAAGATTCCTATTAGGAATTACAACTCCAGCAAAGCAAATTTCCTTAAATGTTTCCTCACAGCTCCAAGGTAAAGCATAACAAGGTACAGCAGCTGCATTATGGGTGTTGATGCACAGGTAACTTGCAGACACAGCAATCTTGCCCTGTGATCAATGCAAGGATATTAACCATGCACTATGCAAGGATATTAACCAGGAACAGAGTCAACTCCAGAAGAGTCTGCCACAGTACTCCCTTTTCCTGAAGCACACTGCAAAATCCAGCAGAAATCCCATGGCCTCCCAGCTTGTCCTGCTTTGGAGTCTCCTGCTCCTCAGCAGAAGAAAAGACCGGACAAGTTATCACCCCACTATTATTCAAGCCGTCTGGCCCATTCTTACCCTCCTTGGGGTTTAAAAGATGCTAAATTTTTCACAGAAACAAGAGGTTCTGTGGTTCAGGGGCAGGAAACATGATCATTGTGGTGGAGCAGTGTCGGAACCCAAGGTGTCCCTCAGACACTCTTGGATGTTCCAGGATGTTTAAAGGATTTTCCCTTAGTTTTGCTTGTGTGTTGTTTGTGAAGTGTCTGGTAATTGGTGGAGTGGGCTCTGAGAAAGAGCCATTTAAAAAATTCAACACATACAGAGCTTTATTCAACCGCATATAAAGTGTTGCACCTGCCTCCCCCCTTTTCTGTTTATCACTCGAAATCTATCCACGAAAATATAAAACAAATGCAAAACAGCATCATCAAATTGCAAGAAGTTACAAGATCCTAGTGGGATAATTTCATCAACTTTTTTAGTCTCTCACCATTGTAGAGGAAGCTTTTGAAAATAGCATTTTATATTCTTATAGGATTTCTAGTTCTTCTGCTTGTTCTGCCGTGCATTTTTCTATGCATTCGGCGGGTCATGGACAAAGTGGCAAGACAAGTTTTCTTGGTACAAACAGGAGGGGGAGATGTCGGAACCCAAGGTGTCCCTCAGACACTCTTGGATGTTCCAGGTCCAGGTCAGAAGCCTCTGAGACCCTGGCAGGCACCCGGGAACCCCTGTGGTTTTGAACGTGACCCATGGAACAACTTACCAACCTTGCCGGAAGAACAAGAAATCACAAAAGTTTAGATATTATAATAGAAGTAGTCACAAAGTGAAAGGAAGGATTTTTAAGTGCTGTACAGGGGGGTTTTAAGCCTTGTACAGAGGGGTCTGAGTTTTGTACATGGGGGTCAGAAGTTCTAAGATGGAGGGATTTGGGCATGCCCTGTCCTCCTTCTTTCTCCTTCCTATCCTTCATATTCTTAGTGATGTTAACACTCACAGATTAGAGTAGAAAGTCACTGTTCAATATAGGTGACAGGCATTGGGGAAAAACTATAAACATTTAATACGTAATGTGTGATATAAAAGATGGCACCAGCCCCTTGGGCAGAGGAGACGGAGGGAGACGCAGAGGGAGAAGGAGTCAGAGAGAATGCCAAGGAGTGTGCGTGCCTTGAGATAACATGCAATAAACTGCCTTAAGACTGGACAAGACTGCTGAGTCTTTCTTTGAAGGCACGAGTTAGAAGAGAGACTTTACCACCTCCCGGGGTCACCCCAATCTGGAGGAGAACCTGACAGAGCACAGGCAAGGAAAAAAAAAAAAAAAAAATCACAGCTTATCTGCAAAGTCCCACTGACCAGCCCAAGAGTGCCACTGTGATGCCTATTGTAGTGATACTGAGGTAGGAGAGAAAAAGAAATATAAAAAATTAAATCAAACAAGAAACAAGGAATCTTCTTTGAATTTACAGCAACTTGGGACTGCAACAGGTTGCCCAGAGTAGCTGTGGCTGTCCCAGCCCTGGGGCCAGGTTGGACAGGTCTTGGAGCAACCTGGTCTAGTGAAAGGTGTCCCTGCCCACAGCAGGGAGTGGAACAAGATAAGCTTTAAGATCCCTTCCAAACCAAACCATTCTGAGATTCTATGATTCAATTAATCACTTTAATAATGACTAAGTTGCAACCATAATAATATTTATTCCTGTGCCTTTCCCACAAAGAACAGCATTAAAACCAAATCCAATCCCCACAGCAGACAGGAGCTTAAATGCAGGAGCAGGAGTCACCTCCAGCTTCATCCAGCAATCCTTCTGCATTCTCCCCTTGGTTTCCCTCTGTGTATCTGTGGAATAACTGAATGACATATTTTTTTCCCCTAACATAACTTCTGATATCAGTAGGGAGATCCAAGAGACTTTTCCCTATGAACTTTTCCCTTGTTCACACCTATGAAAACAGGCTTAACCTTACCATATCAGGACTCACATTTCCCAGACAAGCCTGGAATTTAGAAGTAACAGAGAGGGTCATTCCCTGTTCAGCTCAGATCTGCCTCTTCCATGTAATTTAATTCCACCTCCAGCTGGTCAGCTCATCTAACACTGACCCTGGACACACCCCTTACCTAGGGCTCGAGGCTTGTCCCACAGTGTTGACCCTACCTTTGTGCTCTGCCAAGACCTCCAGGTCAGGTCCTGCTTTGAATTCCTGGGGCCAGCACAAAGCCAAAATGCAGGAGGATATTTCTTCAAAGTTTACTATAGCTTAAACTTTCCACTACATATATACTGTTTGTCTTCTCCAATCAGACTGGAAACAAACCCTAGAAATTTCAGATTGTTCAGCAGGTCTGATCCAGGACTGCAAGTCATCATGCCCCTGGTATGCCAAAATCAACCCACCTCTCTACACAGCTGGAGCCTCCATTGCCAAAAATTCCCAACACAGGAATGAATTAAAAATCCTGGACGCAAGTTACTTGTGAACATTGCCCAAAAAGCTACAAATAACATATATATTAAATGAAGCAACTGACTAGCCACTCTGTAGGTGCTAACATATCACATCTGTTTCCATCCCACTGCAGATCACCTAATGCTGAAAGACGGCAAAATTAAAGTACAAACAAAATTACAGTAGAAAAAAGGGACCTTTTTAAAGAAAGAGGTTTAAAAGTTAGCAAGCTAACCACTGCACAAAACAACTGCTGACAGAATAAAAAGTTTACTTCTTCCTCAGTTAGTAATTTCTGGGAGAGCACTAATATCAACTCCAAAAAAGTTTTACTGTATCTGAATTGTCTGCACTTACATTAGCCAAGAAGGTAAACTTCCCAGAAATGTGGATACATTTATAAGGATGTGTGCCAAAGTTCTTCTGCAATTGGGAGTGTGACACAACAGTACCTTGGTGCTGCCACCTTCCAGGCAGAGTTTGTCTGGCCAGCATCACATGTGAGGATGTGAGCAGCAGCCTTTAACCTGCCAAACCCGGCCCAACTCCTCTTCTTCCCTGCGCTGATACCATACAGAAGTATGAACTAAAGACAGCAGGCTTTTATTCAGAGAGGAGACAATACAGCTTCCCAAAACTGGAAGTTGAGGGAAAGCTTTGGCTGGAACAGCCCAGGGCAGCTGAGCTCTCTGAACTCAGCATATCTCCTGATCCGGCACCAGTTTTCCAAACCATGCTGCGCAAACCCACATGCCCACAGCTGAGCTGACTGTCCACCAGGGTACACACTGGGTATTTGGGAGACTGCAGATGTTCAGCATCCACTGCACTGGTGACAGCACTGTACATGTGCAAAGCATTTTCCTGACACTTCAGGTAGCTCAGAGCACACCCCACTGAGCTACTGCAGGGACGAATCTATCCCTGGCTACCCCACGATCCACCATCCCCACACCCACAAGATTAGCGAGACCAGAGGCTTTGCCAGGATGCAAAGGGTTCAACACAGCAGGACTTCTCTTATAAGGTTTTTGCAGGATTTGGCAGTCAAAGAAAACAGCATAAAGCTACAAAGGAAAAAGAGGCCAAGTAAACACCTGAACTCTGCTGACCAGCATATTCCACTCCCACTGCTGCAAACACTTCCACAACACACACCCAAAGGGAAGATGTCTCTCCTCATGCACACCACCACAGTCTCCATTTTTTGTGTGACCCAATCTGCAGCAGCTGCAAATCCTAACAATAAAAAAAGCTTTAAGAAATTTTGATGTCCTTCAAATGCCTCTCTTGTAGCTGTGCAGTACAAGAACTTACACAGTCTTTAGGGGAAGAGCTGATGAATAATTTTTAAAGATAGAAAACAATTCAGGAGACTATATTCTGTCAGGTCTTGGCATAAATAACACTATGTGAAAACTCAGGTACCTCCTGGCACACTCTCAGTAGGCCCCTCCCATCTTCCAGAGCCACTCCTCCTCAGCACTATCTGTGATAAATGGAAGTGACCAAAAAAACCCTCCAAGTCTTCCTTGGGTAACATTTCCCTCCAGCTCACTGGCTCATTTGCAATTTTCTGTTCCACTTTTGGCCTAGCATATATTATACACTGTAAACAAGGCAAAGCAGAAACCCAGCATTGCTTGGTTTCTCTTTTTAGCCTCATGACGTCTGTCTGCCAAGATGAACTTTCTAGAACATGCTAGGCTGCCTCCCACAGCACCCCATTAAATACTTCCTCCAAGAAAAGAGCATCTCCCCAGAAACTCAGTGCTTGTCTTGGTTTCTTCTTTCCTTCGAACCCTACAGCTAAAACCCTCCCCTCTGAGGATGAGAAACTAGCATTTCCCCCCCCCCCCCTAATTTTAATAACACCCAAGTGTTCACAGAAACACGTTTTCCACCTACTCACTAGATCCACAAGAGCCACTCAACAAAATGGTGCTCTCAGAAGGAGCCTCAGAACTCCCCTGTGCTGTTCCGACAAGGCAGATGGCCCTTAAAGCCATGTCTTCTTTTATAAAAGTAGTATGTAGGCTTAAACTCATCTTTTTGACCACTGATCACTCCTCACAGGGAAAGAGAAAGAACTGCCTGATCAGGTGGATGACTGAGCTACTTTCAGTTTGCACACACCAAAAGAGCAGGTTGGCATCACAGACTGCATGTTTTCATTTGAAACACAGTTAAAAAGCAAGTCTCCAACACTCCACCTAATCTTGTTTTACTGGAGTGAGTGTATTAACAATGCCTACCTGCACTCAATAGATGCATTTTCTCTTCAAAAACCACCTAATCCTTCCTAGAGGCTTCCTCTACCTGTTCTGTTCACTGCAGAAACATGACATTCTTTAACACAGGGGCTATGGAAGTTCTGGAGCCCCTCTGTCTTCCACACTGCCAACACCTCCTTCCTATATTCACGCATTACCTCTCACTTAGAGCCAATCCTTAGTTCGCAACTCAGATCCTGATTTCTATCACACAAACACCAACCCAGCCTTCTGAAGCAGCAAGTCTGCACGTTACAGCGCCGAGATCCTGCCCCTTCAGCCCTGCTGCGGGCCCGGACAGTAATTTTGCCGCCGCGCAGCTCTGTCAGTCACCAGCCCGGCCCAGGGCCACTTCCTGCGATCAAGGACTGTCACACGCAGGGAAAAAAAAAAATTAATTGTTTTTTATGCAAAAGCAGCCCAGGAAGAGATACGCTCAGAACGAAAACCCGGGATGTACACAGCGAGAGCTCCTGCCGCTGTTTTAATTCTCCAGAAATTAACGACTGCGGAAGCCTCCGGTGCCAGTGGCTCCAGGCCCGCGGGACCCCAGCTCCAGGAGTGCGTGAATTGCTCTCATAGCCCGCTTTGACGGTCCCCGTTAGCTCCGCTCCCCGCCCGCTCCAGTCCCGCGGAGTTGCTGTCCCACTTCCTCCGCCCGCCTGGAACAGGCTCGGGAGCTCCTCAGGGAACAACGACCCCGCCGAGCCCAGGGCAGCGCCCGCCGCGCTGCCCTCACGGTCCCGCTCCCCGCCCTACCCCGCCACTGCTTTGTTCGGCTCCACCGCCCCGACCCCCCCGCGCCCCGGTGTGGAGGATACTCGCGAGTGCGGAAGGCCTCCTGCGTGTGGGGGATGACGAACAGCTCGCCCGACTCCCCCGGCGGCAACGGCTTAGCCAGCGGGAACGGCTTGCGGCCGAGTAGCGGCGCCATGGCGGTAGCCGGTGGGGCCCGGGCGGGACGGTTGAAAAATGGCGGGAGATTCCGCTCCCCCTCACGGCGGGCGGCGGGACCGGCCCCGCGCGCGCGCCCCTACCCTGCCGCCCCGCCCCGCAGCGCCCACCCCCTGCGCCGCGGCGCCGACAGTCTATTGGCTAGACGCCCGCTCCGCCGGCTGCGGATTGGTCGCACAGCCGGTCGATCGCGCCGCCTCGCCCCGCCCCGCCGGCGCGGCGGGGTGAGAGGTCGCGTTATGTAAGTGGCGGCGCAGCGCGCGGCTCCATTTTGTCGCCCCCCGTTATCCGCCCTCTCCCCCTGCCGCGAGACGACCAATCACAGCGCACTCCGCCCCCTCCAGTCCCCTGGCTACCAATCAGAGCGCGTTCCGGCCACCGCCCCTCCTCGCGCCCATCCGGGTACCCCCGCGGGGCCGCGAGCCGGGCTTTGTCCTCCGCGTCTGGCGCGGGGCATTGTGGGAGTGCGGGGAGTTGTGTGGCGGGCGCAGCCGCTCTCGGCGGAAGCCTTGGGCTGCGCCGCGCCGCCTGTGCGGCCTCTCAGCGTCCCCTCGGCGCCGGCTCCCTCCGCTCTGTGGGGAAGCGGAGCGGCGGCTCCGGCGGGACGGCCTCCGGGGCGGGTGAGGTTGAAGAAGAGGCAGGAGCTGCGGCCTGGGTGCTGTTAGGACAATGGGGAAGGAGGCCCGAGCAAAACGTGGGTGCTGCTCCTGGGAATGAAGGAAAGATAAAAATTCGAGAGTTGTGGGTTTATGGTTTTATTTTTTCTTTATAGGAAATGTGTGGGGGGATTTTGTGGCATGAACATTTACTGGGGATTGGAGGGGCGGAAGCTCGAGCACTGCCTGCCTAAAGCACTCACAGAAAAAGCTGTAATCTCATAGCTCTTTCCCGGGGATTGGAATGCAGATTTGTGTTTAATGTGTAAATACATTCTAGGGATCCTGGGTTTGTGCTGTTCATGGCACTGAGGACTGGGTCTGCTTTATACAGCCCTGTTGTGACTTCTTCAGGATGAGAAGCAGCAACGCTGGGAAACTCATCTTGTTCCAACCCCTGCCATGGGCAGGGATTCCTTCCACTACACCAGGTTGCTCCAAGTCCTGTTCAGCCTTGCCTTGGATGCTTCCAGGGATGGGCCAGCCACAGCTTCTCTGGGCAACCTGTGCCAGGACCTCACCGTTCTCACAGGGAAGAATTTTTTCCCAATACCCAGTCTAACCATGCACTGTGTCAGGCAGATGGACACTCAGATTACGTCCTGCATGTAAAGGGCTGTTTATGCTGGGTGATTTGGCCCACATGGATGTATGAACTGGGACCAGTTCTGCTCTGGAGCAGCAGAATTAATGGTGTAATTCATTTTCCTAGAAGACAGGACAATAACTGGATCTCACACAGTATTCTCCAGATTGTAGATGTAATAATCAGATTATCATTAGTTTACTAGATTGCTTTATAAGAATGAGGATCCCATCATTTCTGCTGGTGAAGTATTAAAATCATTTAACTTCCGTGGGTGCACACTCATGTGACATGTTGTGTAATTCTGGGAAGAAGTTTGTGCTGTGAGTATCCCTGGAATACAGCAGTTGCATAATGGAACACAGAGCACAGAGTCTGCCTGAATCAGAAATCCAGTGTATTTTCCACAGCATTGTAAACAGGCAGGAAAGAAGGGTAATGCTGCAACATAAGTGTTCACTCTTACATTATTGTTGTTGGTACTAGTAGTAGTATTCTGCAATGGAACAGGCTCACAGTGAAGTTATGCTCCATCCCTAGAAGTGTTCAAGGCTAGGCCGGACAGGACTTGAAGCAACTTGGTCTAGTGAAAGGTGTCCCTGTCCATTATTTGGATGGAACAAGATGATCTTCAAGGTCCCTTCTAACCTATCCCATCTCATGAGTCTATGATTCTATTTACTACCAGAACAGATATGTAATGCCATAAATCCATCAGTGAGTGTAAGAATGGTTGCTGAGGATTCCCATTACCCCTGTAAGGGGCTGTAAGAGCTGCTTGAAAGCACAGTCAGCTCACAGCCAGTGAAACAGGTTATTGTGGTACTTCACATGGAGCTTGGCTTCATTCCATGTTACTTTGTCAGAAATTAGAGTACCTGAGCTGAAATTCTACATGGTGTATGTCTGCCTCTCTGGGCTGTGGCGCAAAGTGGGGAGGAGAAGGAAAACTAGAGTGTAATGAACCGAGGGAGAATGGGGAGCAGACCTGTGGAGCAGTATAATGTGGGAAGAACATGCTTACCTGAAAGGTGGTGTTGAGTGAATATGGCCACTCTGTAGCTCTGACAGTGTGGGGACACATCAGGGGTCTGACCCTGGGGAATGGCAGCATGCAGGGAGGGGGACAGCAGGCACAGGGCTAGTCCTTGGCCAGGGAGAAGCCTCAGGGGAGCCGGAGGGAGGCAGGACCACAGGGAGGGATGGGAGGGTGAGCTGCCTGTCCTTGCACATCCACCGTGGAGCCATGTGCCTGTTCCTCCGTAAGCAATCCATTGGGATCTGAGGCATGGCAACCCTCCAGTGCTGATACAGGACTGGTAAAGGTCTGGTGTCTCCCAGTCATTTTTCAGGCTGGGAAATTGCATGTAGTTCCTGGCACAGGTTAATCATGCACTGACCAGAGAGCTGTTCATTTACCCTGCAGCTGCTTGCTGAGGCACACAAAGGTTGGGTTTGTCTTCATGGGCGGTACCTGCCCATTGCAGCATCTTCTTAGCCTCAGGAGCTCTTGAGTTACTCCAGGATGATTTTCCAAGGCTGTTGTATACTGTCTCCCAGTGCCCAGGAGATGGCACTCCTGCATTTGGACAGTGTGCAGCTGTTCTCCACACACACCAGAGGTTGCCTGAAGAGGAAAATCCCATCATGGGATGCCTGTTTGGCTCTGCTGGGGAGGGAAGTGGCCACATTTGCAGGGTCTGGTGATCTGTCCTGTTCTGGGAGATACCAAAGCTGGGGTGGTGAGCTGTGAGAACAGTCTCTGCTCAGCAGGCAGGCGTTCCTGGATGTGTATTGATGGCACAAAGTCCAGCAATGGGTTGGTGTCACTATCAAGTACTTATCACCATAGAGGACCTGAAGATGTGAGGTCCATGCAGCTCCAACTCCTCTAGGTGTGAAGCCTTTAATCACAGCCAGATGAAAGGATCCTTGTGAGCATGGTGCCCACTGTCACGAAGCCTTACTACTGGCTGCCTCTTCTCAGCCATGGCTGGTGCCTTTAGCATTCCAGCAGGGAGCACATGATGGAAATCACGATTCGACCCCACCCCCGCTCTTCACTTACAGCCCTTAACTGCTCTTGCCCTTCCCCTCAGTCCCCATCTTCCCTCACCTTCACCAGCAGTGTACATAGAAGAAATAAAAGCATTTGGACTCACTTGAAATAACCTTCCACTCATGTTAAACGCTGGTGGAACTAAGTGGATTTATCTGAGCAAATGAGTTGAATACAGGTAGGAGGTGAAGCTGTGTCCCTGGGGATGTTCTCAGATTTTCCCTCTTCAGAAACAAAAGCAGATTTGCGAGTCTTGTACACGTGTGTTTAGAGAGCGAGATTGAGTTGGTGACCCAGAGGAGTGAGGACCTGGCGAGTGGTGGTAGAGGTGACGCAGGGGTCTGTCCAGGCTGGCCATGCTGCTAGTCTGACTCTTGCCCTGGGTTGCCTGGCCTCAGGGCACCTGAGGAGGTACTGCATTGATGCTCTTCTTAGCAGCTTCCAAATACACTTGGAGGTGTTTGACCTAGTGGTTTGCAAGGCCCCTTCTCTGGGTCATGGACTTTGTATAGCACAGGAGGGAGTCAATGTGCCTAATCTCTGGGCACAGCATTCTGCTGATCTGTCAGCTGTTCTTGTGATCTGTGCTTGAAAACTCTTTTCTCTTGTGTTATTGCAACTTCAAGCAATTTCTCAGTTTTCCCCTCCTTCCCATGGCAATACAGACTTACCAGTTACTGCTCCTCTGGGCTGTGAACCAGCAGAAGCCAACTCTGCCCCAAGTGCTCCAAGGTCAGTTTGATCCTAAATATGATTTTGGCCACGTGGGTCATAACATGCCTCTCCCCTCACCCCGGGTAGCTGCCAGGATCCAAAATCAGGGATTGCCATCACCCCAGTGCCTTCTGGACTACACAACACTAGACTCGGTGCCAGGACATGGTGCTGGCAAGGGCTGCCATAAATAACACAGGACTCGGGAGCAGGACACAACTGTGGGTGGGTAGCCAAGGCTGCCACCCTGCTGTCCCCACTCATGCTCCCCAGAGGAGAGCTCCCACAGAGCTTTGCATTTGGAGCTGTAAGCAGCCTTGTGTCTTTCAGAGAAAAAGGAAAGAGCTGATTAATCCTGGAGGAGCTGGAAGAGCCACAAAGAGGGGACTTCAGGGAGGATTTAGTTAGAAATGGCCCAGATATATCAAACTATCTCCTGCAGAAAGCCATACCCCATTACTACTTCTATGTGCAGGACAGCTTATGGTACTTATTCTATTAAGAGCCTGGTGCTGCTTTGATATATTCCCAGGAGACTGTGATAAAATTTCTGGCACTGTTTTTCTTGGCTGATTTCAGTCAATCACTTCCAATGGAATTGGCTGCCTGCCTGATGCTGAGGTGACATTGTGTCCGTGCCAAGCAGGCAGGTTCCTGGTGGGGTGGGCAGAGCAGCACCTGAGGAACTCCCAGGTGTGGGAAAACAACAGGCTTCTAGGGAATGTCCCCAAACATCCCTAGCATCACTGACCTTCTCCCAGTGAGGCAGTGAGCACCGCCCAGCTCCTGGCTCCTGGCTCATAGCACACACAAGAGATGCAGATTCCATGGGACACCTGCAGACGCTCCTTCTCTTTGCTGCTGGTGATGACATCCCAGGTCTGTCTGAGTCAGCTCTCCTGCTGTAGGTGCTAGATGTAATCTTGTTCCTTTCTAATGTCAGTGAACATTTGAATTGGACCAAAAGGTTCTGGCTTTACTCCATACATGTGAGCCTGAAGCAAGTTTTTGGGCTGGTGGTCTTGCTCAGGCAGTAGATGGCCATCCCAGGTGCAAATATGCATCCTTATATATTTTTGGTCACAAAAATCTTTCACTAGCAGAGCCTGTCCTGATTTAGGGCAAATTTGGGAGGAAACTTCCAAAGGGGTCCCTCTAGAAAGCATATTCAAGTGGCCCCTCCCCCTACTGCTTTGGGAAAAGATTTCCTTGGAGAAAAGTGGAAAAAACCTGTTTCTTTAACAAGCAAATTATTCACAAGCATAAAAAAAATTAAAAAGAATAATATTAAACAATAAAACCTCTCACTGTTCTGAAGATATGGCAAATTCAGAAATTCCTTCTTGGGTGTAGTTCTGTTTGCTCAGTCTCTTAAACAGTTCCTCCTGCACTGGAAGATGCCACATCCCAGCCCTGGTGAGCCACAGTTGTGATCTCCTGGTGTTTTTCTGGGTTTTTAGTCCAAAGTAGTGCTGATCAATTCCAAGAAAAAGAAAAGCCACAGTTTCTGCCTTAGCTAGCTAAAAAAAAAAAAAAAAAGTAAAAGGAGAGTAAAGTAAAATTGTCTGTCCACGCTGCAGACAATGCAGTCCCTGAGAGGGAATGCAGGGAAGCAAGAGCAGTTTCTGAAAACAAACTGTGCTTGTTTCCCCCGCCTTCACTCTCAAAACCAGTCTTAAAGGTGCAGAACTTAATATCCAGCATAAACAGAACAGATGACTGGGAATAAAGTCACCCTAGGACAAGCCGGTAATGCCATCCCTGTTAGCACATTTTGGTAGCTCCTGAGTCAAGGGTTCTGGACTGGCACTGCAGCAAAGGCAGCTGCACCAAGAGTGTGCAACAGCCAAACCCTACTCAACAGCTCAACTCCAATCCTCCCAAATTCCCAGTAGGAAACACCTGCTCGCAGTTGCATGTCTTTAAGGGGAAATCCTGCCTTGGGTCAATCACAGCCATGGGGCATCTTGCATGTGCTGGGAGCTCCTTTGTACCCATATGGACAAAAAGTAGGGTGCTGTAGGCTTCTGAGCCTAGGGGTGGCCTTTGCGTCTGACCAGACTACCTTCCCTTTGGTACCCAAGGATCTCTTTGGGAAAGGGTCCTCTCCCCTCTCTCTACCGTCCTCTTCATGGTAAGAAATTACTCTGGCCTAAAACCAGCACTTTTTTTAGGCTGGGGAATGGGCAGGGAAGCTCCTTCACATGCACTGTGTTTCCATGACTGGGGAATTGAGAGAAGCCAGAGGCATCCATCCAAGGGCCCATTCCCACAGCTCTGCCTGCAGCACTCAGTGCTGGCCATGGGGAGACAATGTCAAGCTGCTATTCCATCAATTTTCCCTTTTTGGGAAAGCTTGGTGACCCCAGCTGAGGGATATGGTGCCTCAATGTCCTGGTTTTGCATGGGAGACATTTATGGAAGTGATGCAAAGCTTTTAGTTACCAGAAACTTTGACACAATTCTGTGAAAAACATGTTAAAGATGAAAGAAACCTAGGAACTTCCTCTTTCTCTTCCAGCTGGCAAAGAGGTTGTGGCATTCACATTCTCTAGACAGAGAGACATAATTCTGTCTCTCAGGAGAAGCACAGAGAGAAGAAGAGAAAACAATCTTTATCTCTGCTTCTTTGTTTTCCCCATGTGGAATATGGTGTGGAGATTGTTTACCTGAAGTGATTGCTGGATTGGATTCTGGTGAAGGTTGTTTGGGTTCAATGACCAGTTGGATCCAGCTGTGGCTCAGAGTCAGCAGGCAGTCATGAGTTTGTTAGTCAGTTGATAGGTAAGTAAAAAGTAAGTATGTAGAATAGGATAGTCTCTCTTTAAATAGTATATTAATGTAATATAGTATAGTTTTAATAAAGCTATCCTTCAGCCTTCTGATCTGGAGGCAGACATTGTCATTTCTTCCCTGAGTCAGGGTTGCCTTTTTTACTACAAGAGGTAACATGCCCAGCCCTCTATCTCGGCCAGACAAGGCCGAGCAGCCTCTGCTGCGTGTTGGGCCCCTTCCCCCAGGGCACTTGCCAGCCCCCTCCCATCAGCTGCTGGGCAGGGAAGGGAGTGCCATGGGCCAGGTTGGGCTATGGCTGCGATTTCTAACATCTTGCTGCTAGCCTGGGGCCAAGCTGAGTCCGCCAGCCCCCAGAAGCAGCCCTGGCCGGACTGGTTTGGCCAAGATTTTACCACCATAGAAGTTTGCCTGCAACTACCGGGCAGGGGGAAGGAGAAGCCACCCCCCCTGCCCTTCCCCAGCGTGCTGCTGCTGAGTTCTGGCCTGGCTGATTAGATCCTAGCCCCCATGCCACCCCCCCAGCCACAGTTCCTGCCATCTGTAGCACCCAGCCTGGCTGGGGTCAGGTGACCACCTGCAGGCCTTGGGCAAGATGTTAACTTTCAGTGCTTCAATCGTCCCTTGAGTGAGAGAAAAGAACAAAATGCAGGCAATATAAAGGAACAACATGAAGACATCGAGGTCAGTGAAGAAGTTAAGTCCCAGATGGGAGGGATGAGGAGATACCTTAACCTTAGGGCTGAAATCCCTTGTAAAGCTATGGAGAAAAGACTCTGTTTCCCTGTAACACATGAAATCATGGGGATATGAAGAGTTCAAATTGATATTGAGCAAAGGTCTCTATGCCAAAGTAAGCAGATGATAAAGTAGTAATCTATGAGAAGTTTGAACAGAGAGAGAGAAGAGTGAGACTCTGTGCCCCTAGGGAGAGAAGACAACCTCTGTTCCCAAAGATGAAGATGATTTTAGAGATAGATAATGAGAACCTTTGCCTTTCAACAGCTCATCTTTAAAACAGTACCCCATAAGTTGACATGGCCCATAAGCACAGCTGTGGGAAAAGCTTCTAAAATGGGAGGGATTTCATGATTGCAGATTTCCCCTGGCGGCTGCTATTCATGGAAATTAAAAGCCATGAGAGAACTGTTTTCTTGTGGAGAAGCCTCCACAACATTAACAAGAGGGACTCCTCTCCCTAAGTGAACAGAAAAGAGACTGTTTTAGAGGTGGTAAACTGACTGAAGTTTTAGGTTTTGTTTCTTTACATTATCAGTGGGAAAGAAAAAGTTGTGGTGGGAGGAGAAGTGTCCTGAAGGGTTTGTTCTGATTCTTATTCCTCTTTCTTTTAGTTACTGTTAATAAACTTTTCTTTATATCCTTTTAAAGTTTTGTGCCTGCTTTGCCTTTCTCCTAATCCTACCTCACAGCAGGAAGTGAGTGCATGGTGATTGGCCAGCACTGAACCCACCACATGCATTGCTGTATTGGCTGGGAAGTCTCAAAATTGGCAAAATCTCAAATTGGCGAACCAAAATCACTACGCTCCTCCTGGCATGGTGTCTGTGTTGCTGCTGAAGAATTGCTTCAGATTCCCCAGGAACCAGAGCCTCTCCTAGGCCACCCATCACTTGTCACTGCAGGACCATGGGGCTGGACCACAGCACTGTTGAATTCCCCCTGAGGAAATTTTAGAGAGGACCTGCAGGCTCTTCCCTGTGGTGTGGGAAACTGGAAAGGGCAGTAATTGGTGCTATTGTGGCTGTCTGAGACCCGCCAAGCCTCTAGCCATAGACAAATTATTAGGATGGGGTAGGAAGGGAAGTCACTTTGCTGGCTAACACCTGGGAAGGTATTTCATGAGACAAGCAGCCTTGACCTCAAAATATTTCCAAGCTATCAGCACAGGGAAAAGGATGCTCTTGTCGAGTGTTGCAGCGCTGTAAAGCCAATGCTGTTCTGCTAAGCTGATGAGTCCTAGCATCCGCATTGTGGGGCTGCACTCACCATGAGTTCATATTAAAAATTCACTGGCTTGAAAGTAAAAGGGTGTTACAAGTGGCTATTTGGGAGATGTCTCCAGGATGATGGGACCGCATCTGTATTATCTTGTTTTTTCCATCCTTGAGTTTGGAATAACAAGGATTCATCTGGAGAACTTGATTTTACCACTACTAGTGGCAAACTCAAATGTCCTTGTGTTTCATCCCTGTGTCCCTGCAGTGACCTTGTGCTTTCTGTGGCAAGGGGTGACATCACAAACCTGGCCAGGTACAGGTAAAAAACAATGATGTGCAGATCTTGACAACACCAGGAAGATAAGTAACAAAGCTCATCACAATGCTTACATATGTATATAAGGGAGAAAAAAGGATAGAGTTAGAGAACTCTGCTAACGTTTTTAACTCCTGTTAAGAACCTCCTTGAATTGCTCTTGTCACACTCAATCTGATGTTGACTCTGCCTTTCTAAAGCCATGTTCCGACCTGCCTCTGCTCAAGCCTGTTCATGGTGTCTGTGTCCACACACTGACAGCTCCTTGAGCTTTTTTTCTCCAAGGACTTACAGGATTTGTGAATGGCTCCAACCAGTGCTTGGGATGGATAGAGGTTTGCTACAGCAACGTGTAGGGGATGGTGTGTGATGGCTCCTGGGACACAACAGATGTGTCTGTGGTGTGTAGGCAGTGTGGCTGGGGGAACGCAGTACAGCCCTGGGCAGCATTTATTTTGGGACAGGATCTGGGACGGACTATCTGGCTGGACAACATTACCTGCAATGGGATGGAGAGGCTCCTCAGTGAGTGCTCGTCACAGGCGCGGGGAGAGCACAACTGTGGGCACGACAAGGAGGCGGGCATTGTGTGCTCAGGTGACAATGGGATTTGCCTCATCTGTACTCTTTGGGCAGGTAGTGCTTAGTATTGTCTTGCAGAACCAGCCACAGCTCTGTGCCTTGGGTTTGTTCAATCCTCCTCTGTCCTGCCCCAGGTTGGCCCAGCGACTGCAGTGAGGTCCCTACTGGCAGCCCCAGTAGCATCTAACATCATCCAACCCACAGGACTGCAAACATCATGGTGTACTGTGAGATGAGTGGGGCAGACAGGGGCTGAACTGTCATCCAGAGGAACTGGTAGAGCTCAGAGATCTCCTGCGATGAGTCTTGGAGCACCTAGACATCAGTCCCAGAGCTGGGCTGCAGACACAGATGCCTTGTGCTGTCCATCAGCAAAGGCCGGGGCTGAGCTCAACCATCTTTCCCAGGGGCTATCCCTGATGCCTAGATACTTTGTGGCAACTCTGAGCTCTCTGACAGGATGTGTTATACAGTGCCCCTTCCACTACATTCCTCCCTTATCCCATATGTCCTGAGGGGGAAAAACAGTCTCAGGAGGGCTCTGCTGACCTGCTCTCCTCCATTGTGTGGGTAGGCATCACCCCAGCCCAGGTGCTCTCTGAGAGAACATCTCTATTCTCTCATGGCCAGTGCCTCAGGCAGCAGCTATTGGGTCACATCTGTGCCAGCTGTTTTGGTAAACCCTCAGCACTGGGCCAGTGTCTCCTCCTTCTTCCCCTCTGCTTTCAGTCCCTATTTTCATCCAGTGCTTGGGCAGCACCAGCAGGTTCTCTCCCCTGACCTGCCATCTGACCTCCAGCTCCTGCTGTGGTCCTGGTGGAACAGTTTGTACCTCTGTGTGTCACCAGCACTGAGGGTCCATCTGGCTCCAGTACACTCTCTGTGATGGGAGATGATGGTTCCTTGAGCAGCAGGTCCCACAGTGAGGGCAGGGGAGGAGCAGGTGACAACTGCAAGTCTCCATCTGGGGGAGGCTCAGTCCCTTCTCCCTCCTTCCATAATTCAGCTTCCCTTGTGACCTCCAGATACCCTGTCTGGGCTCACACTTCCAAGGCCATCCATGCCCTGACACTGCTTCTTCAAGGGTCCACAGTGCTGGAGGAGCTCACCATGAGGTCCTGGCTGCAGGGACCTCCCTTACAGCTGTAGGATGAGGATGTCACGAGGGGTAACAGCAGCCACAGCTACCCCAATGCCCGCAGGTTGGGATGTCAGGCACAGCTTGGCACTTTGGCTTTGGGGCTGCACTTGGTGCCCAGGTGGGTGCAGAGAGTGCTCTCCCCCTGCTCCTGTGTGGCATGGGGAGTGCTGCTGGAAGGGCTGGGGAGACCCTTCTCATCTGTTTTGACATTGGGCTGCCAGAAATGTGTCTAAGACAAATTCTACAGTCCCTGGTTATATATGGCACTGAAAGCAAGGGTCAGGGCTGCAGATGAGGACCTTTTGCTGCTCAGTGTGTGTGGAATCCCATGTGAAATGTCAGAGCACAGCATCCCCTCAAGTGATGCACCAGGTGAAGGTGGACAGATCTGGTGGATGTCTAACAGAGATTTCTGGCATGACCAGGTGACAGACTGTTCCTACAGGGCTTGACTTCAAACCCTGTAAGTATTAACAACCCTGAGAAAAATCCTTATCAGTAGCTTTTGTCGGTTTTGTGGAATTCAGTGTGAACACCAGCAGCTGAGAACTCTTATCACTGAAGCACAACAGCTTCAGTGAGAAAACGTGTCTGTGGAAGGAGGCAAGCAAACCATAAATTTCCAGGAACAGGTGAGTTCTGCTGTTTGGATTGACTACTTCACCTCGCTGACAAACAGAGCTGGGCTGCAGGCAGAGATGCCTTGTGCCTTCCATCAGCAAAGGCTGGGGCCAAGGTCAACAATCTTTCCCAGGGGTGGTCCCTGACTCCTGGATACTTTGTGGCAGCTCTGAACAAAAACCTGGTAGTCTTACAGTGCCTCTTTCCCTACACTCCCCGCCCTTATCCCATATGTCCTGAGGGACAAGCTCAGGAGGGCTCTGCTGACCTGCTCTCCCTCACTGTGTGTGGGTGGGCATCTCCCCAGCCCGGGTGCTATCTCAAAGAGCATCTCCATTCTCTCGTAGCCAGTGCATCAGGCAGCAGCTGCAACTGTTGGGTCACATCTGTGCAAGGTATTTTGGTAAATCCTCAGCACCAGGCTGGAGTCTCTTCTTTCTTCCCCCCTGCTTTCAGTCTCCATTTTCATCCAGAGCTTGGGCAGCACCAGCAAGTCCTCTCCACTGACCTGCTGGCTGACCCCAGGGGCCATGGTCCTGGTAGGTGTTATCAGAAACTTTTCTTGGTTTCCTGGAATCCTGTGTGAACCCTAGCAGCTGGGAACCCTTACCACAGACACACAACAGATGGTGCATGGGCAGAGGTACCTGCAGAGGACAAACAGACCATAAATTTCCAGGAATGGATGAGTACTGCTATTTGATCAGCTGCTTCACCTCACCGAGGAGCCCTATATAACATCACGGTTGGTCATGCTGCCACCAGACCAGACCTACTCAGCTCCTCACTCCACAGGGTCCCAACAGAGACAGCATGGGTGAGTGTGGGATGGGGTGGAATGGGGTGGGATGAATTCTGTGTGCAACTGGGCATCCCAGCCTGTCTTTCCAAGGTCTTAGGTCCCTGTGCTTTGTTTATCCCTCCTGCAGTAGCTCCTGAGTATCTTTAGGTACCAGTAATACCCACAACCCAACATGTCAGTTCTCCTCCAGAGGATTCACATTCCCAGATTCACTGTTTATCTTCTTTTTCCAGCTGCTCATCACTACAGTCCTCTGTTCTTCACCTCCATGCTGGCCCTGCTCTCCCCACTTCTTGCTCTACACATTGAAAACCTGGAGAGATTGAAAGTAAATTTAGATGAAATCGTTAATATCCGTTCCTATGGGCCTCTTCCTGGTATGTGTTCTCTGTCTTACATCCCCGAACTCTGTTCATCCAAATATCAGGAGCCCTCTCCTCTGTACAGAAAGGGAGGGGTGGAAAATAGTCTTGTGGAAATAAAAGGATCCTGATCAAATCTTCCTCTAACTTAATATATTAACCAAACTTCACCAGATTTGGTAAATCAACCTTCTTTGTTATTGACAAGGTTGTATGTGGCAGCTTTTTCTAGACAGACTGTTTCTCTTCCTTTATGTATTCTCTTCCCATATATATTTGTATAGTTCATTCACAGCCCTGAAACTTCAGAGAGACTTTGTCTAAGTGACAACCCAAAATGCTTTCTGAAGCTTGCATGTGGCTAAATGGTCCCAAAACTTCATCACACCACTGATGGAGGTCACAATTCCAGAGGCTCTCAGAGAAACAGTCTTACTGAGATGGGTGCTGGGATTTCTCTTAAACAGAGCATCGTTCTCATAGCTGTGAGCTCCCTCACACTCTGAAGGTTTCTGGAGCTCTTTATGGATTGAACGAACACATGAGTCCTTCATCACTGAAAAGCAGGTTCACAGCAACAGCTTCCATCTGTTTGATCTTGGTCTGAGACCACCCATGGTCTGATTTCCCTCTCAATCCTTCTCTCTCTGTACATCCTTCTACTCATCACTACTACCCTGAGCAACTTGTTCAAGTGGAAAGTGTCCCTGCTTATAGCAGGGTGGTTGGGCTAGGTAGTCTTTTAAAGGTCCCTTCCAACCTAAACCATTCACGATTCCACGGTTCTACTCGGATATGCTGTCTGTTCCTTGCTGAGAGGAGCAAATAGGCGGCTGCTTAATGGCTGCAGCATTCCCATTCCTAGTCTCTGATGCCTTTGAAGTTTTTCCAACCAAAAACTACCACACAGGAAGAAAAATGAGCCAAGTGGCATCACTGAAATGCCCTACAAAAAAGTCGGTGCTGGAAATAATATCCTGTGGGGGGTAGACTTACCTCTGTGCTGTGGCACAGGGCTGCTCTTCTCACTCCTTGTTTTCCTGATGCAGATGAAGCTGGAGGGATCATCCAGCGGAACCAGGCAGCTGACCCTCAGCAGGCACAGGGCCGGAGCAGTAAGTACCCACATGCCCCAGGGAACAGGGAGGGGTGTAGGGAATGAAGGCACAGTGGCGGTGGGCTGGCAGTCAGCCTGGGATCAGCCAGACCAGCGCTTCAGCAGAACTCCAAATGCTCCTCCAAACTTGAAGGCCACCAAATGAGGGTGGGGTCAGCTTGCAAATGGGGAAGAAATGTCAGACAATGAGGGTGGTGAGGACCTGGCACAGGTTGCCCAAAGAAGCTGTGACTGCCCCAACCCTGGAAGTATCCAAGTCCAGGTTGGATGGGGCTTGGAGCAACCTGGTTTAGTGGAAGGTGTCCCTGGCCATGGCAGGGGGGGTGGAACAAAATGGGCTTTAAGGTCACTTCCAAGCCAACCCATTCTGGGATTCTGTGATCTCAGAAGACTCTACTGCCATTACTTTGCTACCGTTACTCTGCTGCCACAAGTCTACAGAGAATGTCTCTTCTCAGCAAAGCTGGGCTTTCACAGCCATCCACAGGGTCCAATGCTAAGGGAATGAGGTTTCCTCCTTCCCAACCCTAGGGATGCAGTGGATGCCAGGGTTGCTGGGACAGCAGACTGGGATGTTGTGCGTTGGTCTTCCAGTGTCATCTCATGCCCCAGGTTGGCCCAAGGACTGCAGTGAGCTCCCTGCTAGCAGCTCCAGTGGCATCTACATCATCCAGCCCACAGGACAGCAAACCATCGTGGTCTACTGTGAGATGAACAGGGAGGATGGAGGCTGGACTGTCATCCAGAGGAACCACAGAGATACACCAATCAGCTGGGATGAGTCTTGGAGCACCTACAAGCACGGCTTTGGGAACCTGCACACCGAGTTCTGGCTGGGCACCGAGTACATCCACCAGATCACCAGGCAGAAGGTCTACCAGGTCAGGTTTGTCATCTGGGATGCTTCAAATAACATGAAGTTTGCAGACTACAACCTGTTCAGCCTGGATGATGAGTCCCAGGGCTACCAGCTGAGGCTGGGAGCGCACTCGGGGACAGCGGAGGATGCCATGGCCTCCAAGGGCACGACCACCATGCACGACAACATGAAGTTCTCTGCTAAAGATCGGGATCAGGACACTTCTAGTGGGAACTGTGCCACCAGCTCCGGGGGTGGGTGGTGGTACTCAGCGTGTTACTCTGTGCGTCTGAACTTCAAAGGGGCCATGACATGGGGCAACCTGTGCTCAGGGAACTGCAGAGCCTCAGCCATCCTCATCAAACCCACCACCTACTGCTAGTTGCATTTACATTTCCTTACTGTCCAACCTGGGGCTAATTCTGACTCTTCAAAGAATTGGAACAAAGCAAAACCAAACTGGGTGTGCCACGGGGTCTTTGCAGAGGTTAGTCATATGTAACTACTGCATAAAATAAGGCATTTTCAATTTTTTTCTTCCTCCTGTAGATTTTCTCTACTTTGCAGCTATGCCTGTGTCCTCTAGTTCAGAGTCAGATAATTTTAATTACATTAATAATAGAAACAGTCTCTTGGAAACTCAGAAGTTTCCAGATCGGTAGTGTGCTTTATACAACATATGAAATAGTCAACCCAGTAGACTTCTGTGGCTTTGTCAGTTAATTTGCATCCTCAGTTTCACGAAAACTACCTAATTTTTACTGAAGATCTTGCTCAAGATACTAAAGTGCACAGGTACCTTCCCACTCTGAACTTCCTGCATGTAAGGCTTAATCGATGTTAATTAGTCAAATAAATTGGTATTCAAAGAACTGTCTGAATTGTGAAAGTCTATTTCAGACCTTTGAAGTTCTCTAAGAGGTTAACGTATTAGAGGGTTTCTACCACTGCAGCTCAGCTTTTCCCTGAGCCAGGGCCACGATGGCTTCAGTGCTGGTAGAAGAGTTGGACTTGAGGTAGAGGGCTTTTCCAGCCCTCGTGATTCTATGACACATCCTCATCTTTGAGGGCAGAACCCTTCAGCAGATGCCACACTTTCCAGCTTCCAGCCTTCATGGTATTTATGTACTAAAATTGCCTCCAGTGGCACGTGAGTCCTGGAGTGCCTTTGGCTCAGGGAGGTGAGAGCTGTTTCCTAATCAATATAGAGATGTGAGCTAGAAAATAAAAATCATCAATAACAAATCTTCTATTACTTTGTCATGCTTGTGTGTGATTTTTTTACACTGTCGTTTTACTGCATGTCTGCCTGGGATTTCTCTCCCTGCCTCCCACTGCCTCCTGCTCCTCTGCAGTGAGTCATGAGGTGTGTGACAGGTGGGAGTAGGCATCTGTCAGCTCAGAATGGAGACTAAACCCAGTGTAGGAGACAATAACTTACATAAAATGTTCTTCGCTGTCAAACTTGGGAATTTCTTGCTGCATTTAGAAATATTTTTGTTTTTTTCCTTGGCTAACTCTCTTGCCTTGAGATACACATGGAGATGTATGATTAAAGGAACCCTCTGCTGATGCCTCCCCCCCACCCCGGGGCTGGGCACCCACTGTGCATCCAGGTAGGGTGAGAGGCAGCTCAGGGACAGTGCCAGCCACCTGTGTTGGGCTCCCAGCACCACATTCCCTTCCATGACAGGAAAGACAATTCCATTGGATATTCCATCCTCATGGTGAGTCTCTTCAGCAAGATCAAGGAAAATCTCTTTTGCACCATGTCCCCTCATTATCTTGAACCAGGGGGACATTTGTCAGGTGGAAGAGATTGTCCCTGTCTGCCCTTGTGAGACCCCACCTGTAGATGTTCTCAGTTCAGTCAGAGAGAAAAGAGAGAGAATTCTCCCAGGCCTAGCCTGGGAAAGTTAGGAGAAGGAATGGAAACAATTATCTCTCTTTCTGTTCATGTTATTTATAGATATGTTCTACCACTGTGTGCTATTCATAGTGCACCAATGGTGTGAAAGGTTTTCACTTTGAAACCAATCATATTTCACCTTAGCGATCCTGGTTATAAAAGGAACACTACTTCCTGCTAATAAAGATTATTCTTCTTTAAGCCTTCTGAACACCATGGAGTCTTTTCATCCCGTCCCTGCCTCAACAGCATCACCCACCTGTAGAGCTGCCTCCAGCTCTGGGGTCCTTAGCACAGGAAAGATATGAAGCTGTTGAAGCAAGTCCAGAGGTGGCCACTGAGATGCTCCAAGGGCTGAAGCCCCTCTACTCTGGAGACAGGCAGGGAGAACTGGGGGTGTCCAGCCTGGGAAAGAGACATTTGAGCCCCTTCCAGTGCCTAAAGGGGCTCCAGGAGAGATGGAGAGGAACTTTGGACAAGTCCCTGGAGTAACAGGACAAGGGGGAATGGCTTCCCACTGACAGAGGGCAGGTTAGATGGGATATTGAGAAGTAGTTCTTTACTGTGAGCGTGGTGAGGCCCTGGCACAGGGTGCCCAGAGAAGCTGCCTCATCCCTGGAAGTGTTCCAGGCCAGGATGAACTGGGCTTGGAGCAACCTGGTCTAGTGGAAGGTGTTCCTGGCCGTGGCAGTAGGGTTGGAATGAAATATGTTTAAGATCCCTCGCAACCCAAACTATTCCATGATTTTTTGAAGTCATACCTCACTTTTCCTAGAAGCTCCAGGGTTGCTGTGTGTCCTCAGGCCTTTCTTGCTCTCTCCAGAGAGGTTCAGCTTGTCCCACAGTAACAGAGATGGGGTGTAGTGAGCCCACCCTCTCCAGCAGGCTCCGCTTTCTGGGCAAACAACCCGGCATGCATCACCATCATGAAACCCACATAAAATGCAACGTCAGTGTGAAAAGAAGGGATTTGAGAAGTGTAATATCACCATTACATTTCTGCTGGTCCCCAGAGGGTGCTCTTGCCCAGGGTTTGCCAGGCAGCTTCCTGTGGGAAGGAAGTCTGGCAGACAAGGAGAGCCCAGAAATATTCTATGAGGAATCTAGCTGCAGGCTGCAATTTTCTTTTCTATGTTCCTTACTCTGTCCTACTGCTGCATGGAGTGTTAAGATCCTGTCAGCACCAGCTGTTCACACAGGGAATGTGAGCGAGGCCATCCAAGGAAAAAAGCATCAAGAACCTCATTGCACAGATATTGAATCATGGACTCACAGAATTGTCTGGGATCTTAAAGCTCATCTGGTTCCATCCCTCTACCATGGGCAGGGACACCTTCCACTAGACCAGGTTGCTCCAAGCTCTGAGTTCCCATCAGTCAGCTTTGCTTTGGACACACAAAGAATTTTAATGGTTCCAGTCCTCCATCAGTTTATCCAATTCCTTATTAAGTCTGATTGGACTTTTGGTTTCACAAAATCCTGAGATGAACATGCCAGCACTTCCTTTGCCTTGTGCCCCCAGAAACACAGAATCATAGAATAGTCAGGGTTCAAAGGGACCTCTGGAGCTCATCCACTCCAACCTCCAGCTCTGAAAAGTGATGAAGAACCACCTCTAACCATTCCCTGTTCCAAATACACCCATGTCTACACCTCGTTCACCTCTTTCCTAACAGTCCTGATCCTTTTCCTTCTCACTTCTGACCACCCATTTTCTTCATCTCTGTGACCTTTTCCAGTGTTTCTCCATCTTTTCTGAGCCAGGCACCAAAGCCACACACACTTGTGAGCTTGCTTTATACAGGGGCAAGCAATATTTTCCTTGCAATACCTGGAGCCTTTTTTACTTTTTAATTACTCATGAACCTTCAGCTGATGTTTTCAGGGAACTGCTTACAGTTACCTTTAGCTCTTGACTGGCATTAATCTAGAGTCCCCCAGTGTACAGTGAGGGATATGCTTCACTTTACCCTTATCAACACTGACTCTCATTTCCAATGGCATCACACATTTTAGGATCCAAACAGCCTTTTACAAAATTCCTCAGCTCTGCAGCCTACCTGCCCCTGTGTAGGACTCCTGCTCTGCTCCCTGGTTGACTAAGGTTCTGTCACCTCCTCCCCCAGGCTGGATGCCCTTTACCCATGGGATTTCCCTTCTCTGCAGCACGAGAGCTGCTGGACCAGGAATGAGGGAGTTGTGATGTTCATAAAAGCCTCACTGATGTACTTCTCTGTTTCCCTCAAACAGATGTTATCCCAGAGGACTGAAGTCTGCCTGGGACTGGTGAACAGATGGCAAATGATTTTGGTCAAAATCCTGGGAAGTCTCTTTTGCACAGCATGAGTGGAATGTGCCCAGAAAGCCTCTGTATCTCTGACATGTTTGTTTCTTTGTGCCTTGCCTAATTCTTAGTTTCCCAGGACATTCACATGCCCATTACTGCTTTAAAATATATACAGACAGTGCTTTTAAAATTACTTCTCTATTCAACATCCTGACAGGCAGCTTGGGACAGGCTGAGGTGGTTGTAATGGATCACAGAGAGAAAAGAAAGCTACAGACCCACAGAAATCTGGCTGGGAAATGAAGACATGGTTCTCAAGTGAAGAAATGGTCTGAAAGGGAAGTTTGCACCAACCAGTGTAGAAGCTGTCCAAACCAGCTTTTTGTGTATATTCTTCTTCTAGCTCTGGAGAATACTTTGGATAGCTGCTGACCCTTCTTGGACTTACCTGGGTGGTATGGAAAGTATTCAGCTCCATCTACAAACTGGATTAGGGTTCTAATGCCTGCAGCCGTCTATTCTGAGTTTATCCCACCCATTTATACTCTATCTGTGGCCATAGAGGAGGTACTAAGATCTCTGCCTGGGTGCTTTCCAGGCATGTGTGCTCCTTCCAGGATGTGGGGCTGGGAAAGAAGTTGCCAGAAACCAGAGAGAAAAGAAGTGGTTTAAGTCTGAAATTATATGTGCTGTGTCCTGTGGCTCAGGTCAGTGAGCAGATGCTTGCAACACAGGTCTGGCTGGGATGGCACATTCCACATCCTGTATTTATCAAAGATCCACTGTCATGGAGCAGGGGTTGGTGCATCAAGCCTTGCCTGCCCACCTCTCTCAGGAAACCTCAGAGGTGAAGGCAATCCAGGGTGGATTTAGAGTGGATATTAGGAAAAAATTATTTCCTGTGAGGGTGGTGAGGTCTGAGCACAAGTTGCCCAGAAAAGCTGTGGCTGCCTCATCCCTGGAAGTACTCTGGGCCAGGTTGGACAGGGCTTTGAGCAACTTGCTCTTGTGGAAGGTGTCCCTGGTCTAGTGGAAAGGGAGTGGAATGAGGTGAGTTTTAAGGTCCCTTCCAACACAAATAATTATAGGATTTGATGATTCTTTGATTTTAAGGATTACATGACAACAAGGTGTGTAAATCCCACCATACCCAAACTTGTATCTGTTCTCTCTCACATTTGTTGTTTGTATCCCCTCTCCTGCTGGATCTCAGCTTGGATCACGCTCTCCTGGGGCTGTTTCTCAGCTCAGCACTTGGCTCAGTGCCTTGGCTTGCATCGTGCTGAGCTGAGTGCCCGTTGCTATAATTTTACCTGTTTGTGTCCCTTAATCTGTATTTGTTCCCTTGAAAGTGCAGGGAGATCCATTAAAGCAGAGGCACTGGGTAAATACCGCCTGCTCCTCTCTCCACCAGCACCCAGGATCAGTGATTAACTCCAGGTAAACAGAGCCGACTGCCAGCCAACCCTTGGCCACAGCAACGGGGGGGAAGGGGACCCATAGTGCTCCTCCCCAGGTGTGCGGGGGATGTAAAAGCTGGCGTTGTTAGGACACTGCTGGAGCAGGACAGTGGCATGGAGCTGAAGCTCTGGTGCTTGGTGGCCACTGGACGTGTCCTGCTAATGGTCTGCCATGGGCGGGATCAGCCACCAGCACTATAAATAAGGCTGGCAGCGAATCCGCCCTGGGGAACCAACCGCTGAACCCTGGAGCAAGGAACAGACGGTGTTGTCGGCTGCGTGGAGGAGGTGCCTAGGAGGAGGCGTGGTGCCAGTGTTCTGTACTGGGGAGCTCAGCATGTGCTCGATGCCAGTGCAGTGTCTGTAGGGCTTCAGCTCAGCCGGGACACGGATCACAGTGCTGGGTCAGATCCATAAGGGCTCCCCAGTAGGCAGCAGGAATGGCAGGAACTCAGGTGGGACTACCGGGACCTTTCCTGGAGCCTCCGGTTGGGCCTTGCCCCGTCTCCGACTCTGACTCTGACTCAGAGGACGCAGCTGTGGGTGGCACAGGACCCAATGCTGCAGCACAGAACTACTCCCAGGTCATCCACAGTGGCCACTTCATGGTGTCGTGCCCGCACAGCGACTCACTGCCCCGGCGACGGCACCACCGTGCCGAGCCCGAGCTGGCTGATCCCCGGAGTATTGACCCGACCCTCACCCGGCTCTTTGAGTGCATGAGCCTGGAGTACAGGTGAGTCCTAGAGCCCTTGTGTGTGTCTTACGCACCCCCAGCTAGCTGAAGGCAGGAGGCTAGCTGAGCCCCATTCCCCAGCCAGGAATTTTTTTCCATCTGACCTCCTCCTCCTCTTCTCCATGGGCTGTGATGTGTCATATGCTCAGAAATTGCCATCCTGGAAAGTTTCAGGGAGAAAGAGCTGATGCTGGGTTGTTGGCTGTGGAGCCAGGTGAGAAGCTTCTCTGTTCCATGTGTATCTTGACTCTCCTCCATTTTCCCATGAGATCTGGTGTCACTGTGCCCAGATGTACTTCCCCCATGGCCAGACCTAGCACACTGTAGAGCAGCAGTGACCCTGTGGACAGCTCAGTTCTTTGGCAATCCAACCCAGAGCAGGAGTCCTGCCTTCCGTCCTTGACTCTGTCCCTGTGTTCTGAGGTTATTCCATGACATGCAGTAGCACTTGGGACTGGATGGCTGCATGGGTTTTGTCCAAGGTCTCCTGAAAGCTTTCCTGCTTCTCACCAGCAAAATCAGATGGGTGCCTGCATTGTTCCTCTGCCACACAAATTGCCAAAGACCAGTGACAGCTCTTTGGTGACAACAGGACAGACTGCAATGTGTCTCCTATGGCCACAGTCCACATTCTTGGAGGCAGCTCCCCTCCTTTGCCAAGCCCCAAGGTTTTGAGTGCTCTCCAGCGTGGCATCAGCATGGTGTCAGTGTCAAACCACTTGTATAGCTCTCCCAAAATGTCCAAATGTGAAAACCTAGATGATGATGTTCTACCACGTGAAAGCAAAACCTCAGCAAAGCAGCCTTGAAGGAGGTGCCTATTACCTCATCCAGGATCTCATCCAGTGGCTGAGCTCTCAGGTTTGCCTTAGAGTCCTTGAGTGCTCGATGCAATAGGGAATGTGGTCACTGCCAGGACATCCTTGGGGATGCTGGGCACAGAGACAGCACTCCAAAGGTACCAGTTCCCACATAGCTGTGTACATCTGACCCATCACCATATCCCAAGTGGTGGATGGGATCATCCCAGTTTGCCAGCAGCCAGCACAGCATAGCTTTGCTCCAAGGGGCTGGGGAAGGCAGTGCTCTCTGGGAGCACAGGGAGCCTCAGCATGGGGTGACCCAGGTAAGTATCATGCTTCCTGGTTGGGCAGGCCACCCCTGAGTGCCACAAACAGGGGTCATAGAGACACTGGTGGCCTCGCTGTCTTTTCTTCTCCCAGCCCCATTCTTTCCATACCTGAGCCCTGCAGCTTTGAGGCTGGAAAAACAGACACTGTCACACCAGGGTGCTCAAACTGTAGACTCATGAGGTGCAAGGCAGCTTCAGTGTGCCCCTGGGCTCTGGAGCTCCCAGGCAGAGTGGAAACAGACAGGGTACAAGGGCTTTGACAGTTGGAGTACTGTGTGTGACTGGGGGCTGGCCATTTCACTGCAGTCAGGGTTCTATTGCTCCAGTTTTCCCCACTCCCTGGACTCTCAGTGGCTCATTTCCTTCCTGCGCTGAGCATGGAAGTGCAGATACTGGCTCCTATGTAATGGGACGCTCACCCAAGCCTTGTCCAGCCTGGCCTTGGACACTTCCAGGGATGGGGCAGCCACAGCTTCTCTGGGCAAGCTGTGCTGGGATCTCACCACCCTCACAGGGAAGAATTTCTTCCCAATATCCCATCTAGCCCTGTCCTCTGACACTGTGAAATCATTCTACCTTGTCCTGTCACTCCAGGCCCTTGACCAAAATCCCTCTCCAGCTCTCTTGGATCCTCTTTAAGCACTGGGGGGGGGGCTCTAAGGTCTCTAAGGTTGTCCAGGCTGGACAACCCCGGCTCACTTAGCCTTTCTTTTGCTAATACATTTTTGACGCACTTGCAGGCAGCAGCTGGAGAAAGGTATCAGGGTGGAAAAATGGAGTTAAGTGTTCTTGGTGTGTTTCTACATTTAGTGTTGTCTGATTTGATGCTGCTCTACATCACCTGCCATTTCACACCTCCCCTTCCAGCCAGGTTCCCAGAGGCAACACAGCCTCAGTTGGAGTCACCAGCCCAATATCCTCCAGCTTTCAGGAGAGCACCCACAGTTAAGCTCAGACTAAATTCCTAACCAAGGAGAAACCACTGTAAGCTGTCACCTGGGAGGCAACTGTGGAGTTCCTCATACAACTCTCATGCAGGGCAGGACTAGATCCAAAGCCAGATGAGGTTGCTCGGGGCCATCACTTTGACAGATGGAGCCCTAGGATGTGACCCCACCACCTGTGCAGCCTGCTCAGAGCTGCCCCTCTCCCATAGGGAATTGCTGTCCCTGGCTCTAGTTTGGAGTTTACCTGTTCCAATTCTTATGTCTGTTTCCCCTTGGCCTTTCTCAGTGCATGTTTGAGAACTGTCTGGCTCAGTCTCCTCCTTAGGGCAGCTGATGGCAGTAATTCTCTCTTCACCTTCTTCAGGCTGAACAAACACATCCCTCACAGTCCTCTTCTGTCACATATACTAGTCCCCAATCACCTTGATATCCTCCTCCAGGATCACTCCAGTTTGTAAACCTCCCTCTCTGTCCATGATTGGACATATGTCCAATCATGTCACAGATGTCCAACATGTGACAATGTCCAGATTTGGCCATAGCAGTGTGGAGCAGAGGGGAAAACTATCCTGTCTCTGGGTGAGCTGTGACTGCTGCATCCTTTGCTGTCTGGGCTCACACCATTTCAAAGGTAACTCACTAAACTTTCCCTAAATATTTTTCAATGGTTACAGCTGGAATTCTTCCCCTCTCCAGCATTCCTCCTCTGCATTTCACAGATATTGTAGCAGTCCTGTCTCAGCCTAAGCAATCATTCTGAGGATATGACTTATCTTCCTTCCATGGGCAGGACTGTGCATCACCCCTCATTGGTAAAGAAATGCTCTCTCCACATCAAGGTTTGCTTCCAGCAGTAATTTGTTTCCTCAGATCCCCGAAAGAGAGGCAACTCCCCTCTCTGAGGTCTTCCTCCTAAGGCTAGGATGAAGCAGTTCCTTTTTACCTATATTCCAGGACATTTAGAGCAGCTTCCTGCTTAATGATCCTTTTCCACTCCTTCTCCTGCAACATCCTGCATTCCTTGAATCCTTCCCTAGAATGTTGTTTCTCCCTGCAGCTCACCTAGCTGCATCTCATTACCCAAAAATCTGAGGGTGGAGCTGAGCTCCTTCAGGAGCTGCTGACATTTTGGCCTTAGTATGAGAAGGCTCATCCTCTACATCGCCACAGTGTGACCTGCACAGTGTCATGGCTGGGCTCACACCCCCTCCTGTGACTTACTGTTCGGAATCACTGATCTGGGGAACATCCTCCTGAAGGAAGGAAAACTGGGGGCAGACTGGGAGATGTGAACTGCAGTCATTCATGGTCTTACCTGTCAACATCTGTCTTGTGCTCCAGAGAGGAGATCTGACAAGCAGGGATATCAGACTGGGAAGTGACTTGGAGTATACTCTCAGCCTCTCTTGTGATTTAAAACAAGGTATTTTGTGTGCCAATTCCCTACTAATTCATCTTCTTGTCAGCCTGTGTCTCCCCTGGGAGAAGTGGAACTGCTGCTATTGATTCTCTAACTCACAGTGCCCTAAATGCTTACACAGGGGTAGTGAACACCAGGCAGAGATTCCAGGGATGCACTCACTGGAGTTCATCATTCAACCCTATTTTTTTCTTGCAGAAGACCTCCATTCTAGGGGGTCTGATGAGTGGTCTTGTGCTTGGGCTAAACCTACCCACGCTGCACTGTTGTTCTGCTGTAATTCATGGCAAGGAGTTGCACTTCTTTCTTCTATCATTCCCCTAGGTTTTGATCCTGTTCAAGGATTGTGCAGAGGGGCCGGGCTGGTGTGCTGGTGCAGCCCTGCATCTCTCCAGATCACTCCTCTCTTCATACAGCAGCTCCTCTTGCTGTTGATGAAGAGGAAAGTACCCATGTTGCCATGAAATCAGAGACTGCAACACCTGAAACTGTTGGATGGGTAAATGAGTCATAGACCAAACAAGGTACTGCTGGACCCATGCCAGTATTGGACCCAGGCTGAGCCTTGTTGCCACAGGTGGTACCTGCCACTGGTGGGTGCCAGCCCACCTCACCCTATCCCACAAACACGCTGTAGCCAGTGGCTGGATCTATGTCCCCCTCCTTCTGACAGTGTAGGGCAGCAGGACCCCCAACCTGTTTGGGGCACCTTGTAACCTTCCTACGGTTCAATGGGAAGTTTGCATCCATCTCCCCAGGGGAGATAATTGCAGGGAAGGGTGGGGCCCTATTCAAGGCATAGCAGGGGGCAAAGATCAGCCTGTTAAGCCCCAAAACTGAAAGGATCATTAAGGGGGGGGGGAAAAGGCATTTGGTGGTAAAGCTCAAAGGCATCTGCTGCCTCCAGGCCCCACAGCAACTCCTAGCCATGGCCCACTGGCCTCACACGAGGCCAAGGTGTGTCCCACAGGCTTCGGCTGCTCTTTTCAGCTGGCTGTGAGTGAGGAACATGGCCTTGACCAGCATGATCTGGCCATGTGCCCAGGAATCCTGTCTCTTCCATTGGCTCCTCCACTTGGCACCATCTTGCTGTTTGCCATGTGCGCCTGGGGAAAGTTCAAAATCCTGATGATAGCAGAGTGGTCAGTGTCAGCCTTAACTCTCTGCAAGCTGGAGTCACAGGTCCTTCCCCAGCCCCGGGGGCCACGTGTCAGACTGGGTCTCCCTTGGGAGACCATCCCCATCCACTCCTGCACCTGCTCCTAGACACATCCCTGCATCAGGCTCTGGAATTGTAGGGGTCCCCAGTCTTCCCCCTCTGTCAGAGGCAGATTATAAGGCAGGTCAAAACAGAACCCACCAAAATCATTATTTGAGAGCACTTAGAGGTTAATGAACAAGTCAGAGCCTTCATGCACCACTCTCATTCCCAGCACCTCCCTGGGGGCACGGCCAGGTGGCACCTGGAGAGGCTGGGAACAGGGGATACAGCACCCTGACACCAGCTCAGCTTCCACCTTTCCTGCTCCACGCATGTACCAAGGAGAAGTAGGAGTCAAAGCAGCACCAAGATATTTAGGGTACAAATTGTCTGCTGGACAGGGACATGGCTTCCCAGGCAGGAATGCCATGCAGCCTGCAGCCAGCTCTCAAAGGGACCTCTGGAGCACCTGGCATTGCCCTGAAGCCACGCCATGTTGCTGGGAGAGTTGGAGATGTGAAATGGACCCCAAAGTAAGGCAGAGGGACCCTGGCTTCCCTCTCAGAGCTCCTGGGGCAGCAGGACCTTCAGGACCCCCTCGGCGGCTGCACGTGAGGGGTTGTTTTCCTCAGCTGGATGGAAACAAGACGAGGAGTGAAATGAGGCTTCCTGCACTGCGGGTCCCATCAGGGACATCACCACCAGTACGATGAGCTGCAGAACAAACACAGCTGCCTCTGGGAACCAGGAAATGGGAAGCAGGGAGCCCAGCTCAGGCTGGGGGGCTAGGTTTGTGGGGATCGGTGTGGAGAAGAGGTCAGGGCTGGGGTCATTCTGTGTCTGTCTTGGAGCACAGGCAAGTGTCCCTTAACATCCTGAACATCCTCCAGTGTTGTCCTGCCTTCCCAGACCCTCCACAAGGGCTGCCCTTGACTGCTCCAGCTGAAGGCAGCATTTCCAAGCCTTGCCTGGTGTTAAAGGAAGGGTCAGAATTAGCTGCCCAAACACTATGATGAGGCAAGAGCCACTACAGTACATGTCACCATGCATCTCACCTGGGCAGGAGACTTACCTTCCTGTCCTCCAGAGCCAGGACACAGTTGGCTTGGTCAGGGGCAGCAGGATCCCGCCTCAAAGCTGGGGCTCAAACATCAAGGAATCAATGCCTCAATGGGCTGTGCTTTAATCCAGGGGTTTGAGAAGCCTTCTGTGGGTCTGTGAAGCTCAGGGTTTAGGTCTGTGCTGCTCCCAGGGTGTGCAGGAGCTTGGAATGCTCCACTGGGTGCTCCCACAGGTGCCTGGCAAGCACCTGCAGCAGAGTCATGTGGCTGTACCTGCTCCCGACCTACCACCAGGCTGGTGGCCCCTGGACACCTTTCAAGGTGGTGCCCCTCAGCCTCCCCTTTGCTTGGTGTTTCAGTGGGAAGCTAGTATCGCCAAAGTGGAAGAATTTCAAGGGGCTGCGGCTGCTTTGCTGGGATAAAATTCGACTCAACAATGTGATCTGGAGAGCATGGTACATCCAATGTGAGTATGGGCACCGGACCCCACTCTGTCTGCCAGATGCCAGGCTGTGCCAGTGGGATGGAGCTGGCACTGGAATGACCGTGTACAGGTGCAGAGATAGGGATGGGGCATGGAACACAGCCAGCTGTATTCTTCCCTGTGCAGATGTGGAGCGGAGGAAAAACCCTGTGTGCGGCTTCGTCACCCCTCTGGAAGGCATGGAGGCTTATGAGCACCGAAAACCAGAGGTAGGGCAGGGTCCCTTGCAGCTCTCTGGGGCAGCACGACGGTCTGTGTGACACAGTGGGGATCTGGGGACATGTTGCATTTCATAGATTTGCTGGAAGAGGTGTTTCTGATAAGGCACAAGGAAGGCAGGTCTGGCTGTGGGGTGCTGGGGCCAGAGAGCTCAGCCACGACCCCCTGTCCTGCCCCCTAGGCTGTCGTGCTGGAGGGCAACTACTGGAAACGCCGCATTGAGGTGGTGATGAGAGAGTACCACAAATGGAGGATCTACTATAAGAAGCGGGTGAGTGGCTCTGCCCGTGCTGCTCCCCATCCTGTGGCAGTGCCAGCAGTGGAATGGAAGAGTGTGACCAACCTGGAGCCATGGCTGACAGGGCAGGACATGACAGGCTTTTGCCAGCATGGCAGGGGGATGTTGGCTGGCCCCCTGAGCTCTCCCTGCCTGGGGGGTGACCTAGGCTGTCTTCTCCTTCCAGCTCCGAAAAGCCACACGGGAGGGAGGGATCTCCAGTCCAAAGCGGGTGAGTCTGCTGAGGAAGGGTGGGAAGAGGGAGAAAGGGGAACACAGTTTGGACCCCTGCACTGGGCAAAAGGGCAAAGAAAAGCCCCAGGGCATGATAAGCCCATTGGAATGGGATGCTAAGCACCTGGGATGCTGGATTCACCCTCTGGAAGTAGCAATGTGCCAGGTGTTAAGGTTTGGAGGGAGCAAACACTGCAGGGAGCATGGGAGCTGCCAGGGGAGCAGCCAGGGAGCCAGACATGGACCCTACCCATGAAAGGCATCCACTCGGCTCCTTTGCTCTACCTGATGTAGGATGAGGACGTCTGGAGGCCAACGGAGAAATGGTGCAACCAGCTCTTCTGCAACGTAGTGCCCATGCTGCTTGGGGATGAGGAGGAGGACCGTGGGAACAGGCAGCATTTCGATTTGGACACCTTCCTCTCAGACATATCTGACACCCTCTTCACCATGACACAGATGCCCAGCACCCACCAGGTGCTCCCCGAAGATGGTAGGTGCTGCAGACCATGCTTCAGCAGGGTGTGGAGGAGGAATCCAGGTGCTGTTTCTTGGCTTAGCCCCTGAGAGCTGCCAGCCATGTCCTTTTGGGCAGGCAGGGTGCCCTGGCATCTGCCCTGATGGGACAGGGGGAAGGGATGTTCCTGTTCTGCCCAAACAGGATCCACCAGGGGAGGGGATGCTTAAGGAGTGTTTGGGCAGGGTGGGATCATCTCCTTCTCCTGTGGTTCCTTATGCACCAGGATGTGCTGTCTCTGGGCTGAGCTCCCCAGGGACCACCAGCACCATGAAGGACTTTGCCCCAGCCCCCAGGGCAGGTCCTGCTTCCATGGCCACTCTTTGCTGTCCCTACCTGGCCATGTCCCTCGGGCATCTGCAGCTCCAGCCAGGTTCTGTGCCAAGGATCAGCCTTTCACTGGGGTTCCTGGGAATTGGATGAGGCCCTAGAGGTGCTGATGGACAGTGGTGAGATAGGATGGGATGGCCCCGGCTCTCCTCAGGGTAGGAACTTATCTCCCTGCCCAGGGCAGGGTGCAGTGACACAGGGTGGTTCTGGGGTGACATAGAGGTGTGGCAGCCAGGTAGGTGTCAAGGCAGTGGTGGGAGCAGCCCTCAAGGTGGGTCTCGGGGATGCAGTGGCTGGACTTTGATGTTCCAGCTCTGTCCTCTTCCAGCGTATGTTGGGAATGCTGACATGATACAGCCGGATTTGGCACCCCTGCAGCCCAGCCTGGATGACATGGACATATCAGGTAAGAGGCAGCCTGGATGCAGTACCACATCCCACCCAGCCCTGCATGCTGTGACTGCCTAAATTGGGGGGGGGGGGGGGGGTGTCACAGGTTTGGCCTGGCAGTAGTGGGAATTGCTGAGACAGGCAGAAAGCACTGGACATCTAATGGCATGGGAAAAGCAGCATGGATGGGCAGAGGCTGAAGGCAGAGCCTTGTTGTGCCTTACCTACCCCTGGAAAGAGCCACAGAAGGTCAGGAAGGGCTTGGCCAGGAGCTGTGGGAGGGAATTTCTACAAAAAGAAGTTATTTCTAGGAGTGCTAAAGCCCCTCATTTTGGCTGCAGATAGAGGAAAGACAATTGTCCCCCAGAGGAAGAGGAAACCTCTAGAGAGTAAGTTCTGCTGAGTGTCCTCCTCACCCCACTGTCCAGCCAGCCTGGGTGGTTGGCTTGGAGCTGGGACCCTGCACAGGGCTGTGCTACATCCGCTGGGGACAAGTCACTGTCCCTGCCAGGCTGCCCAAAGACAAATCTGGCGCTGGTTTCCAGCTGTGGGAACACCAGCAAGTGGGCAGTGGCAAACTGCCCCATGCTGCCATGCAGGCTCTGAGCTGTGAAATGTCCATGCAGTCATCTGGGACATGTCTTGGTCACAGCAGTGTCCCCAAATGCCAGAGCAAGGCACTGTTGGGGACCAGCTTTGCCCTCTAACATGCCAGAGCTGGTAGCCTGTGCACAATGTGGGAGCCTGCTGGCTACCCAGTTATAGCTAGTGGCCTTGGGCAGCACCAGCATCTCCAGACCACTGTGTGAGCAGCCTGGAGCTCCATGGCCCATCTCCACTTCCTCCAGGAGGAGATAAAAAGGGTACTTGCGCCATATGGCTGTGGGGTGTTGCAAGACCAGATGCTGGCAGGGAGCAGGATGGGCAATCTATGTGCCAGGGCACGTGGTGGCATGTGTGCCCTTGGAATGGATGTTCTTGGGATAGATGAGGTGGGAAGACTCCTGCCAGCACCCTCTCAACTCATTCCAACCACAGATCCCATCAGAGTGAGGTATGCTGGGAAGAGGGTCTGTTGCCATGGTTGGTGCTTCACCTTCTGTCCCCTGGTGCTCCAAGTGGGCATCAGTTGCTAGAAGGTGACAGCTGACAGCTCCAAGTGGGTCAAATTGACACTTGGTAAGTGTTCCTTATCCTGAGAGGTCCCGTATGGTGTCACAGCAGCAGCTCCAGAACCTCTCTGAGGGCCCAGCATGGCCTCAAGCTCAGCAGGAGATGGCAGGATCACAGTGATTCCTTTCTGAACCAATATATCAGTTAGGTTGGCTTTTTTTCCTGGGAAAAGGCCTGCATTTTACTTCAGGGTGCTTCTTGGCAATGGGATGGGTCTTACTGCAGACCACAACATTAGAAGGAAACATCCCTTCCTGCTCTGACCATGTCCAGTGCCTCAGCCCAGGGACACTGTTGGAGCTGGGGAGGGTCCCAAGTCTAGCTGTGGCTCCTGGTCTGCCAGGCTAGTGTGTCCTGGGACAGAGCAGCATCCCATAGGGTGCTTGGAGACCTGGTGGTGGGAGTTTTGTCCTGGATGGAGCAGCTCCCTGGGCGATAACATGTTACATCTGAGCACTGTGTGTGCCTTGTACCCCTGGGACTGTGGGGAGAGCTGGGGGAGGAGATTGGGGTGCTGGGTGCCAGCCAACCAACCCAATTATGTCCCAAAAGTTCACTTTTTCAGCAGGGCAGGCAACTTGGGAGCAAGGATCACCCTGCAGCCTCGTGCAGAGCTACACAGGGCAGGCATGTGGGGTAGGCACCATGGGATCACAGGGCTGTCATTGTGTGGGGTGGTGTGGCAGAGCTCAGTGCCTGTCAGTCAGTGCCTGCAAACCAATCCCCAAATGAGGAAGCATCTCGTGTTTGCAGCGGGTGCTGGAGCGCGGTGTGAGGCAGATGGACAAGTCCTGATGGCAGAGGCGAGGGAGCAGTCCGGCCCTGTGCCCTGCTGGCACCGTGCTCCAGGTAGGATCGGTGCTGGGCACTGGGGCTGGGCTGTCCGTCCCATGGGGTGGCAATGCTCTGCTGCACTGCAGGGCTCTCCCCAAAGCCTGGGACAAGTGCTGAAGGGTCTTTGGGTTGGGAAGGCCCAATCACATTGGAGAGCATCCCCAAGTTTGAGCAGGATACCAAGGTCAGGATACCAGGTCAGCCTTGCTGACCACGCAGGCTCTTCTCCCTTGTGCAGGCTGTGCCCTGGCCATGCCGCACTGCTTAGAGTGTAACAGGGCAATACAACAGTGAGGAAGAGCATGGGCAAGAGCTATGGGGTGAGGAAGGGGCAGGGGAAAGGGAGGACAAGGCTGCCAGGGACTGCCAGCCACCTTCCATCCCTGTAGCACAGTGAGAGGGTCTGGCACGGTGAGAGGCACAGTCGGATCTGGCAGATTGGGTACCGCAAATTCCTAAAAATACCTGCAGAGCTTCAGTGCTGGTGGCAGGGACATCCTGGTGTGAGCATGGCTGAGGTGGGGGCAATGTGGGGGCTGGACTGCATCCCAGGAAGGCCAAGCTCCTGCCTGGCAGCATGGCGGCACACACAAAGTACTGTGGAGGGGCAGGGATGGCCCTGATGTGCTGTCAGGGATTCACCATGACTGTGGCAGGGGTAAGAGGCAGTCTGAGAGCTGACTGGGACATCTCAGCAGTGGCTCTGTCCTGTCTCACATCAGCGTTCCCCTCAGATGGCAGTGTATGGCGTGCTGGAATCATCACCATGCCCAGCCCCCTGGCATCCCACTGTGCTGGCATGTTTGCCTCTCTGGTGTAGATTCAGCAGGGTCTTAGGCCTTTGTGGGTCCCAGCCAGGGCACCCCAGGTGCTGGAGCCTGGACCACAGATGGTGCCCTGAGCATGGCTGTACACACCAGGCGGGCAGAACTAGCAGCAGGGCCTGGAGCTGGCACTGCCAGTGCCAGCCAAGGGCTGGAGAGCACAGCTGGGTGCTTCCCAGAGGAGATGCAAGTGCCTGTCTCCAGTGGCTGCTCAGGCACTGCACCTGTGCCAGGGGCTGCTAGGCAGCAAACCTAGGGAACCCTCCTACTCCATCCTACAGGGAAGCATCCAGCAGTGCCACCCGTGTCCCACAGTCATCCTCTCCATGAAAAACCCTCCCTGTGGTGATGCCAGAACCAGCATTGACACAGGCACTGAGCCAAGGCATTAATGGGGCTGATGTGCCCAGAGAGACAGCTGCCAAAAGTGTGGGGCCAGCCCTTTGTGCTGTGGTGTCTGGGCCTGCGGAAGGACCAGGGTTGTGGGAAGGAGAGAGGAAGGGAGCGGGAGTCGCGGCAGGGTCACGCGGCTCAGCTTCGGGAAGGCCATGGGATGTGGTTAGCCACAGACTGCATGCACAGCAGCACTGGAGTGGGCAGCACAGAACTTGTTAGCCCTGAGTGGAGCTGCCCTGGCCCCAAAAAGTGCAGAATGCCAGTAGCTGGGTATGGTTCCACCCCTCATGCCCCAGGGTGTCCCCCTCCCCTCCGGGCAGGTCCACTTATGCCGGTCACTGTGTGTCTACTTGACTCTGCAGAAATCTTCACCAGCCACCGGCCACCCTCATCTCAGACACAACTGGGCTACCAGGATCCATCCTGCTTCTCGCCCATGGTTGAGCCCCTGTTCAGCAGTGGGGGGTCCCTGATGGGTGCTCGGGGTCTGCCTGTGAGCCCCGAGGCCCCACTCCTACCCGGCACCCTCCTCCAGGTGAGTGGGATCCCAGCCTGCAGCCTTTGGCTTACTGGTGGTGTACCAGTCACCCACCCTGACCCTGTCATGTCTTCTGCAGCCCAGTGGTGCCTCCCAGCTCAGCCTCCACAGCGCCTTCCTGGGCTCTGAGCTGCCCCTGGCCCCCCTGCCCCCCGAACCCCCCGACGTGGCACCCAGCAGCCTCAGCCCCCAGATCCGACACAAGCCCACACTGCAATACGACTTCCCTGGCAAGTGCCTTGGCCTGGAGCCACCAGCACCCCACTATGTCCCCCCCATCCCATCCCCCCGGGCACCACTGCTGAGCCTGGAACCCCCCTTCTCCCCCGCCTCAGCTCCCCGCTCTAAGCTCCCCTACAGCAGTTCACCTGACCCCTCGCTTGCTACCCACCCTGCCTCCCCTCTCTCAAGCCCTTGCTTTGCCCCCTACGTCCCAGGGCTGGGCTATGCCACAGGCATGGGGCCCCAGGGGTACTCCAGCCCTGCTGTCTCCCAGCTCCTGCCCCCCGCCCTGCTGGGCAACCCCAGGTTTACCCCCCCCAAGGGGCCACCCCAGGGTGAGGGTGGGCAGCCCAAGGTGAAGCCCAGTGGCACCAAGGCAAGAAGGCTGCCAGGACACCCCCTGTCCCACCTGCCTGAGCCCAACCCCTGCCCAAGCCAGCTCCTGACCACAGGTAACAGGGTTGGGGGGCTGTGGGGGGACACAGGAGTGAGGTGGGGGGCATGCTGTTGTGGGGATCAGAGTGGGGACCCCATTTCTCCCTGGGGTTGCAACACAGGGAATACTGGGCAGGGCACATGGCAGTCCGCATAGTGGGGTAGTTCCAAACCCAGGTGCCTGAGGGATCAGCCCTGGCTTCAGTGGCCTCAGAGGGAGATGTGGCCCGGCCCCAGGACTGGGCAACAGGCACTGCTGGGAAGTTCTTGTGACCCTAGTTTGGTCTCTATGGCCCTGTTGGCACAACAGGCTGGGGGGTCATTGGTGTCCGGCCTAATATGCTACCTGTGGGTGTAATAAGACAGGTGCCTTGTGCACAGTTATGGCCCTCTGCTTGCTTGAGGAGGGGCTAGGGCTCCCTGCCTGCCTGAAGCTCCTGCGAACTCCCCTGTGAGGAGAACAGACTCCTCCTCCAGAGGTGCATCCCTGTTCTCTGGGGCAATCCAGCAGGGAAGGGGCTGCAGCAGTTCTGGTGCAGGGAGGGACTAGCTGTCTCCTGGGGCAGGGAAGGTCACCCCAGCCCCAAGAGCCCCACACAGCAGTGCCCATCTGCTCCCTACCCCTCAGCCAAGCAGGATCTGGCGCTGGATACCCCTTGCCCGATGGGTGCAGGACTCATGCCCACGACCCCTGTCTCCCCGGTAAGCACTCAAAAAACCCCTGGGTTGGGAATTGCCTTCTGCGGGCTGCTGGGGAAGAGGTGGAGATGGGCTCTGGAGGTCACACTTTGGTGTGGGCTGGACAGAAATGGAGGGAAGGAGGGGGCACGTGGCTGGGTGGCTGGGGATGACAGGAGTTGCCTGAGTTTCTTCTCCTGTAAAACAACCAAGGCAGAGGTAAGAGACATCCCGTTTGCAGGGCCCCTTTTCTGGGGCACTGTGGCTGCCCCTGCAGATGGTGGCAGGGGCTGCACATCCTCGTGCAACCTGGTGTGCATGGGGTGCTCATCCCCCAAATCCCCTTCCTCTGTCTTCTCCCAACAGCAGAGCACTGTCCCCAAAGTCCCTGCCACCTTCCTCTCCAGAATGGCCCAGATGAGCCCAGGACTGGCTCCTGGCTCCAGCCCTTCCCAAGTGTTGCTGCACACAGTGGGCACACAGCTGGGCCCCCTGCAAGTCCCCAAGGCAGAACAGCTGTCCCCTACCTCAGCTTGTGGTGAGTCTGGAACACCCCAAGGAGCTCCACAGGGCACTGGGGCTCCTGCAGAGAGCTTGGACAAAGCGCTGTGGGAATTTTCATTTTGGCTACAATCCTGGCTATTTCCATTTATCCTGCTGAGCATGGAGGATTCCTTCTGTGCCCCTTCACCTGCTTCTTTCTCCAGCAGCAAAAGCAGAAATAGGGAAAGACAAAAATGGAGCAAAATGTCGGACTGTGGTTTTGAAACCCCGGAGCTTGGTTTTGGAGCAAGAAGCATCCGCTTTCACCCACAGTAACCAGCACGGCTGCTGGAAACCAGGCTCTGGTGTTGTTCCCAGTCCAGTTTGGTGCTGCACACCACAACCTTGCTCCCCTCGCAACTCTTTCCATGCAATTTCAACCCCAAGAAATGCTGGGAATTTAAAATCTCAAATCCCAAATGTTCTCATTTCTGAACAGCTGTAAAATGAGAGGGACTTGGGATAATGTGTGCTTGGAGGCTGAAGTGGAGCATCCCCATCAGCTGAGTGGGGTGGCTTGTGGGGTGGGGACAGCACTGTGGGATGCCCCTCTCTGCCCGTCCCAGGTGCTGAGACATCACCTTGTCATGAGTACTGTTGCTATCACATTCTTCATAGCAGCACCTTCCCTTTTTCAGGCAGTGACTGGCCCAAGCCCAGACAGATTTCCCCAGGACCCACTGCAAGGCAGAGCACTGGCATCTCCCTGCACCAGCCTGTGTCCCGTCCGGGAAGGCCCGAGTCCAGCAAGGTATGGCAAGAGCTGCCAGCTTCATATGCACCCCCCTTTCATCCTCCCCACAAGACACCATCTACCTTCACTTCAAGCTTTGGGCCAGCCTGTCCCCAGTGGGGCTGGTGGTCCATGCTGTCCCTGCTGCTGGGAGGTGCCTGACGGCGCTGACCTGCAGCTGGAGAGCCGCCGCATCACACACATCTCCGCTGAGCAGAAGAGACGCTTCAACATCAAGCTTGGCTTCACCACACTGCACAGCTTGGTGAGCACACTGAGTGCTCAGCCCAGCATCAAGGTGAGTACCCAGGGCCAGCCCTGGGCATGGAGGAACACGGCACGTCACCCAGAGACACTGCATCCCTGCTGTGACCCACAGCACAGAGGTCCTCTCCTGCGCCCCAGCCTGTGGTGCAGGAGGCTAGAGCACACAGCAGGCACACAGTGAGGCTGTGTGAGGGTAGTCTGGGACCCCTTCCCCTCTCACCCCACGGCCCCCCAGGTCAGCAAGGCCACCACCCTGCAGAAGACAGCCGAGTACATCTGCAAGCTGCAGCAGGAGCGGGCAGCTCTGCAGGATGAGGCACAGCGTCTGCGGGAGCAGATCGAGGATCTCAATGGCTCCATCAAGTAAGGGAGCCATGGCTGGGGAAGATGGGGGAGCACTGCCTGCTTTGGGGTAGCCAGGCAGAGCAAGCAGCAGTGCCAGGATAGCAGCAGGACATGGCTGGTCTCCCTGGAGCACCTCCCAGCTGACTGTCCCTCCTCAAACCCTCTCTGTGGGAGGGCTGAGGCTCAAGAGGCAGGACAGAGTAGGGCCAGGTCCCACACTTGCCCTGGGAGGGGGACATTGGCTGGCAACTCCTGCTGAGCTTCCCAGCCTCCCAAACATGGCCCCACAACACTGGTTGTGCCCCGCAGCCTGTGCCAGGAGCAGCTGCCAGCCACAGGGGTGCCCATCACGCGACAGCGCTTTGACCACTTGCGCAGAATGTTTGATGAATATGTTCGCTCCTCCACACTGCAGAACTGGAAGTTCTGGATCGTATCCTTTGGGGTCAGTGCCTGCTGCTCCGTCTCACCCTCCACTAGACACCAGGTGCTCTGGTTCATCTGCTGCTACTGGGTCTTTGAGGTCTCTCAAGCTCGGGAGGCTTTGGGGACCACAGGGAGATGTTTCCCAGCCAAAGTCACATGGTGGGAACATGCTGGTATTCTGTGGTTAGGAGGGATATTCTGCTCCAAGAGATCAGAAACAGTTGGATAAATGGTCATCAAGAAGAAGGGAAGTGGAGCTAAGCTTATGGAGGGAATTGCTCCTGATGACATGGGAACTGGCTCTGAGAGGCAGCAGCCATGGATTAAGAAAGGTCCAGACACAAAGCTGTGGACATGATGGCTTGGTCTTGGTGGTTGCATGCCATACCCTGGGAACACAGGGATGGAGAGGATCGAGGGCCAAGGAACCTGTGGGCAAAGGGCTGCATCTGCTCCTCTGTGAGCATGGATTAGACACACTGGGACTCACTGGCAGAGCCTGTGAGGTCTGTGAAATCCCAAGTGGCAGAGTGATGAAAGGCACTGCTGCCCATAGTCCCATCCAGCACAGGGCATCTGGACAAGGCAGAGGTTACTTCTGATGCATTCTTCTGAGCTCCTTCCTCAGGACATGGGGTATTATAAAGCCAACATGGGCTCTAGGACATGCTTGTGGTGGAGGTATCTCTGTGGATTACTACTTGCACAAAATCACCACGCTGGTCCCTGCAGGCTGGAAGCATTAGGGGAGCTTATGGGACAGAGTGGTGTCCTGCCTTGCCCCTGAGCACTTTTCTAGTTGGTTCCCTGACCTGCTCTGGAGGACGTCTTGTGTCTCAGCAACCTTTTCTGGTAGCCCCAGTCATGACAGGGGTTTTGCATGTCTCGCACTGCCTACCCAGGTGACACTTATGCCATGACCCCAGCAGTTTGGGCTAGTGCCAGGTGTGATGCTATGCTGGGAAGGCACTCAGCAGGTCTGTTCCATGGCCTGTCCTGCTGTCCCAGCAGTTCTGCTCCATGTCCAGACAAGAAAGTCTGCCCTGCTGCGATAGGAGGGTGATGCCCACCCACACCTGGGAAGAGTGAGACCATTGTCATAGCAAAGCTGGTCCTTAACTCTTCTGATCCCAACAGTTCAGTATCATCATCCGGCCCCTCTTCGAGTCTTTCAATGGCATGGTGTCCACAGCCAGCATGGAGAGCCTCACCCAAACATCCCTCGCTTGGCTGGACCAGCACTGCTCCCTCCCAGCCCTTCGGCCAAGTAGGTGGCCCTGTGCCTGGCTGTGGCACCCTGACCAAGTTGGGTTGGCATGGACGGAGGGAAAGGCAGAGGGGAAAAGAACAGGAGTGTCCTGGGGGATGGCAGGGCTGATCTGTGGGACGTCCTGGGGCTCCTGCTCAGTGATTTCCCGTGCTCCTGTCACACCCACGCCCCAGCTGAGCCGGAAGTGCCCCAACCCCTTGTCCTGGCAGGGCAGGCTCAGCCCTCCCCAAAGCCCCTGAGGGTGGGTTTCCCTTCACCGCTTCTGCTGGGACTGTGGAAGGGACCAATCCCACCACTCCGGGGGCTGGAGCGGGGCCGGGCAGCGCCGTCTTCCCCAGGATGAGTCACGCATTCCAGCCCCCGTCCCCTATCCCCGCAGCCGTCTTGAGCTCCCTGCGGCAGCTGAGCATCTCCACCGCCATTCTCAGCGACCCGGCCCGTGTCCCCGAGCAGGCGGCGCGGGCAGTGGCGGCGCTGGGACGTCCCGGCGCCTCCTCCTCCATCTGACTACTCCAGGGCGTCCCACGGGCACCGGCGTGGGGAACCGGGACTGCACGAGGGCTGTCCCGCCCTGTCCGTCTACAATAAAGGACTTGCTGTGCCATGGACTCCGCGTGGCTCTTCAGCCCCGGGGCCGCTTTGGGCACGGCCGAGACCTGAGTGGGGTGATACCGGAAGGGGTGAAAGCCGCGACTGGGAGGGGGGCCAGGGGCTGAGGGATGAGGGAAACCGAGGCTGGGGGCAAGTGAAGGAAGAGGCTGTGGGGGGGATGGTCCGGGGCTGGCGGGGGGGAGGGGTGGTGAAGGGAGGTGCGGGCAGGGGCTGGCGGGGGCAGGGGCCGGGGTTAAGGTAAGAGCAGGCGGGGGGTGATGGCCGGGGCTTGGGGAGCAGGGACTGGAGGGAAGCCGGGGTTGGGGAGCATGAGGGCAGGGACCGGGGGGGGGGGGGGGGGGGGCACGTAGAAGCTGGGGGTAGGATGAGAGGAGTCCGGGCTTCGTGGAAGGCATGGACTGAGGTGCTCAGGTGCTGGGGGAGTGTGTTAGAAGAGGGTCTGTGGGGGGGGGGGGGTTACGGGGCTTTGTGGGAGGCAGGGGCTGAGAACAGGGCCTAGGAGGGGGTCAGGGATATCCGCTGCTGAATGGGCGACGGCCGGGGCGAGGGGTGCAGTACCACCGCCAGGGGCCGCCCTCCGCGTATTACCGGGGCCGCGTATACGCACACGGAAATCCCCCCCCCCCCCCCGGTAGCGGCCGCTGACGCGGCGGCGGGAATATGGAGGTGGCGGCAGCGCTCGGCGGCTCGGGGCTACCAGGCGCCCTCATCGTCCTCATCCTTGTCCTGCTTCTGGCGGTCGCGCTGTACCGCTCTGCTCCGCGGGAGACCCCCACTGCCCCGCAGGACGGTGAGTACCGTGGGGACAGTGGGGCACCGGGCAGCGCGGAGCGGAGCGTAGCTGAACCGTACCCACCGACCCCTCCGCTCCCGCAGGAGCCAGGGCGAACGGGCACGCCAGGCCGGAGGAGCCGCGGAAGGCGAAGCTGGCGGTGAGGGCTCGCAGGGAGAAGCCGCACCAGCACAACTTCGCACACCGGCTACTGGTGGCTGCCCTCAAGGTACCGCGTGTGCACGGGGCCGGCGCCTTCCCGGTGCTGATGCCAGTGTGCTCCTCGGCATCGGTGTCCCCCTCGATATTGGTGTCCCGCCGGTGCCCCTCTCCCCCCCCCCCCCCCCCCCGGTGCCATTGTCCTGCCGGGGTCGGTGCAGGTGTCCCTCTCGATGCTGGTGTCCCGCTTGTGCCGGTGTCCCTCTTCCCCCCCGCCAGGTGCTGGTGTCCTACTGCTCCTTCCCATCCCCCCCGCGTCCTCCGTGACCACTCTCTGTCTGCAGGGCCACAGCAGCCCGGTCACCTGCCTGGACTTCAGCAGCAACGGCAAGTACCTGGCGTCATGCTCTGAAGACCGCACGGTGCGGCTGTGGAGCACCCGGGACCTGGCAGGGCGGGAGCACCGCTGCCTGCGCACCAACATAGGTCTGGACCACGCCGAGCTCGTCCGCCTCAGCCCTGACTCACGGTACAGCCGGACCTTGTACTGGCACTGCGATGTCCTGCAGAGCCGCCAGTCTCACAGCCAAGCTGTGGTGGGATCAGTGGTGTTGCTCTGGGATGGGTGGAGGCAGCATCTCTCACTGGGTCATCACAGTATCACTGATCCATGGCCTTTCCTGAGAGCAGCTGGCACTTAATCACAGAATCACAGTAGTTCGAGATGGAGGGGACCTCTGGAGATCATCTAGTCCAGCTCCTGGTGGGTTAATGTGGTTTTCAGGGCAAATATCCCTGTGCCCAGCTTGCTGCCCCCATGAAAGGTATCTGTTGAGGTCACTGCCAGCTGACTCTGCAGCTGGAATGTGCTGCTGAGTCTCTCCGGTGGTTAGGGGAGGTCTTGCTGGGTGGGAAAGTTGGTGGAAGAATGTGTTTTGGCTTTTTGAAGTGGTCTCTTTTAGAAAGAGAGGAAGGGATCTTGTTTCCTGCTGTGGATAATAAATTTCATTCTTTTTCATTCAGTGTTGCAGTTGAACCAACACAGGGAGAGAACTTGGTGCCCTTGTAAATATTTTTACTTGGCAGCATATCCCTCTTCCCAGGTGCCCCTGAGTGACCTGGGCTGAGCTGGGGCTCACAGCCTGTCCCTCCACAGGGCTTTCATTGTCTGGTTGGCCAATGCTGAGACTATTCGTGTCTACAAGATGACCAAGAAGGATGATGGCAGCTTCACCTTCACTGCGACTTCTGGGGACTTCCCAAAGAAGCACAAGGCTCCTGTCATTAACATAGGGATTGCAGAGACAGGTATGGAAATGAGCTGCTCACCTCTCCAGATCAGCTTTGATTTCCTTGTGTAGCTGCTGGATTCAAAGTGTTGGAGTTTTTGGCATTCTCAGGGCTGTGTACAGCACTAGTACTGAACTCTGTAGTCTATTTGTTTTTTTGGTTTTTTTTTTACTTAATTTGCTACCAACTGAACCAAAAGGTGGTGTTTTCACACCAATAATATCCCTGTAACCAGCTCCCCGCTATGCACAGTTTCTTAATTTATGTTTTCAGGGATGCTGTTGCAAAGAGGTCTGGTCTCAATATTGAGAGGATCGCTGTTCTCTGGGCTGCCAGTCTCTCTTTAACCAGTCAGAAATCTCTCTAGTGAGTTAATATGGTCTATCTTGAACTTCTGGGATCATCTAGAACAGAGGTGTGGGTGGGTGGGTGGAAATTACATTTTAGTGGTGACGGCTTGATGGATTAATGTGTCAGGTATGTGCCAGTGGCAGTTGGAAGCAGGTGGATGTGAGTTCACCTCTGTAATAGGGGAGCAGGGAAAATATTAACTGAGACTGGAGCTGTGAAAGTGAAAACTTAAATTTGCAACAAGTAGCTGGAAGGTAAACAGGCAACTCCCTGCCTGGGCTGAGGCGGCAAAGGGGAAATGGGAACAAGCAGGAGTCCAGCATGGGCACAACCAGCAATCATGGATCGTGGTGTTGTGACTGGGATTCAGTTGCTTGCCTGCAATCCACAGCTTGAAAGGTGCTTATCCTCAAGCTGATTTTGGGCATGCAGGTCAGGTGGAGTGTTTGTTCCTGTTTGTGGCACAGCCCGGTGGGGCTGCACATGGGGCTCCCAGCTCTGCTTGTGGGGCTCAGGGTCCTGAGTACAGGGCACACATGGGCTCTGTGCCTGCTGCCTGCTGCCTGCTTGGGAGCCAAGGGAGTACTGAGGCATAACCAAGAGCTGAGTCTTCTGATACTGCTCTTTACTCTGTCCTAGGAGACTGACACTCCTTGGATTTTGGTGCTGCTGGTGGTTTTCTCCAGTTGCAGGGAGAGGTTATCCTGGGGCTTCATTGAGTCTGTGGCAGTGTTAGGTCTCAGGGCTTTCCTGATCTTTGCCTTTTTTTCCCCAGGAAAGTTTATCATGACAGCTTCCAGTGACACCACCATCCTGATCTGGAGCCTAAAGGGCGAAGTCCTGGCCAGCATTAACACCAACCAGATGAACAATGCCTATGCCGCAGTGTCACCCTGTGGGAGGTGAGTGATAGGCAGGATTCCAGGCTGCTCCTTCGCACAGGATGGCATCAGTTCAGACTATTAGCAGTTAATTGTTATTGTAATGCAATTTTCTGAGGGTTCCACAGTTTAAAAAGGTATTTTGTCCCCCCACGAGATGGATCTGATGTGGGGTCAGGCACTCTTGTGTGGCTATCCTGCCTCAGCACTGCTGTTCTGGTAATCTGAGAACAGCTTTAGCCTCAGGTAGCAGGGGTGGGACAGAGCAAACGGCCTCTGCAAAGAAAACAGCATTTTGTCTGTGACCTCTTAAAGGTTAATTATAAAAATAAAGATTTTATTTCTGGGAAATCTGTTTATCGGGAAAATCACTTGCTGCTTTAGGTTGATTTGCCTTGCTCCTGGCGTGAGGAGTTTGGGGATCAAAAGCATTTAGCTCTTCTACTTTGACCGAAGAGCTTCTCATTCCTGAGTTGTTCTGGTGCCCTTCCTTAGTGTTCCCTTTACCAGCCAGGTTTCAGGGAAAAGTGGAAATTCAGCTTGAGTGCAGGAGTCAGGACATGTTTGCAGAGCTGTGGCCCTGCCTTGCTCAGGTTCTCTGTAAGAGGCAACCTGTGTCTCTGTTTCTGTTTCTTCACACAGGTTTGTGGCATCCTGTGGCTTTACCCCCGATGTGAAGGTGTGGGAGGTGTATTTTAATAAGAATGGAGACTTCAGGGAGGTGACCAGGGCTTTTGAGTTGAAAGGCCACACTGCTGGTGTACAATCCTTTTCATTCTCCAACGACTCAAGGAGGTATGTGTGTGTTACCTGCTCTGAGTTACCCTAAGGACATGTAAGCTCATCTCTTCCAGGGTTCACCAGCTGCACCACTGAGCTGTGGGGGGTAAAACACTGCCCTGGGGAGCCAAATCTGGCTTGTGCCACCTGTGTATTCCCTGCTCATAGGAATCTCATGTGGTTTAACAAGACCAAGTGCTGATGCTGCACCTGGATCAGGGCAACCCCCGGTATCAATCCAGGCTGGGGATGAACAGACTGAGAGCAGCCTGGGAGTGCTTGTGGGTGAGAGATGGACATGACCCAGCCCAGAAACTCCGCTGGGTTTATCCCACAGTGCGTGGGTAACAAGGGGGAGAGGAATTCTGCCCCTCTGCTCACTCAGGTGAGACCCCACTTGCAGAGCTGCCTCCACCTCTGGGGTCTCAGCACAGGAAGGACATGGAGCTGCTGGAGTCAGTCTAGAGGAGACACCAACATGATCAGAGGGATGGAGCAGCTCTGGTATGAGGAATGGAGGAGAGAAGTGGAATTGCTCAGCCTAGAAAATAGAAGGCTTCAGGTTATGTAATTGTGGCTTTCTAGGACCTGAAGGGAACTGACAAGAAAGATGGGAGAAAGACTATTTACAGGGGCCTGGAGTGACAAGATAAACCATTCCCCTGGGAACGGTTTCAGACCGACAGAGAGTGGGTTAGGTGGGATATTAGGAAGAAAGCCTTGGTTGTGAGGGTGGTGAGGCCCTGGCACAGGTTGCCCAGAGAAGATGTGGCTGCCCCATCCCTGGAAGTGTTCAAGGCTGTGTTGGAAGAGGCTTGGAGCAGCCTGGTGTAGTAGTAGGTTCTTTTGTTTTGGAAAGAGAACACAGATTGTATCTGTGTATAGACTCACCCTTCCCAAGAGATCTCTCTCCACAGAGGATTCCTGGTTCATGGGCAGGGCAGAGCAAGAGGTGCCGCCCTTTTTCCATGCACTCACTGTGCTCTCTTTTGGCTGCAGGATGGCAACCGTGTCAAAGGATGGCACATGGAAGTTCTGGGACACAGATGTGGAGTACAAGAAGCAGCAGGACCCATATCTGCTCCTGACAGGGCAGTGTGCAGTTCTGGAGCCATGCCGCATTGCCCTGTCCCCTGACAGCCGCACGGTCGCTGTGGCGGGCAGCACAGACATTGTGGTGTACAACACACGGCGCGGCGAGGAGGAGGAGCGTTTTCTTGGCGTGCACAGCCACTGTATCACAGACCTTGCGTTTGACACCACCGGCCGTTATGTCGTGTCCTGTGGGGACCGCGCTATCCGTGTCTTCCACAACACTGCTGGGCACCGTGCCGTGGTGGAGGAGATGGAGGCCATGCTGAAAAAAACTGGGAACAAAGCCACACAGGAGAGGCTGGAGCAGCAGATCTCCAGTGCTCGCAAAGCATTGGCTGCTATCTATGGCAAGAAGTACTAAGCTACCTGTACAGCAGGAGGCAACTGCGCTCTGCCTTGGGGATGTTGTTTTTTTTTAATAACTGTGAACAGCAATAATAAAAGAGTGCCCGGGTTCTTCCTTGCGTGCTCTGTGATGGTGGGACAGGGCTGGGGACAGTGGCATCTCCCAGTGTCACACTCCTGTGTTGTTTTTCCCCCAGGGCTTAGATCATTAGTATCCCATGGAATTGATTTGCTAAGGCAATGCCTATGAGTTTGCCTGAGCTTAGAAACGGGAGTTGTGTGGAGTTGAGGTAGTTTTTTTGGTTAGTTGTTTGTTTTTTTTTTTTTCAAGAGAGCTGCCAAAGCTCAATGTTGATACAAAACGGTAGGGATTCTGCTGTAGGGAACGGGGCGGTGGTGTAACGGTGCAGCGGACTTAGCGTGGCCCCATTCCCCTGGCCCGAGATCTCAGGGTGATCTAACGGTGGTGTGCAGCGGGACCTGGCCCAAAGGAAGATGGCGATGCACCGTCGCCGCACCTGCGCCTCGTTTCCGTGCCCACTGTATGGCGTGTGCGTCTGCGCAGGCGCAGCAGCCGGGGCGTGTCGGGCGTGGTGACGCAGAACGCGCAGCGCGCGGGCGGGCCACGCAGGGCGCGTGCGCGGGGCCGGGTGCGCCGGCGGGTGCGGCGGAACCGGTGCTGCGGGGCTGCGCACGCCATGTCGGGGCGCTCGGTGCGGGCCGAGACCCGCAGCCGCGCCAAGGATGACATCAAGAAGGTGATGGCAGCCATCGAGCGCGTCCGCAGATGGTGAGGGCGGGCCCGCGGGGGGGAGGGCCGCGCCGCCCGCGCGCAGCCAATCACCGCACCGCGGGGTGCGACTCGGGACTGCGCGCCCAACCAGCGGGTGCGGGCGGGGGGGCGATAGCCAATGGGATCGGGCCGGGGACAGAAACGCCTGTGATGGGCGGTTAGTCCAGCCAATCACAGTGCGGGGGGCGGGGGCAGTGCTGCGCGGTGCTGAACGGGCGCTCCTCTGGGCCAACCGGAACGCGGCGGGATGGCGGGGTTTGTTGCCATGGTGCCTCAGGCCCGGTCCGGCCCGTCAGCGTTGTGTCTCGCAGGGAGAAGAAGTGGGTGACGGTGGGTGACACGTCCCTGCGGATATTCAAGTGGGTACCAGTGGCGGACAGTAAGGAGGTGGGTACCGCGCGTGGAGACGAGCCGGCAGCCACCGCCCACAGCCAGCCTAGCTCCCTTAACAACTTAAGCTGAGCTCTGAGCCTCCCCAAGCCAGCCCTACCGACCACCGAAGCCCCCTGAGCCACCTCCGAGCCATCAAACCCACCTGAGTCCCCTCCAAGTCGACCCCTGAGCCCTCCCCAAGCCAGCACCTGAGGCCCCGCTGAGCCCTCCCAGCCCTGCTGAGCACCTTTGAGGCCCCACCGAGCCCCTCCTGTCCTGTCGAGATCCCCCGAGCGCCCCCAAGCCCCTAATCCCTCCCCAAGCTGACCCTGAACTCCACCGAGTCCCTTCTGAAGCCCCATAAGCCCCTGTCAAGCCTTCTTGCCCCCCCCCAGCCCCAACGAGCCCCTTCAGCCCACCTGAGCCTCCCCTGAACTGTCGAGCCCCCTGAGCTCCCTTGAGCCCCCTCCTGCTTCCCTTAAGACTCTGTGCTTGACTCCTCCAAGGATTTGCTTTACTCAGTGTCTTCCTAGATGGGTGTCAGCTCCTCCTCTCTTTCCTGATTCCCAGTCCCTTCATAGACTGAGTTTTGCCCCTCACTTAGGAATGTGCCCCCAAAGGCAAGTGAAAAGGCTGGCTTGAGCAGATCCCTCTGGGCTTCTGGAGACAGAAAGGGGAATGGCTTCTCTGGAGCAGCATGTGTTTCTCTGACATTGTATTTGTGCTTTTCTTTCTCTCCTCAAGAAAGAGAAATCCAAATCGAGTAGCAGCACGGCCCGAGAACCCAATGGCTTCCCAGCTGACACCTCTGCCAACTCCTCCCTCCTTCTGGAGTTCCAAGGTGGGTCTGGCTGAGCTCCCTTCAATGTGGGGAAAGACTCCAAGGCTGTACAGCAGCTGGGACATTGCTGCTTCTGTGTGCTGCTTGTATGGGGAAGAGCAGTGCTTGCCTCTGAGCACCGGCGTGGAGTAGAGAGCTATGAAGTTGGGCTGTGGTGTTGGGGTGATCCACTTCTGGATTGTTTCTGTCTAAACTGTTCATTTTTGCTCTTAGAGTGTCTTAATAGGCTGTTTCTGGTATCTTCTGTGGGAAGCTTCACAGCCAGCTGGAGGAGTAGGGTTTCCTGATCCCCCCTTTCCATTCTCTGCTGGGGAGAGGCCAGTAGCCCCTGCAGCCAAGCTTGCTTTTCCAACAGTTATTTCCATGGACCTTAGGGTGAAGGGGCAAAGGCTGTCCCTGGCCTTGCTCTTGGTCTAGGCAGTGGTGCAGCCAGGAGAGGCTCCGGCAGTGCCAGACTCACTGCTGAAGTAGAATGTACACATCTGCCCAGCCCCTGCTCTGTGTGTGGCTAAGGAAAATCAGGAGTTTGCTGGCACTTCCAGGAGATGCGGCGGGGTTATGTTGCAGCTCTGCAGTTTGGCAAGGTGTGTGTCAGGCCTGCTTCCTCACTGGGAGACAGGTGCTGAGCATTAATCCTTGTGTTGCTTCACAGAGGAGGAACAAAGCCATAATACACAGCAGGAGATTCCTGCCCTTGGATGCCCAGGGCCCTCCCAAAATGCAAAATGTGGGATTTGGCAGTGCTCATTCTCATTCCCAGGGCAGGAACGTTCCCTCTCCCATGGCCAGTTATGTATATGATTCCCACTGTGTTCTGGAGGACTCAGTCCTGTGTCTGACAGCCCTTAGGCTGATGGGGAACAGTGAATCTCCTGTTGAACTCTCTGAGCATGCTCTGCCATCTCAGCAAGACCCTAGCTTGCAGTGCTGCCCTGGGCTGCCTGTGCCCGTGTGTCAAGGTGCTCTTCTTCACCAGGTGCTGTTTCTGCAGATGAGAACAGCAACCAGAGCTCCCTGTCTGATGTATATCAGCTCAAGGTGGACAGCAGCCCCAACTCCAGCCCCAGTCCTCAGCAGAGTGAGTCCATGAGTCCTGCCCACACGTCTGACTTCCGCACGGATGACTCGCAGCCTCCTACCCTGGGGCAGGAGACCCTGGAAGGTGGGTGCTGGACCAAGAAGAAAGGAGGCAGATGGGTGGGCTCAGGAAAGGCCACTCCAGGGCTGTTGGTGATCTGGTGGGTGGCCTTGACACTGCTGGAAACTGTCAGGGCACTGGGGACTTCTGTAGCTAGGCGTTCTGTCCTGGCTCAGCACTGAGCTGGTGCTGGGTCTGCATTTTTGTTGACCCATCTGTTCTCCCCAGAGCCCTCCCTGCCTTCCTCAGAAGTGGCAGATGAGCCTCCCACTCTTACAAAGGAAGAGCCAGTCCCCCTTGAGACTCAGGTAAGGGAAGGGGGATTGAAGCCATCTCTAAATGTGCATGGATCCAGATTAGCCCTTTGATCATTGTTGCTGCTTCTTGTAGCAGAAGCATCTTGGTGGATGGACTTGCTCTGCAGTCCCAAAATGCCCCCTGGGAACTTCCAGAATCTCCTGTTTTCCTGAGCTTTGGTCTTTATCCCGTGGTTCAGATCAAGTGTTGAAGTGTGAGGGAAGGAATACAGGGGTGTGGGAAAACTATGATTCTGGCAGGCTCCAGGGCTGGAGTGGGTTCCCATTCCTGGTGCCCTGGGGTCTGTGCATAGGTGACAGCCCAGACTGTCCCCATGGTGTGACACAGCCTTATCTAGATGTGCGTACCTTGGTGTCACTGCCTGTGACCTCTGGCTCTTGCAGGTAACTGAAGAGGAGGAGGACTCCAGTGCGCCACCTCTGAAGAGATTTTGTGCTGACCAGAACTCTGTGTGCCACACAGCTTCGGAGAGCTAACCTGCCTGGCCCGGCACCTTCGCCAACCCCTTGCAGAGCTGCCTGGCACCACCAGGACCAGCGCTTCCCTCCAGCCTGCCCCTTCCCCAGTGTCGGGGCTCCCACCACTCGCATCAAGTGCGTCCTGCCCTACCCTGCCCTGCCCTGCCCGATGGATGGGGCTGCTGCCAGTACCTGCAAATTTGCCTCTATTTATTGGCTCCTTCTCTCCCTGCTCCCTGCCCTAGAGCTGGGGGTCTCCGCTGGGTGGGTTGCATGTGTGGGGGTAGTTCTCCATGGGGCTCCCTGCTCTCCATGGTCCCTGGGACACTGGCAGATGCTGTTTGCCTGCTTGTGGCTCCCCTGCCTGCCCGCCCTTCCCCTGGGTGCTGGGAACAGGAGAGCCACCTTCCACCTGTTCCGGGTGATGTGTTCACTTGGTTGTGGGAGCAGGTGGCGGTGGGTGTGGGGGGCAGTGAAGGGGCAGCCGTCAGGGACCCACTGGGACGCTGTGCAATAACCTGCTAGTTTAAGCCATTCATGCTGGGAGAGAGGGGAGCACTTTCCCCTCCTGGAGGGCAGGTACTGACCGGCCTCGGCTCTGCCTCGGGGCACAACTCCAGCCCGGTGGAATCTGCAGTCCCCCGGGAGCCGGCAGAGCAGGGCGAGCCGCTGCCCTGTGCTGGAGGACCTTCCCCGGCCTAGGTACCTGCTATCCCCGAGGTGGTGAAGGAAGCAGCAGGGTGCTGGAGCCCCAGGGAAGCGCTCCCGCCCTAGGGCTCTGCCGCCCCCCAATACCCGCTGCCCCCCCGGCCCCGCTCTCCCCCCGCTGCCACTGCATGTCCCGCCGAGTCCGTGATCGAGCCTGGTGAAGCTGGAGGCACGGCCGCGCGTGGAAGTGGAAAGTTATTTTAGCACTGAATAGAATATTTTTAAAATTAAAGTGTTTGAAATACAGATGCAGAGCACGATGTCGGTCGGGTGGGGAGGGGCGGTGCGGGAAGAGAAGGGAAAGGAAGCTTCTGCTAAACGGGGCCCAGTGCCAGCACTCGCCGCCCGCCGCGCCCACGGAGCCGGCCCGGATCCCGATTCCCCGGGAAGTTCGGTCAGCGCCCCGTCCTCGTTCTCCACACTTTCCTCCCTGCCGGTGGCCGGCGCCGTCCGGAGCGGGCGGGGGAGGGCCTCGAGCCCGAGACGAAGCGGCTGCAGCGCCCGGCGGGGCCGGCTCGGGGCGGGTGGGAGGGAAGAGGAGCCCGGGGCGGCCCCTCCGCCCCGTGCAGCGGCTCCGACCGCGGCCCGGCCCCGGGGCTCTGCCCGCTCCGCAGCCGCCCCCGCCCACCCAAGGGACTCTGCCCGCGGGACGGGGCGCTTCGCCGTCAGGGGCCGCGGGGGCCGGGATAAATTGGCCGCGGCTGCGCTAGGCGGGGATGTGTTTTGGACGTGACTTCAGGCCAGTGCCAGAGCGCCCAAGCAATTCCCATCGTTTAACCCGCGGCCTCCGTACCAAGCCCGCTGAGACCTGACTGCCCTTGCAATAAATGAGTTTAATTTTCACTTTCATTTTCTAATGTTTCCTTTTTCCCCAAGTTTTCTTGGTCCGGATACCTTGTGTGTGCCCTTCTTTGCATGTCCAGTGAAAGGCAGCGGAACTGGGGAAATGGTCCTGGAGCATGTTTGATAAGGAGCAGCTGAGGAACCTGGGGACACTCAGTCTGGAGAAAAGGAGGCTTAAGGGAGAACTTCTTGCTCTGAACAACTCCCTGACAGGAGGGTGCAAGTAAGGTTAGGGTTGGGCTCTGCTCCCACAGACAAAGAGTGGTGTGAGGGGAATGTTATGAATAAGGTCCCATATGTCTAATTTAATATACCACAAACTTAAAATCTAGCAGCAGTTTTAATTGAGATAAAATAATACAATCAAATATAATTCAGTAGTTACAAAAAGAAATTTGACAGTGTTTCTGATAAAGCATAGGCAAAAACTGATCGACTGGGGTATGTGGAGGGCTTCCCATCCTGCCTCATGTACAAAAGGCAAAAGGATCCAAACACGACTTATATACTGTATGATAATACATATTCATTAATAGTTTCCCATAAATTTCCTGCTATTTCCGATTCTTGAAATCTATGTCATTCTACTGCACAGCACATGCTCCCATTGTTGCTATGGGGTCTTCTGGTCTCTTCAGGGGTCTTCTTGGAGGAAGGCCGAAGGTCTTCCTCACATGTCCTTTGGATAACCTGGCAGGTGGCGCATGCACATTGAGCTTGGTGTTATATAAGTAAGCACTATGTTCCAATTAAACCTTATTTATTTCATAGATAAGACCACTATTTTAGACTCCCTGTCTGGAATGGTCCCAACTTTATTCATACTCAAGGTCGATCCTGCTCTGGGAGTTGTCTTAACTTCAGTTGGTGCCAATTTTGGTTTGGGAGTCAGGTCCTGACTTCTGCCAATTATGTGTTGGGAGTTTTTCCCCCGCAAGGCCGTTTCTCCTTTTGGATATTCTTCTTATTCCAACATTATATCCTATATCCAGTTTCTCACAAGAATCATCTCTAAGGGAACCCTCCTTCTATTAATAACCGATCACATATATTTTTTCTTATTATTTTCCCAAATTATTGATATAATTACAATTTTATTAGCATTAATCACATCCATTTATCACAGGAAACAGTCTCAAATTTTTTCAGGGGAGATTTAGGTTGAACATCAGCAAAAAGTTTCTGTAGTGAAAGGGTTGTCCAGCTCTGGCACAGGCTGCCCAGGCCAGTGGTGGAATCACCATCTGTGGAGGGATTTAACAGATGTATAGATGTGGCATACAGGGAGGGACATGTGTTAGCGGTGGCCTTGGCATTACTATGGGACAAGTTGGACTCCATGGTCTCAGAGAGCTTTCCCAACAATTCTGTTCAATTTTGAATCCTAAGAATTTGGTGATAGTCATGAAGTATTTTTAATAATATATCATTTCAGGATGAGGATGGCCAGACAGGAGGGGCAGCTGCTGATTGATTTGAACACAAACTATCCTGATGTGTTGGTAGTTATTGGGAAAACACTTTTAGGAAAGAGTTCCAGAAAGAAGATCTTGGCTGTAAAAGAACAAGTTGCATTCTCTGTTTCAGATGTATTCTGGAGATATTACAAAGTGCTGCCAGTGTCACCAGAGCTGCCCATGAGCTGATACAGGATCACAGCTTCCTCTTGTGGGTCCTGCACGGCTTAGAGAAAAGGTAACCAGAGAAGTACAGGAGAAATGGGAACAATTTCCTGTCCACGGTAGAAGAATGACGTGGCTGAGGATGAAAGCAAGGGGGACAGACCTGGAGAAAGGGGCACCGAGGGCTGCACTGGCAGAACTTGCTGAACTCTGAGGTGTCCCTTGTGTTTTTGAAAACAGAATCAAGATGCTTTCAGGTGGTGGTAGGAGAGATGATGGTGGGGGGGGCTTTGTGATTTGGAAATCACTTCCTTGACAAAGCAAAATGACACCTTGTGCTGGTGTCTTTAGCTTTTAAATTTCAAGCACCCTCAGTTCCCATCCTTTCACAGGACCTGCTGCACAGGAAGTGGCACAGTAATGGATTTGAGCTGCCTAGAAGATTATTTCTCCTCCCCGTGCCTCTCCCTGACAAAAAAATCTCTTCTGCAAGCACAGAGTGACCTGACAGGTTCAGGCAAGTGCACCAAAAGTGCACTAGAATATAGTCCCCTGCAGGAGATAGACCAGCTGCTGGTAAGGATCTGCCTTTCAAATGTGGTTTTCTTTCTTTTTTTTTTTCTTTTCTTTTCTTTTCTTTTCTTTTCTTTTCTTTTCTTTTCTTTTCTTTTCTTTTCTTTTCTTTTTTTCTTTTCTTTTCTTTTCTTTTCTTTTCTTTTCTTTTCTTTTCTTTTCTTTTCTTTTCTTTTTTTCCTTTTTTTTTTTTTTGGGGGGGGTGTTTGTTTGTTTGTTTTGTTTTGTTTTTCAGGTTTCTGGAGAACAAGGTGATAAATAAAAATGTTTCCTTACTCCATACTCTACGGCTAATAAATTTAGGGAACAAGAGAGTGCGGGGACTGCTGGGCTCCAGGACGGTTTGGATGGGTGGTGATGAAGGATCTCTGAAGCCAGGTCTTTAGAACATGTGGTTTATTATAAGGGGTGAAGGGCCCTGCTTGGACTTGCTAGCCGCAACTCATGGCAGGCCCAGGGGGAGAGAGAGAGAAAGAGGGTTCCAGGTGAGCGTCCCAAGAGGAAGGTCCAAGAGAGCGGCCGGTCCCTCGGCCACACCTTATCAGGGGGCTTCAAGGTGGGCTGGGACAGGACTTGGGCCAATGGGGTTACAGATACCTGATACTTCAGGGGAGGGTTACAGGTATGGGATGAACCATACATTGGGGGGTGAGACAGAACATTCCATTTGACCTATGGACCTACCTGTAGGTAAAGGGCATTGTTTAATCAGAAGGGGGGATTGCTTTCAACTTGGCTGTATTATTGTTTTCAAGTTGCTCAGTAATTAGGGTTTGATATTTCAAATCTTGTTCTCATCTCAATATCTGTATTTTCTGACTCTTTTGCCAGGCCATCATATTTATAGGGCTTTGCTATTTCATCTTCCCCAACATCTCCCCTGTTCTGATGAACAACTAAGATGTTAGATACTGTCTTACTCATTATCTTCTGCACACACTGAAGTATACAGGGTACTGCTACTAAAACTACAATTATCACTATTAGAATAATCAAACCTACTTTACCGAGTTCCTTTAGCCAAGGTGCAAAGCCCCAACCATCAAACAAATCGTCTAGCCAGGATGGGTTATCTGTTGTAATTTGGTTAGCTAATTCCCTCAGATTTTGTAGCTGTTTATGAATGGAAACAGAATGATCAGGCAAATTCATACAACATAATCCTTCAAAATCTTCACAGCCATGTCCATGTGCTAGTAAAAGAAAGTCAATAGCAGCTCTATTTTGTAAAGTGGCATGTTTCATTGCTTCTTCATCTGTTAGCAAATCACTGATTATAGTAGAGGTAGCATTTACTTCTTTACTGAGCCAACACCCTAACTTGTTTAACTGTTTCAATGCAATCGAGGAACTTATCTGAGGTAGAAAAACACTTATAAGAGTTGATTTTCCTGAGTTCCAAGGGTGAAAATCACTATCACAGTCGCTCTCATATTGATGTCCCCAGGAGGATCTAATCCTCCTGCTTTTCTTTTTGACTACCCTTTTTACACTAGGAGCAATTATTGTAAGTTGCCCCATGGCACAAGGGCCACCATCTATTTTTGAAGGTATACCTTGCCAGGCCCTGTCTCCACAGATGAGCCAAATTCCTTTAGGAAATCAAATAGGAAGTTTGTTAAAACGATCTGCGTGAGGCTCATCATATATGAGAAGCTTAGTTTGATTGCACCAAGAAGTTATATTGCTATAAACTGGGTGGTAAGGGGTAATGTTTAAATAAGGGCCGTCTTCACCTAGAAAATGAAAGAAGTAGCAGGTGTCCATAGTTAACAAGCCTAGAATTTCTAGCTCTTGAAGGTCAGATTTATCAATTTTAGAATTATAAGTTTGGTGTCTCTGGCTAGGAGTTGGAGATACATGATGCTCATCATATGGCCAGTATTTGTCAAGAGTAACATTATCAAAACCTTCTGGAAGAGGTACTCCAACTAAACAGGTTGAAAAAGGTTTGTCAGGGCTTGTGTCCGAAAGACAGATGGTATCAGAGCCTGCAGACTTGGCTAAAGCAACCCAGACATTCGTCTTTGGTTGACTTACAGGTAAAGCTTCACTACAAAAACTAAAACAAAAGAACAAAAGCAACATGCACGCGCACAAACTATAAAACTTCATTCTTTTCTTGAGCTGTTCCTGGCAGATCACTTTCTCCTGATGATTCTGCGCAGCTCAAGTCTGGGTGCTTGCTTCTCGGCTTGTACTTGTGGAAGTACTGGCTGATGTGAGGGTGTCAGCGGGCTTTGATATGTGGTAGGGCTTCAAGTTCTTTGCTGGGACCCAATTAAGTCCTCCACCTGTGGAAACACACGCAAACCCCTTTCCCCATGTTATAAGATTTTATGGTCCTTCTATTTGTCCTGAATCTAAATTTTTAATCAAAACTGGGGGGTGCTCTTTTAGTTTTGCTTTTTTGTTGTTCAAAAAAATGTCTGTAAATGGGGGGGGGGGTGGTCAGGCTCTTCTGCAGAGCTATTTAGAAAATTGTAAACATACAGAGCCTTATTGAACCTCCTTTGATGTGCAGCCTGGTCTTCTCCCCCTTTCTGTTGATCTAAAATGCGTTTCAAGGTTTGATGTGTTCTTTCTATTATACCTTGACTCGTGGGAGAGTAAGGAATGCCAAATTATGGCGAACACCCCAGTCATTCAGGAACACAGCTAATTCTTGTGAGGCATATGAAGGACCATTATCTGTTTTAATTTCTTGGGGGACACCCAAATAGGAGAAAGCTTCTGAAAAATGCTGGCAGACAAGCTTAGCTGTTTCTCCTGTATGTACGGAGGCAAAAACTGCATTTGAAAATGTATCAATGGAGACATGGATATTTTTAATTTTGCTGAAAGAGGGGTACTTAGTAACATCTGTTTGCCATTTCTGTAAGCTCTCCAACCCTCGTGGGTTGGTGGCTCCTGAAGAAGGGAGAGGCTGAACATGCTGACAGTTTGGGCAAGCCCGTACAATGTTTTGTGCTTGCTCTAGGGTAATGCAAAAATCTCGTTTGATTGCCTGTGCATTTTGGTGCAAAAATGCATGACTCAATTTGGCTTGTTCAATAATGTTAGGTAAGGTGGTTGCAGCAAGCACCGAGGGGGAATTTTCAATGCCTGCTGCACCTTCCTCATCAGACGTTGCTGATGCCAATGCATCAGCTCATGCATTTCCCTCTGCCATGAATCCTGGAAGACCAGAATGAGCTCTGATGTGAGAAACAAAATAAGGATTAATTCTGTGTGATAAAGTTTGATAGAGACAGGTGAGCCAAAGACACAACTTGTCGTTGTTCACATCCTTTAGAACAGATCCTTCAATTCTCTTAATAATATTAGTAACGTATGCCGAATCAGTGATCAAGTTGAAAGGTTCTGGAAAGAGCTGAAATGCTCTTACAACTGCTGCCAATTCGACAATCTGAGGGGAACCTTCAAATTTTGAACATCCTGTTCCCAGGATTTAGTATTTTTGTTTTGCCATGTAACAACCGAATTGTGCGTTCGCCCTGACCCATCAGTGAAGATAGTGACTGCATCTAAAGGTTCTTCACTGATCAGGGGTTTGGCTTTGTAACATAATTTAGCTTTGATCATTTTGTGTGCTGGATAATGAATAGAGCAAGTGCCTGGGAAATCGAGCAAGGCATACAGCAGATCTTCTGATTTTTGCATTGCCCAGTCAAAATAGGCTTTCTTCATGGGCAAATAGATAATTGCAAATTCATGACCTGCTATAGAAAGAAGCCTTGCTCTGCCTTTGATGATGGTTTGAGACATCATTTCTAGAGGTGTGAGGATTGTCTTTGGCGACCTGTAAGAAATAAAAACCCATTCAATTATTAGCAATGGATCTTTGTGAGAAGAATCCCATTGAAAAATGAGACCGCACAGTCTCAGCTTTTCTCCTAAAATCGCAAGGAAAAAGGGTTTATCAGGAGCACAGCGATGCGCCTGCCTGTTCTGCAGAGCATCAGTAATGTCTTCCAGGGCCTTGTAAGCCTCTGGAGTGAGAGATCTAGGGGATCTGATGTCATTGTCCCCTTTCAACAAATCAAAAAATGGAGAAAGTTCATCAGCAGTGATTCCAAGGACAGGTCTAACCCAATTAATTTCCCCTAAAAGCTGTTATAAGTCCTGCAAGGTGCAAACATCAGTTCGGATTTGTATCTTTTGAGGAGTAATAGACTGTTCTGTTAGTTTCCAACCTAAATATTTCCAGGGAGCAGTCTCTTTTATTTTTGATTCGGATATCACCAGTCCAGCCTTTTTGATTTCAGCAACAATACAATTACGGGTCTCTTCCATTTGTTTTTGTGTTGGTGCTGCAATGAGCAAATCGTCCATGTAGTGGAGAATAACTGACTGTGGGAAGTGTTCACGAACTGGAGGCAGCACCCAGGCCACAAAATATTGGCAGATAGTCGGCGAATTTTTCATTCCTTGTGGCAAAACTAGCCAATGATATCTTTGGAGTGGTTCTTGTAAATTTGTGCTTGGAACGGAAAAGGCAAAACGAGGAGCGTCATCTGGATGCAGTGGGATGTTGAAGAAACAGTCTTTTAGGTCAATGATTACAAGTGGCCAGTTTCTCGGGATCATGGAAAGGTTGGGCAGGCCAGGTTGGAGAGGCCCCATATTCTCAATCACTGCGTTGATCTTTCTGAGATCATGTAACAATCGCCAAGTGTCAGAAGTTTTCTTATGGATCACAAACACAGGTGAATTCCATGGGCTGTTAGTGGGCTTAATGTGGCCTTTTTGCAGTTGTTCGGCCACTAGATTCTTGAGGGTACTCAGCTTATTGTCTGGCAGGGGCCACTGGTCGACCCAGACAGGGGTGTCAGTTTTCCAGGTCAGTTTCAGGGTGCTGAGTGCTTTAGTGGCCCCTACGAAAAACCCAGTTCAACTTTTGCTCCCCATTCAGAAAGTAAGTCCCTTCCCCACACTGTGATGGGTTTCTGCACTACATAGGGACGGATCGATGCTCTCTTCTTGTCAGGTCCTGTAATGTTGATTACAGATTCACTTTGCAAGCATGGAGTGACACCTCCAATGCCTGCGAGAGTACCTGGGGGAATGACCAACTTCCAGTCTGTTGGCCAACAGTAAGAAGAGATCACAGAAACATCTGCCCCCGTATCAATCATGCCCTTGATGTAAACTCAAACCCCACCATTTGACAATTCACAAGTTAGCATTGGTCGTTGCTGACTTATGTGTTGAACCCATAGAACTTCAGGATTTTCAGAAGCAATTGGGAAACAGCGTGGTGGCATTTGATCCATAGTCCCCCATAGGCAGTGCTATAGCAATAGCTATAGGGGTTCTAGGTGGAATATGCAATGGGGGGTAGCAGGCATTGGCTAGCACCAGTAATTCTTCATTGCAGTTAACAGACATTACACAAGGCAAAACAAGCAGTCCCAAGATGCTATTCCTTTCTTTACCAACAACTAAAAAGTCTTGTCTTTGTTGTGAAGGCCCAGTAATCCTGTTGAAATATAATCATAGCCATCATCCTTTAAAAAGGTTGTTGGCTTGGAGGTTGCCAGAGTGCACCATGTCCCTGGGGGTAATAGGCTTGGGTCATAACTTGGGAATGTGCTGGTGATGAAACGAAGAGCTTCTGGGTCAGGGTATTCACAAATTTTGCCTCGGGAGCTTGGGGTGCCACTACTTGTTTCATCGCGCGATGGTGCTGCACGCTCACCTTGGAGTTTTTTGGATTATATTTCCTACTTATATTTTGTCTGGATTGACACTGCCAGGCAAGATGCTTTCCCTTCTTGCAGATAGAGCAGTGCTTGGTGGCTTGTGCACTTCGTGTGACCTCTGGGCAATCCCTCATGATGTGGCCAGGTTTTTTACAGAAGTAGCAAGGTCCTGGAGGTACAGCAGCTTGCATGACAGCCACAGTGTTGTCTCTTTGCTGAAAACTTAGATGCAGGGGAGTTAGGATTTCAGTAAGTTTTTGGTCTCGTGCTTCTGCTTGTGCTGCCTGTGCTTCTGCTTGCACTACCTGTGCTGTAAGAACCCTTTCAATTTTCTCTCCTAGAGTTTCTCCATGTTCATTTACTCAAACTGTTGCTACGTGCTGTGGGCTCCCAATTTTGTTGCAGGCATCAATCATTTCAGGCACTGTAGGTCTTTCTTTTCCCAGGGCTTTGATGACTCTCTTGCATTCCGCGTTTGCATTATTTTCAATGATGTCCCGTATCACTATTGGACGGGCTATATCATCGCCACATTGTCTTTCTGCTGCTTGGATCACCCAGTCCACAAATGAGGTGAATGGTTCAGATGACTCTTGACTAATTAGATTGTAGGCTTTTTCAAAACTTCCTGCAGGCTGAACTTGCAAAAAACCTTTGCGAGCCATCTTTTTGATGTCATCTAACACCATTCTGGGTAAATTCACTTGATTTTCATTCTGGTCATCAGGTGGGTCACCTATTAGCTTAGACAAGGTGAGGGCACAAAGGTCTGCATCTGTACATTGTCTATATGTGTTTAGTACCCCTGTAAGCAGTCTCTTCCATTTAAGTTCCCATAGTATATACTGTGAGTCTGTAAGAATTATACCAGCAAGATTTTTACAGTCATTTGGTGTGAGTGTATGTCCTTCCAAGGTACTTTTCAGCAGTTGTCTAAAATATGGAGAGCAGATACCATTGTCCTTTGTTGCTTTTCGCAATTCTTTCACCTCATGAGATGGGATAGGTGTCCATGTTCTGGGACCACCGGCTTGCTGGCTGAATATCACAGGCATTGCTATAGGGTTTAGACTTTCCTCTTTGCAAACATCACGTGTGATTTCATGCCACTCTGTCAGTTGAAGATTATCAAAACTTTTCTGGGGATTTTCTAAATTTGCGATTGATGGTGGTGACTTTTCAGCATTAAGAGGGTTGGCATTTGCAAATGCAAAACAGTTCTCTGTCTGTCCTGTATTTGTCAAAGTGGCTGTCACATTCGACCCTCCCCCTTCTCGTTGCACGGTTTGTGTGCTTGGTTGTGGTCCAGTCCTGCTTGGGTCAGGTGCAGGATGCGGTGGCAGTGGCAGGGACGTGGGGGGAGGAGGCACGGTACCCGGTGGCGATGGAGGCAGGTGAAGGGCAGCTGGAGGCTGCGGTTGCGCAGGAACTAATGGTGGCTGTAGCGTTGGGGTTTCCAGAGGCTGTGCGAGGCGCGCTGCAGTGGGGGCTAATTGTGATGAGGCTGTAACAGGATCCGGCTGGGCTGGTGGTGTGGGCGGATACACTTGTAGATTTGGTAAACCCGGAAGTTGTGGCGGCGCGGGCTGGTGTCCTGCGGCTGGAATTGGGAGCGGTGGTGCTGGTGTGGGAGGGCACAGTGATGTCGGCTGGGGGTAGACTGCAGCATGGAGCGTGTGGGAACTGGGAGGCTGGATCAAAGGCATGGTGGAGGCGGCGTGGGGTGGCGGCGGGGTCGCGGTGTGAGGCAGGTTTTCCAATGATCGCAGGGACTGCGCATGCGGGGGGCGTGTCACGAGATCCACGTGGTGAGGCATCATGGCAGCCGCCTCGGGGAGCGCATCAGGGACCACGGCTGTGGCCGTAGAAGGGAATGCCAGGGCGTCGCTGGCTGCAGGGGTTGGCAGTGCTGCACTGTGGAGCCCCGGGGCGTCATTGCGCGATGGGGACAGGTCGGGCTGTGGCAGTGCCGCGGTGCTCCGAGCCGGCAGCAGCGCTGCAGACAGGGGTGCACTGGGAGGTGCAGGGGCAGAGGGCTGGGCCGCTGTCGCAATCCCGGTGGTGGCCGTGGTCCCTGGCATAGCCGCAGCGGTGGCAGGAACGGGAGGGCTGGCTAGGGATCGCCACGGAGCGGGGACAGGGCGCGGAGGGCCAGCCGGCGTCTGTGCCGCGGAACTCAGCCACTGGTAGCTCGCAAGCTGGGCTGGGGCAGGGGCCGGGCACGGGACCGTTGCAGTGGGGATGTCGGAGGGGGGCGGTGACAACAGTGGGGAAGCCACAGCGCGGGAGGCACGGGGCGACTTGGTGGGCTGGACCGCTCCGTCCCGCGGCGCAAAGGGACGCTGTGGCGGGGTTGCGGCATCCTGCTGGCGTGTCGGCAGGGGCAAAATCTGATGACTCTAGAGTGGATGCTGCTGTCGTGGTCAGCACCAGAGATCCGGAGTCAGCGAAAGGCAGCGGCAGCGAAGGAGTGGTGGGTGCAGGCAGGATGCCAGGCACCGCCAGCGCCGCGGCGGCAAGGGGGACCCGCGCTGCTTGCAAAAGTGTGGCCACCTGGCTCTGCAGGAGGCCGGCAATGGCAGTGGCCACAGCCGCACAACACATGGCTGGAGGAGCGGCGGGACTCGCGGGGGGGAAGGGGGGTACAGCCGGGGTCGCGGAGGGAGGGGGGGGCGGGGCCGGTGCAGTGTCAGTAGCAGGAGATGTTACTGCGATTACATTGCTGGGCGGGCTCACTGGGGCGGAGGCAGTGGAGGGGCCCGACATGATGGCTCTGGAGCGGGGTGGGGCGAACCGCGGCAACCGGAACGGCAGGGGTGAACAGAATAGAGGGGGCGGGGATGGAGGGAGCGGCGGAAGGGGCCGCGGGGTCCGGTGGGGGGGCTGGGGCAACGGGTGCCGCGACCACGAGGGCGGGGGTAGGGGCTGCGGACGCCGCAGCCGCGTGGTGCGGGGGGGAGGTGGGGGGCGTGCCCCGCTTCGGACTCGCGGCAGTGTGGAGGGGATTTTCAGGGACAGTGTGGCCAGGCTGAGCGGCTGCCGCGGGCTTCTGCTGTGCAGCGAACAGCTCAACCAAGGCTCTGCACGCCGGGAGAAGGTCAACGCCAGTCAAATCCCGGCGTGAAATATTATTAAAGAGTCTATTTCCAACTGAGTCCCAAAAGTCTCTGGTAAAGACGGCTGAACGGTCCGCATTCGGGAAGTTAACTAGAGTCCATTCTAAAAGGTTTTTTAGCTCTTGCTTAGGTAACGCACTGTTACTGCAGCGTAAAGAATGCTTAAGTTCCCAATCAGGGGCAGAGTGGGATTGTCCCATTTTTACACCAGTGTAGCTCACCTCGATATCGCAGGGGCAGGGTCCTCAGTCAGAACTCCGACGTGGGGGGCTGGCCAGGCACTCCAGTCGGGGCTCAGGACTCTGCTTGAGGTCCCCCTCAGAGCTCCGGTTTCAGGCGTCGCTCAGGAACGTCTTTCCGTGCTCGGGACCTCCAGACTCCACTCAGAGCTTCAGTGCGGGCAGTGCAGAGCAGTGCAGAGCAGTGCTCGCCTGTGCTCGGTGCACGTGGCAGGGTGCCACGGCGAGGTTCCTCAGAGAGCTCCAGGTAGCTGCCGCGCAGCAGCGGCCGCCGGTGCTCGAGGATTGCCAGGCGAATTCCTCCAAGAGCTCCAGGTACTCGCTACGTGGTAACGAATCCCCGTGCTCGAGGATTGCCTCGGCAAAGTTATAGAGCTCCGGCTTTCACGCTGCCCAGCAATGATACGCCGTGCTCACGACACCGATTAGGAGGCTACAACTGGTTATTTAGTTACCGTCCATGGAGAAGTCTCCCACAGGTAGAAAAGCTGAAGAGGCCTTCAGACGCGTGTGGTTGCCAGTCTGTGGGGGTCGGTCTTCCGCGTTGGGCGCCAATCTGCGGGGACTGCTGGGCTCCAGGACGGTTTGGATGGGTGGTGATGAAGGATCTCTGAAGCCAGGTCTTTAGAACATGTGGTTTATTATAAGGGGTGAAGGGCCCTGCTTGGACTTGCTAGCCGCAACTCGTGGCAGGCCCAGGGAAAGCGGCGGGAGAGAGAGAGAGAGGGTGGGCGTCCCAAGAGGAAGGTCCAAGAGAGCGTCCGGTCCCTCGGCCGCACCTTATCAGGGGGCTTCAAGGTGGGCTGGGACAGGACTTGGGCCAATGGGGTTACAGATTGCCGAGCCGCGGGGGCTTGTAGCCTCTCGGCATGAAGCTCGGATAGCTGGTGCATCTGAGGATCCACCAGAAGAACGGGAGGGACACTCGGGCTGCTGAAATCCTGCTCGTTTATTGAAGGATCGCAGAAGGGTCAGACAGGGAGACCACGAAGCAGAAGGGAGGCAGATTCCGAGAGCCCCGAGGTGGGGGGTGAGGGATCTTTTAACTGTATAAGGGTAGGAGGGTCCAGCGTACAAGGGGACAATCGGGAAAGGGCTAAAGGGAGGGGAGATATAACATTAACCAGTGGGAAAAAGGGAAAGGAGTGTTCTTGGTGGAGGAACCAAAGGGGAAACATGGAACAGAGAAGATTCTAGGCTAAGGGGCAGACTTGAACAATAACTGACAGGACAGGGGGAGGGTACAATTCTCTTACAAAGGGGGTGGGGAACTCATACAACTGCTGTTTCCCATGGCAACCCTAGACTGCCTTCCCCAACCCCTCCTCCTACAACAGATACCTGATACTTCAGGGGAGGGTTACAGGTGTGGGATGAACCATACATTGAGGGGTGAGACAGAACATTCCATTTGACCTATGGACCTACCTGTAGGTAAAGGGCATTGTTTAATCAGAAGGGGGGATTGCTTTCAACTTGGCTGTATTATTGTTTTCAGGTTGCTTAGTAATTAGGGTTTGATAGTTCAAATCTTGTTCTCATCTCAATATCTGTATTTTCTGACTCTTTTGCCAGGCCATCATATTTATAGGGCTTTGCTATATCATCTTCCCCAACATCGAGAAAACAAGAATCAATCCCAGAAGAATAGGAAACTTCTTCCAATTCAGCTTGTAAATGAATTTCTGTGTGTTTTGGTCACATTAATCAACCATATTCGGTAAGTCCTTTGTTTTGTTTTTTATTTTAGTTGGTTTGTATTTCATCCTCTGTCCAGTTTGAACTTTATTAAGGCCAGGAGGCTTTCTTTATCTCTGCTAGATGGATGGCTTTTTTCACCTTCAGTTGGTGTGTTGAGTAGTGAATTTGGATGAGATTTCTTTGACAGGAGGATTTAGGTGTTTGAATACACGGGGAATAAAGTAAAATGTGATGCACAGTTGCTGTCAAGTCCTTCGTCCCTAATTCCTGGCCATTCTGAGAGTAGGGATTAAGAGCTGTAGTGATGAATTTGCATGCATGGCACTTGTGTTTTCCTTTGACAGGACTAATGTAGATCTGGCCAAGCTGAGTGAGTTGTTGGCACCCTCAGCCCTGTGCTGGAATAACATGCTGTTGTTGTGGAGGCTTTTAGGGAGATGAGGCGTTTCACGGTCAACGACAGCGTCCTCTCCAGCAGGGAGCTGCTGCTGCACAAGTGGAGCCTTGTCAGCAAAGACCTGCAGCTGCAGGAGGACCTGCAGGCCCTGGCTCAGAAGTACTGAAACAAAGAATTGCTCAGTAAGTGCTGAAATACTTCAAGGAAGGCATATTTTGTTGTAGCTGTTAGAGACCAGCAGTTCAAATGAGGCAAACCTCTGTGGAAGTAGTACTAATACCTTCTGTCAGACTGATGTACCTTGAGGGAGAAGGAAAGGAAATGGAAAGGCATTTTTCAGATCTTCCTTGTGGTGATTTTGAACCTTAACACAATTTGGAAGCTTTGCAGAAACACAGTTTATGAAGGGAAAGAGCTTTAAAATGAAATGTAGTGGCAAATCTTGAGTCAGGCTTTGAAAAAGGGTATTTTTAATGAAATCTTAAGAGAAGAAGCAGTGCCTGGAGGCTTTGTGCTCAAAGCTGTGAATGGGGATCTGAAAGAGGTGTGTGTAAGTAAAAACAATAAATAAGTAAAGCAAGTGAAAGTTAATAGTTGGTGTCTCTTGTTGTCACCAGTTTTAAAGAAAGGAAAAAAACCCAGAACTTGTGTGACTTCTCTTATTCTCTTTGTGAACAAAAAGTGCAAGGAACTTGGGAGTGGGAGGTCTTAAAACAACGCTGGTTTCCTGCAGCAGCAGCTGCTTTTGGCACACATTAAAGCTTCTGTAGGTCTGTTTAAATGTTCTGTATCAGTTAAGAAAGTATCATGTATTTAAGGGATTCTGTAAAAGCTTTAGCTTTTCTACAGTTTTTTCACCCTTTAAAACTCCTCTGGAAGACATGAAGAGGGTTTTTGGAGTGATGCCTGTAATTTACTGCCTGTGTGGGTTGTGTTGCTGCAGGCTTCAGGAGCTTCTCTCGTCCCCAGGCTGGGCGATCCAGTTTGGAACAGGGTTCCAGCCTGGAGTCTCTGGAAGCTCCTGGAGCCCCTTTGAACAGTGCAGGCTCCATGAGGCTGCTAAATGAGGCTGGTACTTGCCATTTTAACGACTGAATCAACACAGGAGAGCACCTTGCTTGCACAATTTTGTTCTAGGAAAATCCTTTGGAGTATATGATGTTTGTTTTGATGGTGGTTATCTTCTTACAGAAAATATTAAAGACAAGGACAAACCTCAACAAACCTCATCTCATTTGTATCGTCACACTTGGAAAAAGAACGAGGTGGAAGAAGATGACACTGCTGCAGACCTGGAAGTGTCTGAGCTGGAGAAATGCAGAGAACATCTGAATTCCATACTTGCCCACTGGGACCCTGTTTTCCCAGCACCACCCCCCACACAGGGAGGGGAGACCCTCAGAGCCGGTGAACCTGGGGGTGAGGCAGTGGCTGTCACCTGTGCATCCATTCATCTTGTCACTGAGTGGCTGGTGAGGTCCCTGGCTGGGCAGAGCCCCCTTGGGGGAGCAGGACGTGTCACCAGTGCCAAGGTGGCTGCGGAACCGCGTCCTACCACACCTGGCGGCCGTGCAGGAGATGCTCAGGGATGAGACACTGAGGAACAGCCTCTTCAAGCTTTACACCTGGCTCTGCCAGGCCAGCAGCACCTCAGCTGGGCTCTCCAGGCAGCTCGGTGGGCTCAGTTCCATCATGCTCCAGCTCATGGAGGCGCAGGGCCTGTCCAGCACCTTCCACGAGCTTGTGAAATCTCTGTGCCTATCAGCAACGGTGGAAGAGGATACAGACAAGACAGGTGACTTGTCTTGTTCTTATCGCTCAAGTTATGAGGCAGTGGTGGGAGAAACTAGGAAATTCCATGACTTTTTTAATCCATTAAATCAGTTCTCCCATATCCACCCAGGCTCATGGCTTCCCAAAACAGAAGCTGTGTCTTTGGTGGGATGGGGGCAGGGGTGGGCAGAACAGAGCGTGGTCACACTGAGGTTTTCTGACACTACATCACTCCCACTCCCTCCAAGAAACTTCCCTTTCAGGTACTAAAACAGAACAAAAGGTGTAAAAGAAATATAATTCCAAGAGGGAAAATGGTCTGCCAAACCCAACTCCACGTGGGCCTGGATGCTGATCCCTATTGCTGGTCAGTGAGAGCATGACAGGTCAGATTTCCAGCTGTTTTATTTAACAGGAAACTGGTTTGTTCCTTCTTGTGAGTAGGATCATTGCCTTTGCATGGGCAAAGCCACTGCAGATTTTCCAGCTAGGAAAAGAGTTAGGGAACTCTTTTAAAACATAGTCCTGGAGGTACCAAGCAGCTTGGCTTGGTAATCCTGTGGGGAAATAGAAGAATATCTGTTCTGATTTTTCTCCCATTTTATTTCCACATCTGTTTCTGTATTCCTGACTTCCATTTACATTGGAGACATGTGGCTTGGAGCACAGGAGCCGGATATGTTACTTAGCCTTGTCAGATTGATCTGCACTAGTGCAGATTATGAATTACAGGATGACTCAGACACTCGGAGACAAAGGGAAGAAACTGTTATGTCTCTCTGCAAAGAAATTTGGCTACATCAGGGCATTAATTCATCTTTAACGTTCTTCTCTGCTCCGTCCTCATCACCGTGAGCTGTGAAAGCCTCCTGAGCTGTTCTCATATAGACCTACCTTGTTTGGTCAAAAAAATCAGTATTTTATTACTGAGTGCAAACTCAGGGGGAAGATTTTATGCAACATGTCTCAGTGGGCCATTAAAGCTCCAATTTCCCTTTTCTTGAACAGTTTGAGAGACAATATTACTTATGTAATTTTTATTACAGGCATTTTTATCTTTTTGAAGAACCAGAGAGACTGTTGGTGCATGTGTCTGCCCTTAATATCTATCCTCTCTCTAATACAGGACGGGAAAAAAAGGCTGCAGAGCTTCCTACACTGGGGTATAAGTGCAAAGAACCAGAAGACAGAGGTTTAGTCACCATGATTTAATGTTTCTTGGAGAGCCTGGATGGTTTCATGATACCAAAACCAGTATGAATAGAAGACTGGACTCAGGAATCAGGACGGTCTTTTTGGGTTTAAAAAGCTTGAATGGCACTTCAAGACATTTATGTCAGACCTGGTTTATTTTTATTACCCTTTTTTAAAAATTGAATCATGACTGTGTGCTGCGTCCAGGTCCTTTGTACAAATAGTGTATGGGAGGAAAACCAGAACTGCACATTCCTTGTGATATGTATGGAATTTTGAGGGGGTTAAATAAAAACGAGATGCAAAGGAGGGAATTGCTTCTACATGTAAATATTCTTGTCCTAAAGGAGCCATCAGCTCTGTCCCGAGAGTTGAGTTAAAATTATATTTCTTTAAAGACCTGTGAGCCTTTTAGAGGCAGCAATTTGTCTCATGTAGAATGAGCTGCCCTGAGGAAATTTGTGAGCCGAATCCAGCTGAGCCCGGCCGAGCCGAGCCGAGCTGCGCCGAACGGAGCGAGCGGCTCCGAGTTCGGCCGAGCCGCGCCGAGCCGTGCCGAACGGAGCGAGCGGCTCCGAGTTCAGTTGAGCCGAGCTGAGCTCTGCCGAACGGAGCGAGCGGCTCGGACTCCAGCCAAGCCGAGCCGAGCTGCGCCGAAAAGGCGAATCTAGCCGATAATAGCCGAGTTTAGCCGTAAACAGCCGAATCTAACCGAGGAGCCGGGTCTAGCCGAGTTTAGCCGAACCGAGCCGAGCTCCGCCGAGCGCAGCACGCCGGGCAGGGCGGGCCGCCGGGGCGGGCTCGGGGTGGAGCCGGCGCTCTCTGAGGCTCCCCCTCCTGTCCCTCTCCCTACCCCTCCTTCCTCCTCCCTGTATTCCCCTTGGTTATGTCTCCCCCATTTCCGTCTCCCCCCCAAACCCGGCTCCTTCCTGCCCTGTCCCTCCCCAGCTCCTCCGTTCTATTCCCCTTCTGTCCCTCTTCCCCGCTCCCGGCCTTTCCCTTGCCCTCCCGCTTTCCTCCACAGCCCGACCTCCCTCCCTACCCTTTCTCATGCCCTGCTGTCCCTCCTCTCTTCCCGTCGCCCCGTTCCTTCTTTCCCCGCAGCCGCGGTGCTCGGGGCGCCGGAGAATAAAGCCCAGAGGGCCGGAGCCCGGCGCCCCTGGGCCTTTGCGGGAGTCCCCGCACGGGGCCGGAGGCTCTCGGCGGATCCCCCCGTGCCGGTCAAACCCCGCCCGGCCCCGCCGGACCTGCGGCTTTGCCGGCATCGCGCTGAGAGCGGCCCCCGCTCTGTGCCGTGCCGTCCGTGCCGCGTCCCCGCCGTCTCTGCCGCTCCCTCTCTCTGCCCCTCGCCCGTGACAGCGAGGCTGGGCAGGAGCTTCAACCCTTCTGGGGGCTGCTCCCCTTTCTTGTTGCGGCAGAGTCCCTTTCGGGGGGGATGTACATGTGGAAAGGGATGGAAGCAAGTGCTGGGCTGCTGTCCAGGGCAGTTTGACTCGTTCTGTGCCTTCTTTGGAAGCCAGGAAAAGGGTGTGAAGACTCGGGGCTCTGGTGTCATTTGGGGCACCCCAAGGTCCCTAGGAGAGGGAGGCACCCTGCGGTGGAGGAACAGGTGGGTGGCAAATGAGGGGGGTCATGCCGGGTGCCGTCCCCCAGAGGGACCCAAAGCTGCCCCAAAATGCACAGGGAGGGGTGTGTGTAGAACACTAAATCCTGTCAAGTGTTTCGTTTTTATAGGTATTGGTAAAAATAGGAATGTATTGTTAAATTCATTTGGAAATAAACCCTCTCTCTATTCACTCATTTGTATCCAGGAATGTAGGAAACTCTGACTGGGGATGGATAGTAGTTTTGAAAATAATGCCATAACGTTTTGATCTAGGAATGAACCAAGCAAGTGCCCTGAAACCATCAGAACAGCTGCAGGGGCTGAAGGGAATAGAAAGGGCTCTCTGGCACCTTTTGCCTCCATTCTCTGCAAGTCCCCAAAACGTGTTGCAGTCCTGGAAGAGGTGTTTGTCATCCAGACTGCCAAAATGAAGACCTGTAAAATCCTAGCTCTGCCTTTTGTTTAACGTGATTGTACTTCATATTTATGTCATCACAGAATGCAAGGAAAGAAGAAATGTGACTGGTTCCCACTATTGCTGTGTGCAGGCATTTTGAAAGGCTGGTGTACTTATGTTCTCTTTTTCCGCTCCAAGCTTGACTTTTCCGCTCCTTTTTCGAGGTATGCTGCTTTGGATGTCCCAAGGAGGGCTGGGTTCCTCAGCAGGGGACTTAGGAGCTGGTGCTGATTCTGCTTTTTCTGAAGGTGTATCAAAGTGTGCTTCCAAAATGACTATTTTGTCCACTGGAAAGCTTTCCCTCAATGACCATCAATGCATGTGCGTGTTTTAATCGTCTAACCAGACGGACTAAGAAAAGCCAACACCCCTAGTGGATTTCTGCTTGGTGTGTGTCTGTGAGAAGTGGGCTGTGTGCTGGACAGGGAGAGGCGCTGTTGGAGAGTGGCAACAGCGCCAGGTGTGAGCTGTGAGGATGATGAGGGCTCAGAGCAGCCCCAGGTGTGAGCTGTGAGGATGATGAGGGGGCGGCTCCTGCCGGGGGCTGTTTTAGGGAGTTTGCCTCAGCTCACTCTTGCACGGAGCTGCTGGAGAAGAGGAGTTTGGGGGGAGAGGGGCTCCCGGGGTTGTCTCATGGAAGGGCGGTGAGAGTTTCGGATAGGGTCTGGGGGGTCACCTGGATACGCACTTGGATACCTGGAGCATTGTTCAAAGGAGGTGCCGAGGGACAAACCTTTGTGCCGGGTAGCGGCACCCAAACAGCTGAGACGGTGTGCCTTTGTAGCGGGGCCATTTCTCCTTTCCCTTTTAAATTTCATCTTGCCAATCCCTCCCCGGTGCTCCCAGGAAAAAAAAAAAAAAAAAAAAAAAAAAAGGTTATGAGGACAAAAGAAATTTAAAATGAGGGAAGCAACTTCTCTTCTATTATTGTCTGTGTTTGAACTGGGAGGGACCCCCTTTCACTTGTGGTTTTGAGGGTATTGATTGAAGGAAAACCTGCCTTTTCCAGTGTGTTAGGGGTATCCCGAGGTGACAGGGAATCCCTGTGTTCTATTTTAAATGGAAGGGGGAAAATACTGTTGTCGTATGCTGGGTTTTGACTTGAGGGTAGTCCCCCCATTTTCATCATCCTAAGGTTTAAATGGAGGGGGTAGTCGTGTTGTCCCCCCTTGTAAAGGGTTTGGATTGCGGTAAAAATCCCCCTTTTACCATCATTTGAGGAAAACCCCTTATTTTCTGCTCTTATAGGGGATGAAACTGAAGGGGAGAACACATTTATTTGCCCTTGTTGAAGTGAGGCGAGCACCTGAGTGTGGCGTAAGTTCCGGGGGTTGAATTGAAGGAGGCTGCAGCTCTCGCAGCGTTTGAAGGGTTGGAATCGGGGTGTGCCGCTGCATTGGAGGGCGCTTCTTCTGCCCCTGGCCCGGCAGCCAAGGCTGTGGCGCGGGAGCTGCTGGCGTTGCCTGGGGAGCTGCCGAGGTGGAAGGGGACTTGGGCGCGGCCGGGCTGGCGCGGGACTGCCGGAGCCGCGCCGGAGCGAGGCGTGCGGAGCCGAGGGGAGCTTTGCCGGGCCGGCGGGCGGGAGAGGCGGCGCGGGCGCTGCGCCGGTGCCGGCCGGTGCCGGCCGCTCCGGGCGCGGGGCTCGGGCGCCGCTGGGGCCCCCTGGGCCCGGTGCCGGCCCCGCCGGGCAGGGGGAGCGGGCGGGGGGCTCCCGGCGCGGCGCCGCCTCTGCCTGCCGCAGGAGCCGCTTTCCTGCCGGGGGCCGCGCTCCGCCCGGTGCCAGGAGCGCGACTTTTAATTTTCCAAAGTTCCCTGATGTAGTGGTTTTGAGGTGGTTCTTAGGAATTTATTGTATCGTTTTATTTTGTTCGTAGTTAGTGTATGCTAAGGGACATGGTGTACTTCTTGAATGTTATGGTTCTTGGTTCAGGTGCTGATGACAAGGGTTTATTTGGATTGGGTTTTGTTGTAGTTTTTTGGGTTTTTTTTGTTTTTTTTTTTTTTTTTTGGTGGGATTTGTTGGATTTTTTTGGTTGGATTTTTAAAGACTATTTTTATGTTGTAAAAATGTAATTAAAGGTTATATGTTTTAAGATTTACAATGGTTTTTATGGGTCATACCATGAAGTAGAGAGTAGGTTTTTAATTCGATTGTGGTGGCTTTTATTAGCATGAGTATGTAGTGTTTGTTTTGTTGGGCTTGAGGTAGTGTCCTGTAGTTAATTAGTGAGGTTCTTATAATATTGATAATTGCATTAGTGTTTATTGTATTATAGAGGTTTTATTCATTTAGTGTGTTTGATTGTCGTGTATGTTTTGTTGTTGCAGAGAATTTGGGAGATATTGGGTATGGTTACATTTATCTTTTGGCTTCGTGATTATTTCCAGGTGGTATTTTAGTTTTGATGGTTTGAGGCATTATGGGTTTATTAAGTTAGGAATATTTTTTTGTTGTTAATTTAAGTTTTTATATTTTTTGTAGTTTGATGTATTTGGTTGCTGGTTTTTATTTGTTTTATTTTTGGGAACATGGGTGTTCATATGGTGGATTTTTTTAGGTAGTTACTTCATTTGGGTGGTGATTTTTTTGTTTCTTAGTGGTTTAGATTTTTTTATATCGGTAATTGGTTTGGTGTTTATTTTATAGAGTATTGGGTTCTCTTAATGAGTTAGGGTAGCGGTAGAGTTTTGGTAATTTTTTTTTTTTTTAGTAACGTTCAGGGTCTGTTGTAGGGTTTGGAGTTTAGTCAGTTGGATTTTTTTTTTCTTTTTTTGTGATTTGCTGTGTGAGTTTCTATAGGTTTTTTTTAAATTTTTGTTTCATTTTTGTGATATGATAAGAACTGTTAGTGGAAAGAGTGTAGTGTGGGTTTTCTTTGCTGGTAGTTGGTTGGCTGGTGGAGCCATTCTAATATTTTTGGACGGTGTTGATGGGAATTTGGTGCTGTTTGTATTGGCATTTTAGATTTAGGTATTGGACTTTAAATGCAAAATTATAACTATAACTACAATGTAAGAAAGAAAATATGGAAATATAAAAATGGGAATATAAAACTTCCATTTTAAATATAAAGGGAATACATATAAATAGAACATGTTACATAAATAATATTATCTAGTACCATAAGATATTATAATGTTTGATATAGAGTGTTTTAGAGTATGTTTATATAAATACATAAAAATATAGATTATAAATATAAACCAAATCCATATAAGATATCAATATAGAAATGTATAATTAACATATGTAGATAGATATAAATATAAAATACAAAAAATTACAAAATGATAGAAATCAATGCAATATGTGTAATGGATATTATACCGTATATGTCTTATTATACCACATTACATGTCATATATTTTATATATCCAAATCTAGTACATCAATATACTGTAATATAATATGTAAGAACCTATAAATGTAAAAATCAAAAGCATAAATATAGAAATAATCAAATATAGTTTAAAATAAAGGTATTTTTTATTTCCTGTTTGGTAGTAGGCAGGGTTTTTATTATAAAAATTATAAGTATAAATAAAATAGGGCTTTTTTTGGTTTTTATTTGGTTAGAGGCAGGGTTTTTATTTTAACAAATATGAATATACATTTTATTTTGATATAATTCTAAATATAGAAATAGATAATCAATGTATAAAGATAGATATAAAAATATAAAGTGTAAATAAAAATAAGTAATAGGAAAAGATAGACTATAAATAACACCATACATCAATCTACATTTACAATGCAAATTTCAATATAAATGCGAAAAACATGGAAAAATTTAAACACAGTTTAAAAGAAAGGGGGTTTTTTAGGTTTTGACTTGGGTAGAGGCAGGGGTTTTGTTATAAACAATATGAACCTTTTAGAAATATCAATCTAAATATAGAAATATGTAATCAATATATTAAGATATGTATGAAGATATAAAATAAAATAAATTATAAGTAATAGGAATGAATGTAAGAAATTATAAAATTATCGTTGTACATCAATATACATTCTAAATCAAAATGTGAATATAAATATGAAAAATATAAAAATAAAATTGATTTAATTATAGTCTAAAAGAAAAGGTTTTTTATTTCGGTTCTTACTGGGTTAGAGGCAGGGTTTTTTTTTTTTTGTTGGTGTTTTTTTTCGTGCGGGATGTTCTGGGGCATTTATTGCAGAGGATGTTTTGAAGGGGGTCGCACCTGTTCTTCTTTGCCCGCCTTCCCCGCCTGCAGCCCCAGGGCGGGCGGCGGCGCCCGGCTGAGGCAGGCGGCTGTGCTGCCGCCTTGTGGCCAGAGTGCGGTACTGAAGCCCCCCACCGAGGTCCTCCCGCGGCCGCCATTTTGGGAGTGGCTCGGCTGGGACGCTTTTGACCTTCTCAAAATGGCGAGGGAAAAAAATTTAAAAGGCGGGAAAATCGCGGCGCGTGGTTCGCATGCTGCACTGCCCGCGCGCCACGCAGGCGCCGCCCCGCCGGGATTTCCCGCGGCCTTGCCAGTACTGCGCGCACGGGCTGTTGCCACACTTGCGCCGCGGGAGGGAGGGTTTCAGGCAGCATTTTTATTTTAAATAAGAGATAGTTATCATTAATATTATAGAAATAGAATTCGGTTACAGGCAGGGCTTTTATTTTAAATCATAGAACTATTTTTGGAATACAGATATAGAAAAGTATAATATATAGACATATATAAAAATAAAATATAAATAAATAGAAGTAATAGGAAGAGATTTAACATAGAATTGAAATAACATTATGCATCAATAGACATGATAAATGTGAATGTGAAAAGTATAAATAGAAAAGATAGTTATAGAGAGTTTAAAAGAAAAGGATTTCAGATGGGTTTTATTTGGTTAGAGGCAGTGTGTTTTAGTTTGTGTGCGGGTGGTTTCGGGCCATTTATTTTTCAGGATTTTTCCAAGGGGATCGCCCCTGTTCTTTTCTGCCTCCCTTCCCTCCGGGCGAGCGGCAGCCCCCGGCTGTGGCCGGTGGCGGTGCTGCCGCCTTGTGGACAGAGAGCGGTACTGCAGCCCCCCCCAGCCAGCGCCCTGCCCCTCGCCGCTGGGTGCCGGCTGAGGGGGGAAGGACGGCTGCCGAGCGTGGGAAGGGCGAGGCGCGGGAGCGAGCGGCAAGCGGGGCGGTGTCTGTAAATAGAGGGGAGGGGTGAAGGAGATTCGGGAGAACAAAGGGACCCGATGACCGAGAAGAACGGCAGCGGCGAGGGCGGCCCGGCGGGGCCGCTTTCGGCGGGCGGCGGAGGCGCGGTCGCAGCGCTCACGGGCCGGGGGCGGGGGGCGAGCGGCGTCGGAACAGGGCTGCACTCCCCTTTCCCGATCCCCGCGCGCGTCCCTCTCTAGACGCTGGAAGCGACCACGTGCTGGAAAATGCCGCCGGGGCGGCGCGCAGGCGGCGGAGCGGGGCCCCGGCTTTCCCCGCCCCTCCTGCCGCCATCTTTGGAAGGTCAAGCGAGCCGTCCCCGTCCCGCCGCGTCCCTGTCTCGTCCCGCCGCGTTCCCGCCGCCTCCCCGTGCTTCCCCGCCGTCTCCACTCTGACACAATCCGCCCCCGTCCCGGACCCCCTCCGCTGCAGGGAAATGCAGGAGAACGCGAAAGCATCGGGGCAGAGCAGCCGCTGGAGGTGCCTGTTATAAATTGAGGCGAATAATTTGTTCAGCCTTTCGAGAGTCAATCAGAAATTTATTGATTACAGCAAGCAATGGCAAGCAAACAGCGCTGGGTGCAGCCGGGGAGTCAGCGCTCCGCAAACGGCTCACTGTTTCCCCCTGTTATGGACAAATTCAATTGGGGAGGCTAATTATAGATAAATCAATTAACAAGAATTTATTAAGCAAGTGGTATTAAGCAAAAAAAACAGCGCTGGGCGGACGGGGAGTCTCCACTGCCACGGCGCACCTTCCCCCTTTGACCTTTTTGTTTTTATAGTCCCCCCTTTCTTTTCGGTTGACATATTTTCTCTCGATGTACTCTGCGCTGGTGCAATTGGTTGCTAGGGGGTCCTTTTTCTCTCTGCCCTTGGTGGTCATAGGGATGAAGGCTCCTTATCTTCTTTGCCGGTTGTCCTTGGCCTAAAAGTTAGCTTGTATATAGTTAGTTACACAGTCTTCTATGCTAGCTGCATTTGCACAATTCTTAAGCAGAATACTTGTTGTTTATCAAGCCCCCCCCCCCTTTTTTTCTCCTCTTTCTCTTCTCACAGTCTGAAATTCTCTATTCAGTTTAAATTCTTATCTTCTTCCAATGTTCGTTTTGATGAACAAAGACCTTTTTATTACAATGAGGATTAGGACACCACGAGACAATAAAAAGCAAAGCATTACGGACGTCAGGATGTTTTTGGGCACTGAGCTGCCAAAAACATGCCTTGTGAACAAAGGAATAACCCTTAAAAGCAATAGCCTGTTGCATATTCATATATCTCATACATGATGCATAAATTCCTTGCAAATTAAGAATTTTTCTGGTTTTTGTCAACTTCTTCCCCTGAATCCTGGTGGTTCCATAAAGACCGAGAGAAGGTGGAAAAATGTCTTTTTGTCTTTTCTGATAAGGAGGCAGTAACTCTTTATGTTTCCTGTTGCTGTTATCTTTGTGCAAAGAATTTCTTGATTATCTCATCTCTTTCTTGAGCTAGTAAAAAGTAACTTACATCACATAGTTTCTATTTTAACATTATGTTATAACCTAAAACTATAATTAACATGCTACTTAAGAGAATTAATACAGTATAACTTTCTAACATAACACATATAATATTAATTTTAATATTTACGGAAAACCAATCATAAAATACGCATTTTTCACAAAAGGTAGCAGATGTGGGAAGCTAGTACTGTATTTTGCACCTCTGGTAAAGGTTACCTGGCCACTCCATCCTGTGTACACTTAGGTCAGAGATAGGAGAAGGAGGCATCTCCTCCCCGATCAGGTGTTTGTTGTGGTCCCTCCCAAGCACAGGTTCATGCCGTTGCATAAAAAGCAGGACCGGGGAGCTGAGCCAGCTGAGAAGGAGGTATGCTTTTGTTATATATGTAATTCGTGCAGTTCGGGGTGCATGTAATAAACTGTAGTTAGTTCACAGATTAAGTTGCCGGGCACCTAATTAGCATTTAGAAAGCCCTAGCCAGCAATAACGAGCGGGCCATCAAGTCATACCCAAGCTAAACCCAGACAGATGGGGCCAAAGCCAGACCCAGACCCAATCCCAGGAGCAGCGACAAAGAGATGAAGTCCCAGAGATAAGCAACTATTGTCTCCTTCCTGGAGATATCTGGACAATATCGCGAGTAGATAAGCAGCTGCCAAGAAGACATCAGCGGCGGGGACACCTCCTCCTGAGAGAGGACTGCATGAATATGCAGTAGCTTATTGCCGAGGGCAAAATAAAACATATAAAACCCTCTGCCAAAATACAATGGTGCACAAACCGGACGGATTCACTAACTCTGTCAGTTTGCACTCAGAGCTGCTCTGTAGACTGTGGGCGAATTCGGACTTTAAATTGTTACGCGATTGTGAAAAATGCATATTTTATGATTGGCTTTTCGCAAATGTTACAATGAATATTATATGTGTAATGTTGGAAAGTTATGCTGTATTAATTCTCTCAAGTAGTGTTTTGAATGTATTTTTAGGTTACAACACAATGTTAAAATAGAAACTATACTATGTAAGATACTTTTTAACTAGCTCAAGGAAGAGATGAGATAATCAAGGAATTATTCGCACAATGATAACAATTACAGAAACCCCTAAATTTTCCAGAGGAGGGAAATTTATGGCTTTCCTTATCAATAAAAACGAACTTCTTCAAGCCGGACTTAGGCTCGAAGGCACCTGGGGATTAACAGAAACTTTTTGACAAGTACCAGACGAATTTCTTGTTTTAAATAAAATATATGCATAATCATGAAGTGTTTTGTATATGCAACAGGCTATTGCTTTTAAGGTTATTCCTTTGTTCACAAGGCATGCTTGTTGTGGCTTAAGTGCCTGAGAGCATCCGGACGTCTGAAATTCTTTGCTTTTTATTGTATTGTAATTGTCCTAACTCTAAATTTTTATTACTCCAATTGTATTACTATTTTTATAACCATTTTATTATTATTAAACTTTAAAAATTTTTAAAACCAAGTGATTGGCGTTTTTCACAGCGATCGCAAATAAATTTAGTTATTAATTATTAATTCAGATTGGCTTATCTCTATTTACAACACTTTTGTTCTGTTGAATTAATTTTCTGAGGGATTGGTCTTCGGGTCAGGTTCACAAGAGAGTCCATGTAGAGGCCTGTGCCTGCCCCAGGAGGGAAGGCAGGGGCAGCTGAAGTAGAGGAAGGTGAGGCCGTGCCTTCAAGTAACAGCTGGATTTCTTCAGGGTTGCAGAATTGGTGTAGCCCAGGAGAACACTATGGGACAGGTCTCTTGTTTTGATTCGCTCCAATGCTGAGCTAAGAGTCACCTCAGAGAATGACACCGTGAGATCCCCAGAACCGGGGGTAATGACTTCTTTTTCCCATGGAAAATGGCCTCTCTATGCAGCCACTCCCACTGGCCCACAATGGCATCCTGACCTCAACATTTCCAAACTTTGCAGGATTTCTCCAAAACTATAGATGTCAGCCAACAGGAACCTGTGTGACCTTGAAGCCCCAAAACCAAGCTCTAAATAGGTCTCCAGAGCTTGGGGACGTGCCTTCTTTTTCCCATGGAAAATGGCCTCTCTATGCAGCCACTCCCACTGGCCCACCTTGGCATCCTGACCTCAACATTTCCAAACTTGAACAGGATTTCTCCAAAACTACAGATGTCAGACTCGAGGCCCTTGTGTGACCTTAAAGCCCCAAAACCCAGCTCTAAGTAGATCCATAGAGCCTGGCGGCATGATTTTGTTTTCCCATGAAATATGGCCTCTCTTTGTGGCCACTCGCACTGGCCCACACTGGCATCCTGACCTCAACATTTCCAAATTTTGCAGGATTTCTGCAAAACTACAGATGTCAACCAATAGGAACCTGTGTGACCTTAAAGCCCCAAACCCCAGCTCTAATTAGATCCCCAGAACCTGTGGTAATGATTTCTTTTTCCCATGAAAAATGGCCTCTCTTTGTGGCCACTCGCAGTGGCCCACACTGGCATCCTGACCTCAACAGTTCCAAACTTCACAGGATTTCTCCAACACTACAGATGTCAGACTCTAGGAACCTGTGTGACCTTAAAGCCCCAAACCCCAGCTCTAAGTAGAACCCTAGAGATCCTGGTCAGGGTCTGAGATGACGTCAAGTGAGGCTGGTCAGAGCCTCAGATGACCTCAAGTGACCCGAAATGACCTCAAGTGATCCCGGTCAGGGCCTCAGGTTACCTCAAGTGACACCCGTCTGGGCCTCTGGTGTCCTCAAGTGACCCCAGTAAGGGCCTCAGCTGAAATCGAGTGACCCCAAATGACCTCAAGGGATCCCGTAGCATGCCTAAGATGACCTCAAGTGATCCAAAATAACCTCGAGTGACCCCAAATTACCTCAAGTGATCCCAGTCAGAGCATTAGGTGACCCCAAGTGACCCCGGTCCGGGCCTCAGACGAACTCAAGTGGCCCCAAAAGAACTTAAGTGACTGAAATCAGGCCCCCAGGTGACCTCTAGCAAACCCAATGACCCCAAGGGACACATGTCCGGCCTCAGGTGACCTCAAGTGACCCCGTTCAGGGCCTCCCATGACCTCAAGTGACCCCGGTCCGGGATCAGGTGACCTCAAGTCACCTCGGTCAATGACTCAGATGATATCAAGTGACTCCACATGACCTCAACTGATCCTGGTCTGACACTCTGGTGACCTCAAGTTACTCCAAATGACATAAAGTGACTCCGGTCAGGGCCTGAGGTGACCTCAAGTGACTCCAAATCACCGCAAGTGACCTCAGGGCCTCAGGTGACCTCAAGGAAACCCAAATGACTCCAAGGGATACAGGTCAGGGCCTCAGGTGACCTCAAGGAACCCCCATTAGGGCCTCAGGTGACCTCAAGTGACCCCGGTCAGGGCCTCAGGTGAAATCAAGTGACCTCAAATGATGTCAAGTGACTCCAGTCAGGGCCTCAGATGAACTCAAGCAACACCAAAAGACCTCAAGGGACCCCGGTCACGGCCACAGGTGATCTCAAGTGACCCCAAATGACCTCAAGTGCCCCCGTCAGGGCCTCAGGAGACCTCAAGTGATCCCAAACGACCTCAATTCATCACGGTCAGAGCCTCAGGTGACCTCAAGGGAACCCAAATGACCCCAGGGGACACAGGTCAGGGCCTCAGGCGACTTCAAGTGACCCCAGTCAGGGCCTCACATGACCACAAGTGACCCCAAATGACCCCAAGTGACCCCAATCAGGTCCTCAGACGACCTCAAGTGACCTCGGTTTGGGCCTTAAGTGACCACAAGTAACCCCAAATCACCTCAAGTTACCACACTCTGGGCCTAAGGCGACTTCAAGTGACCCCAAATGACCTCAGTTGATCCCAGTCAGGGCCTCAGGCGACCTCAAGTGACCCCAGTCAGGGCCGCAGATGATCTCATGTGGCCCCAAATGATGTCAAGTGACCCCGGTCAGCACCTCGGTTGACCTCAAGCAAAAGAAAACTACCTCAAGTGACCCCAGTCAGGGCCTCAGATGACCTCAAGTGACCCCAGTCAGGGCCTCAGATGACCTCAAGTGAGCCCAGTCAGGGCTGCAGATAACCTCAAGTGGCCCTAAATGACCTCCAGTGACATCAGCCGGGGCCTCAGGTGACCTCAAGTAACCCCGGTCAGGGCCTCAGGTGACCTCAAGTAACCTCAGTCAGGGCCTCAATTGACCTCAAATGACCCCGGTCAGGGTCTCAGGTGAAATCGAGTAACCCCAAATGACCTCATGTGACCCCTGTCAGGGCCTCAGATAACATCAAGCGACCCCAAATGACCTCAAGTGACACCGGTCAGGGCTTCAGATGACCTCAAGTGACCCCAAATGACCTCAAATGACCCCGGTCAGGGCCTCAGATGACATCATGTGACCCCCAAATGACCCCAAGTGATCCAGGTCAGGGCCTCAGATGACATCAAGTGGCCCCAAATGACCTCAAGTGACCATGGTCAGAGTCTCAGATAACCTGAGGTGACCCAGAATGACCTCAAGTTACCACAGTGAGGGGCTCAGATGACCGCAAATGACCCAAAATGACCTCAAGTGACACTGGTCAGATACTCAGGTGACTGAAAGTGACCTCAAATGTCCTCAAGTGACCCCAGCCAAGGCCTCAGGTGACCTCAAGTGACACCAAATGTCGTCAAGTGATTCCTGTCTGGGCCCCAGATGACCTGAAGTGACCCAAAATCACCACTAATGATCCCAGTCATAGCCTCAAATGACCTCAAGTGACCCAAAATGGACTGAATTGACCCCAGCCTGGGTCTCAGATGACCTCAACTGACCCCAAATAACCTCAAGTGGCCTTGGTCACGGCCTCAGACGGCCTCAAGTGACCGCAAATTACCTCATCTGACATTGGTCACAGCCTCAGATGACCTCAAATGTCCCCGAATTACCTCAAACAACTCAGGTCAGGGCCTGAGGTGACCTCGAGTGACCATGGTCTGGGCTTTAGATGACCGCAAGTGACCCCAAATGACCTCAAGTGAACCCTGTCAGGGCCTCAGTTGACCTCAAGAGACCCTAAAATTACCTCAAGGCACACGAGTCATGGCCTCAGGTGACCTCAAGTGACCAAAATTACCTGAAGTGACCCTGGTCAGAGTCTCAGATAACCTGAGGTGACCAAAAATAACCTCAAGTTACCCCAGTGAGGGGCTCAGACGACCTCAAATGACCCAAAATGACCTCAAGTGACACCAGTCAGATACTCAGGTGACTGAAAGTGACCCAAAATGTGCTCAAGTGACCCCAGTCAGGGCCTCAGGTGACCTCAAGTGACACCAAATGACCTCAAGTGATTCCGGTCAGGGCCGCAGATGACCTCAAATGAGCCTAGATGACCTCAAAAAAACCCTGTCAGGGCCTCAGGTGACCTCGAGTGACTCCGGGCAGGGCCTCAGATGACCTCGAGTGACCCCAAATGACTTCACGTGTCTCTGGTCAGGGCCCCAGATGACCTCAAGTGACTCCATATGACTTCATGTGACTTGGGACATGGCCACGGATTTAGGTGACGTCAAGTGACCCCAAATGACCTCAAGTGACTCCGGTCAGGGTTTCACGTGACCTCAAGTGACCCCGGTCTGGGCCTCAGGTGACCTCAAGTGACCCAAAATGAACTTACGTAACCATGGTCAGGGCCTCAGATGATGTCATGTGACCCCAAATGACCTCAAGTGACCCCAGTCAGTGCCTGAGGTGACCTCAAGTGACCCCAAATGACCTCAAGTGACCCCGGTCATTGCCTCAGATGACCTGAAGTGACCCAAAATCACGGCAAGTGATCCCAGTCAGGGCCTCAGACGACCTCAAGAGACCCAAAATGGACCTTGGTCATGGCCTCAGATGGCCTCAATTGACTGCAAATGACCTCATGTGACCTTGGTCACGGCCTCAGATGACGTCAAATGTCCCCAAATGACCTTACACAACTCCGGTCTGGGCCTCAGGTGACCTCGAGTGACCGTGGTCTAGGGTTCACATGACTTCAAGTGACCCCAGTCAGGGCCTCAGGTGACCTCAAGTGACCCTAAAATTTCATCAAGGCACCCGAGTGAGGGCCTCAGTTGACCTCAAGTGACCCCAAATGACCTCAAGTGACGCCAGTCAGGTACTCAGTTGACTTCAAGTGACCCCAAATGGCCTCAAGTGACCCCGGCCAGGGCCTTAGGAGACCTCAAGTGACCCTGGTCAGAGCCCCAGTTGACCTCAAGTGACCCAAAGTGACCTTAATTGACATTGGTCAAGGGCTCAGGTGACCTCAAGTGACCACAAATTTCCTCAAGTGACCATGGTCCGGGCCTCAGGTGACCGAAGATGAGCCCAAATGACCCCAAGTGACCCCAGTCAGGGCCTCAGATGACCTCAAGTGACCCCAAATGATCTCATGTGATCCCGGTTATGGCCTCAGGTGACCGCAAGTGCCAGAAAATGGCATCAAGTGACACCGATCATGGCCTCACATGGCCTCAAGTGACCTCAAATGACCGCAAGTGACTCCATTCCGGGCCTCAGGTGACCGCAAGTGACCGAAAATTACTTCAAGTGACCCCGGTCAAGGCCTCAGATGACCTGAAGTGACCCAAAATCACCGCAACTGATCCCAGTCAGGGCCTCAGATGGCCTCAAATGACCCAAAATGGACTGAAGTGACCCCAGCAAGGGTCTCAGCTGACCTCAAATGTCTCCAAATGACCTGAAACAACTCCAGTCAGGGCCTCAGGTCACCTCGAGTGATCATGGTCTGGGCCTCACGTGATCACAAGTGACCCCAAATGACTTCAAGTGACCCCTGTCAGGGCCTCAGGTGACCTCAAGTTACCCTAAAATTGCCTCAAGGCACCCAAGTCAGGGCCTTTGGTGACCTCAAGTGACCCCAAATGACCCTAAGTGACCCCAGTCAAGGCTTCAGATGACATCATGTGACCCAAATTGACCTCAATTGTCCCCGGTCAGGGCCTGAGATGACCTCAAGTGATGGCAAATAACCACAAGTGATCCCAGTCAGGTCCTCAGATGACCTCAACTGACCCCAAATGACCTCAAGTGACCCAGGTCAAGACCTCAGATGACCTCAAGTGACCCCAAATGACCTCAAGTGACCTCGGTCAGGTCCTCAGGTGTTCTCAAGTGACCCCAAATGACCACAAGTAACAGCGGTCAGGGCCTCAGATGACCTCATATGACCACAAATGACCTAAAGTGACCCCGGTCAGGGCCTCAGATAACCTAATGTGACCCGGGTCAGATCCTCAGATGACCTCAAGAGACCCCAAATGACCTCAAGTGAACCCGGCCAGGGGCTCAGATCACCTCAAGCAACCCTAAATGACCTCAAGTGACCCCTGTCAAGGCCTCAGGTGACCTCAAGTGACCTCAAATCACCTCAAGTGACCCCAAATGACCTCAAGTGACGCCGCTCAGGGCCCCAGATGACCTCTAATTGCCCCACATGACTTCAAATGACCACAGTCAAGGCCTCAGATGAACTCAAGTGACCACAATCAGGGCCTCAGTTGAACTTAAATGATCCCAAATGACCTCAAGTGACCTCGGTCAAGGCCTCAGGTGACCTCAAGTGACCCTGGTAATAGCCTCAGGTGACATCAAGTGACCCAAAAGGACCTCAATTGACTACAGATTACCTCAAGTGACTTCGGTCAGAGCCTCAGTGACATCGAGTGACCCAAAATGACCTCAAGTGACCCCAGTCATGGCCTCAAATGACAACACATGACCACATATGACCTCAAATGACCCCAAATGACCTCAAGTGACTCCGGTCAAGGTCTCAGGTGACGTCAAGTTAACCAAATGACCTCAAGTGTCCCCAGTCGAGGCCTCAGATGACCTCAAGTGACTCCAAAGGTCCTCAGTGACCGCGGTCTGGACCTCAGACAACCTCAATTGACACCAAATTACCTCAAGTGATCCCAGTCAGGGCCTCAGATGACCTCAAGTGGCCCCAAAAAACCTCAAGTGACCATGTCAGGGCCTCAGATGGCGGCAAGTGACCCCAAATGACCTCAAATGACCCCAGTCAGTCCTCAGCTGGCCTCATGTGACCCCAAATGACCTCAAGTGTCCCCGGTCAGGTCCTCAGATGACATCATGTGACCCCAAATGACCTCAAGTGACCCTGGTCAAGGTCTCAGGTGACCACAAGGGACTCCAAATGGCCTGAAGTGGCACTGGCCAAGGCCTCAGATGCCCTCAAGTGACACCAAATGACTTCACGACACCCCGGTGTGGGCCTCAGATGACCTGAAGTGACCCTAAATTACCTCATGTGTCCTCAGTCACGGCCACGGATTCAGGTGACCTCAAGTGACTCCAAATGACCCCAAGACCCCAGTCAGGGTCTCAGATGACCTCAAGTGACACAAAATGACCTCAAGTGACCCTGGTCAAGGCCTCAGGTGACTTCAAATGACCCCAGTCAGGGCCTCAGATGACATCATGTGGCCACAAATGACCTCAAGTGATTCCGGTCAGGGCCGCAGATGACTTCAAATGACCGTTAATGACCTCAAAGAACCCCCGTCAGAGCATCAGGTGACCTCAAGTGACTCCGGGCAGGGCCTCAGTTGTCCTCAAGTTGCCCCACACGACCTCAAGTGACCCCAGTCAGTGCCTGAGGTGACCTCAAGTGACCCAAAATGACCTCAAGTGACTCCGGTCAATGCCACAGGCGGCCTCAAGTGATTCAAAATGACCAGAGGTGACGCCGGTCATGGACTCAGGCGACCTCAGGTGACCCAAAATGACCTCAAGTGACCCAAGCCAGGGCTTCTGGTGACCTCAGACGCCACCAAATGACCCCAAGTGACCACAGCCAGGGCCTCAGTTGACTTCAATTGACCCCAAATGGCTCAAGTGACCCCCGACAGGGCCTCAGATGACCTGAAGTGACTCCAAATGACCTCATGTGACCTGGGTCACAGCCATGGATTCAGGTGACGTCAAGTGATCCCAAATTACCCCAAGTGAGCCCGGCCAGGGCCTCAGTTGATTTCAAGTGACCCCAAATGGCCTCAATTGACCCCGGTCATGGCCTCAGCTGAACGCAAGTGACCGAAAATGGCCTCAAGTTACACCGGTCATGGCCTCAAATGACCTCAAGTGACTCCTGTCAGGACCTCAGGTGACCTCAAGTGATCCCAAATGACTTCAAGTGACCCCGGTCCAAGCCTCAGGTGACGTCAAGTGATTCAAAATGACCAGAGGTGACGCTGGTCAAGGAGTCAGGTGACCTCAAGTGACCCTAAATGACCTCAAGTGACGCCGGTCAAGGCCCCAGGTGACCTCAAGCGCCACCAAATGACCTCAAGTGACCACAGTCAGGGCCTTAAATGACATCAACTGACCCCACATGACTACAAGTGACCACGGACAGGGACTTCTAGTGACCACAAGCGACCCCAAATGACCTCACGAGACCCCAGTCAGGCACTCAGGTGACCTCAATAGACCCCAAATGACCTCAAGTGTCCCCCGTCAGGGCCTCAGATGACCTGGAGGGACTCCAAATGACCTCATATGACCTGTATCACGGCCAGGGCCTCCAATGACCTCAAGTGACCCCAAATGACTTCAAGTGACCCCACTGAGGGGCTCGGGCGACCTCAAACGACCCAAAATGACCTCAAGTGACCCAGGTTTGGGCCTCAGCTGACCTCAAGTGATCCCAAATTACCTCAAGTGTCCCCGGTCAGGGCTTTAGATGACCTGACAGGACTCCGAATGACCTCATGTGACCTGGGTCACAGCCATGGATTCAGGTGACGTCCAGTGACACCAAATGACCCCAAGTGAACCAGACCAGGGCCTCAGTTGATTTCAAGTGACCCCAAATGGCCTCAAGTGACCCCGCTCATGGCCTCAGGTGAATGCAAGTGACCGAAAATGGCCTCAAGTGACACCGGTCATGGCGTCAGATGACCTCAAGTGACCTCAAATGACCTCAAGTGACCCCAATAAGGGCCTCAGGTGACCGCAAGTGACCAAAATTGACCTCAAGTGTCCCCGGTCAGGGTCTCAGGTGACCACAATAGGCCCGAAATGACCACTAGTGACCCCGGTCATTGCCTCAGATGACCTCAAGTGACCCAAAATGACCTCAAGTGACCCCAGCCAGGGCTTCAGGCGACCTCAAGTGACCCCAAATGACCCCAAGTGACCACAGCCAGGGCCTCAGTTGACTTCAAGTGACCCCAAATGGCCTCAAGTGACTCCAGAGAGGGCCTCAAATGCCCTCAAGTGACCCCAGTCAGGGCTTCAGGCGACGTCATGTGACCACAACTGACCCCAGTGACCATGGTCATGGCCTCAGGTGACCGCAAGGGACCGCAAATGACCTCAAGCGACCACAATCAGGGCCTCAGATGACATCTAGTGACCACAAATGACCTCAAGTGACCCCGGTCAAGGCCTCAGCTGGCCTCATGTGACCCCAAATGACCTCAAGTGTCCCCGGTCAGGGCCTCAGATGACATCTAGTGACCGCAAATGACCTCAAGTGATGCCGGTCATGGCCTCAGGTGACCGCTAGTGACCGAAAATGGCCTCAAGTGACCCTAGTCAGGGCCTCAGGTGACTGCAAGTGACTCCAAATGACCATAAATGACAGTAGTCGGAGCCTCAGTTGATGCAGATGAGCCCAAATGACCCCAAGTGACCCCAGTCAGGGTCTCAGATGACCTCAAGTGACCTCAAATGACCTCAAGTGACCCTTGTCAGGGCCTCAGGTGACCTCAAGTGACCCCAAATGACCTCAAGTGATTGTGGTCCGGGCCTCAGGGGACAGCAGATGGGCCCAAATGACCCCAAGTGACCCTAGTCAGGGATCAGATGACCTCAAGTGACCCCAAATGATCTCAAGTGACCCCAGTCAGGGCCTCAGTCGACCTCGAGTGACCCCAAATGACCCCAAGTGACCACAGCCCGGGCCTCAATTGTCTTCAAGTGACCAAAAAGACCGCAAGTGACCCCCGTCAGGGCCTCAGGTGATGTCATGTGACCACAAATGACCTCAGGTGACCCCGGTCAAGGCCTCAGGTGGCCTCAAATGACCCCAGATTACCTCACCTGACCACAGTCAGGGCCTCAGATGGTATCTAGTGACCCCAAATGACCTCAAGTGACCCCGGTCAATCCTCTGGTGACCTCAAGTGACCCCAAATGACCTCAAGTGACCACAGTCAGGGCCTCAGATGACATCTAGTGCTCCAAATTACCGCAAGTGATGCCGGTCATGGCCTCAGGTGACCGCAAGGGACCGAAAATGACCTCAAACAACTCCGGTCAAGGCCTCAGGTGACCTCAAGTGTCGCCTTCTGATGAGAAGGCAGGCGACCTGGTTTCAAGATACAGCACGGCGACCCGGCCTCCCCCGGGTCACTCGGTCCACTGACATGCACAGACACCAATGTGGTGGATGGTCAAATGGCGTTTATTATCTCATCTCGTGGGGTTAAATAGTCAAGGGGGCTTTGCTACGTCAAAAGGGGATGGTGGGTCTGGCTAGGGTTAGTAAGGAGTGGAAAACTACTGGGGTTAGGAGGGGCTGCATGCTTCAGGGGTGATTGATCACTTATAGCAGGAAGAGGGGGAAGGGTCTTGCTTTCCGTCACATCCCGAGATTTTCCGTTCGCCTGTCCCTATCTACCACATCTCCCCCCCCTTTTTTACTAATGAATGAGGTAGTTATAAACATAGGCACTAAGGTGAGGTACAAAGTTATAATATGATAAGGGAAAAGGGTTTTTGGTAAACCTGAGTAATCTTCGCAAGGGAAGTTTAGAGAACCTTTGCGACTGGCAGTGTCCTCAGTTTTTGGTTCACAGCATTTGTTGCCGGCCTATAAACAGGATGTTGGCCCGTTCTAGGCGAGCTTGAACAAATGAGACCAGCTTGTTTAGCAGGCATGGTCCGAATGTGAAGGCTAAAAGCAGTATCGCTAGCGGACCTATTAGGGTGGAAATTAGAGTGGTGAGCCATGGCGATTGATTGAACCAGGACTCGAACCAGCTCTGTTGGGTTTCCCTGTCTTTCTTTCTTTGAGCCAGTCTATCTCGGAGTTCCGCCATGGAGTCTTTAACGACTCCTGTGTGGTCCGCGTAGAAGCAGCATTCCTCCTTCAAGGTGGCACACAGACCTCCTTGCTGCATGAACAAGAGGTCCAGTCCTCGCCTGTTCTGTAAGACCACTTCCGAAAGCGAGGAAACTGATTTCTCTAGAAAGGAGATGGATTTCTCGATCCTCTGCAGGTCCTCATCGATGGTCATTTGCAGCTGAGCAAGCCCTTGGTGTCGGGTCGCGAGGGCCGAGACACCTGTGGCTGTGCCAGCTGCTCCCAGGCCGAGCAGCATTGCGATAGTCACTCCTGTTATTATTTCTCTTTTGTGAAGTCGGCCGGGCTCCTCAAAGATGTGGTATACCTCCTCGTCTGAGTGGTACAGGACCCTAGGAACAATCAGAACTTGGACACAGAAGTCGATAGCATCATTGAACTTAGCAAGGAACATGCAAGGACTCACCCCAGATCTCTGACAAACCCACATCCCAGATGCGGATGGGACCGCCCACTTGTTGACCTTTCTGTTGGGCTTGACGACTTCGGTGCAGAAGTTGCCTTTCTGCTTTGCCAAGGCTGCATTGCCAAAGCATTTGCCCTGGCCTGTGACTTGACTCAGGGTGATTCCCCTACGGGGAGTGTCCCATCTGCACTGGTGAGGGGCTTCGCCTGTGGAGTAACTGAAGGGGGTGTTTAGAGCAACTCCTTCGTAGAAAGGAGGTTTGACATCGTAACAAAGCCAGCAGGAATTGGTTAGGTTTGGGTTGGATTCGTTTAAGGATAGAAAGGTAGCCTCTAGCATGCGGAAGATTGGGTCTGAGTCCGACTCGGCTAAGCGGCCTATTTGGAAGGCATCTGCATGGCCAGTCGGGATATCAGTGGCCTTTGTGGGTAGTGGTTTGGGATGGGTTATGTTTCTCCCTTTCAGCACGTCCTTAATAACCTTATTGGGTCCTACCGGTCGGGGTGCCGGTGGTTGGAGCCTGATAATTCGCACATTCACCCACTCTTTTGGCCCCTTGAGGACTACAGTCCACGTTCTGCCTGTGGCCCAACTAGGGTGTTCTGGCTGCAGAACCGTCATGTTATAGTCTGTGCACTTCCGATATTTGGGTTGTGTATAATGGTTGCTATAGACCCCTTTCACGATGGCGGGCTTTTTACAGCCGGTAGGTGCCCAGGTGAACTGTAAAAATCTATCGGGCTCCTGCGGTTCCCACCCTTCTCCCGATGGTCTGGCATCTGTGACAATGGTTTCACAGCCCCAGTGTCCGCAATATCCCCACCCCGGGTAGTTATAGTACTTCTTCCCAGGGTTGGAGGCTGGACACCTGTAGGATAGGTACATGTACATGATGTGTGGGTGCTGGGGTCGTATTTTTGGTCGTCCTGGAAACAGGTCGGCGATATGGAACACGAAGGATGGGGTGCCTGCTGTGGTGATTTCTTTGAACACCTTGTCACCTGAAAGATGTTGCATGACCCACCTGAATGGCTGATGGGGGTAATAGTCTGGGTTAGCTCGCCCCCCGGCGATGAGCCCTAATAGCAAGATCACACAAAGCCACCGTTGCTGTCTGGGTCTCACCGGTGTAGGACTCCTGGGTGCTGTCCGGCGTTTTGGTGGTTCGTCGTTTTCCTCTGGAACCGGGATGTATGCATTACGGGGACGACCCACGAGCATGTCCTGTAAACAGAAACTCGCAATTCTCGTTAGTCTCATTCTGAAGGTCTGGCTTGATTGACTTAAGTGGGCACCACCTGATCTTGCCCTCTTTTTTAACCGCCACGTACCCCCGTCCCGTGAGCACCAGTCTCCAGCCCCGTTCCCATTCGCCCAGCTCGTTTTTGATTACAACCTGCAGGCCCTCCTCTAGGGCTCGGGTGACCCAGTGCTTTCGAACAGGACTGTCTGCCTCATCTCCTCTAGGGAACTGATTCAGTGCTAGCAAAGCTGTTGCCAGTATATGCGCTTGGTCTCCTGGGGGAACGGAATTGGCAAAGCCCTCTGCCTTTGCCAATACTTCTAGCTTAGCTTTCAGGGTCTGGTTTGCTCGCTCAACTATGGCCTGCCCGGTGCTGTTATGCGGGATACCTTGTACTAAGGTGATGCCCCATTTCGAGGTGAATTCTAGCACTGGTTTGGAGATGAAATTGGAACCGTTGTCAGTTTTAATTTGCTTGGGGATACCAAGCCATGCCATAGCTGTCAGCCAGTGCTGAATTGTGGCCTTAGAGTTAGCTTTGGGGTGCTGTGTGGCTACGATCGCTCCGCTGTAAGTGTCCACCGTCACTGCAAGCCATGCTCGGGGCTTTAGCAGTTGACATACGGTGAAGTCCGACTGCCAGATTTCCGAGGCCTTGAGACCTCTTGGGTTGACCCCACTGGTCCACAGGGGTGACTTCTGGCAGTGAGGGCAAGTGGCCACTACATGTTTTGCGTCCACGGTCGAGATCCCGCATCTCTTCGCCAGTGCTTTGGCTCCGATGTGGAGCGACTCGTGCAGCTGCCAAGCTTCCTGCAGTGTCCACACTCCCTTTGCTGCGGCGTCCGCTTTGTCATTGCTGGTCTGGAAGAAGCCTTTGACTGGGTTGTGGCTGTTGACGTGAATGACAGACACGGTGCCCCGTCCCGAGGAGAGCGCCTCCTCCAGCATTGAGGCCTCTGCTGACGTTGACATGCCTGGTCCTGACATGGCCAGGCAAAGCCTTGCCACGAATATAGAGTCCGTTACGATGTTGAGGTGTTCGTCTTGGAAGAGTCCGCACGCCAAGACCACTGCTGCTGCTTCCAGTTGTTGCACTGACAGTGTGGGGTCACATGTTTTGACGCAATGCCATTGCTCTCCTGCCTGCCACACTGCCGCTGCAGTAGAAGTCGTGGAGGAAGCGTCTGTGAAGACCGTTGGTCCCGGCTGCGGTCGATCCATGACCTTTGGCGGCATGTCTATATCGACAATGGTCAGCAGCTGAGTCCAAGGTGGCCTGGTGGCATAGGAGATTTCTCCTCCGAAGCCGGTGAGAGCAAGGGCCAGGTGCTCCGATATTGCGGTTGACTCCGTGGTTGGCCGCTTGCGAAAGGGGAGGTGGATTCTTGTCGGCTCGGTTCCCAGGTGTCTCAGGGCGAGTCTTCTGCCTTTCATGATGAGGTTGGCGACGCATTCAACTCCCGGGGAAAACGCACGAGTTGGTCTTCTGAGGACCACCCATTGGATCGGCTGGGACTTTTAGGAAGGTCCTTGGGCCAGTGCTCCCACTCCTCCCTTCTGTGTGAAGTGGACGTATAGATCAAGTGGCGCATCTGGGTCCCACCTGGCAAGCGTGCCAGTAGACATCTGGTGCTCGATGAAGTCAAGGGAGCTCGCTGCTTGCAGCGTCAGCTCCTTGGGGTCCCAGGGGTGCTTTCCTTTCAGGAGGTCATATAGAGGTTCCATGACCTCCCGGGGAATCAGGATGATGTTGCGGAGCCACTGCAGAGATTCCACAAGGCGTTGCATGTCATGGAGCGTCTTGATGTCTCGGCAGACCTTCACCTTGGGAGGTGTCACGTAGGAGTTTGTGATCCCCACTCCCAGGAAGGCCATGCAGGGTCCTCTCTTGATCTTCATGTTCGCGATCTCAAAGGCATTGGTCTGGAGAGTTTCCGTGATCGTGGTCACCAAGTGATCCACTTGGCTCGCCGATGGTGCAGCGATGAGGATGTTGTCCATGTATTGAATGATGGTCGCAGCGGGGTAGGATTGTCGGACTGGCGTCAGTGCTCTGTCCACAGTGATCTGGCATATGGTCAGGCTGTCCACGAGACCTTGCAGCAACACCTTCCATTGGAAGCGGAGGTTAGGTCGCTTGCCGTTTGGGAACACGATGGAAAAGGCGAACCGTTCCTTGTCCTCAGCGTGCAGGGGTATTGAAAAGAAGCAGTCCTTGATGTCCAGCACTGCGCATGGCTGCCCTTTGGGGATGGCTGAGTTCATGGGCAGCAGTGTCTGAACTGGACCCATGGGTTGGATTGCCCTGTTCACCTCCCTCAGGTCGTGGATGAGGCGATGACCCTCTCCAGACCTTTTGGGGATTACAAATACAGGGGTGTTCCACGGGCTGGTGGAGGGTTCTATGTGACCCTTCTGCAGCTCGCGGCTGACCAGTTCCAGCAAGGCTGCCATTCAAGGCTTTGACAGGGGCCACTGCTCGACCCATATGGGGTCTGACGATTTCCAAGTCAGTCTGATTGGCAGTGGTGGGTGTATGGCAGTGGCCCTCAGGATAAATTTGTGATCCTGACTCCTAACATAGCGAGGACATCCCTTCCTATCAAGGGTGGAGAGCTTTGTAGAATGTAGGGGTAGATTGCCACCGTCTGTTCCGGTCCCTTTTTCGTGTGGAGTGTTATAGCCACCAGCTGGGTGCTTTTCCATGCCCGGGATGGCCCTCCCACTCCGTTCACTGGGGGGACTTCTTTACATTGCCAATGCTGAGGCCAAAGCGCTTGGGGAAAAACTGAGCAGTCTGATCCCGTGTCCGCCCAGAACTGAAGCCCTATGATGTGGGGATCCTGACTGCCATAAAGGCGGCATGTCCCCCACATCTTCAGGGGCTTCTTCCCTATTTTCATGGCCAAGGCCACCCAGGGGTCCTGCTCTGGGGCGTCCCCTGCTGGCCCTGTGGCACAAGCGTGGCTTGTGGCAGCGGTGGACACGAAGGTGCCACTGGTGGCGCTGCAAAGCTCTGCGATTGTGTCGCTGGTGGGGGTGCGAAGCTGGCTGCCTCCTGTGGGGGCATGGGGTATGAGGACCCCCCGCCCCACTGGGGGTTGACATAGATGAGCCGCTTCGCATTCGCAGCGGGAGGAGGCTGAGTGCGGCCTGTGCGCCCCCTCCCTTTCCCGTTTCCCTGAGGCCGGGACCTGCAGTCCTTAGTGAAATGCCCCTTCTTCCCACAGCTCCAGCAGGGCCCTCTCGGGCGTGCTTGAGGTGGGGGCACCACTGCGGGCTGCTGTGCCGGCTGGGGACAGCTCACTGCAATGTGGCCTGTCTGACCACACTTGAAGCACGCCATGGCACTGGTTAGGGTGCGAACAGCTGCCTGGACGGGTGTTAGGTGTTCCTCTCTTACGACGTGCCTGATCATGTCGGCTAGGCTGGCTCCGGCTGGCAGGGAGCGCAGGATGTCCTTGGTGACGGAGTTGCACTGCTGGCGCAAGCAGTCCGCCACCATGGGGCCCTTTGCCTCTGCAGGCAGGGTAGAGGAGTCTACTGCCGCCTTCAGGCGGTCTACGAACTGCGTGAAGCTTTCGCTCTCTGCCTGTCTTATGGTGGACCACGGTGACGGCTTGGCCACAACCAGAGAGGCAGCCCGAATAGCCTCCCTAGCAGCTCGAGTGGCCCTGACTTCCTCAGCCCGCATCTGTGTGGCTTGTTGCTGAGGTGTAACCATCTCATCGTGTTTCCCCAGCAGCCTAGATAGGCTCGACCCGTGCAGTGGCTGCCCCGCCCCAGAAGCCTGGGCTAGCACTTTTGTACAATTATCTTCCCATTCCTGCTTAAACACGATCATTCCCGCACCACCGAGTATCATGCGACTTATTTGTTTGATATCAAAGGGGAGCAAGTCGTCATTGCCAAAGAGGCCGTCCACGAGGGTGGAGACCATAGCCGAGTTGATCCCTTTCTCTGAGATCGCTTTGACAATTGCCTGTACGTCTTTGGGGTTTACCGGATTATATATCCTTTGTTGATTCCCCTCTGGCCCAGTGATCCTAACCAGGAAAACTTGGACTGCTGCTGAAGGAGTCCACTCTGCACAGGCTATCTTTATCTTTGCCCAGTCGGTAAACTGGGCTGGTTCGCATTGTGATTGCCTTTCGATGTGGCTTAAGGCTTTATTCGTTTTTGTTTTAAACCGCGTTAGCTCCGCTTTTTCCGTTTCTGAGTCCCAGTCGGCATCCGTCAGCTCTCCCGAGCTGCTGGAGCTGGTGGAGCTGGACTCAGAGCCGGAAGTCGAATGCCAGCGCATTTCCGGGCTCCGGTGCCTTTTCGTGCGGCTCTGGCCCTGTCCCTCCCCCTCCCTTCGGAGGTGGTGCCGTTCCCGCCCCCTGGGCTTGCCCTGCCGCCCGCAGGGGGAGGTCTCTCCCTTAAATGGTAGCAGCGCTGAGCGCAGCTCCCGATTGGGCATGCGCTCACTGCCGCCCCCCTCCTCCTCTTTTCCTCACGGATGCGCACTAGCAAGAATCCGGGGCTCTGGGCTCTTCCCGCTGAGAGTTTCCACGCCCCGCCCATCCCCTTGGTCGCCGGCGCCATGTTCATCTGGGTAGGGCAGTGGCGCTGCCCGCACCTCCACGTCTCTGGCTTCCCTCGCCAGTTCCTCCCAAAAGGACTGCGCGCGCTGCCGCGCGCCCGGCGCCGAATCGCCGATCCGCGGTGAAGGGACGGATGGGGGGTCCACGAGTTTTTCAGGAGGTCCTGCGGGTTTTCTGGGAGGTCCCGCGGGGGGGATTGGGCTTGGGCTCGGGGAGGGGGGGAACGCGCCCTGTCCCCCTGGGTCCCCGCTCCCGGGTAGATCCCTTTTGGGGGCGGTTTGCGTTGCCGCTCCTACCCCCAGCTTGGGTGTTGCTAATAAACATGTGCGTGCCGTGCTCCATGTTTCTTGCTCCTCTAGCGCCTTGCGCAGGGCTTGTTCGACCTTTCCCCATGCCTTAAGACTTTTGCCGCTGCCTGAGGTCTTTGTATCCTTGGCTAGCGCGGTCGTGCATCTCCCCCACACCTCCGGGTGTAATATTTCCATGGGACGTTCAATCGCCCCAAGCTCTAAGAGTCTCGCAATAACGAGGTAAAAATCCTTGAGCTTACATTTAATTCCCCACTGCTTATAAACTGAACTCACGACCTTCGCGATAGCTTCCATATCCGTCGCTGCTCCGGGGACGTCTCCCCCGCCAAGAATCGGACCCGCCGTTCTGGCCGCTGTTTCTCGTCCAGGCGATACCCGCTATCCGAGGGTTTCTCTTTTCCCTTTCCACTCCCGGGTTTCGGCACCATATGTCGCCTTCTGATGAGAAGGCGGGCGACCTGGTTTCAAGATACAGCACGGCGACCCGGCCTCCCCCGGGTCACTCGGTCCACTGACATGCACAGACACCAATGTGGTGGATGGTCAAATGGCGTTTATTATCTCATCTCGTGGGGTTAAATAGTCAAGGGGGCTTTGCTACGTCAAAAGGGGATGGTGGGTCTGGCTAGGGTTAGTAAGGAGTGGAAAACTACTGGGGTTAGGAGGGGCTGCATGCTTCAGGGGTGATTGATCACTTATAGCAGGAAGAGGGGGAAGGGTCTTGCTTTCCATCACATCCCGAGATTTTCCGTTCACCTGTCCCTATCTACCACACTCAAGTGACCCCAAAGGACCTCAAGTGACCCCGGTCAAGGCCTCAGGTGATCTCAAGTGACCCTAAAATTACCCCAAGGGACCTCAGTCAACGCCCCTGGCGACCTCAAGTGACTCCAAATGAGCTTAAGTGACCATGGTCCAGGACTCAGGAGATTCAGATGACCCCAAATGATCTCAAGTGACCCCAGTCAGGGCCTCAGGTGACCGCAAGTGACCAAAAGTGACCTCAAGTGTCCCAAGTCAGGGTCGCGGGTGACCACAATAGGCCCAACATGCCCACTAGTGACCCCGGTCCGGTGCTCAGATGACCTCAAGTGACCCAAAATGACCTCAAGTGACCCCAGCCAGGGCCTCAGGTGACTTCTAGTGACCCCAAATGACCCCAGCCAAGGCCTCGGTTGAACTCAAGTGACCACAAATGGCCTCAAGTGACCCCGGTCAGGGCCTCAGGTGACTTCAAGTGAACCCACATGACCTCAAGTGACTCCGGTCATTGCCTCAGATGACCTCAAGTGACCCAAAATGGACTGAAGTGACCCCAGCCAGGGTCTCAGATGACCTCCACTGACCCCAGATGGCCTCAAGTGACCTTGGTCACAACCTCAGATGGTCTCAATTGACAGCAAATGACCTCATGTGACCTTGGTCACAGCCTCAGATGACCTGAAATGTCTCCAAATGACCTCAAACAACTCCGGTCAGGGCCTCAGGTGACCTTGAGTGACCGCGGTCTGGGCCTCAGATGACCTCAAGTGACCCTCAAATGACCTCCAGTGACCCCTGTTAGGGCCTCAGGTGACCTCAAGTGACCCCAAATGACCTCAAGTTGTAGAGAGCTTAGCAGAAGAATGGTTAAACAGCAAGGGACATGAAACTGTAAAATTAGTCAAAGTATGAGGGGCTACGTGACTGCTGCAATGGTCAGCATGACCCTGGGTATAGAAATCAGGATATGTAGAAATCAGAGTTTGCAAGAATCAGAATGATGAAAACTGCTTGGTATGTAGAAATAGATAGAGAAGAACCAAAAAGTATCAATCACAAGAACAGCAAGAGCAACCGAACAAGACAGATGCCAAATCACACAGCAACCAATCATGAGCTTAGCTTTTGCAATATGCATGAACTAATTAACAAGTATATATAAACTTTGTAATTTGTTGTAATAAACTGAGACTTGATGATCATGATATCATGAGTCTTGTCTCCTGCGGCGCTTCTCCGACAAATGGTGACCCCGACGTTATACGAGGCAAGGGCAGGAGAGGTGCTCCGTTGGGTTCGGGTCCTGCAGCTGGAGGGACGGCGACAGAGCTGCCAGTTTTTGCTCCGCGCCCTGAGTGACCACAGTGGTGGGCTCAGCTGATACATGCTGCCGAAGCTTGAAGGGGCCAGCAACGGTACCGACGCAACCATGGACAGGCAAGCAGCATATGATTTATTTAGTGCTTTTCTTAGAAAAAGACAGGTTAGGGGGATTGACTTAGATAAGGATCTCCCTTCGCTCTTACATCATGCTCATTCTTATGGCTTTTTTGTAAACCCCCATACTGTTCATGAACTTTCAGAATGGAGAAGATATGGGGATAAGTTGTGGAAATTAGTGTTAGATGATGATAAACCGGGCAAGAAAATTAGTAAACTTTGGAGAGTGGTCCATAACGAATTGTTGATGTGTCAGGCAGAAAAAAGGGCGGTGGAAGGGGTACGAACAGCTCAGGAGAAAAATAAGGAATATGAACCCTCGCTTCTCTCCAGTGAGCCAAACCCTCCGGTTCTCACAAACTTTCCCATCCCCATCTCTGCTTCTGCAATGCCTGTACCTCCCACAGACACTGGTGGCATTGATGTGCGACCGTCAGCTCCCCCTTTACCCCCACCGCCGCGTCCTCCTCCAGGCATACAAAACGTTACTGTAGCACCCGCCCTGCAACATCCTCCGTCTCCCGGCCAGGAGCCTGTCCCTGGGGCAGAATCTGACCTTGCGGAGGCCATGGCTAAAGAAAGACGTGAGGTATGGGCTGCTGTCGCACGGGAGGGTATGCAGACGGGGGACGCTGAGCTCTTCACGGCAGCACAGGAAACCCTTGCTTTTCCAGTGATATTTACGCCAAATGCTCAAGGGGGGTACACTGCGCAGGTCCAGAGCCTTGACTAGAAAATTGTAACACAGCTGCGTGCCACTGTAGAGAGCTATGGTATTACCAGTGAGCCCGCTAGGCAAATGCTTGATTTTATTTTTAATGCTCATACCTTATTGCCGTCCGATGTTAGGGGAATGGCCAAATTGATTTTTACCCCGCATCAACGCTTACTTTTTGAGGCACGCTGGAGAGAGGAAGCGGTAAGAAGCGCCAATTTACCTAGGGCTCAGGGCGACCCTTTAGCAGGGCTTACTGTAGCCGAGCTTCTGGGAGAGGGTGCCCATGTACTTCTGGAACAACAGGCTGCCCTAGGACCCGACAAATTAAGGGAAGCCACAATAGTAGCAAGAAGAGCAATAGACAAGGTCAAAACCCCTGGTGGAGTCCCAATATATATGGGGATTAAACAGGGTAGAGAGGAGCCTCTTGGCACCTTCGTGGATAAGATAATGGAAGCATTGTCCAAAGCAGGGGTGGCCGATTATATGCAGGATGCCCTACTCAAACAGTGTATACTGCAGAATAGCAACTCTACAACCAGAAATTTGATTACTTCCTTTCCTGGAGATTGGACTGTCCAAGCATTGTTAGAGAAGGCTGCTTCAGTGCCAGTTGGGTCTCAGGCGTTAATAGTTAATGCTTTACAAGAAATAGGACAGGGGTTACGGGAACAAGCAATAAGCTCTCAAAATCAGGTTTTAGCAGCCCTTGCTCCCCTTCAAGCTGCAGCTGCGCGCCCCCGTTCTAACACTACTGGAGAGGCACGAACAAGATGCTACCGCTGTGGAAACTTAGGTCACATTCGAAAAGAATGCGGAGCGACAGGAGTTTGGTGCCGCAGATGCCAATCAAATACCCACAACTCCAATGCATGCTGAAAGAAGCAGGGAAACTCCCAGAGCAGCGCGAACAGCGGCCGCGCCGGGACACAAATGGCAGCTGCAGGAGCGAAAGCTCCCAGCAACTCCAACCTGCCACCTGCGGGAGCCTCGGCTTGGACCTGGCAGCTGCAGTAGAGACTGATCTCTTGACCTCAAAACCATATAAGATTCCAACGGGAATCCATGGGCCCCTACAAATACACGGACAAACTATGGGAGGACTCATTATTGGCCGCTCTTCAGCCACTATATTAGGCCTCTTTGTGGAACCAGGAATCATCGATGCCGATTGTTGCGGTGAAATTATGATCATCGCTCATACATCATATCCCCCGGTGACAGTACCAAAAGGTCAAAGAATTGCTCAGCTAATCCCACTCCCACAAATGACCAAGGGATTGGAACCTATGTCCCAGGTCCCTAGAACCCCGGAAGGATTTGGTTCGACAGGAAGTCTTGCATTGTTTACCCTAGACCTTAACACCCGCCCCAAAAAATCTTGCCGCCTGATTCATCAAAGACATAGCATTGTGCTTAAAAGACTTTTAGATACGGGTGCAGATACTAGCGTCATCGATCCAGGTCATTGGCCTGCGTCTTGGCCCACTCAGCCTGCAGCAACCACGGTGAGCGGTATTGGTGGGATGACACTTGCGAGCCGTACCTCAGTGCTGACTGTTGAGATTGAAGGGAGACAGGCGTCTGCAGCACTTTCTATAACAACTTTTGCAGAAAATGCTGAATGCACACCTTGTTGTGCAAAAAGAAAACAGGGGAAGTGTAGAGAGCTTAGCAGAAGAATGGTTAAACAGCAAGGGACATGAAACTGTAAAATTAGTCAAAGTATGAGGGGCTACGTGACTGCTGCAATGGTCAGCATGACCCTGGGTATAGAAATCAGGATATGTAGAAATCAGAGTTTGCAAGAATCAGAATGATGAAAACTGCTTGGTATGTAGAAATAGATAGAGAAGAACCAAAAAGTATCAATCACAAGAACAGCAAGAGCAACCGAACAAGACAGATGCCAAATCACACAGCAACCAATCATGAGCTTAGCTTTTGCAATATGCATGAACTAATTAACAAGTATATATAAACTTTGTAATTTGTTGTAATAAACTGAGACTTGATGATCATGATATCATGAGTCTTGTCTCCCGCGGCACTTCTCCGACATCAAGTGATGCCGGTCATGGCCTCAGGTGACCGCAAGTGACCGAAATTGGCCTCAAGTGACCCCGGTCAGGGACTCAGGTGACTGCAAGTGACCAAAATGAAATTAAGTGACCCCAGACATGGTCTGAGGTGATCTCAATTCACCCCATATGACCTCAACTCATTCCAGTCAGGGCCGCAGATGACTTCAAATGACCCTTAATGCCCTCAAAAATCCCCAGTCATGGCATCAGGTGACCACGAGTGACACCGGGCAGGGCCTCAGATGTCCTCAAGTTTGGCCAAATGACCTCAAGTGACCCCAGTCAGGGCCGCAGGTGACCACAAGTGACCGCAAATTGCCTCAAGTGACCCTGGTCAAGGTCTCAGGTGACCTCAAGTGACCCCAAATGACCTCAAGTGACCCCAGTCAGGGACTCAGGTGACCGCAAGTGACCCTAAAATTATCTCAAATGATCCCAGTCAATGCCCCCAGTGACCTCAAGTGACTCCAAATGACCTTAAATGACCATGGTCCGGGCCTCAGGTGATGCAGATGAGCCCAAATGACCCCAAGTGACCACAGTCAGGGTCTCAGATGACCTCAACTGACCCCAAATGATCTCAAGTCACCCCGGTCAAGGCCTCAAGTGACCGCAAGGGACCGAAAATGACCTCAGGTGTCGCCGGTCATGTCCTCAGATGACCTCAAGTGACCCCAAATAATCTCAAGTGACCACAGTCAGGGCCTCAGGTGACCGCAAGTGATCAAAAATGACCTCAAGTGTCCCCGGTCAGGGTCTCAGGTGACCACAATAGGCCCGAAATGACCACTAGTGAGCCGGGTCACTGTCTCAGATGACCTGAAGTGACCCAAAATGACCTCAAGTGACCCCAGCCAGGGCCTCAGTTGACCTCAAGTGACCCCAAATGGCCTCAAGTCACCCCAGTCAGGACATGAGGTGATGTCATGTGACCACAAATAACCTCAGGTGACCCCGGTCAAGGCCTCAGATGACCTCAAGTGACCCCAAATGACCCCAAGTGACCCCAGCCAGGGTCTCAGTTGACCTTATGTGACCCCAAATGACCTCAAATTACCTCGGTCTGGGCCTCTGCTGACCTCATGTGACCACAAATGACCTCAAGTGACCGCAGTCAAGGCCTCAGATGACCTCAAGTGACCCAAACTGACATCAAGTAACCCCGGTCAGGGCCTCAGATGACATCATGTCACCCCAAATGACCTCAAGTCATCCTGGTCAGGGCCTCAGATGACCTCAAGTGGCCCCAAATGACCTCAAGTGACCATGGTCAGAGTCTCAGATAACCTGAAGTGACCCCAAATGATCTCAAGTTACCCCAGTGAGCGGCTTGGGTGACCTGAAATGACCCAAAATGACCTCAGGTGTCCCCAGTCAGGGTCGCAGGTGACCACAATAGGCCTGAAATGCCCACTAGTGACCCCGGTCCGGTTCTGAGATGATCTCAGGTGACCCAAAATGACCTAAAGTGACCCCAGCCAGGGCCTTAGGTGACTTCAAGTGACCCCAAATGACATCAAGTGACTCCGGTCATTGCCTCAGATGACCTGAAGTGACCTAAAATTACCACAAATGATCCCAGTCAGGGCCTCAGATGACCTCAAGTGACCCAAAATGGACTGAAGTGACCCCAGCAAGGGTCTCAGATGACCTCAAATGACCCCAAATGATCTCAAGTGACCCCAGTCAGGGCCTCAGGTGACCACAATAGGCCTGAAATGCCTACTAGTGACCCCGGTCCAGTTCTGAGATGATCTCAGGTGACCCAAAATGACCTAAAGTGACCCCAGCCAGGGCCTCAGGTGACTTCTAGTGACCCCAAATTACCCCAGCCAAGGCCTCGGTTGACCTCAAGTGACCACAAATGGCCTCAAGTGACCCCGGTCAGGGCCTCAGGTGACTTCAAGTGACCCCAAATGACCTCAAGTGACTCTGGTCATTGCCTCAGATGACCAAAAGTGACCCAAAATCACCGCAAATGATCCCAGTCAGGGCCTCAGATGACCTCAAGTGACCCAAAATGGACTGAAGTGACCCCAGCCAGGGTCTCAGATGACCTCCACTGACCCCAAACGGCCTCAAGTGACCTTGGTCACAACCTCAGATGGTCTCAATTGACAGCAAATGACCTCATGTGACCTTGGTCACAGCCTCAGATGACCTGAAATGTCTCCAAATGACCTCAAACAACTCCGGTCAGGGCCTGAGGTGACCTCAAGTGACCATGGTCTGGGCCTCAGATGACCTCAAGTGACCCTCAAATGACCTCCAGTGACCCCTGTTAGGGCCTCAGGTGACCTCAAGTGACCCCAAATGACCTCAAGTGATGCCGGTCATGGCCTCAGGTGACCGCAAGTGACTGAAAATGGCCTCAAGTGACCCCAGTCAGGGACTCAGGTGACTGCAAGTGACCAAAATGAAATTAAGTGACCCCAGACAGGGTCTGAGTTGACCTCAATTCACCCCATATGACCTCAACTCATTCCAGTCAGGGCCGCAGATGACTTCAAATGACCCTTAATGCCCTCAAAAATCCCCAGTCATGGCATCAGGTGACCACGAGTGACACCGGGCAGGGCCTCAGATGTCCTCAAGTTGAGCCAAAAGACCTCAAGTGACCCCAGTCAGGGCCTCAGCTGAACTCAAGTGACCCCAAATGACCTCAACTGACCCTGGACTGAGCCTCCACTGACCTCATGTGACCGAAAATGACCGCAAGTGTCCCCAGTCAGGGGCTCAGATGACCTCCACTGACCCCAAATGGCCTCAAGTGACCTTGGTCACAACCTCAGATGGTCTCAATTGACGGCAAATGACCTCATGTGACCTTGGTCACTGCCTCAGATGACCTGAAATGTCTCCAAACACCTCAAGCAACTCAGGTCAGGGCCTCAGGTGACCTCGAGTGACCGTGGTCTGGGCCTCAGATGACCTCAAGTGACCCCAAATGACCCCAAGTGACCCCAGCCAGGGTCTCAGTTGAACTTATGTGACCCCAAATGACCACAAATGCCCCGGTCAGGGAATCTGCTGACCTCATGTGACCACAAATGACCTCAAGTGACCCCAGTCAAGTCCTCAGATGACCTCAATTGACCCAAAATGACATCAAGTAACCCCGGTCTGGGCCTCAGATGACATCATGTCATCCCAAATGACCTCAAGTCTTCCTGGTCAGGGCCTCTGATGACCTCAAGTGGTGCCAAATGACCTCAATTGACCATGGTCAGAGTCTCAGATAACCTGAATGACCTCAAATGACCTCAAGTTACCCCAGTGAGGGGCGTGGGTGACCTGAAATGACCCAAAATGACCTCAAGTGACCCCTGTCCGGGCCTCAAGTGACCTCAAGTGACACCAAACGACCTCAAGTGACCCCAGTCAATGCCCCTGGCGACATCAAGTGACTCCAAATGACATTAAGTGACAGTGGTCTGGGCCTCAGGTGATGCAGATGAGCCCAAATGACCTCAAGTGACCCCAGTCAGGGTCTCAGATGACCTCAAGTGACCACAAATGATCTCAAGTCACCCCGGTCATGGCCTCAGGTGACCGCAATGGACCGAAAATGACCTCACGAGACCACAGTCATAGCCTCAGATGACCGCAAGTGACCTCAAATTACACCAAGTGACCCCAGTCAGGGCCTCATGTGTCCACAAGTGACCAAAAATGAGCTCAAGTGCCCCCAGTCAGGGTCTCAGGTGACCACAATAGGCCTGAAATGACCACTAGTGATCCCGGTCATTGTCTCAGATGACCTGAACTGCCCCCAAATGACCCCAAGTGACCACAGCCAGGGCCTCAGTTGACTTCAAGTGACCCCAAATGGCCTCAAGTCACCCCAGTTAGGGCCTCAGGTGACCCCAGTCAAGGCCTCAGGTGACCTCAAGCGACCCCAAATGACCTCAAGTGACCCCAGTCAAGGCCACAGGTGACCTCAAGTGACCCTAAAATTACCCCAATGAACCTCAGCCAAAGCCCCTGGCGACCTCAAGTGACTCCAAATGAGCTTAAGTGACCGTGGTCCGGGACTCAGGTGATGCAGATGAGCCCAAATGACCCCAAGTGACCCCAGTCAGGGTCTCAGATGACCTCAAGTGACCCCAAATGATCTCAAGTGTCCCTTGTCAGGGCCTCAGGTGACCTCAAGTGACCCCAAATGCCCTCAAGTGACTGTGGTCCGGGCCTCAGGAGACTGCAGATGAGCCCCAATGACCCAAAGTGACCTCTGTCAGGGCCTCAGATGACCTCAAGTGACCTCAAATGATCTCAAGTGACCCCAGTCGGAGCCTCAGGTGACCGCAAGTGACCAAATATGACCTCAAGTGTTCCCAGTCAGGGCCTCAGGGGACCACAAATGACCTCAAGTGACCCCGGTTAAGGCCTCAGGTGACTTCAAGTGACCCCAGTCAGGGCCTCAGGCCCTGTGGCCACAAATGACCTCAACTCATTCTGGTCAGGGCCGCAGATGACTTCAAATGACCATTAATGACCTCAAAAAACCCCCATCAGAACATCAGGTGACCTCGAGTGATTCAAAATTACCTCAAGTAAAGCCAGTCAAGGGCTCAGGTGACCTCTAGAGACCCAAAATGACCTCAAGTGACCCCGGTCAATGCCTCAGGCGACCACAAGTGATTCAAAATGACCAGAGGTGACGCCGGTCAAGGACTCAGGTGACCTCAAGTGACCCAAAATGACCTCAAGTGACCCCAGCCAGAGCTTCAGGTGACCTCAGGCGCCACCAAATGACCTCAAGTGACCACAGTCAAGGGCTCAGGTGACCTCAAGTGACCCCAAATGACCTCAAGTGACCACAGTCAGGGCCTCAGATGACATCTAGTGGCCCCAAATGACCTCAAGTGGCCCCGGTCAAGGCCTCAGGTGACTTCAAGTGACCCCAGTCCGGGCCTCAGGTGACCTCAAGTGACCCCAAATTACCTCAAGTGACCCTGGTCAAGGTCTCAGGTGACCGCAAGTGACCCCGGTCAGAGCCTCAGATGTCCTCAAGTGACTCCAAATGACCTCAAGTGACCCCGGTCAAGGCCTCTGGTGATCTCAAGTGACCCCAAATGACCTCAAGTGACCCCAGTCAACGCCCCTGGCGACCTCAAGTGACTCCAAATGACCTTAAGTGACAGTGGTCTGGGCCTCAGGTGTTGCAGATGAGCCCAAATGACCCCAAGTGACCCCAGTCAGGGTCTCAGATGACCTCAAGTGACCACAGAGGACCTCAAGTGACCACAGCCAAGGCCTCAGGTGACTTCAAGTGACCCCAGTCAGGGCCTCTGGTGACATCATGTGGCCACAAATGACCTCAATTCATTCCTGTCACGGCCGCAGATGACTTCAAATGACCCTTAATGGCCTAAAAAAACCCCCGTCAGAGCATCAGGTGACCTCAAGTGACTCCGGGCAGGGCCTCAGTTGTCCTCAAGTATTCCCACATGACCTGAGGTGACCCCAGTCAGTGCCTGAGGTGACCTCAAGTGACCCAAAATGACCTCAAGTGATTCCAGTCAGGGCCTCAGGTGAACTCAAGTGACCCCAAATGTCCTCAAATGACCCCGGTCCGGGCCTCACATGACCTCAAGTGATCCCAAATGACCTCAAGTGACCCCGGTCCAAGCCTCAGGTGACCTCAAGTGATTCAAAATGACCTCAAGTAGAGCCAGTCAAGTACTCAGGTGACCTCAAGTGACCCAAAATGACCTCAAGTGACGCCAATCAATGCCCAAGGCGACCTCAAGTGATTCAAAATGACCTGAGGTGACGCCAGTCAAGGGCTCAGGTGACATCAAGTGACCCAAAATGATCTCAAGTGATGCCGGTCAAGACATCAGGTGACCTCAGGCGCCAGCAAATGGCCTCAAGTGACCCCAGTCAGGGCCTTAAATGACATCAACTGACCCCAAGTGACTGCAAGTGACCCCAGTCAGGGACTCAGGTGACCACAAGTGACCCTAAAATTACCTCATGGGACCCGAGCCAGGGCCTCAGGTGACCTCAACTGAACCAAAATGACCACAAGTGACTCCAGTCAGGGACTCAGGTGACCGCAAGTGACCCCAAATGAGCTCAAGAGACCACCGTCAGGGCCTCAGGTGACCTCAAGTGACCCCAAATGACCTCAAGTGTCCCCGGTCAGGGCCTCAGATGACCTGAAGGGACTCCAAATGACCTCATGTGACCTGTGTCAAGGCCAGGGACTCAAGTGAACTCAAGTGACACCAAATGACCACAAGTGACCCCAGCCACTGCCTCAGTTGACTTCAAGTGATGCCAAGGGGCCTCAAGGGACACAGGTCAGGCCCTCTGGTGGCTTCAATCGACCCAAAATGACCTCCAGAAACTGGAGCGGCAGCGGTGCGTTCTGGAGCTGCATATTCTGCATTTCTAGTTGTCTACATCTTAGCGAAGAGCTTTTCCACTCCATTTCTCAAGAAGAAAGTCCACCAGCACTGCTCACCTCCTCCGAACTCGCCAAGAAATTGGATTTGCTGCACATTCGAAAGACACTTCACTTTCCTGGGCAAGCTGCAAACTGCTGGCAGATGAGCGGGCTCTCTGCACACTCCTGCCCAGTTCTTGGTAGTAGCGGGCCGGATGCAACCTAGAAAAGGAAAGAAACCTCGAGAGCAGTCGCAGAGCATAAGGGCACCTGAGCTGCTGAAAAGCAGCAAACCTGAACAGCCTGCCTCAACTTCAATACTGCCCAATTGACTGAATGCAGAAACGAAGAAGCAGAGCAGCGGGCTTCTGTGCACACTGAAGGCAGCTTTAAAAATCCAGGCGATGCCTGTGCCAAGCACAGTCAGCTGCCTATGTTCTTGCTTCTTGACCAACTCACAGTTGCCCTTCTTTTCAGCAGCTGCCACCGTGTTCTCTGCATCTCGGAGCCTCTGGAGAGCAGCAAGAATTTCCAAGGAGGAATGCATGAGGACTATGTAAAAGCCCAGAAATATTGTCCGTCCTGGAATACCTTCCTTTCACATGCCAAGAATGAATTTAACAGGCAGGAGAGGGGCAGCCACCGTCCTGCAGCTGTCTGCAAGCTTCGCACAAGAACCCTCTTCTTAGCAGCTTTGTCCTTCGCCTCTTGCAAGCTACTGCCATCTCTGGCTGCCGGAGGCGAAGAAGCGGCTACTTGGCGCACAGATGACTGGAGCGGCAGCGGTGCGCTCCGGAGCGCCGCTTTTGCCGAAAGACGCCGGGAAGCAGCACTTCTATTCGGCCAGCTCCCGAAATCCGTAGTCTACCTCTCTAGTTGTCTACATCTTAGCGAAAAGCTTCTCTATGCCATTTCTCAAGGAGAACGGGTACCCGCACTGCTCACTTAGCCTGACCTTGCCAAGAAATTGGATTTGCTGCACATTCCAAGGACACTGCATTTTCCTGGGCAAGCTGCAAACTGCTGACAAATGGCCGTGCTCTCTGCCCACTCCTGCCCAGCTCTGGGTAGTAGCGGGCACGTTGCAGCCTGGCGAAGGCAAGAAGCCTCGAGAGCTGTCACAGAGCAGAAGGGCAGCTGAGATGCTGAAAAGCAGCAAAGCTGAACAGCCTGCCTCAGCTTCAGTAGTGTGCAATTGACTGAATGCGAAAAACGAAGCAGCAGAGCAGCGGGCTTCTGTGCGCACTGAAGGCAATCGCAAGAATCCAGCAGCTGCTCCTTGCCAAGCACAGGCAGCTGCCTAGGTTCTTGCTTCTTGACCAACTCACAGTTGCCCTTCTTTTCAGCAGCTGCCACCGTGTTCTCTGCATCTCAGAGCCTCTGGAGAGCAGCAAGAATTTCCAAGGAGGGATTCATGACCACTACGTCAGAACCCAGGAAGGTTGTCCTGGAACACCTTCCACTGGCATGTCAAGAGTGAATTCAAGAGGCAGGAGAGCAGCAGCCACCATCCTGCAGCTGTCTGCGAGCTTTGCACACAAGCCCGCTTCTTGGCGGCTTCGTTCTTCGCCTCTTGCAAGCTACCGCGATCTCCGGCTGCCGGAGGCCAAGAAGCGGCTACTTCGCGCACAGATCACTGGAGCGGCAGCGGTGTGCTCCGGAGCGCCGCTTTTGCCGAAAGACGCCGGGAAGTGGCACTTCCCTTCGGCCAGCTCCGGAGCGCCGTATTCTTCATCTCTAGTTGTCTACATCTTAGCGAAGAGCTTTTCCACTCCATTTCTCAAGGAGAAAGTCTACCAGCACTGCTCACTTCCTCCGAACTTGCCAAGAAATTGGATTTGCTGCACATCCGAAAGACACTGCACTTTCCTGGGCAAGCTGCAAACTGCTGGCAGATGGCCGTGCTCTCTGCCCACTCCTGCCCAGTTCTTGGTAGTAGGGATCCCCCAAGCAGCTTCTGGGCAGAGAGCACGGGTAGGGCCAGCAGCCCCACAGAGCTCAGTCCCTGTGAGAGGATCACCAACCTGCTGCTCTCACCTGGCTTTCAGATGTGGCTACTGGCTGGTTTGGCACAGCAAACCCAGGGCCTGGTTTGGAGCATCCACTGGGAGCAGCCTTTGCCAGGGAAGCAGTGGGCTGCTGTTCCTCGTGCCGGAGGTGCAGGAGGACCCCCGTGAGCCCCTCGCTGAGCTATAGGGTTGTTGGGGCATAGACTCCTTTCTCCTCTGGAGTTCAGGGCAAAGAGTCTCCGTGGGGGAAGCCTTTGTACAATTTCCTCCACGTCAGGTTTTGTGTCAGCTTGACAGTCCATAAAGAAGACAATGAAATAATTTCTCCTGCCAATGTCCCCAAGACTGTTTGGGAAGACAAACCAAGATCTTCCCTTCAACACCTGCCATCCACCCCCAATTGCCCCTTTCCAAAACATGCTCTGTTCACCCCTAGTCCTTCCCGCTTCAAAGCTCTACAGCAGGTTAAGGGGCTTGCAATATTATAACTTTTAATTAATTTTTAAAATAAATCTTTAGCAGTGTAAGTTCAACTTTTAGCCAACAGATAGCTAAACTTCTTTTCAGAGAGTGTTATTATTAGAGTTTGATTGGGAAAATCAGGGAAACTTTTAGTTTTGCTAAACTAACACTTAAAAGCTTCAGTGAACAAAGCTGAAAAGTGGACACGTAAAATGCAGAATTTACAGCCCTCCAAGGAGTTGTTGCAGAGACCAGAAGACAAAGAGGAGAGTAATAAAGAAAATTCAGTATATGCTGGATAACTCCATACCTTGGAAAAAGATAATAGAGAGGCAGAAAAATGTCGGCTAATTAGGATGAGAAGCAAGACAGCTCTAACCAATAGAGGTTAGAGTACTAACTAATGAAGAGAATTATGTGATTTAGAATGGATGAACATTGATTTCTTTGTTTGCTATAAACAGGTAACTAAGTGAAACCTTTTGTGCCTGTGTGTGGCTGGAACTACCCGCCCCACGTGCCCTGACCGGCACAAAGTAACACCTAACTCGCCAATACTAAAACGATCGTGTTTGGGGATTTCTTTTATCCTGGTTTTGGTGACTGTTTCTAGTGACCCGGATGGAACCATGCTCCTTCTTTTGCTCCATGGATTCACGGGATCGAGAGGACTCCAGTGCACTCCAAAGATTTTTCAGGGAGATCCTCCAATGCCCTAATCCAGTGAGTTCAAGGCAAAGACCCCTGGGATTTCAGTAAGGTAGTTTCAGACCCACTGTTAACTCCAGGGGGAGGAATTGTGGTAATGGCAAAAGTGGGGGAAGAGGCTGAGAGAGGGCATGCTCAGAATGTTCAGCAGGGAATGCTGGATCAATATTTTCCTCCTGCACATCCCTGGTGGGAGGAGGTGGAAAACACTGTCACCGTGTTGGTGTGGACCAACGGAATTCCAGGGAAATCAAAACAGTGGAACCAGTAAGGATTCAGCTTGAGCCTGACGGAAGACTGGTTAGGCAGAAAAATTGTTCTTTGAAGTTAGAAGCTAGAAGAGGGTTAGATGAATGAATTGCTAAGTTTTGCAAGATGGATCGCTAAGGGCACGTGAGTCACAATATAGGACACCTCTCCTGCCAGTAAAGGAGCCACATGCTAATGAACACAGGCCGGTACAAGATGTCAGAGCTGTCAGTGAAATCGTGTGAGACTTAGACCCAGTGGTAGCAAGTCCTTATACACTTTGAAGCCCAGTTAAGGAAGCTGATGAGTCCTGATGAGTCCACTGTTGTGGATGTTAAGGATGCTTTTTTCTGCATTGCCCTTGAAACTGAAAGTCAACTCTTGTTTGTCATTCAATGGAAAGTTCCTTGATGGGCCATGAAACCCAATTGAAGTGGATCCTTCTTTCTCCAAGGTTCAAAAATCACCCCACATTGTTTGAGAACTGTCTCCATTTGAGACAAGTCAGGAGGAAACATCTCCTAAAAGACAACAGGTTTCGGCACTCCCTCCCACAGCAAGAAATTTTTTTGGAGGAAAGTGAAAAAGTTGTTTATTTAACAGACAGAGTGCAGGCAGGCACGAGAAACAGAATGAATAATGTTAAATATTCAAACCTTCTCGCTGCAGAGAAAGCTGGTGGATTCACAGTTCTTTCTGTAGGAGTGGAGTCTGGAGCCAGGACGCCCGTCCCAGGGCCTCCCCTCCGGGCTGGGGCACAGGGCTCCTGGTGATGGTCTGGTGTTTCGGGCCGGGGAAAAGCCAAACAGTTCCAGGAGAAAAAGCCACAGTCCTGGAAAAACTTCTTGCATTGTCAAACAATCAAGAATCCAGCTAAAAGCAAAGATGTACTGAAACGATATGCGGAATAAATAAATAGACTCCATAACCTGGGGTAGTTATGAAGAGGGTATGTATGTCAGCGCCCGGCACAAGTGAGATAGCTCTCCAAAACTTGTGCCCCGAGCTTCAGTCTGACCCACACCTTTATTCTTAAAGACGTTCCATATGCAATACATTGCACAACTTTTTCATGCATATTTAACTCCTTGCCCTGCTTGTCCTCGCTTCTCATGTTAAGTAAGTCCACGCCCTTCTGGGCATGCGTGGTTTGCTGTGGTGGTCGTACGGGGGTCTCTTGGTGGTCCTGAGGCTGAAGATTGTGGTCTTCCTCATGATTGAACTTTTGAACTTTTCCTCTCTGCGCGTGCGCTTTTGGTCCTTTGGTGCTTATCTGAGTACGTCTGTCAGTCTTGATAGGCTTGGAGACAGAGGAGCTTCTTTATCTGGGTTCTTTGCTTCTTCTGGTATTGTTCTTTATGCAAGAAGCTTCAGAAATTTGCATTTTCCTATGCCCTTTGTACTAGGCAGAGGTTTCTTAAGTAAAAGGTTGAAAATTCAACAGATAACTCTACAAGCTAAATTAGAAATGCTTAATTCATTTTGTTAACCTAACTCTAAAAATCTCTGTTTCAGTACTCCCTCTGTCCATGCTGCACAAGACAGCTGAGCGAGCCTGGGGGAGGATGTGAGAAAACCACACCTCTCTCAGGCCTAGCTTAAAGTTACAGGACCCATGTCTGGGCATAAAGCAGACAATAGGGGCACAGTTTCATACTGTCACCCCAAGACAAGAACCAACGGGCAAAAGAATTGGAGCTATGGTGTTGCTGTTTGAATTTATTTTATGGATTCCTTGTTAACTGGTTCATCCTGTTGTACCCCCATGTTCTCCCTGAGTTTGTTTACCCCTGGGTTTTATTTTACCTTCCCTCAAAGCTGTCCCTCATGCCATTCCCAGCCCCTTGGTCCATCTCTTTCCCTGCCTGTCAAGGCAAGCCACGCCTTGATTCCGGAACCTTCTCTGCCACTTAAACCTTGGGCCAATCCCTGTCTGCGGCGCCCCTTTGGAATTCTCCTATTCCTGGAAGCCCCACTGGCCCATGTGACCCATCCTTTCCACCCTCCTGCCCCAACTGGCCCCAGACACTTGATGTACTCCACTCACTCCTCCCCGGAGGATTTCCTGTTGGTTAGCTGTTTGTATCCACCCCCTGACTTGTGTCTGTACTACACCCCTTGCACAGGAGTGCCTGGGGCTCTTTGTCTCAGCTCACTTCACCTGCAGTAAAGTGTTCCTTGTGGAACCTCGAGACAGAGAGCCTCCTCCTTTCTCCTCTCCTGGTCCCTGTCGTGGCTTCTGTCTGGCACCTTAGAGCAAGTGCCACTAAAGGTTCAGCCTCAGGTAAATCCCCATACCGAGGCAGTTCCCCAGTCCTGGCGAGGCGCCGGAGTTCTAAGAGCTAGCCAGGGCTCCGGCAGTCACTTCAGTATGGGAAAAGGAGAATGAAGATATCACTTAGCTACAGTGTGTGGGTGACCTTTTAATTGCTACAGAAACTCAAGCTAGATGGGTTAAAATGACCCGGAGATTCCTGAACTTTTTGGGACTAGCCAGTTGCAGGGTATCCAAGAAGAAGGCCCAAAGTGCCAAAGAGCATGTTCTGTAGCTGAGGTTCACCATTTCCCAGGGCCAGCAAACCTTGGAACAGAAAGGATGGAGACAATTTGCCAAACTCCAGAGCCAAGGTCTGTTTGCAAGTTAAGAACATTTCTGGGAATGGGTGGTTGGTGTAGGCTCTGGGTTCTTAATTCCGGCCTATGGTAAGGCCTTCATACGCGGCCTGAGAAACCCCCAAGGAGGTGCTAGACCAAGGAGGTGCTGCAGTGGACTCCAGAATGCCAGAGGCTTTCAGAGACCTCAAGAGAGCTGTAATGTCAGCCCTGCACAGGCATTACCTGACTTGACCAAGCCTCTTGAGCTGTTTGTTCACGAACACTGAGGTTATGGAGATGGAAAAGGGCCATAAGATATATTTCCAAACAAGTGGACAGTGTAAGTTACAGGATGTCCTGGCTGCCTTTGACTTGTAGCAGCAACTGTCTTTTTAATAGAAGCAGCCCAGAATGGACCACGGGCCAGAAAAGGACTGTTCATGGCCCACCCTTTGTCCTCTCTGTTCTAGGACAGAAAAGGAGGCCACTGGTTACCCCCAAGTCAAATGCTTAAGTATCGAGTTGTCCTGTTGGATCAGGATGATGTGGAACTGCAAACACATCTTTGCCTTGCACCCAGCCATCTTCCTGGAATCTTTACCAGAAAGAAGCTTCACAACATGATTGTCTTCTAACTATGGAGCGGCTTCTCTCCAGCAGAAGAGATCATCTGGTAGAAGATCCGGACTGGGAATTGTCCAGAGGTGGGAGCAATTTTGTGAGCAAAGGAAAGCAGAAATTTGGGTGTGCAGTAGGGCCCAATCAAAGGCATCCCATTATCTCTTACCACCTCTGCACACAAGGCTGAGCTGCTCACTCTCTTGGCAGCCTGCAATTGTCTCAGGGGAAGAAGGGGAACATATGGGCTAATTCTAAGTGTGCATTTGGAGCAGCACATGCCCATGGAGCTCTCTAGAACAAAGGCGGGCTCCTTTCAGCACGAGGATCTCCTGCCAAAGGTGGAGACATTATCAGACAACTACTAGAAAGTGTTTGGGTACCAGCCAGCGTGGCTCTCATGCCTTGTAAAGCTCATCCATTTGGAAATACATCAATCAGTGGAGGAAACCAACTGGCAGATGAAGCTGCTAAAGGGGTGTCAGAGAAAAGCATCATAATAGTTGCTGCACCAAAATGTGTGACCTTTCAAATGTAACCCCAGAGTAACAAGGCCAAGATAAAATGCTGGCAAAATCACATGGCCCTAGATTTAAAATACGACGAGTTTTGCCCAGAAGTTTTATTAAGTAGTTGAATAGTAATGATGGCATTTTAGTGTCTTCAGTCTTCCTAAGTATTCAATGATTTAAGTGGATGTAATCTTAAAAGAAATAATTAAGATCACTTTCAAAGAGGGGAATTGTTGGAAATGATATGACTTTCTAATTCACTATTCCAGTTATTTGTTTTCATTAACTCTGTTAATAACAGCTTTACTTAATCATAAGGAGTGCAGTTTTCCGCTGGAGCATGTAGCAAGACTTTGTACAAACTGCTAGTAGTGGAACACCATTTGGGAAAATCACTGAAACTTTTAAGTTTTGCTAAACCAACCTTGACGTGATTCAGTGAACAAATCTGGGGTAGAGAAATGGGGCTGAGAACTGGACACCAGGAATGCAGAATTTGTAGACTGTGAGGACAAGTTGTGGAAACCAGAGGTAAAGAAGAAACTAACAAAGAGAATTCAGCTTTTAGTGTACTGAAAACAATATCTGGGAAAAAATTAAAATCATAAAAAGACTGGAAAGTGGACTAATTACCATTGTTATCAGAACCAGTGAGAAGCAAACACTTTCATTTTCATATGAGGGATAAGGCATTCTTTACTGCAATGCCAGATGTATGGGGGATTACTGCACTCAGCGTACATGCCATGTACAGGAAAAGCTCCTGTTTAAATGCTATGTTTTGCATCATATTGATAACTTTGCTCAGAAGAAACATACCTATGACAATAATTTCCCCCAAGAAATTCACATACATTCCCTCCCCTTAGCACATGCTTTCTTCTGCCCTGGGAGTCTCTTTGGCAGTCCTGGGTGCTTGGTGAACCCACAGTCATATCTGACCACCTGGTGAACTGGTGCTTCTCTGCAAATGAGGAGAAAAGTTGGTCTAGCTGGCCACTCATTCAAATTGTGAAACCTTAGATCAATGGATTGTAGTTTCACTCCCTTCCTCGGTCGATGTTTCTCCTGGTTTTGATAGTGTAGTGCCAGCTGGTAAAATGAGCATAGGATGGAGTGCTCATTGGTAAAATGAGCATAGGATGGAGCCTGCCAGGAGCAAACAATTCTTCATCTGGCAACAGCATGAGAATTGAGAAATCAAAACCAAATGGAAGATAGGATGTTAATTAATGAAGAGAAATATGTAATTTATAGGCAATGAGCATTAATTGCTTTGCTTAAAATACATAGTGAAAAGTTTAGAAAGTGGGTGTGCATGCTGAGTGGAGCCATTTCCATGCATCCCGGTGCTGGGAATGAAGTGATGCCTGATTGCTAATAGTAAAAACAGTGTAAGACAGTTTGATTTATCCCCGTGTTTTCAGTGACCGTGGGAGAAGGCTCCGCCTGTCTTTCTGAAGGTTTTTTTATTAACTGAATAAAATGAAAAATTATTTCTCTGACAACAATTGTCACAGCCTTTTCTGTCTGCTGAGAAGATGTCCCTGGTGGAGCACTGGGTTCCCAGTCCTGCCTGGCTACTTGAGCGCTGTTGAAGTCTCACGGGGCTGGAGTGGCTGGAGGAGCTCCGGTGTCCTGGAGACATGTCGGGGGGCAGTGCCTGGCCGGTGATCCCGTGAGGTGGCAGGGCCTGGGGATGAGAGGCAAGGGTGAGCCCCCAGTCTCCGGGGCTGCCCCGTCTGGGTCAGCTCAGCCAGCCCAGGACGGGGCAGCAGGAGGGTCACCTGCTTGGCCAGAGACCCCCAGGGACCAGGTGCAGACCCAGCAGACAGCCAGTCTCTTCTCCCCCTGATCCCTGTGCCCTGACAGGGCCACACCTGGCTCATCCAGTGTCCTGATCAGCACAGGAAGCTGGTCATTCCTGCCCCTCAGGATGTGTCCACCCCTGCCCAGCAGCTGGGTCACTCTGGGCTGGGAAGGAGAGAGCAGCTGGCTGAAATGCAGGCATTTCAGCATTCAGCATTCAGCATTCAATTCAGCATTCCCTAGCAACCCTCCCCAACCAGCTCCCCCCGGGGAAACTGAAGGCACAAATTCACCCCGGATGCTCAGCATCACCCTGCCAGTCCCCATGACACATGCCATGTCCCCACCTTATTCATGCCTACCTTGTTGGGGAGGGTCACGAGTCCCTGCAGAAATGCCTTGTTCCGTAAAGAGCCCTGAGTGGGTGGCAGTTTGAAACTGCTGCTCTGATGGTCCCCAGAGCTCGGTGGCACACCGGGGACACTGCCATGGGCCACCGGCCTCCTGTGGGATGGGGCAGAGGACACTCAGTGCCCAGCCCCGTGGCATCCCAGGCAGCACCCTGCTGTGCCAGGGAGGGGACTGGCAGTGCTGCCTGCAGGGGCATGTCCCTCCCAGCTGCGCTCCACCTGCTGCAGGAGCCCCAAGCCCATCCCACCAGGCTGGATCTGCTGCCTCTGTCCCCACAGCCAGGTCTGCTGGCCGTGGCTGTGGCAGGTCCATGTGCACAGGGCACCAGCGGGCAGGAGCTGGCCTGTCCCAGCTGCAGGGCTTGGTTTTGGGAACGCCTTTCACAGAAGGCACACATCTGCCCACCAAGCCTGAGCTCAGATTGAAAACAGACACAGCTCATCAGATGTGCTTTCAGCAACCTTGGGACAGAGAGGTGGGCCAGATAGGGCAAGTTCCTCCATGTTCCTCTTCCAGGAGTCCTCCATATGGGAGCTGAAAGTCTTCAGCTCCAGGCGATCCAGCTGTGAACACGTGCACAGCCTCAGCCAGCTGCCCCCGGATGTGACATGGAGCTCTCCAGGGAAAAGCCCAGAGGGGGATCCTCAGAGGGATGCTGCCTCAGGCTGTCGAGTCCCAAAGGTGCCAGTTTGTCATGGTGGGGAAGAGGTACCCCTCACCTTCTCTTCCACCACAAGGTTGAGCTGCTGCTGCATAGTGTTGAAGTGCTGCTCCTGGTCTGAAATCCGGCTCTGCAACTCCTGCATCCTCTCATCCAGACGGTCCATATTTGCTTCAAATTGGCTGCAATTGACTTTGCTGCCCAAGGCAGCTTTGTCCGCCTTCTAGCAGAGGGGAATGGCAGGAGAGCGGTGGGGAAAGAGATGAGGAATGACAGGCAGGGCCAGCACACGTGAGGGGCAGAGGGAGAAGTGCTTCCTCCAGGCCATCATGCTCCTTTCAGGGTGCTGTGGCCCCATTTGCCCTATCACCCTGGTGAATTTGGTCCCACCATCTGGAGGGTGAGGGACCCCACAAGCTCAGGAAATTCTCCCTCCCCAGGCCAGTTCTGTCACCCAGCCCTCACGGGACAAGGGGCATTTGTCACCCTGCCTGGGAACCCCTGGGCAGGCACAGAGGCCTATTGAGACTGTACCACATCTATTGCTGCCAAAACATCCTGCTCATCTGTTTTCTCCTTCTGCAGCTTCTCCAGAGACTGGAACAGCATCTTTCAGCACAGAAAGGAACCCATGACACCACAGCAAGGTTGGAGCTGCCTCCTGGCCAGGAGAACATAACCCACTCCCCCTGCCCAAAAACCTCAAGGAAAGACACTTAGAACCAGCACAGTGCTGAAAGGGTCGGCAGGAGGCATTCTTGTGATCCCTGCCTGGAATCACAAAGAGTGCCTGGGGCATGCTCTGGCACCACAGGAGTTTCAGCCACACACCTCGATTGCTTTCTGCTTTTGTTCGGAGTCTTTCTGCAGGGTCCCAGAAACAAAGCTGAGCTTCTCGCAGTCTCCTTTCATCCGTACAACTGTAGCCTCCATGTAGCGCAGCCGCTCATGGTCATGCTCCAGCTTCAGGGAAGGAAAAACATGGTACTGAGCAAAAGGGAGTCCGGCTGCTCCACCGGGGCAGACCCGCATTTCTCAGCCAGTGGCCATGAGCTCTCAGTGTCAACAGGAGGTTTGCATCAAGGCTTTAATCTCTGTCCATGCTGCTGACGGGTCCAGGCCAATTTGGGCAGTTTGGGCCTCCCCCAGACTACAGCACATCACACTGGGGGATGTCTTCAGTCCCCCATGCTGCCAACAGCCTACCTGGCCCCAATTCCTCATCATTTTCTTGAGCTTTCCCATGGCCATCTGCCGGGACTCCAGGCATTCCACCTTCTCCTGGAGTTTCTCACAGCGCTGGAGGAGCTTCCCCAAATGCGCTCTGATGTTGAAGGTGCAACTGGAGCAGTCTCCATTCTCACCTTCCAGCTCCTCCAGTAGGCCCACAGTTGTCTCTCCTGTACTGCCAAGCTGCAGGACAGGCAGAAGAAATTGGCTCAGAGATGGGATGAATGGAATCAACAATGCTAGGTGGCCCCAGGCAGTCAGAGAATATGGCTGGTAACTCCACCAGGACGAGTGCACCAAGCCCGGGGTGGTGGGAGTACTCCCCCAGGACCTCACCTGCTCGTTCACTTTGTTGGCTGTCTCTGTCACCAGCTGCTCCAGCATGGCATTCCTCATCTCCTGCTGCTCTCCCATCTTCTGCAGATCACGTTTTGTCTCCTGCCGCAAAGCCCTGGCCAGCGGGACGGGGGCAAGGTCAGGGTTACCCCTGCAGGGCTGCTGGGCACTGTCCTGTGCCCGCAAACCAGGATGCTCCCAGACCACCTGGGCTCCCATGCAGCCCCACAGGGTAGGAAACCCACTGCTGTCCTCTTACTCAATATGCTGAGAGATCTCCTTACTGCTCTCTTCTTTCCACTTGGCTGCATCCTCTCACAGCTTTTTAAGGTCCTCTCCCATCTTCTTCATCTGCAAAGCCAGTGACAGTAGAGTCAGGGCACAGACATCCTGTTGTCCCAGCATGGGGGCCCTTCAGATACATGGAAAGCCCCAGGGCCCCCCACCCAGTCCTGACAGCCTGACCCCAAACCCTGCTCTTGGAGTCACATTGAAGTTCCCCATGAGAGCCTAAAGACTACACGACCCAACAGCTCACTAAGGCAAGGGACTCCTTAATCTTCTTTATGTCTCCTTCCATGCAGATCTCTGTCATCTTTATCTTGTCAATCTCCTCACGAAGATCCCGGATGAGAGTCGTGTCCTAGGAGAGAGGAGTGATGGCAGTGAGCCTCTGGGAGGGTCAGTGGGGACCTGCAAGGCCTTGACCCCTGCTGTGGTTTGTGGAGCACTGGGGACAGCAGAGGGCCAGGCTCAGCCAGGCTGGCAGGGCTCTGCAGGCAGCACGGTCCATGCATCTAGCAGGGCCAAGGGTACTGAGCCTCCAGCCAGCAGAGGCTGCTGTCTCAGACCCAAAACTTGCTCCCAGCAGCACTTCACCTTGTCCTGCATCTCCTGGATCTTCTTCATGTTCCCTGCCATATAAGACTGTAGGAGAAAATGGTGAGAGAGGCAAGTTGTTGAGTGTCTGTGAGGAAAACAACCTACACTAGCACAGTGATCTGCACAGACCTGGCTCTTCTGGATCTTCCTAATATCCTCTGATATGCGGGAATTTTCTGCCTTTATGCCACCCATCTCCTCACGAAGAACCTGTGAAACAGTCCAGCAAACAGGGATGTCAGAGGTGATGGCCAGGGCAGCAACACCCCAAAGAGCCCTGCCCTGCCACGGGCAGCCCGTGGCAATCCAGGTGAGCAGGGAGAGTCCCAGTGCCACCTCCCCAGCCCGGCTCAGTGCCAGAGCACTGAAGCCCATCCAGATAGCCAAGAGCCCTTGCCAGGGGCTGTGCCGGGGCAGTGAGGGCAGTGCCAAGCACTGCTGTCTGAGGAAGTGGGGAGGGGCTGTCTGGTGGGGGAGTGCCCCGGGGGGCTGGGAAGAGCCTCTACCTTGGACATGTGTTTCTTGTAGTCTTCCATCTCCCTCTTCATCTTTTCCATGTCAGTGGCCAGATCAGCAAGTGAGGGGCCACTCAGCTGGCCCGGCCACGGCTCCTGGCTGCTCAGGTACTGCACGTCCAGGTGCTCCAGCACGGCCTGCAGCAGTTTTCGCAAGGCTGCAAAGTGAATGGCTCCCTTCTGGGGCATCCGGATGGCGAGATCCAGCATCTGGGAGAGGCTGAGTGTGTCCAGGGATGTTGCCATGTCTGCACACACAGACAGGGACTCTGTCCCTGATTTCTCACAATCCTTCCTAAACAGCTGGCTCTGTCAGGGGTGAGCAAACGCAATAATAAAAAGGATGAGTAGCCAGCAGGCTCCTTCCTCCTTCCTTGTCCATCAAAGGACTGGAGCCTGCTCTGCTCACACCCCTTTTCATCACAACTCCCGTTGCCAGGCAGCACAGCTCACCCCTGCGAGCCACTGGGTCACAGACTGATGAAGTCATGGAGTCATGGAATGACTTGGGCTGCAAGGGACCTCAAAGATTCTCTCTTCCCAATCCCCTGCCATAGGCAGGAACACCTTCCACTAGACCAGGTTGCTCCAAGTCCCATCCAGCCTGGCCCTGGACACTTTCAGGAATGGGGCAGACACAATTTCTTTGGGCAACCTGTGCCAAGGCATCACCACCCTCGCAGGAAGACTTTCTTTCCAATTCCCAATCTAACCCTGCTGTCTGGCAGTGTGAAGCCATTGCCCCTTGTCCTGTCATTCAAGGCCCTTGTGCCAAGTCCCTCCCCAGCCCATCTGGAGCCCTTTAGTGACTGAAAAGCGCTGGAAAGTCTCGCAGGACAGGAGAGGCCTCACTATTTTTCTTTTAGTCAGTTTAAGACTTGAGTTACAGCTAAACCAGTTCTTCATCTGCTGTGTCAGTGTCTTGTCTGTGGCATCTCATGATCTTAGTATCTTCCTGCATTGTGGAGAAGGCACTAAGCCTGCCTTTGCTGTGCAGTGAACTGTCAGTGGGAGTGACCACGGGCAAGGCACCGCAACAACCACAAAGGCCCAGATGAAGCCCAAAGGGCACATTTATGTTTGATTCCTCACCAAGAGTAGCGGGCAGGATGCCACCTGGCGAAGGAAAGAAACCTCGAGAGCAGTCGCAGAGCATAAGGGCACCTGTGATGCTGAAAAGCAGCAAACCTGAACAGCCTGCCTCAACTTCAATACTGCGCAAATGACTGAATGCAGAAACAAAGAAGCAGAGCAGTGGGCTTCTGTGCGCAGTCAAGGCAGTTTTAAAAATCCAGGCGATGCCTATGCCAAACACAGTCAGCTGCCTATGTTCTTGTTTCTTGACCAACTCACTGTTGCCTTTCTTTTCCACAGCTGCCATCGTGTTCTGTGCATCTGGGAGCCTCTGGGGAGCAGCAAGAATTTCCAAGGTGGGATGCATGAGGACTATGTAAAAGCCCAGAAATATTGTCCTTCCTGGAATACCTTCCATTCGCATGCCAAGAGTGAATTTAAGAGGCAGGAGAGGGGCAGCCGCCGTCTTCCAGCAGTCTGCAAGCTTCGCACACAAGCCGGCTTCTTGGCGGCTTCGTTCTTCGCCTCTTGCAAGCTACCGCGATCTCCGGCTGCCGGAGGACAAGAAGCGGCTACTTCGCGCACAGATCACTGGAGCGGCAGCGGTGCGCTCCGAAGCGCCGCTTCTGCCGAGAGACGCCGGGAAGCGGCACTTGCTTTCGGCCAGCTCCGGAGCTGCCTATTCTGCCTCTCTAGTCGCCTACATCTTAGCCAAAAGCTTTTCCGCTCCAGTTGTCAAGGAGAAAGTGTACCAGCACTGCTCACTTAGCCCGACCTTGCCAGGAAATAAGATTTGCTGCACATTCCAAGGACACTGCACTTTCCTGGGCAAGCTGCAACCTGCTGGCAGATGGCCGTGCTCTCTGCCCACTCCTGCCCAGCTCTGGGTAGTAGCGGGCACGTTGCAGCCTGGCGAAGGCAAGAAGCCTCGAGAGCTGTCACATAGCAGAAGGGCAGCTGAGATGCTGAAAAGCAGCAAAGCAGAACAGCCTGCCTCAGCTTCAGCAGTGTGTAATTGACTGAAGGCGAAAAAGCAAGCAGCAGAGCAGCGGGCTTCTGTGCGCACTGAAGGCAATTGCAAGCATGCAGCAGCTGCTCCTTGCCAAGCACAGGCAGCTGCCTAGGTTCTTGCTCCTTGACCAACTCACAGTTGCCCTTCTTTTCAGCAGCTGCCACCGTGTTCTCTGCATCTCGGAGCCTCTGGGGAGCAACAAGAATTTCCAAGGTGGGATGCATGACGACTAGGTCAAAACCCAGGAAAGTTGTCCTGGAACACCTTCCATTGGCATGCCAAGAGTGAATTCAAGAGGCAGGAGAGCAGCAGCCACCGTCCTGCAGCTGTCTGCGAGCTTCGCACACAAGCCGGCTTCTTGGCGGCTTCGTTCTTCGCCTCTTGCAAGCTACCGCGATCTCCGGCTGCCGGAGGACAAGAAGCGGCTACTTCGCGCACAGATCACTGGAGCGGCAGCGGTGCGCTCCGAAGCGCCGCTTCTGCCGAGAGACGCCGGCAAGCGGCACTTGCTTTCGGCCAGCTCCGGAGCTGCGTATTCTGCCTCTCTAGTCGCCTACATCTTAGCCAAAAGTTTTTCCGCTCCAGTTGTCGAGGAGAAAGTGTACCAGCACTGCTCACTTAGCCCGACCTTGCCAGGAAATAAGATTTGCTGCACATTCCAAGGACACTGCACTTTCCTGGGCAAGCTGCAACCTGCTGGCAGATGGCCGTGCTCTCTGCCCACTCCTGCCCAGCTCTGGGTAGTAGCGGGCACGTTGCAGCCTGGCGAAGGCAAGAAGCCTCGAGAGCTGTCACATAGCAGAAGGGCAGCTGAGATGCTGAAAAGCAGCAAAGCTGAACAGCCTGCCTCAGCTTCAGCAGTGTGTAATTGACTGAAGGCGAAAAAGCAAGCAGCAGAGCAGCGGGCTTCTGTGCGCACTGAAGGCAATTGCAAGCATGCAGCAGCTGCTCCTTGCCAAGCACAGGCAGCTGCCTAGGTTCTTGCTTCTTGACCAACTCACAGTTGCCCTTCTTTTCAGCAGCTGCCACCGTGTTCTCTGCATCTCGGAGCCTCTGGGGAGCAACAAGAATTTCCAATGTGGGATGCATGACGACTAGGTCAAAACCCAGGAAAGTTGTCCTGGAACACCTTCCATTGGCATGCCAAGAGTGAATTCAAGAGGCAGGAGAGCAGCAGCCAGCGTCCTGCAGCTGTCTGCGAACTTCGCACACAAGCCGGCTTCTTGGCGGCTTCGTTCTTCGCCTCTTGCAAGCTACCGCGATCTCCGGCTGCCGGAGGACAAGAAGCGGCTACTTCGCGCACAGATCACTGGAGTGGCAGCGGTGCGCTCCGAAGCGCCGCTTCTGCCGAGAGACGCCGGCAAGCGGCACTTGCTTTCGGCCAGCTCCGGAGCTGCGTATTCTGCCTCTCTAGTCGCCTACATCTTAGCCAAAAGCTTTTCCGCTCCAGTTGTCAAGGAGAAAGTGTACCAGCACTGCTCACTTAGCCCGACCTTGCCAGGAAATAAGATTTGCTGCACATTCCAAGGACACTGCACTTTCCTGGGCAAGCTGCAACCTGCTGGCAGATGGCCGTGCTCTCCGCCCACTCCTGCCCATTTCTGGGTAGTAGCGGGCACGTTGCAGCCTGGCGAAGGCAAGAAGCCTCGAGAGCTGTCACATAGCAGAAGGGCAGCTGAGATGCTGAAAAGCAGCAAAGCAGAACAGCCTGCCTCAGCTTCAGCAGTGTGTAATTGACTGAAGGCGAAAAACCAAGAAGCAGAGCAGCGGGCTTCTGTGCGCACTGAAGGCAATTGCAAGAATGCAGCAGCTGCTCCTTGCCAAGCACAGGCAGCTGCCTAGGTTCTTGCTTCTTGACCAACTCCCAGTTGCCCTTCTTTTCAGCAGCTGCCACCGTGTTCTCTGCATCTCGGAGCCTCTGGGGAGCAACAAGAATTTCCAAGGTGGGATGCATGACGACTAGGTCAAAACCCAGGAAAGTTGTCCTGGAACACCTTCCATTGGCATGCCAAGAGTGAATTCAAGAGGCAGGAGAGCAGCAGCCAGCGTCCTGCAGCTGTCTGCGAGCTTCGCACACAAGCCGGCTTCTTGGCGGCTTCGTTCTTCGCCTCTTGCAAGCTACCGCGATCTCCGGCTGCCGGAGGACAAGAAGCGGCTACTTCGCGCACAGATCACTGGAGCGGCAGCGGTGCGCTCCGAAGCGCCGCTTCTGCCGAGAGACGCCGGCAAGCGGCACTTGCTTTCGGCCAGCTCCGGAGCTGCGTATTCTGCCTCTCTAGTCGCCTACATCTTAGCCAAAAGCTTTTCCGCTCCAGTTGTCAAGGAGAAAGTGTACCAGCACTGCTCACTTAGCCCGACCTTGCCAGGAAATAAGATTTGCTGCACATTCCAAGGACACTGCACTTTCCTGGGCAAGCTGCAACCTGCTGGCAGATGGCCGTGCTCTCCGCCCACTCCTGCCCATTTCTGGGTAGTAGCGGGCACGTTGCAGCCTGGCGAAGGCAAGGAACCTGGAGAGCTGTCACAGAGCAGAAGGGCAGCTGAGATGCTGAAAAGCAGCAAAGCAGAACAGCCTGCCTCAGCTTCAGCAGTGTGTAATTGACTGAAGGCGAAAAAGCAAGCAGCAGAGCAGCGGGCTTCTGTGCGCACTGAAGGCAATTGCAAGCATGCAGCAGCTGCTCCTTGCCAAGCACAGGCAGCTGCCTAGGTTCTTGCTTCTTGACCAACTCACAGTTGCCCTTCTTTTCAGCAGCTGCCACCGTGTTCTCTGCATCTCGGAGCCTCTGGGGAGCAACAAGAATTTCCAAGGTGGGATGCATGACGACTAGGTCAAAACCCAGGAAAGTTGTCCTGGAACACCTTCCATTGGCATGCCAAGAGTGAATTCAAGAGGCAGGAGAGCAGCAGCCAGCGTCCTGCAGCTGTCTGCGAGCTTCGCACACAAGCCGGCTTCTTGGCGGCTTCGTTCTTCGCCTCTTGCAAGCTACCGCGATCTCCGGCTGCCGGAGGACAAGAAGCGGCTACTTCGCGCACAGATCACTGGAGTGGCAGCGGTGCGCTCCGAAGCGCCGCTTCTGCCGAGAGACGCCGGCAAGCGGCACTTGCTTTCGGCCAGCTCCGGAGCTGCGTATTCTGCCTCTCTAGTCGCCTACATCTTAGCCAAAAGCTTTTCCGCTCCAGTTGTCAAGGAGAAAGTGTACCAGCACTGCTCACTTAGCCCGACCTTGCCAGGAAATAAGATTTGCTGCACATTCCAAGGACACTGCACTTTCCTGGGCAAGCTGCAACCTGCTGGCAGATGGCCGTGCTCTCCGCCCACTCCTGCCCATTTCTGGGTAGTAGCGGGCACGTTGCAGCCTGGCGAAGGCAAGAAACCTGGAGAGCTGTCACAGAGCAGAAGGGCAGCTGAGATGCTGAAAAGCAGCAAAGCAGAACAGCCTGCCTCAGCTTCAGCAGTGTGTAATTGACTGAAGGCGAAAAAAGCAAGCAGCAGAGCAGCGGGCTTCTGTGCGCACTGAAGGCAATTGCAAGCATGCAGCAGCTGCTCCTTGCCAAGCACAGGCAGCTGCCTAGGTTCTTGCTTCTTGACCAACTCACAGTTGCCCTTCTTTTCAGCAGCTGCCACCGTGTTCTCTGCATCTCGGAGCCTCTGGGGAGCAACAAGAATTTCCAAGGTGGGATGCATGACGACTAGGTCAAAACCCAGGAAAGTTGTCCTGGAACACCTTCCATTGGCATGCCAAGAGTGAATTCAAGAGGCAGGAGAGCAGCAGCCAGCGTCCTGCAGCTGTCTGCGAACTTCGCACACAAGCCGGCTTCTTGGCGGCTTCGTTCTTCGCCTCTTGCAAGCTACCGCGATCTCCGGCTGCCGGAGGACAAGAAGCGGCTACTTCGCGCACAGATCACTGGAGTGGCAGCGGTGCGCTCCGAAGCGCCGCTTCTGCCGAGAGACGCCGGCAAGCGGCACTTGCTTTCGGCCAGCTCCGGAGCTGCGTATTCTGCCTCTCTAGTCGCCTACATCTTAGCCAAAAGCTTTTCCGCTCCAGTTGTCAAGGAGAAAGTGTACCAGCACTGCTCACTTAGCCCGACCTTGCCAGGAAATAAGATTTGCTGCACATTCCAAGGACACTGCACTTTCCTGGGCAAGCTGCAACCTGCTGGCAGATGGCCGTGCTCTCTGCCCACTCCTGCCCAGCTCTGGGTAGTAGCGGGCACGTTGCAGCCTGGCGAAGGCAAGAACCTGGAGAGCTGTCACAGAGCAGAAGGGCAGCTGAGATGCTGAAAAGCAGCAAAGCAGAACAGCCTGCCTCAGCTTCAGCAGTGTGTAATTGACTGAAGGCGAAAAAGCAAGCAGCAGAGCAGCGGGCTTCTGTGCGCACTGAAGGCAATTGCAAGCATGCAGCAGCTGCTCCTTGCCAAGCACAGGCAGCTGCCTAGGTTCTTGCTTCTTGACCAACTCACAGTTGCCCTTCTTTTCAGCAGCTGCCACCGTGTTCTCTGCATCTCGGAGCCTCTGGGGAGCAACAAGAATTTCCAAGGTGGGATGCATGACGACTAGGTCAAAACCCAGGAAAGTTGTCCTGGAACACCTTCCATTGGCATGCCAAGAGTGAATTCAAGAGGCAGGAGAGCAGCAGCCAGCGTCCTGCAGCTGTCTGCGAGCTTCGCACACAAGCCGGCTTCTTGGCGGCTTCGTTCTTCGCCTCTTGCAAGCTATCGCGATCTCCGGCTGCCGGAGGACAAGAAGCGGCTACTTCGCGCACAGATCACTGGAGTGGCAGCGGTGCGCTCCGAAGCGCCGCTTCTGCCGAGAGACGCCGGCAAGCGGCACTTGCTTTCGGCCAGCTCCGGAGCTGCGTATTCTGCCTCTCTAGTCGCCTACATCTTAGCCAAAAGCTTTTCCGCTCCAGTTGTCAAGGAGAAAGTGTACCAGCACTGCTCACTTAGCCCGACCTTGCCAGGAAATAAGATTTGCTGCACATTCCAAGGACACTGCACTTTCCTGGGCAAGCTGCAACCTGCTGGCAGATGGCCGTGCTCTCCGCCCACTCCTGCCCATTTCTGGGTAGTAGCGGGCACGTTGCAGCCTGGCGAAGGCAAGAAACCTGGAGAGCTGTCACAGAGCAGAAGGGCAGCTGAGATGCTGAAAAGCAGCAAAGCAGAACAGCCTGCCTCAGCTTCAGCAGTGTGTAATTGACTGAAGGCGAAAAAGCAAGCAGCAGAGCAGCGGGCTTCTGTGCGCACTGAAGGCAATTGCAAGCATGCAGCAGCTGCTCCTTGCCAAGCACAGGCAGCTGCCTAGGTTCTTGCTTCTTGACCAACTCACAGTTGCCCTTCTTTTCAGCAGCTGCCACCGTGTTCTCTGCATCTCGGAGCCTCTGGGGAGCAACAAGAATTTCCAAGGTGGGATGCATGACGACTAGGTCAAAACCCAGGAAAGTTGTCCTGGAACACCTTCCATTGGCATGCCAAGAGTGAATTCAAGAGGCAGGAGAGCAGCAGCCAGCGTCCTGCAGCTGTCTGCGAACTTCGCACACAAGCCGGCTTCTTGGCGGCTTCGTTCTTCGCCTCTTGCAAGCTACCGCGATCTCCGGCTGCCGGAGGACAAGAAGCGGCTACTTCGCGCACAGATCACTGGAGCGGCAGCGGTGCGCTCCGAAGCGCCGCTTCTGCCGAGAGACGCCGGCAAGCGGCACTTGCTTTCGGCCAGCTCCGGAGCTGCGTATTCTGCCTCTCTAGTCGCCTACATCTTAGCCAAAAGCTTTTCCGCTCCAGTTGTCAAGGAGAAAGTGTACCAGCACTGCTCACTTAGCCCGACCTTGCCAGGAAATAAGATTTGCTGCACATTCCAAGGACACTGCACTTTCCTGGGCAAGCTGCAACCTGCTGGCAGATGGCCGTGCTCTCCGCCCACTCCTGCCCAGCTCTGGGTAGTAGCGGGCACGTTGCAGCCTGGCGAAGGCAAGAAACCTGGAGAGCTGTCACAGAGCAGAAGGGCAGCTGAGATGCTGAAAAGCAGCAAAGCAGAACAGCCTGCCTCAGCTTCAGCAGTGTGTAATTGACTGAAGGCGAAAAAGCAAGCAGCAGAGCAGCGGGCTTCTGTGCGCACTGAAGGCAATTGCAAGCATGCAGCAGCTGCTCCTTGCCAAGCACAGGCAGCTGCCTAGGTTCTTGCTTCTTGACCAACTCACAGTTGCCCTTCTTTTCAGCAGCTGCCACCGTGTTCTCTGCATCTCGGAGCCTCTGGGGAGCAACAAGAATTTCCAAGGTGGGATGCATGACGACTAGGTCAAAACCCAGGAAAGTTGTCCTGGAACACCTTCCATTGGCATGCCAAGAGTGAATTCAAGAGGCAGGAGAGCAGCAGCCAGCGTCCTGCAGCTGTCTGCGAGCTTCGCACACAAGCCGGCTTCTTGGCGGCTTCGTTCTTCGCCTCTTGCAAGCTACCGCGATCTCCGGCTGCCGGAGGACAAGAAGCGGCTACTTCGCGCACAGATCACTGGAGCGGCAGCGGTGCGCTCCGAAGCGCCGCTTCTGCCGAGAGACGCCGGCAAGCGGCACTTGCTTTCGGCCAGCTCCGGAGCTGCGTATTCTGCCTCTCTAGTCGCCTACATCTTAGCCAAAAGCTTTTCCGCTCCAGTTGTCAAGGAGAAAGTGTACCAGCACTGCTCACTTAGCCCGACCTTGCCAGGAAATAAGATTTGCTGCACATTCCAAGGACACTGCACTTTCCTGGGCAAGCTGCAACCTGCTGGCAGATGGCCGTGCTCTCCGCCCACTCCTGCCCAGCTCTGGGTAGTAGCGGGCACGTTGCAGCCTGGCGAAGGCAAGAAACCTGGAGAGCTGTCACAGAGCAGAAGGGCAGCTGAGATGCTGAAAAGCAGCAAAGCAGAACAGCCTGCCTCAGCTTCAGCAGTGTGTAATTGACTGAAGGCGAAAAAGCAAGCAGCAGAGCAGCGGGCTTCTGTGCGCACTGAAGGCAATTGCAAGCATGCAGCAGCTGCTCCTTGCCAAGCACAGGCAGCTGCCTAGGTTCTTGCTTCTTGACCAACTCACAGTTGCCCTTCTTTTCAGCAGCTGCCACCGTGTTCTCTGCATCTCGGAGCCTCTGGGGAGCAACAAGAATTTCCAAGGTGGGATGCATGACGACTAGGTCAAAACCCAGGAAAGTTGTCCTGGAACACCTTCCACTGGCATGCCAAGAGTGAATTCAAGAGGCAGGAGAGCAGCAGCCAGCGTCCTGCAGCTGTCTGCGAGCTTCGCACACAAGCCGGCTTCTTGGCGGCTTCGTTCTTCGCCTCTTGCAAGCTACCGCGATCTCCGGCTGCCGGAGGACAAGAAGCGGCTACTTCGCGCACAGATCACTGGAGCGGCAGCGGTGCGCTCCGAAGCGCCGCTTCTGCCGAGAGACGCCGGCAAGCGGCACTTGCTTTCGGCCAGCTCCGGAGCTGCGTATTCTGCCTCTCTAGTCGCCTACATCTTAGCCAAAAGCTTTTCCGCTCCAGTTGTCAAGGAGAAAGTGTACCAGCACTGCTCACTTAGCCCGACCTTGCCAGGAAATAAGATTTGCTGCACATTCCAAGGACACTGCACTTTCCTGGGCAAGCTGCAACCTGCTGGCAGATGGCCGTGCTCTCCGCCCACTCCTGCCCATTTCTGGGTAGTAGCGGGCACGTTGCAGCCTGGCGAAGGCAAGAAACCTGGAGAGCTGTCACAGAGCAGAAGGGCAGCTGAGATGCTGAAAAGCAGCAAAGCAGAACAGCCTGCCTCAGCTTCAGCAGTGTGTAATTGACTGAAGGCGAAAAAGCAAGCAGCAGAGCAGCGGGCTTCTGTGCGCACTGAAGGCAATTGCAAGAATGCAGCAGCTGCTCCTTGCCAAGCACAGGCAGCTGCCTAGGTTCTTGCTTCTTGACCAACTCACAGTTGCCCTTCTTTTCAGCAGCTGCCACCGTGTTCTCTGCATCTCGGAGCCTCTGGGAGCAACAAGAATTTCCAAGGTGGGATGCATGACGACTAGGTCAAAACCCAGGAAAGTTGTCCTGGAACACCTTCCATTGGCATGCCAAGAGTGAATTCAAGAGGCAGGAGAGCAGCAGCCAGCGTCCTGCAGCTGTCTGCGAGCTTCGCACACAAGCCGGCTTCTTGGCGGCTTCGTTCTTCGCCTCTTGCAAGCTACCGCGATCTCCGGCTGCCGGAGGACAAGAAGCGGCTACTTCGCGCACAGATCACTGGAGTGGCAGCGGTGCGCTCCGAAGCGCCGCTTCTGCCGAGAGACGCCGGCAAGCGGCACTTGCTTTCGGCCAGCTCCGGAGCTGCGTATTCTGCCTCTCTAGTCGCCTACATCTTAGCCAAAAGCTTTTCCGCTCCAGTTGTCAAGGAGAAAGTGTACCAGCACTGCTCACTTAGCCCGACCTTGCCAGGAAATAAGATTTGCTGCACATTCCAAGGACACTGCACTTTCCTGGGCAAGCTGCAACCTGCTGGCAGATGGCCGTGCTCTCCGCCCACTCCTGCCCAGCTCTGGGTAGTAGCGGGCACGTTGCAGCCTGGCGAAGGCAAGAAACCTGGAGAGCTGTCACAGAGCAGAAGGGCAGCTGAGATGCTGAAAAGCAGCAAAGCAGAACAGCCTGCCTCAGCTTCAGCAGTGTGTAATTGACTGAAGGCGAAAAACCAAGCAGCAGAGCAGCGGGCTTCTGTGCGCACTGAAGGCAATTGCAAGAATGCAGCAGCTGCTCCTTGCCAAGCACAGGCAGCTGCCTAGGTTCTTGCTTCTTGACCAACTCACAGTTGCCCTTCTTTTCAGCAGCTGCCACCGTGTTCTCTGCATCTCGGAGCCTCTGGGGAGCAACAAGAATTTCCAAGGTGGGATGCATGACGACTAGGTCAAAACCCAGGAAAGTTGTCCTGGAACACCTTCCATTGGCATGCCAAGAGTGAATTCAAGAGGCAGGAGAGCAGCAGCCAGCGTCCTGCAGCTGTCTGCGAGCTTCGCACACAAGCCGGCTTCTTGGCGGCTTCGTTCTTCGCCTCTTGCAAGCTACCGCGATCTCCGGCTGCCGGAGGACAAGAAGCGGCTACTTCGCGCACAGATCACTGGAGTGGCAGCGGTGCGCTCCGAAGCGCCGCTTCTGCCGAGAGACGCCGGCAAGCGGCACTTGCTTTCGGCCAGCTCCGGAGCTGCGTATTCTGCCTCTCTAGTCGCCTACATCTTAGCCAAAAGCTTTTCCGCTCCAGTTGTCAAGGAGAAAGTGTACCAGCACTGCTCACTTAGCCCGACCTTGCCAGGAAATAAGATTTGCTGCACATTCCAAGGACACTGCACTTTCCTGGGCAAGCTGCAACCTGCTGGCAGATGGCCGTGCTCTCTGCCCACTCCTGCCCAGCTCTGGGTAGTAGCGGGCACGTTGCAGCCTGGCGAAGGCAAGAAGCCTGGAGAGCTGTCACATAGCAGAAGGGCAGCTGAGATGCTGAAAAGCAGCAAAGCAGAACAGCCTGCCTCAGCTTCAGCAGTGTGTAATTGACTGAAGGCGAAAAAAGCAAGCAGCAGAGCAGCGGGCTTCTGTGCGCACTGAAGGCAATTGCAAGAATGCAGCAGCTGCTCCTTGCCAAGCACAGGCAGCTGCCTAGGTTCTTGCTTCTTGACCAACTCACAGTTGCCCTTCTTTTCAGCAGCTGCCACCGTGTTCTCTGCATCTCGGAGCCTCTGGGGAGCAACAAGAATTTCCAAGGTGGGATGCATGACGACTAGGTCAAAACCCAGGAAAGTTGTCCTGGAACACCTTCCATTGGCATGCCAAGAGTGAATTCAAGAGGCAGGAGAGCAGCAGCCAGCGTCCTGCAGCTGTCTGCGAGCTTCGCACACAAGCCGGCTTCTTGGCGGCTTCGTTCTTCGCCTCTTGCAAGCTATCGCGATCTCCGGCTGCCGGAGGACAAGAAGCGGCTACTTCGCGCACAGATCACTGGAGTGGCAGCGGTGCGCTCCGAAGCGCCGCTTCTGCCGAGAGACGCCGGCAAGCGGCACTTGCTTTCGGCCAGCTCCGGAGCTGCGTATTCTGCCTCTCTAGTCGCCTACATCTTAGCCAAAAGCTTTTCCGCTCCAGTTGTCAAGGAGAAAGTGTACCAGCACTGCTCACTTAGCCCGACCTTGCCAGGAAATAAGATTTGCTGCACATTCCAAGGACACTGCACTTTCCTGGGCAAGCTGCAACCTGCTGGCAGATGGCCGTGCTCTCTGCCCACTCCTGCCCAGCTCTGGGTAGTAGCGGGCACGTTGCAGCCTGGCGAAGGCAAGAAACCTGGAGAGCTGTCACAGAGCAGAAGGGCAGCTGAGATGCTGAAAAGCAGCAAAGCAGAACAGCCTGCCTCAGCTTCAGCAGTGTGTAATTGACTGAAGGCGAAAAAGCAAGCAGCAGAGCAGCGGGCTTCTGTGCGCACTGAAGGCAATTGCAAGCATGCAGCAGCTGCTCCTTGCCAAGCACAGGCAGCTGCCTAGGTTCTTGCTTCTTGACCAACTCACAGTTGCCCTTCTTTTCAGCAGCTGCCACCGTGTTCTCTGCATCTCGGAGCCTCTGGGGAGCAACAAGAATTTCCAAGGTGGGATGCATGACGACTAGGTCAAAACCCAGGAAAGTTGTCCTGGAACACCTTCCATTGGCATGCCAAGAGTGAATTCAAGAGGCAGGAGAGCAGCAGCCAGCGTCCTGCAGCTGTCTGCGAGCTTCGCACACAAGCCGGCTTCTTGGCGGCTTCGTTCTTCGCCTCTTGCAAGCTACCGCGATCTCCGGCTGCCGGAGGACAAGAAGCGGCTACTTCGCGCACAGATCACTGGAGTGGCAGCGGTGCGCTCCGAAGCGCCGCTTCTGCCGAGAGACGCCGGCAAGCGGCACTTGCTTTCGGCCAGCTCCGGAGCTGCGTATTCTGCCTCTCTAGTCGCCTACATCTTAGCCAAAAGCTTTTCCGCTCCAGTTGTCAAGGAGAAAGTGTACCAGCACTGCTCACTTAGCCCGACCTTGCCAGGAAATAAGATTTGCTGCACATTCCAAGGACACTGCACTTTCCTGGGCAAGCTGCAACCTGCTGGCAGATGGCCGTGCTCTCCGCCCACTCCTGCCCAGCTCTGGGTAGTAGCGGGCACGTTGCAGCCTGGCGAAGGCAAGAAACCTGGAGAGCTGTCACAGAGCAGAAGGGCAGCTGAGATGCTGAAAAGCAGCAAAGCAGAACAGCCTGCCTCAGCTTCAGCAGTGTGTAATTGACTGAAGGCGAAAAAGCAAGCAGCAGAGCAGCGGGCTTCTGTGCGCACTGAAGGCAATTGCAAGCATGCAGCAGCTGCTCCTTGCCAAGCACAGGCAGCTGCCTAGGTTCTTGCTTCTTGACCAACTCACAGTTGCCCTTCTTTTCAGCAGCTGCCACCGTGTTCTCTGCATCTCGGAGCCTCTGGGGAGCAACAAGAATTTCCAAGGTGGGATGCATGACGACTAGGTCAAAACCCAGGAAAGTTGTCCTGGAACACCTTCCATTGGCATGCCAAGAGTGAATTCAAGAGGCAGGAGAGCAGCAGCCAGCGTCCTGCAGCTGTCTGCGAGCTTCGCACACAAGCCGGCTTCTTGGCGGCTTCGTTCTTCGCCTCTTGCAAGCTACCGCGATCTCCGGCTGCCGGAGGACAAGAAGCGGCTACTTCGCGCACAGATCACTGGAGTGGCAGCGGTGCGCTCCGAAGCGCCGCTTCTGCCGAGAGACGCCGGCAAGCGGCACTTGCTTTCGGCCAGCTCCGGAGCTGCGTATTCTGCCTCTCTAGTCGCCTACATCTTAGCCAAAAGCTTTTCCGCTCCAGTTGTCAAGGAGAAAGTGTACCAGCACTGCTCACTTAGCCCGACCTTGCCAGGAAATAAGATTTGCTGCACATTCCAAGGACACTGCACTTTCCTGGGCAAGCTGCAACCTGCTGGCAGATGGCCGTGCTCTCCGCCCACTCCTGCCCATTTCTGGGTAGTAGCGGGCACGTTGCAGCCTGGCGAAGGCAAGAAACCTGGAGAGCTGTCACAGAGCAGAAGGGCAGCTGAGATGCTGAAAAGCAGCAAAGCAGAACAGCCTGCCTCAGCTTCAGCAGTGTGTAATTGACTGAAGGCGAAAAAGCAAGCAGCAGAGCAGCGGGCTTCTGTGCGCACTGAAGGCAATTGCAAGAATGCAGCAGCTGCTCCTTGCCAAGCACAGGCAGCTGCCTAGGTTCTTGCTTCTTGACCAACTCACAGTTGCCCTTCTTTTCAGCAGCTGCCACCGTGTTCTCTGCATCTCGGAGCCTCTGGGGAGCAACAAGAATTTCCAAGGTGGGATGCATGACGACTAGGTCAAAACCCAGGAAAGTTGTCCTGGAACACCTTCCATTGGCATGCCAAGAGTGAATTCAAGAGGCAGGAGAGCAGCAGCCAGCGTCCTGCAGCTGTCTGCGAGCTTCGCACACAAGCCGGCTTCTTGGCGGCTTCGTTCTTCGCCTCTTGCAAGCTACCGCGATCTCCGGCTGCCGGAGGACAAGAAGCGGCTACTTCGCGCACAGATCACTGGAGCGGCAGCGGTGCGCTCCGAAGCGCCGCTTCTGCCGAGAGACGCCGGCAAGCGGCACTTGCTTTCGGCCAGCTCCGGAGCTGCGTATTCTGCCTCTCTAGTCGCCTACATCTTAGCCAAAAGCTTTTCCGCTCCAGTTGTCGAGGAGAAAGTGTACCAGCACTGCTCACTTAGCCCGACCTTGCCAGGAAATAAGATTTGCTGCACATTCCAAGGACACTGCACTTTCCTGGGCAAGCTGCAACCTGCTGGCAGATGGCCGTGCTCTCTGCCCACTCCTGCCCAGCTCTGGGTAGTAGCGGGCACGTTGCAGCCTGGCGAAGGCAAGAAACCTGGAGAGCTGTCACAGAGCAGAAGGGCAGCTGAGATGCTGAAAAGCAGCAAAGCAGAACAGCCTGCCTCAGCTTCAGCAGTGTGTAATTGACTGAAGGCGAAAAAGCAAGCAGCAGAGCAGCGGGCTTCTGTGCGCACTGAAGGCAATTGCAAGAATGCAGCAGCTGCTCCTTGCCAAGCACAGGCAGCTGCCTAGGTTCTTGCTTCTTGACCAACTCACAGTTGCCCTTCTTTTCAGCAGCTGCCACCGTGTTCTCTGCATCTCGGAGCCTCTGGGGAGCAACAAGAATTTCCAAGGTGGGATGCATGACGACTAGGTCAAAACCCAGGAAAGTTGTCCTGGAACACCTTCCATTGGCATGCCAAGAGTGAATTCAAGAGGCAGGAGAGCAGCAGCCAGCGTCCTGCAGCTGTCTGCGAGCTTCGCACACAAGCCGGCTTCTTGGCGGCTTCGTTCTTCGCCTCTTGCAAGCTACCGCGATCTCCGGCTGCCGGAGGACAAGAAGCGGCTACTTCGCGCACAGATCACTGGAGTGGCAGCGGTGCGCTCCGAAGCGCCGCTTCTGCCGAGAGACGCCGGCAAGCGGCACTTGCTTTCGGCCAGCTCCGGAGCTGCGTATTCTGCCTCTCTAGTCGCCTACATCTTAGCCAAAAGCTTTTCCGCTCCAGTTGTCAAGGAGAAAGTGTACCAGCACTGCTCACTTAGCCCGACCTTGCCAGGAAATAAGATTTGCTGCACATTCCAAGGACACTGCACTTTCCTGGGCAAGCTGCAACCTGCTGGCAGATGGCCGTGCTCTCCGCCCACTCCTGCCCATTTCTGGGTAGTAGCGGGCACGTTGCAGCCTGGCGAAGGCAAGAAACCTGGAGAGCTGTCACAGAGCAGAAGGGCAGCTGAGATGCTGAAAAGCAGCAAAGCAGAACAGCCTGCCTCAGCTTCAGCAGTGTGTAATTGACTGAAGGCGAAAAAGCAAGCAGCAGAGCAGCGGGCTTCTGTGCGCACTGAAGGCAATTGCAAGAATGCAGCAGCTGCTCCTTGCCAAGCACAGGCAGCTGCCTAGGTTCTTGCTTCTTGACCAACTCACAGTTGCCCTTCTTTTCAGCAGCTGCCACCGTGTTCTCTGCATCTCGGAGCCTCTGGGGAGCAACAAGAATTTCCAAGGTGGGATGCATGACGACTAGGTCAAAACCCAGGAAAGTTGTCCTGGAACACCTTCCATTGGCATGCCAAGAGTGAATTCAAGAGGCAGGAGAGCAGCAGCCAGCGTCCTGCAGCTGTCTGCGAGCTTCGCACACAAGCCGGCTTCTTGGCGGCTTCGTTCTTCGCCTCTTGCAAGCTACCGCGATCTCCGGCTGCCGGAGGACAAGAAGCGGCTACTTCGCGCACAGATCACTGGAGTGGCAGCGGTGCGCTCCGAAGCGCCGCTTCTGCCGAGAGACGCCGGCAAGCGGCACTTGCTTTCGGCCAGCTCCGGAGCTGCGTATTCTGCCTCTCTAGTCGCCTACATCTTAGCCAAAAGCTTTTCCGCTCCAGTTGTCAAGGAGAAAGTGTACCAGCACTGCTCACTTAGCCCGACCTTGCCAGGAAATAAGATTTGCTGCACATTCCAAGGACACTGCACTTTCCTGGGCAAGCTGCAACCTGCTGGCAGATGGCCGTGCTCTCCGCCCACTCCTGCCCAGCTCTGGGTAGTAGCGGGCACGTTGCAGCCTGGCGAAGGCAAGAAACCTGGAGAGCTGTCACAGAGCAGAAGGGCAGCTGAGATGCTGAAAAGCAGCAAAGCAGAACAGCCTGCCTCAGCTTCAGCAGTGTGTAATTGACTGAAGGCGAAAAAGCAAGCAGCAGAGCAGCGGGCTTCTGTGCGCACTGAAGGCAATTGCAAGCATGCAGCAGCTGCTCCTTGCCAAGCACAGGCAGCTGCCTAGGTTCTTGCTTCTTGACCAACTCACAGTTGCCCTTCTTTTCAGCAGCTGCCACCGTGTTCTCTGCATCTCGGAGCCTCTGGGGAGCAACAAGAATTTCCAAGGTGGGATGCATGACGACTAGGTCAAAACCCAGGAAAGTTGTCCTGGAACACCTTCCACTGGCATGCCAAGAGTGAATTCAAGAGGCAGGAGAGCAGCAGCCAGCGTCCTGCAGCTGTCTGCGAGCTTCGCACACAAGCCGGCTTCTTGGCGGCTTCGTTCTTCGCCTCTTGCAAGCTACCGCGATCTCCGGCTGCCGGAGGACAAGAAGCGGCTACTTCGCGCACAGATCACTGGAGTGGCAGCGGTGCGCTCCGAAGCGCCGCTTCTGCCGAGAGACGCCGGCAAGCGGCACTTGCTTTCGGCCAGCTCCGGAGCTGCGTATTCTGCCTCTCTAGTCGCCTACATCTTAGCCAAAGCTTTTCCGCTCCAGTTGTCAAGGAGAAAGTGTACCAGCACTGCTCACTTAGCCCGACCTTGCCAGGAAATAAGATTTGCTGCACATTCCAAGGACACTGCACTTTCCTGGGCAAGCTGCAACCTGCTGGCAGATGGCCGTGCTCTCCGCCCACTCCTGCCCAGCTCTGGGTAGTAGCGGGCACGTTGCAGCCTGGCGAAGGCAAGAAACCTGGAGAGCTGTCACAGAGCAGAAGGGCAGCTGAGATGCTGAAAAGCAGCAAAGCAGAACAGCCTGCCTCAGCTTCAGCAGTGTGTAATTGACTGAAGGCGAAAAAGCAAGCAGCAGAGCAGCGGGCTTCTGTGCGCACTGAAGGCAATTGCAAGAATGCAGCAGCTGCTCCTTGCCAAGCACAGGCAGCTGCCTAGGTTCTTGCTTCTTGACCAACTCACAGTTGCCCTTCTTTTCAGCAGCTGCCACCGTGTTCTCTGCATCTCGGAGCCTCTGGGGAGCAACAAGAATTTCCAAGGTGGGATGCATGACGACTAGGTCAAAACCCAGGAAAGTTGTCCTGGAACACCTTCCACTGGCATGCCAAGAGTGAATTCAAGAGGCAGGAGAGCAGCAGCCAGCGTCCTGCAGCTGTCTGCGAGCTTCGCACACAAGCCGGCTTCTTGGCGGCTTCGTTCTTCGCCTCTTGCAAGCTACCGCGATCTCCGGCTGCCGGAGGACAAGAAGCGGCTACTTCGCGCACAGATCACTGGAGTGGCAGCGGTGCGCTCCGAAGCGCCGCTTCTGCCGAGAGACGCCGGCAAGCGGCACTTGCTTTCGGCCAGCTCCGGAGCTGCGTATTCTGCCTCTCTAGTCGCCTACATCTTAGCCAAAAGCTTTTCCGCTCCAGTTGTCAAGGAGAAAGTGTACCAGCACTGCTCACTTAGCCCGACCTTGCCAGGAAATAAGATTTGCTGCACATTCCAAGGACACTGCACTTTCCTGGGCAAGCTGCAACCTGCTGGCAGATGGCCGTGCTCTCCGCCCACTCCTGCCCAGTTCTGGGTAGTAGCGGGCACGTTGCAGCCTGGCGAAGGCAAGAAACCTGGAGAGCTGTCACAGAGCAGAAGGGCAGCTGAGATGCTGAAAAGCAGCAAAGCAGAACAGCCTGCCTCAGCTTCAGCAGTGTGTAATTGACTGAAGGCGAAAAAGCAAGCAGCAGAGCAGCGGGCTTCTGTGCGCACTGAAGGCAATTGCAAGAATGCAGCAGCTGCTCCTTGCCAAGCACAGGCAGCTGCCTAGGTTCTTGCTTCTTGACCAACTCACAGTTGCCCTTCTTTTCAGCAGCTGCCACCGTGTTCTCTGCATCTCGGAGCCTCTGGGGAGCAACAAGAATTTCCAAGGTGGGATGCATGACGACTAGGTCAAAACCCAGGAAAGTTGTCCTGGAACACCTTCCATTGGCATGCCAAGAGTGAATTCAAGAGGCAGGAGAGCAGCAGCCAGCGTCCTGCAGCTGTCTGCGAGCTTCGCACACAAGCCGGCTTCTTGGCGGCTTCGTTCTTCGCCTCTTGCAAGCTACCGCGATCTCCGGCTGCCGGAGGACAAGAAGCGGCTACTTCGCGCACAGATCACTGGAGTGGCAGCGGTGCGCTCCGAAGCGCCGCTTCTGCCGAGAGACGCCGGCAAGCGGCACTTGCTTTCGGCCAGCTCCGGAGCTGCGTATTCTGCCTCTCTAGTCGCCTACATCTTAGCCAAAAGCTTTTCCGCTCCAGTTGTCAAGGAGAAAGTGTACCAGCACTGCTCACTTAGCCCGACCTTGCCAGGAAATAAGATTTGCTGCACATTCCAAGGACACTGCACTTTCCTGGGCAAGCTGCAACCTGCTGGCAGATGGCCGTGCTCTCCGCCCACTCCTGCCCATTTCTGGGTAGTAGCGGGCACGTTGCAGCCTGGCGAAGGCAAGAAACCTGGAGAGCTGTCACAGAGCAGAAGGGCAGCTGAGATGCTGAAAAGCAGCAAAGCAGAACAGCCTGCCTCAGCTTCAGCAGTGTGTAATTGACTGAAGGCGAAAAAGCAAGCAGCAGAGCAGCGGGCTTCTGTGCGCACTGAAGGCAATTGCAAGAATGCAGCAGCTGCTCCTTGCCAAGCACAGGCAGCTGCCTAGGTTCTTGCTTCTTGACCAACTCACAGTTGCCCTTCTTTTCAGCAGCTGCCACCGTGTTCTCTGCATCTCGGAGCCTCTGGGGAGCAACAAGAATTTCCAAGGTGGGATGCATGACGACTAGGTCAAAACCCAGGAAAGTTGTCCTGGAACACCTTCCATTGGCATGCCAAGAGTGAATTCAAGAGGCAGGAGAGCAGCAGCCAGCGTCCTGCAGCTGTCTGCGAGCTTCGCACACAAGCCGGCTTCTTGGCGGCTTCGTTCTTCGCCTCTTGCAAGCTACCGCGATCTCCGGCTGCCGGAGGACAAGAAGCGGCTACTTCGCGCACAGATCACTGGAGCGGCAGCGGTGCGCTCCGAAGCGCCGCTTCTGCCGAGAGACGCCGGCAAGCGGCACTTGCTTTCGGCCAGCTCCGGAGCTGCGTATTCTGCCTCTCTAGTCGCCTACATCTTAGCCAAAAGCTTTTCCGCTCCAGTTGTCAAGGAGAAAGTGTACCAGCACTGCTCACTTAGCCCGACCTTGCCAGGAAATAAGATTTGCTGCACATTCCAAGGACACTGCACTTTCCTGGGCAAGCTGCAACCTGCTGGCAGATGGCCGTGCTCTCCGCCCACTCCTGCCCAGCTCTGGGTAGTAGCGGGCACGTTGCAGCCTGGCGAAGGCAAGAAACCTGGAGAGCTGTCACAGAGCAGAAGGGCAGCTGAGATGCTGAAAAGCAGCAAAGCAGAACAGCCTGCCTCAGCTTCAGCAGTGTGTAATTGACTGAAGGCGAAAAACCAAGCAGCAGAGCAGCGGGCTTCTGTGCGCACTGAAGGCAATTGCAAGAATGCAGCAGCTGCTCCTTGCCAAGCACAGGCAGCTGCCTAGGTTCTTGCTTCTTGACCAACTCACAGTTGCCCTTCTTTTCAGCAGCTGCCACCGTGTTCTCTGCATCTCGGAGCCTCTGGGGAGCAACAAGAATTTCCAAGGTGGGATGCATGACGACTAGGTCAAAACCCAGGAAAGTTGTCCTGGAACACCTTCCACTGGCATGCCAAGAGTGAATTCAAGAGGCAGGAGAGCAGCAGCCAGCGTCCTGCAGCTGTCTGCGAGCTTCGCACACAAGCCGGCTTCTTGGCGGCTTCGTTCTTCGCCTCTTGCAAGCTATCGCGATCTCCGGCTGCCGGAGGACAAGAAGCGGCTACTTCGCGCACAGATCACTGGAGCGGCAGCGGTGCGCTCCGAAGCGCCGCTTCTGCCGAGAGACGCCGGCAAGCGGCACTTGCTTTCGGCCAGCTCCGGAGCTGCGTATTCTGCCTCTCTAGTCGCCTACATCTTAGCCAAAAGCTTTTCCGCTCCAGTTGTCAAGGAGAAAGTGTACCAGCACTGCTCACTTAGCCCGACCTTGCCAGGAAATAAGATTTGCTGCACATTCCAAGGACACTGCACTTTCCTGGGCAAGCTGCAACCTGCTGGCAGATGGCCGTGCTCTCCGCCCACTCCTGCCCAGCTCTGGGTAGTAGCGGGCACGTTGCAGCCTGGCGAAGGCAAGAAACCTGGAGAGCTGTCACAGAGCAGAAGGGCAGCTGAGATGCTGAAAAGCAGCAAAGCAGAACAGCCTGCCTCAGCTTCAGCAGTGTGTAATTGACTGAAGGCGAAAAAGCAAGCAGCAGAGCAGCGGGCTTCTGTGCGCACTGAAGGCAATTGCAAGAATGCAGCAGCTGCTCCTTGCCAAGCACAGGCAGCTGCCTAGGTTCTTGCTTCTTGACCAACTCACAGTTGCCCTTCTTTTCAGCAGCTGCCACCGTGTTCTCTGCATCTCGGAGCCTCTGGGGAGCAACAAGAATTTCCAAGGTGGGATGCATGACGACTAGGTCAAAACCCAGGAAAGTTGTCCTGGAACACCTTCCACTGGCATGCCAAGAGTGAATTCAAGAGGCAGGAGAGCAGCAGCCAGCGTCCTGCAGCTGTCTGCGAGCTTCGCACACAAGCCGGCTTCTTGGCGGCTTCGTTCTTCGCCTCTTGCAAGCTACCGCGATCTCCGGCTGCCGGAGGACAAGAAGCGGCTACTTCGCGCACAGATCACTGGAGTGGCAGCGGTGCGCTCCGAAGCGCCGCTTCTGCCGAGAGACGCCGGCAAGCGGCACTTGCTTTCGGCCAGTTCCGGAGCTGCGTATTCTGCCTCTCTAGTCGCCTACATCTTAGCCAAAAGCTTTTCCGCTCCAGTTGTCAAGGAGAAAGTGTACCAGCACTGCTCACTTAGCCCGACCTTGCCAGGAAATAAGATTTGCTGCACATTCCAAGGACACTGCACTTTCCTGGGCAAGCTGCAACCTGCTGGCAGATGGCCGTGCTCTCCGCCCACTCCTGCCCATTTCTGGGTAGTAGCGGGCACGTTGCAGCCTGGCGAAGGCAAGAAGCCTCGAGAGCTGTCACAGAGCAGAAGGGCAGCTGAGATGCTGAAAAGCAGCAAAGCAGAACAGCCTGCCTCAGCTTCAGCAGTGTGTAATTGACTGAAGGCGAAAAAGCAAGCAGCAGAGCAGCGGGCTTCTGTGCGCACTGAAGGCAATTGCAAGAATGCAGCAGCTGCTCCTTGCCAAGCACAGGCAGCTGCCTAGGTTCTTGCTTCTTGACCAACTCACAGTTGCCCTTCTTTTCAGCAGCTGCCACCGTGTTCTCTGCATCTCGGAGCCTCTGGGGAGCAACAAGAATTTCCAAGGTGGGATGCATGACGACTAGGTCAAAACCCAGGAAAGTTGTCCTGGAACACCTTCCACTGGCATGCCAAGAGTGAATTCAAGAGGCAGGAGAGCAGCAGCCAGCGTCCTGCAGCTGTCTGCGAGCTTCGCACACAAGCCGGCTTCTTGGCGGCTTCGTTCTTCGCCTCTTGCAAGCTACCGCGATCTCCGGCTGCCGGAGGACAAGAAGCGGCTACTTCGCGCACAGATCACTGGAGTGGCAGCGGTGCGCTCCGAAGCGCCGCTTCTGCCGAGAGACGCCGGCAAGCGGCACTTGCTTTCGGCCAGCTCCGGAGCTGCGTATTCTGCCTCTCTAGTCGCCTACATCTTAGCCAAAAGCTTTTCCGCTCCAGTTGTCAAGGAGAAAGTGTACCAGCACTGCTCACTTAGCCCGACCTTGCCAGGAAATAAGATTTGCTGCACATTCCAAGGACACTGCACTTTCCTGGGCAAGCTGCAACCTGCTGGCAGATGGCCGTGCTCTCCGCCCACTCCTGCCCAGTTCTGGGTAGTAGCGGGCACGTTGCAGCCTGGCGAAGGCAAGAAACCTGGAGAGCTGTCACAGAGCAGAAGGGCAGCTGAGATGCTGAAAAGCAGCAAAGCAGAACAGCCTGCCTCAGCTTCAGCAGTGTGTAATTGACTGAAGGCGAAAAAGCAAGCAGCAGAGCAGCGGGCTTCTGTGCGCACTGAAGGCAATTGCAAGAATGCAGCAGCTGCTCCTTGCCAAGCACAGGCAGCTGCCTAGGTTCTTGCTTCTGACCAACTCACAGTTGCCCTTCTTTTCAGCAGCTGCCACCGTGTTCTCTGCATCTCGGAGCCTCTGGGGAGCAACAAGAATTTCCAAGGTGGGATGCATGACGACTAGGTCAAAACCCAGGAAAGTTGTCCTGGAACACCTTCCATTGGCATGCCAAGAGTGAATTCAAGAGGCAGGAGAGCAGCAGCCAGCGTCCTGCAGCTGTCTGCGAGCTTCGCACACAAGCCGGCTTCTTGGCGGCTTCGTTCTTCGCCTCTTGCAAGCTACCGCGATCTCCGGCTGCCGGAGGACAAGAAGCGGCTACTTCGCGCACAGATCACTGGAGCGGCAGCGGTGCGCTCCGAAGCGCCGCTTCTGCCGAAAGACGCCGGCAAGCGGCACTTGCTTTCGGCCAGTTCCGGAGCTGCGTATTCTGCCTCTCTAGTCGCCTACATCTTAGCCAAAAGCTTTTCCGCTCCAGTTGTCAAGGAGAAAGTGTACCAGCACTGCTCACTTAGCCCGACCTTGCCAGGAAATAAGATTTGCTGCACATTCCAAGGACACTGCACTTTCCTGGGCAAGCTGCAACCTGCTGGCAGATGGCCGTGCTCTCCGCCCACTCCTGCCCATTTCTGGGTAGTAGCGGGCACGTTGCAGCCTGGCGAAGGCAAGAAGCCTCGAGAGCTGTCACAGAGCAGAAGGGCAGCTGAGATGCTGAAAAGCAGCAAAGCAGAACAGCCTGCCTCAGCTTCAGCCGTGTGTAATTGACTGAAGGCGAAAAACCAAGAAGCAGAGCAGCGGGCTTCTGTGCGCACTGAAGGCAATTGCAAGCATGCAGCAGCTGCTCCTTGCCAAGCACAGGCAGCTGCCTAGGTTCTTGCTTCTTGACCAACTCACAGTTGCCCTTCTTTTCAGCAGCTGCCACCGTGTTCTCTGCATCTCGGAGCCTCTGGGGAGCAACAAGAATTTCCAAGGTGGGATGCATGACGACTAGGTCAAAACCCAGGAAAGTTGTCCTGGAACACCTTCCATTGGCATGCCAAGAGTGAATTCAAGAGGCAGGAGAGCAGCAGCCAGCGTCCTGCAGCTGTCTGCGAGCTTCGCACACAAGCCGGCTTCTTGGCGGCTTCGTTCTTCGCCTCTTGCAAGCTACCGCGATCTCCGGCTGCCGGAGGACAAGAAGCGGCTACTTCGCGCACAGATCACTGGAGTGGCAGCGGTGCGCTCCGAAGCGCCGCTTCTGCCGAGAGACGCCGGCAAGCGGCACTTGCTTTCGGCCAGCTCCGGAGCTGCGTATTCTGCCTCTCTAGTCGCCTACATCTTAGCCAAAAGCTTTTCCGCTCCAGTTGTCAAGGAGAAAGTGTACCAGCACTGCTCACTTAGCCCGACCTTGCCAGGAAATAAGATTTGCTGCACATTCCAAGGACACTGCACTTTCCTGGGCAAGCTGCAACCTGCTGGCAGATGGCCGTGCTCTCTGCCCACTCCTGCCCATCTCTGGGTAGTAGCGGGCACGTTGCAGCCTGGCGAAGGCAAGAAACCTGGAGAGCTGTCACAGAGCAGAAGGGCAGCTGAGATGCTGAAAAGCAGCAAAGCAGAACAGCCTGCCTCAGCTTCAGCAGTGTGTAATTGACTGAAGGCGAAAAAGCAAGCAGCAGAGCAGCGGGCTTCTGTGCGCACTGAAGGCAATTGCAAGAATGCAGCAGCTGCTCCTTGCCAAGCACAGGCAGCTGCCTAGGTTCTTGCTTCTTGACCAACTCACAGTTGCCCTTCTTTTCAGCAGCTGCCACCGTGTTCTCTGCATCTCGGAGCCTCTGGGGAGCAACAAGAATTTCCAAGGTGGGATGCATGACGACTAGGTCAAAACCCAGGAAAGTTGTCCTGGAACACCTTCCACTGGCATGCCAAGAGTGAATTCAAGAGGCAGGAGAGCAGCAGCCAGCGTCCTGCAGCTGTCTGCGAGCTTCGCACACAAGCCGGCTTCTTGGCGGCTTCGTTCTTCGCCTCTTGCAAGCTACCGCGATCTCCGGCTGCCGGAGGACAAGAAGCGGCTACTTCGCGCACAGATCACTGGAGTGGCAGCGGTGCGCTCCGAAGCGCCGCTTCTGCCGAGAGACGCCGGCAAGCGGCACTTGCTTTCGGCCAGCTCCGGAGCTGCGTATTCTGCCTCTCTAGTCGCCTACATCTTAGCCAAAAGCTTTTCCGCTCCAGTTGTCAAGGAGAAAGTGTACCAGCACTGCTCACTTAGCCCGACCTTGCCAGGAAATAAGATTTGCTGCACATTCCAAGGACACTGCACTTTCCTGGGCAAGCTGCAACCTGCTGGCAGATGGCCGTGCTCTCCGCCCACTCCTGCCCAGCTCTGGTAGTAGCGGGCACGTTGCAGCCTGGCGAAGGCAAGAAACCTGGAGAGCTGTCACAGAGCAGAAGGGCAGCTGAGATGCTGAAAAGCAGCAAAGCAGAACAGCCTGCCTCAGCTTCAGCAGTGTGTAATTGACTGAAGGCGAAAAAGCAAGCAGCAGAGCAGCGGGCTTCTGTGCGCACTGAAGGCAATTGCAAGAATGCAGCAGCTGCTCCTTGCCAAGCACAGGCAGCTGCCTAGGTTCTTGCTTCTTGACCAACTCACAGTTGCCCTTCTTTCAGCAGCTGCCACCGTGTTCTCTGCATCTCGGAGCCTCTGGGGAGCAACAAGAATTTCCAAGGTGGGATGCATGACGACTAGGTCAAAACCCAGGAAAGTTGTCCTGGAACACCTTCCATTGGCATGCCAAGAGTGAATTCAAGAGGCAGGAGAGCAGCAGCCAGCGTCCTGCAGCTGTCTGCGAACTTCGCACACAAGCCGGCTTCTTGGCGGCTTCGTTCTTCGCCTCTTGCAAGCTACCGCGATCTCCGGCTGCCGGAGGACAAGAAGCGGCTACTTCGCGCACAGATCACTGGAGCGGCAGCGGTGCGCTCCGAAGCGCCGCTTCTGCCGAGAGACGCCGGCAAGCGGCACTTGCTTTCGGCCAGATCGGGAGCTGCGTATTCTGCCTCTCTAGTCGCCTACATCTTAGCAAAAGCTTTTCCGCTCCAGTTGTCAAGGAGAAAGTGTACAGCACTGCTCACTTAGCCCGACCTTGCCAGGAAATAAGATTTGCTGCACATTCCAAGGACACTGCACTTTCCTGGGCAAGCTGCAACCTGCTGGCAGATGGCCGTGCTCTCCGCCCACTCCTGCCCAGTTCTGGGTAGTAGCGGGCACGTTGCAGCCTGGCGAAGGCAAGAAACCTGGAGAGCTGTCACAGAGCAGAAGGGCAGCTGAGATGCTGAAAAGCAGCAAAGCAGAACAGCCTGCCTCAGCTTCAGCAGTGTGTAATTGACTGAAGGCGAAAAAGCAAGCAGCAGAGCAGCGGGCTTCTGTGCGCACTGAAGGCAATTGCAAGAATGCAGCAGCTGCTCCTTGCCAAGCACAGGCAGCTGCCTAGGTTCTTGCTTCTTGACCAACTCACAGTTGCCCTTCTTTTCAGCAGCTGCCACCGTGTTCTCTGCATCTCGGAGCCTCTGGGGAGCAACAAGAATTTCCAAGGTGGGATGCATGACGACTAGGTCAAAACCCAGGAAAGTTGTCCTGGAACACCTTCCACTGGCATGCCAAGAGTGAATTCAAGAGGCAGGAGAGCAGCAGCCAGCGTCCTGCAGCTGTCTGCGAGCTTCGCACACAAGCCGGCTTCTTGGCGGCTTCGTTCTTCGCCTCTTGCAAGCTACCGCGATCTCCGGCTGCCGGAGGACAAGAAGCGGCTACTTCGCGCACAGATCACTGGAGCGGCAGCGGTGCGCTCCGAAGCGCCGCTTCTGCCGAGAGACGCCGGCAAGCGGCACTTGCTTTCGGCCAGCTCCGGAGCTGCGTATTCTGCCTCTCTAGTCGCCTACATCTTAGCAAAAGCTTTTCCGCTCCAGTTGTCAAGGAGAAAGTGTACCAGCACTGCTCACTTAGCCCGACCTTGCCAGGAAATAAGATTTGCTGCACATTCCAAGGACACTGCACTTTCCTGGGCAAGCTGCAACCTGCTGGCAGATGGCCGTGCTCTCCGCCCACTCCTGCCCAGTTCTGGGTAGTAGCGGGCACGTTGCAGCCTGGCGAAGGCAAGAAACCTGGAGAGCTGTCACAGAGCAGAAGGGCAGCTGAGATGCTGAAAAGCAGCAAAGCAGAACAGCCTGCCTCAGCTTCAGCAGTGTGTAATTGACTGAAGGCGAAAAAGCAAGCAGCAGAGCAGCGGGCTTCTGTGCGCACTGAAGGCAATTGCAAGAATGCAGCAGCTGCTCCTTGCCAAGCACAGGCAGCTGCCTAGGTTCTTGCTTCTTGACCAACTCACAGTTGCCCTTCTTTTCAGCAGCTGCCACCGTGTTCTCTGCATCTCGGAGCCTCTGGGGAGCAACAAGAATTTCCAAGGTGGGATGCATGACGACTAGGTCAAAACCCAGGAAAGTTGTCCTGGAACACCTTCCATTGGCATGCCAAGAGTGAATTCAAGAGGCAGGAGAGCAGCAGCCAGCGTCCTGCAGCTGTCTGCGAGCTTCGCACACAAGCCGGCTTCTTGGCGGCTTCGTTCTTCGCCTCTTGCAAGCTACGCGATCTCCGGCTGCCGGAGGACAAGAAGCGGCTACTTCGCGCACAGATCACTGGAGCGGCAGCGGTGCGCTCCGAAGCGCCGCTTCTGCCGAGAGACGCCGGCAAGCGGCACTTGCTTTCGGCCAGCTCCGGAGCTGCGTATTCTGCCTCTCTAGTCGCCTACATCTTAGCCAAAAGCTTTTCCGCTCCAGTTGTCAAGGAGAAAGTGTACCAGCACTGCTCACTTAGCCCGACCTTGCCAGGAAATAAGATTTGCTGCACATTCCAAGGACACTGCACTTTCCTGGGCAAGCTGCAACCTGCTGGCAGATGGCCGTGCTCTCTGCCCACTCCTGCCCAGCTCTGGGTAGTAGCGGGCACGTTGCAGCCTGGCGAAGGCAAGAACCTGGAGAGCTGTCACAGAGCAGAAGGGCAGCTGAGATGCTGAAAAGCAGCAAAGCAGAACAGCCTGCCTCAGCTTCAGCAGTGTGTAATTGACTGAAGGCGAAAAAAGCAAGCAGCAGAGCAGCGGGCTTCTGTGCGCACTGAAGGCAATTGCAAGAATGCAGCAGCTGCTCCTTGCCAAGCACAGGCAGCTGCCTAGGTTCTTGCTTCTTGACCAACTCACAGTTGCCCTTCTTTTCAGCAGCTGCCACCGTGTTCTCTGCATCTCGGAGCCTCTGGGGAGCAACAAGAATTTCCAAGGTGGGATGCATGACGACTAGGTCAAAACCCAGGAAAGTTGTCCTGGAACACCTTCCATTGGCATGCCAAGAGTGAATTCAAGAGGCAGGAGAGCAGCAGCCACGTCCTGCAGCTGTCTGCGAGCTTCGCACACAAGCCGGCTTCTTGGCGGCTTCGTTCTTCGCCTCTTGCAAGCTACCGCGATCTCCGGCTGCCGGAGGACAAGAAGCGGCTACTTCGCGCACAGATCACTGGAGTGGCAGCGGTGCGCTCCGAAGCGCCGCTTCTGCCGAGAGACGCCGGCAAGCGGCACTTGCTTTCGGCCAGCTCCGGAGCTGCGTATTCTGCCTCTCTAGTCGCCTACATCTTAGCCAAAAGCTTTTCCGCTCCAGTTGTCAAGGAGAAAGTGTACCAGCACTGCTCACTTAGCCCGACCTTGCCAGGAAATAAGATTTGCTGCACATTCCAAGGACACTGCACTTTCCTGGGCAAGCTGCAACCTGCTGGCAGATGGCCGTGCTCTCCGCCCACTCCTGCCCAGCTCTGGGTAGTAGCGGGCACGTTGCAGCCTGGCGAAGGCAAGAAACCTGGAGAGCTGTCACAGAGCAGAAGGGCAGCTGAGATGCTGAAAAGCAGCAAAGCAGAACAGCCTGCCTCAGCTTCAGCAGTGTGTAATTGACTGAAGGCGAAAAACCAAGAAGCAGAGCAGCGGGCTTCTGTGCGCACTGAAGGCAATTGCAAGAATGCAGCAGCTGCTCCTTGCCAAGCACAGGCAGCTGCCTAGGTTCTTGCTTCTTGACCAACTCACAGTTGCCCTTCTTTTCAGCAGCTGCCACCGTGTTCTCTGCATCTCGGAGCCTCTGGGGAGCAACAAGAATTTCCAAGGTGGGATGCATGACGACTAGGTCAAAACCCAGGAAAGTTGTCCTGGAACACCTTCCATTGGCATGCCAAGAGTGAATTCAAGAGGCAGGAGAGCAGCAGCCAGCGTCCTGCAGCTGTCTGCGAGCTTCGCACACAAGCCGGCTTCTTGGCGGCTTCGTTCTTCGCCTCTTGCAAGCTACCGCGATCTCCGGCTGCCGGAGGACAAGAAGCGGCTACTTCGCGCACAGATCACTGGAGTGGCAGCGGTGCGCTCCGAAGCGCCGCTTCTGCCGAGAGACGCCGGCAAGCGGCACTTGCTTTCGGCCAGCTCCGGAGCTGCGTATTCTGCCTCTCTAGTCGCCTACATCTTAGCCAAAAGTTTTTCCGCTCCAGTTGTCAAGGAGAAAGTGTACCAGCACTGCTCACTTAGCCCGACCTTGCCAGGAAATAAGATTTGCTGCACATTCCAAGGACACTGCACTTTCCTGGGCAAGCTGCAACCTGCTGGCAGACGGCCGTGCTCTCCGCCCACTCCTGCCCATTTCTGGGTAGTAGCGGGCACGTTGCAGCCTGGCGAAGGCAAGAAACCTGGAGAGCTGTCACAGAGCAGAAGGGCAGCTGAGATGCTGAAAAGCAGCAAAGCAGAACAGCCTGCCTCAGCTTCAGCAGTGTGTAATTGACTGAAGGCGAAAAACAAGCAGCAGAGCAGCGGGCTTCTGTGCGCACTGAAGGCAATTGCAAGAATGCAGCAGCTGCTCCTTGCCAAGCACAGGCAGCTGCCTAGGTTCTTGCTTCTTGACCAACTCACAGTTGCCCTTCTTTCAGCAGCTGCCACCGTGTTCTCTGCATCTCGGAGCCTCTGGGAGCAACAAGAATTTCCAAGGTGGGATGCATGACGACTAGGTCAAAACCCAGGAAAGTTGTCCTGGAACACCTTCCATTGGCATGCCAAGAGTGAATTCAAGAGGCAGGAGAGCAGCAGCCAGCGTCCTGCAGCTGTCTGCGAACTTCGCACACAAGCCGGCTTCTTGGCGGCTTCGTTCTTCGCCTCTTGCAAGCTACCGCGATCTCCGGCTGCCGGAGGACAAGAAGCGGCTACTTCGCGCACAGATCACTGGAGCGGCAGCGGTGCGCTCCGAAGCGCCGCTTCTGCCGAGAGACGCCGGCAAGCGGCACTTGCTTTCGGCCAGCTCCGGAGCTGCGTATTCTGCCTCTCTAGTCGCCTACATCTTAGCCAAAAGCTTTTTCCGCTCCAGTTCTCAAGGAGAAAGTGTACCAGCACTGCTCACTTAGCCCGACCTTGCCAGGAAATAAGATTTGCTGCACATTCCAAGGACACTGCACTTTCCTGGGCAAGCTGCAACCTGCTGGCAGATGGCCGTGCTCTCTGCCCACTCCTGCCCAGCTCTGGGTAGTAGCGGGCACGTTGCAGCCTGGCGAAGGCAAGAAACCTGGAGAGCTGTCACAGAGCAGAAGGGCAGCTGAGATGCTGAAAAGCAGCAAAGCAGAACAGCCTGCCTCAGCTTCAGCAGTGTGTAATTGACTGAAGGCGAAAAAGCAAGCAGCAGAGCAGCGGGCTTCTGTGCGCACTGAAGGCAATTGCAAGAATGCAGCAGCTGCTCCTTGCCAAGCACAGGCAGCTGCCTAGGTTCTTGCTTCTTGACCAACTCACAGTTGCCCTTCTTTTCAGCAGCTGCCACCGTGTTCTCTGCATCTCGGAGCCTCTGGGGAGCAACAAGAATTTCCAAGGTGGGATGCATGACGACTAGGTCAAAACCCAGGAAAGTTGTCCTGGAACACCTTCCACTGGCATGCCAAGAGTGAATTCAAGAGGCAGGAGAGCAGCAGCCAGCGTCCTGCAGCTGTCTGCGAGCTTCGCACACAAGCCGGCTTCTTGGCGGCTTCGTTTCTTCGCCTCTTGCAAGCTACCGCGATCTCCGGCTGCCGGAGGACAAGAAGCGGCTACTTCGCGCACAGATCACTGGAGTGGCAGCGGTGCGCTCCGAAGCGCCGCTTCTGCCGAGAGACGCCGGCAAGCGGCACTTGCTTTCGGCCAGCTCCGGAGCTGCGTATTCTGCCTCTCTAGTCGCCTACATCTTAGCCAAAAGCTTTTCCGCTCCAGTTGTCAAGGAGAAAGTGTACCAGCACTGCTCACTTAGCCCGACCTTGCCAGGAAATAAGATTTGCTGCACATTCCAAGGACACTGCACTTTCCTGGGCAAGCTGCAACCTGCTGGCAGATGGCCGTGCTCTCCGCCCACTCCTGCCCATTTCTGGGTAGTAGCGGGCACGTTGTAGCCTGGCGAAGGCAAGAAACCTGGAGAGCTGTCACAGAGCAGAAGGGCAGCTGAGATGCTGAAAAGCAGCAAAGCAGAACAGCCTGCCTCAGCTTCAGCAGTGTGTAATTGACTGAAGGCGAAAAAGCAAGCAGCAGAGCAGCGGGCTTCTGTGCGCACTGAAGGCAATTGCAAGAATGCAGCAGCTGCTCCTTGCCAAGCACAGGCAGCTGCCTAAGTTCTTGCTTCTTGACCAACTCACAGTTGCCCTTCTTTTCAGCAGCTGCCACCGTGTTCTCTGCATCTCGGAGCCTCTGGGGAGCAACAAGAATTTCCAAGGTGGGATGCATGACGACTAGGTCAAAACCCAGGAAAGTTGTCCTGGAACACCTTCCATTGGCATGCCAAGAGTGAATTCAAGAGGCAGGAGAGCAGCAGCCAGCGTCCTGCAGCTGTCTGCGAGCTTCGCACACAAGCCGGCTTCTTGGCGGCTTCGTTCTTCGCCTCTTGCAAGCTACCGCGATCTCCGGCTGCCGGAGGACAAGAAGCGGCTACTTCGCGCACAGATCACTGGAGCGGCAGCGGTGCGCTCCGAAGCGCCGCTTCTGCCGAGAGACGCCGGCAAGCGGCACTTGCTTTCGGCCAGCTCCGGAGCTGCGTATTCTGCCTCTCTAGTCGCCTACATCTTAGCCAAAAGCTTTTCCGCTCCAGTTGTCAAGGAGAAAGTGTACCAGCACTGCTCACTTAGCCCGACCTTGCCAGGAAATAAGATTTGCTGCACATTCCAAGGACACTGCACTTTCCTGGGCAAGCTGCAACCTGCTGGCAGATGGCCGTGCTCTCCGCCCACTCCTGCCCAGCTCTGGGTAGTAGCGGGCACGTTGCAGCCTGGCGAAGGCAAGAAACCTGGAGAGCTGTCACAGAGCAGAAGGGCAGCTGAGATGCTGAAAAGCAGCAAAGCAGAACAGCCTGCCTCAGCTTCAGCAGTGTGTAATTGACTGAAGGCGAAAAAGCAAGCAGCAGAGCAGCGGGCTTCTGTGCGCACTGAAGGCAATTGCAAGAATGCAGCAGCTGCTCCTTGCCAAGCACAGGCAGCTGCCTAGGTTCTTGCTTCTTGACCAACTCACAGTTGCCCTTCTTTTCAGCAGCTGCCACCGTGTTCTCTGCATCTCGGAGCCTCTGGGGAGCAACAAGAATTTCCAAGGTGGGATGCATGACGACTAGGTCAAAACCCAGGAAAGTTGTCCTGGAACACCTTCCATTGGCATGCCAAGAGTGAATTCAAGAGGCAGGAGAGCAGCAGCCAGCGTCCTGCAGCTGTCTGCGAACTTCGCACACAAGCCGGCTTCTTGGCGGCTTCGTTCTTCGCCTCTTGCAAGCTACCGCGATCTCCGGCTGCCGGAGGACAAGAAGCGGCTACTTCGCGCACAGATCACTGGAGTGGCAGCGGTGCGCTCCGAAGCGCCGCTTCTGCCGAGAGACGCCGGCAAGCGGCACTTGCTTTCGGCCAGCTCCGGAGCTGCGTATTCTGCCTCTCTAGTCGCCTACATCTTAGCCAAAAGCTTTTCCGCTCCAGTTGTCAAGGAGAAAGTGTACCAGCACTGCTCACTTAGCCCGACCTTGCCAGGAAATAAGATTTGCTGCACATTCCAAGGACACTGCACTTTCCTGGGCAAGCTGCAACCTGCTGGCAGATGGCCGTGCTCTCCGCCCACTCCTGCCCATTTCTGGGTAGTAGCGGGCACGTTGCAGCCTGGCGAAGGCAAGAAACCTGGAGAGCTGTCACAGAGCAGAAGGGCAGCTGAGATGCTGAAAAGCAGCAAAGCAGAACAGCCTGCCTCAGCTTCAGCAGTGTGTAATTGACTGAAGGCGAAAAAGCAAGCAGCAGAGCAGCGGGCTTCTGTGCGCACTGAAGGCAATTGCAAGAATGCAGCAGCTGCTCCTTGCCAAGCACAGGCAGCTGCCTAGGTTCTTGCTTCTTGACCAACTCACAGTTGCCCTTCTTTTCAGCAGCTGCCACCGTGTTCTCTGCATCTCGGAGCCTCTGGGGAGCAACAAGAATTTCCAAGGTGGGATGCATGACGACTAGGTCAAAACCCAGGAAAGTTGTCCTGGAACACCTTCCATTGGCATGCCAAGAGTGAATTCAAGAGGCAGGAGAGCAGCAGCCAGCGTCCTGCAGCTGTCTGCGAGCTTCGCACACAAGCCGGCTTCTTGGCGGCTTCGTTCTTCGCCTCTTGCAAGCTACCGCGATCTCCGGCTGCCGGAGGACAAGAAGCGGCTACTTCGCGCACAGATCACTGGAGTGGCAGCGGTGCGCTCCGAAGCGCCGCTTCTGCCGAGAGACGCCGGCAAGCGGCACTTGCTTTCGGCCAGCTCCGGAGCTGCGTATTCTGCCTCTCTAGTCGCCTACATCTTAGCCAAAAGCTTTTCCGCTCCAGTTGTCAAGGAGAAAGTGTACCAGCACTGCTCACTTAGCCCGACCTTGCCAGGAAATAAGATTTGCTGCACATTCCAAGGACACTGCACTTTCCTGGGCAAGCTGCAACCTGCTGGCAGATGGCCGTGCTCTCCGCCCACTCCTGCCCATTTCTGGGTAGTAGCGGGCACGTTGCAGCCTGGCGAAGGCAAGAAACCTGGAGAGCTGTCACAGAGCAGAAGGGCAGCTGAGATGCTGAAAAGCAGCAAAGCAGAACAGCCTGCCTCAGCTTCAGCAGTGTGTAATTGACTGAAGGCGAAAAAGCAAGCAGCAGAGCAGCGGGCTTCTGTGCGCACTGAAGGCAATTGCAAGAATGCAGCAGCTGCTCCTTGCCAAGCACAGGCAGCTGCCTAGGTTCTTGCTTCTTGACCAACTCACAGTTGCCCTTCTTTTCAGCAGCTGCCACCGTGTTCTCTGCATCTCGGAGCCTCTGGGGAGCAACAAGAATTTCCAAGGTGGGATGCATGACGACTAGGTCAAAACCCAGGAAAGTTGTCCTGGAACACCTTCCATTGGCATGCCAAGAGTGAATTCAAGAGGCAGGAGAGCAGCAGCCAGCGTCCTGCAGCTGTCTGCGAACTTCGCACACAAGCCGGCTTCTTGGCGGCTTCGTTCTTCGCCTCTTGCAAGCTACCGCGATCTCCGGCTGCCGGAGGACAAGAAGCGGCTACTTCGCGCACAGATCACTGGAGCGGCAGCGGTGCGCTCCGAAGCGCCGCTTCTGCCGAGAGACGCCGGCAAGCGGCACTTGCTTTCGGCCAGCTCCGGAGCTGCGTATTCTGCCTCTCTAGTCGCCTACATCTTAGCCAAAAGCTTTTCCGCTCCAGTTGTCAAGGAGAAAGTGTACCAGCACTGCTCACTTAGCCCGACCTTGCCAGGAAATAAGATTTGCTGCACATTCCAAGGACACTGCACTTTCCTGGGCAAGCTGCAACCTGCTGGCAGATGGCCGTGCTCTCCGCCCACTCCTGCCCATTTCTGGGTAGTAGCGGGCACGTTGCAGCCTGGCGAAGGCAAGAAACCTGGAGAGCTGTCACAGAGCAGAAGGGCAGCTGAGATGCTGAAAAGCAGCAAAGCAGAACAGCCTGCCTCAGCTTCAGCAGTGTGTAATTGACTGAAGGCGAAAAAAGCAAGCAGCAGAGCAGCGGGCTTCTGTGCGCACTGAAGGCAATTGCAAGAATGCAGCAGCTGCTCCTTGCCAAGCACAGGCAGCTGCCTAGGTTCTTGCTTCTTGACCAACTCACAGTTGCCCTTCTTTTCAGCAGCTGCCACCGTGTTCTCTGCATCTCGGAGCCTCTGGGGAGCAACAAGAATTTCCAAGGTGGGATGCATGACGACTAGGTCAAAACCCAGGAAAGTTGTCCTGGAACACCTTCCATTGGCATGCCAAGAGTGAATTCAAGAGGCAGGAGAGCAGCAGCCAGCGTCCTGCAGCTGTCTGCGAGCTTCGCACACAAGCCGGCTTCTTGGCGGCTTCGTTCTTCGCCTCTTGCAAGCTACCGCGATCTCCGGCTGCCGGAGGACAAGAAGCGGCTACTTCGCGCACAGATCACTGGAGTGGCAGCGGTGCGCTCCGAAGCGCCGCTTCTGCCGAGAGACGCCGGCAAGCGGCACTTGCTTTCGGCCAGCTCCGGAGCTGCGTATTCTGCCTCTCTAGTCGCCTACATCTTAGCCAAAAGCTTTTTCCGCTCCAGTTCTCAAGGAGAAAGTGTACCAGCACTGCTCACTTAGCCCGACCTTGCCAGGAAATAAGATTTGCTGCACATTCCAAGGACACTGCACTTTCCTGGGCAAGCTGCAACCTGCTGGCAGATGGCCGTGCTCTCTGCCCACTCCTGCCCAGCTCTGGGTAGTAGCGGGCACGTTGCAGCCTGGCGAAGGCAAGAAACCTGGAGAGCTGTCACATAGCAGAAGGGCAGCTGAGATGCTGAAAAGCAGCAAAGCAGAACAGCCTGCCTCTGCTTCAGCAGTGTGTAATTGACTGAAGGCGAAAAAGCAAGCAGCAGAGCAGCGGGCTTCTGTGCGCACTGAAGGCAATTGCAAGCATGCAGCAGCTGCTCCTTGCCAAGCACAGGCAGCTGCCTAGGTTCTTGCTTCTTGACCAACTCACAGTTGCCCTTCTTTTCAGCAGCTGCCACCGTGTTCTCTGCATCTCGGAGCCTCTGGGGAGCAACAAGAATTTCCAAGGTGGGATGCATGACGACTAGGTCAAAACCCAGGAAAGTTGTCCTGGAACACCTTCCATTGGCATGCCAAGAGTGAATTCAAGAGGCAGGAGAGCAGCAGCCAGCGTCCTGCAGCTGTCTGCGAGCTTCGCACACAAGCCGGCTTCTTGGCGGCTTCGTTCTTCGCCTCTTGCAAGCTACCGCGATCTCCGGCTGCCGGAGGACAAGAAGCGGCTACTTCGCGCACAGATCACTGGAGTGGCAGCGGTGCGCTCCGAAGCGCCGCTTCTGCCGAGAGACGCCGGCAAGCGGCACTTGCTTTCGGCCAGCTCCGGAGCTGCGTATTCTGCCTCTCTAGTCGCCTACATCTTAGCCAAAAGCTTTTCCGCTCCAGTTGTCAAGGAGAAAGTGTACCAGCACTGCTCACTTAGCCCGACCTTGCCAGGAAATAAGATTTGCTGCACATTCCAAGGACACTGCACTTTCCTGGGCAAGCTGCAACCTGCTGGCAGATGGCCGTGCTCTCCGCCCACTCCTGCCCAGTTCTGGGTAGTAGCGGGCACGTTGCAGCCTGGCGAAGGCAAGAAACCTGGAGAGCTGTCACAGAGCAGAAGGGCAGCTGAGATGCTGAAAAGCAGCAAAGCAGAACAGCCTGCCTCAGCTTCAGCAGTGTGTAATTGACTGAAGGCGAAAAAGCAAGCAGCAGAGCAGCGGGCTTCTGTGCGCACTGAAGGCAATTGCAAGAATGCAGCAGCTGCTCCTTGCCAAGCACAGGCAGCTGCCTAGGTTCTTGCTTCTTGACCAACTCACAGTTGCCCTTCTTTTCAGCAGCTGCCACCGTGTTCTCTGCATCTCGGAGCCTCTGGGGAGCAACAAGAATTTCCAAGGTGGGATGCATGACGACTAGGTCAAAACCCAGGAAAGTTGTCCTGGAACACCTTCCATTGGCATGCCAAGAGTGAATTCAAGAGGCAGGAGAGCAGCAGCCAGCGTCCTGCAGCTGTCTGCGAACTTCGCACACAAGCCGGCTTCTTGGCGGCTTCGTTCTTCGCCTCTTGCAAGCTACCGCGATCTCCGGCTGCCGGAGGACAAGAAGCGGCTACTTCGCGCACAGATCACTGGAGTGGCAGCGGTGCGCTCCGAAGCGCCGCTTCTGCCGAGAGACGCCGGCAAGCGGCACTTGCTTTCGGCCAGCTCCGGAGCTGCGTATTCTGCCTCTCTAGTCGCCTACATCTTAGCCAAAAGCTTTTCCGCTCCAGTTGTCAAGGAGAAAGTGTACCAGCACTGCTCACTTAGCCCGACCTTGCCAGGAAATAAGATTTGCTGCACATTCCAAGGACACTGCACTTTCCTGGGCAAGCTGCAACCTGCTGGCAGATGGCCGTGCTCTCCGCCCACTCCTGCCCAGCTCTGGGTAGTAGCGGGCACGTTGCAGCCTGGCGAAGGCAAGAAACCTGGAGAGCTGTCACAGAGCAGAAGGGCAGCTGAGATGCTGAAAAGCAGCAAAGCAGAACAGCCTGCCTCAGCTTCAGCAGTGTGTAATTGACTGAAGGCGAAAAAGCAAGCAGCAGAGCAGCGGGCTTCTGTGCGCACTGAAGGCAATTGCAAGAATGCAGCAGCTGCTCCTTGCCAAGCACAGGCAGCTGCCTAGGTTCTTGCTTCTTGACCAACTCACAGTTGCCCTTCTTTCAGCAGCTGCCACCGTGTTCTCTGCATCTCGGAGCCTCTGGGGAGCAACAAGAATTTCCAAGGTGGGATGCATGACGACTAGGTCAAAACCCAGGAAAGTTGTCCTGGAACACCTTCCACTGGCATGCCAAGAGTGAATTCAAGAGGCAGGAGAGCAGCAGCCAGCGTCCTGCAGCTGTCTGCGAGCTTCGCACACAAGCCGGCTTCTTGGCGGCTTCGTTCTTCGCCTCTTGCAAGCTACCGCGATCTCCGGCTGCCGGAGGACAAGAAGCGGCTACTTCGCGCACAGATCACTGGAGCGGCAGCGGTGCGCTCCGAAGCGCCGCTTCTGCCGAGAGACGCCGGCAAGCGGCACTTGCTTTCGGCCAGCTCCGGAGCTGCGTATTCTGCCTCTCTAGTCGCCTACATCTTAGCCAAAAGCTTTTCCGCTCCAGTTGTCAAGGAGAAAGTGTACCAGCACTGCTCACTTAGCCCGACCTTGCCAGGAAATAAGATTTGCTGCACATTCCAAGGACACTGCACTTTCCTGGGCAAGCTGCAACCTGCTGGCAGATGGCCGTGCTCTCCGCCCACTCCTGCCCAGCTCTGGGTAGTAGCGGGCACGTTGCAGCCTGGCGAAGGCAAGAAACCTGGAGAGCTGTCACAGAGCAGAAGGGCAGCTGAGATGCTGAAAAGCAGCAAAGCAGAACAGCCTGCCTCAGCTTCAGCAGTGTGTAATTGACTGAAGGCGAAAAAGCAAGCAGCAGAGCAGCGGGCTTCTGTGCGCACTGAAGGCAATTGCAAGAATGCAGCAGCTGCTCCTTGCCAAGCACAGGCAGCTGCCTAGGTTCTTGCTTCTTGACCAACTCACAGTTGCCCTTCTTTTCAGCAGCTGCCACCGTGTTCTCTGCATCTCGGAGCCTCTGGGGAGCAACAAGAATTTCCAAGGTGGGATGCATGACGACTAGGTCAAAACCCAGGAAAGTTGTCCTGGAACACCTTCCACTGGCATGCCAAGAGTGAATTCAAGAGGCAGGAGAGCAGCAGCCAGCGTCCTGCAGCTGTCTGCGAACTTCGCACACAAGCCGGCTTCTTGGCGGCTTCGTTCTTCGCCTCTTGCAAGCTACCGCGATCTCCGGCTGCCGGAGGACAAGAAGCGGCTACTTCGCGCACAGATCACTGGAGCGGCAGCGGTGCGCTCCGAAGCGCCGCTTCTGCCGAGAGACGCCGGCAAGCGGCACTTGCTTTCGGCCAGCTCCGGAGCTGCGTATTCTGCCTCTCTAGTCGCCTACATCTTAGCCAAAAGCTTTTCCGCTCCAGTTGTCAAGGAGAAAGTGTACCAGCACTGCTCACTTAGCCCGACCTTGCCAGGAAATAAGATTTGCTGCACATTCCAAGGACACTGCACTTTCCTGGGCAAGCTGCAACCTGCTGGCAGATGGCCGTGCTCTCCGCCCACTCCTGCCCAGTTCTGGGTAGTAGCGGGCACGTTGCAGCCTGGCGAAGGCAAGAAACCTGGAGAGCTGTCACAGAGCAGAAGGGCAGCTGAGATGCTGAAAAGCAGCAAAGCAGAACAGCCTGCCTCAGCTTCAGCAGTGTGTAATTGACTGAAGGCGAAAAAGCAAGCAGCAGAGCAGCGGGCTTCTGTGCGCACTGAAGGCAATTGCAAGCATGCAGCAGCTGCTCCTTGCCAAGCACAGGCAGCTGCCTAGGTTCTTGCTTCTTGACCAACTCACAGTTGCCCTTCTTTTCAGCAGCTGCCACCGTGTTCTCTGCATCTCGGAGCCTCTGGGGAGCAACAAGAATTTCCAAGGTGGGATGCATGACGACTAGGTCAAAACCCAGGAAAGTTGTCCTGGAACACCTTCCATTGGCATGCCAAGAGTGAATTCAAGAGGCAGGAGAGCAGCAGCCAGCGTCCTGCAGCTGTCTGCGAACTTCGCACACAAGCCGGCTTCTTGGCGGCTTCGTTCTTCGCCTCTTGCAAGCTACCGCGATCTCCGGCTGCCGGAGGACAAGAAGCGGCTACTTCGCGCACAGATCACTGGAGCGGCAGCGGTGCGCTCCGAAGCGCCGCTTCTGCCGAGAGACGCCGGCAAGCGGCACTTGCTTTCGGCCAGCTCCGGAGCTGCGTATTCTGCCTCTCTAGTCGCCTACATCTTAGCCAAAAGCTTTTCCGCTCCAGTTGTCAAGGAGAAAGTGTACCAGCACTGCTCACTTAGCCCGACCTTGCCAGGAAATAAGATTTGCTGCACATTCCAAGGACACTGCACTTTCCTGGGCAAGCTGCAACCTGCTGGCAGATGGCCGTGCTCTCCGCCCACTCCTGCCCAGCTCTGGGTAGTAGCGGGCACGTTGCAGCCTGGCGAAGGCAAGAAACCTGGAGAGCTGTCACAGAGCAGAAGGGCAGCTGAGATGCTGAAAAGCAGCAAAGCAGAACAGCCTGCCTCAGCTTCAGCAGTGTGTAATTGACTGAAGGCGAAAAAAGCAAGCAGCAGAGCAGCGGGCTTCTGTGCGCACTGAAGGCAATTGCAAGCATGCAGCAGCTGCTCCTTGCCAAGCACAGGCAGCTGCCTAGGTTCTTGCTTCTTGACCAACTCACAGTTGCCCTTCTTTTCAGCAGCTGCCACCGTGTTCTCTGCATCTCGGAGCCTCTGGGGAGCAACAAGAATTTCCAAGGTGGGATGCATGACGACTAGGTCAAAACCCAGGAAAGTTGTCCTGGAACACCTTCCACTGGCATGCCAAGAGTGAATTCAAGAGGCAGGAGAGCAGCAGCCAGCGTCCTGCAGCTGTCTGCGAGCTTCGCACACAAGCCGGCTTCTTGGCGGCTTCGTTCTTCGCCTCTTGCAAGCTACCGCGATCTCCGGCTGCCGGAGGACAAGAAGCGGCTACTTCGCGCACAGATCACTGGAGTGGCAGCGGTGCGCTCCGAAGCGCCGCTTCTGCCGAGAGACGCCGGCAAGCGGCACTTGCTTTCGGCCAGCTCCGGAGCTGCGTATTCTGCCTCTCTAGTCGCCTACATCTTAGCCAAAAGCTTTTCCGCTCCAGTTGTCAAGGAGAAAGTGTACCAGCACTGCTCACTTAGCCCGACCTTGCCAGGAAATAAGATTTGCTGCACATTCCAAGGACACTGCACTTTCCTGGGCAAGCTGCAACCTGCTGGCAGATGGCCGTGCTCTCCGCCCACTCCTGCCCAGCTCTGGGTAGTAGCGGGCACGTTGCAGCCTGGCGAAGGCAAGAAACCTGGAGAGCTGTCACAGAGCAGAAGGGCAGCTGAGATGCTGAAAAGCAGCAAAGCAGAACAGCCTGCCTCAGCTTCAGCAGTGTGTAATTGACTGAAGGCGAAAAAGCAAGCAGCAGAGCAGCGGGCTTCTGTGCGCACTGAAGGCAATTGCAAGAATGCAGCAGCTGCTCCTTGCCAAGCACAGGCAGCTGCCTAGGTTCTTGCTTCTTGACCAACTCACAGTTGCCCTTCTTTTCAGCAGCTGCCACCGTGTTCTCTGCATCTCGGAGCCTCTGGGAGCAACAAGAATTTCCAAGGTGGGATGCATGACGACTAGGTCAAAACCCAGGAAAGTTGTCCTGGAACACCTTCCACTGGCATGCCAAGAGTGAATTCAAGAGGCAGGAGAGCAGCAGCCAGCGTCCTGCAGCTGTCTGCGAACTTCGCACACAAGCCGGCTTCTTGGCGGCTTCGTTCTTCGCCTCTTGCAAGCTACCGCGATCTCCGGCTGCCGGAGGACAAGAAGCGGCTACTTCGCGCACAGATCACTGGAGCGGCAGCGGTGCGCTCCGAAGCGCCGCTTCTGCCGAAGACGCCGGCAAGCGGCACTTGCTTTCGGCCAGCTCCGGAGCTGCGTATTCTGCCTCTCTAGTCGCCTACATCTTAGCCAAAAGCTTTTCCGCTCCAGTTGTCAAGGAGAAAGTGTACCAGCACTGCTCACTTAGCCCGACCTTGCCAGGAAATAAGATTTGCTGCACATTCCAAGGACACTGCACTTTCCTGGGCAAGCTGCAACCTGCTGGCAGATGGCCGTGCTCTCCGCCCACTCCTGCCCATTTCTGGGTAGTAGCGGGCACGTTGCAGCCTGGCGAAGGCAAGAAACCTGGAGAGCTGTCACAGAGCAGAAGGGCAGCTGAGATGCTGAAAAGCAGCAAAGCAGAACAGCCTGCCTCAGCTTCAGCAGTGTGTAATTGACTGAAGGCGAAAAAGCAAGCAGCAGAGCAGCGGGCTTCTGTGCGCACTGAAGGCAATTGCAAGAATGCAGCAGCTGCTCCTTGCCAAGCACAGGCAGCTGCCTAGGTTCTTGCTTCTTGACCAACTCACAGTTGCCCTTCTTTTCAGCAGCTGCCACCGTGTTCTCTGCATCTCGGAGCCTCTGGGGAGCAACAAGAATTTCCAAGGTGGGATGCATGACGACTAGGTCAAAACCCAGGAAAGTTGTCCTGGAACACCTTCCATTGGCATGCCAAGAGTGAATTCAAGAGGCAGGAGAGCAGCAGCCAGCGTCCTGCAGCTGTCTGCGAGCTTCGCACACAAGCCGGCTTCTTGGCGGCTTCGTTCTTCGCCTCTTGCAAAGCTACCGCGATCTCCGGCTGCCGGAGGACAAGAAGCGGCTACTTCGCGCACAGATCACTGGAGTGGCAGCGGTGCGCTCCGAAGCGCCGCTTCTGCCGAGAGACGCCGGCAAGCGGCACTTGCTTTCGGCCAGCTCCGGAGCTGCGTATTCTGCCTCTCTAGTCGCCTACATCTTAGCCAAAAGCTTTTCCGCTCCAGTTGTCAAGGAGAAAGTGTACCAGCACTGCTCACTTAGCCCGACCTTGCCAGGAATAAGATTTGCTGCACATTCCAAGGACACTGCACTTTCCTGGGCAAGCTGCAACCTGCTGGCAGATGGCCGTGCTCTCCGCCCACTCCTGCCCAGCTCTGGGTAGTAGCGGGCACGTTGCAGCCTGGCGAAGGCAAGAAACCTGGAGAGCTGTCACAGAGCAGAAGGGCAGCTGAGATGCTGAAAAGCAGCAAAGCAGAACAGCCTGCCTCAGCTTCAGCAGTGTGTAATTGACTGAAGGCGAAAAAGCAAGCAGCAGAGCAGCGGGCTTCTGTGCGCACTGAAGGCAATTGCAAGAATGCAGCAGCTGCTCCTTGCCAAGCACAGGCAGCTGCCTAGGTTCTTGCTTCTTGACCAACTCACAGTTGCCCTTCTTTTCAGCAGCTGCCACCGTGTTCTCTGCATCTCGGAGCCTCTGGGAGCAACAAGAATTTCCAAGGTGGGATGCATGACGACTAGGTCAAAACCCAGGAAAGTTGTCCTGGAACACCTTCCATTGGCATGCCAAGAGTGAATTCAAGAGGCAGGAGAGCAGCAGCCAGCGTCCTGCAGCTGTCTGCGAGCTTCGCACACAAGCCGGCTTCTTGGCGGCTTCGTTCTTCGCCTCTTGCAAGCTACCGCGATCTCCGGCTGCCGGAGGACAAGAAGCGGCTACTTCGCGCACAGATCACTGGAGTGGCAGCGGTGCGCTCCGAAGCGCCGCTTCTGCCGAGAGACGCCGGCAAGCGGCACTTGCTTTCGGCCAGCTCCGGAGCTGCGTATTCTGCCTCTCTAGTCGCCTACATCTTAGCCAAAAGCTTTTCCGCTCCAGTTGTCAAGGAGAAAGTGTACCAGCACTGCTCACTTAGCCCGACCTTGCCAGGAAATAAGATTTGCTGCACATTCCAAGGACACTGCACTTTCCTGGGCAAGCTGCAACCTGCTGGCAGATGGCCGTGCTCTCCGCCCACTCCTGCCCATTTCTGGGTAGTAGCGGGCACGTTGCAGCCTGGCGAAGGCAAGAAACCTGGAGAGCTGTCACAGAGCAGAAGGGCAGCTGAGATGCTGAAAAGCAGCAAAGCAGAACAGCCTGCCTCAGCTTCAGCAGTGTGTAATTGACTGAAGGCGAAAAAAGCAAGCAGCAGAGCAGCGGGCTTCTGTGCGCACTGAAGGCAATTGCAAGCATGCAGCAGCTGCTCCTTGCCAAGCACAGGCAGCTGCCTAAGTTCTTGCTTCTTGACCAACTCACAGTTGCCCTTCTTTTCAGCAGCTGCCACCGTGTTCTCTGCATCTCGGAGCCTCTGGGGAGCAACAAGAATTTCCAAGGTGGGATGCATGACGACTAGGTCAAAACCCAGGAAAGTTGTCCTGGAACACCTTCCATTGGCATGCCAAGAGTGAATTCAAGAGGCAGGAGAGCAGCAGCCAGCGTCCTGCAGCTGTCTGCGAACTTCGCACACAAGCCGGCTTCTTGGCGGCTTCGTTCTTCGCCTCTTGCAAGCTACCGCGATCTCCGGCTGCCGGAGGACAAGAAGCGGCTACTTCGCGCACAGATCACTGGAGCGGCAGCGGTGCGCTCCGAAGCGCCGCTTCTGCCGAGAGACGCCGGCAAGCGGCACTTGCTTTCGGCCAGCTCCGGAGCTGCGTATTCTGCCTCTCTAGTCGCCTACATCTTAGCAAAAGTTTTTCCGCTCCAGTTGTCAAGGAGAAAGTGTACCAGCACTGCTCACTTAGCCCGACCTTGCCAGGAAATAAGATTTGCTGCACATTCCAAGGACACTGCACTTTCCTGGGCAAGCTGCAACCTGCTGGCAGATGGCCGTGCTCTCCGCCCACTCCTGCCCAGCTCTGGGTAGTAGCGGGCACGTTGCAGCCTGGCGAAGGCAAGAAACCTGGAGAGCTGTCACATAGCAGAAGGGCAGCTGAGATGCTGAAAAGCAGCAAAGCAGAACAGCCTGCCTCAGCTTCAGCAGTGTGTAATTGACTGAAGGCGAAAAAGCAAGCAGCAGAGCAGCGGGCTTCTGTGCGCACTGAAGGCAATTGCAAGCATGCAGCAGCTGCTCCTTGCCAAGCACAGGCAGCTGCCTAGGTTCTTGCTTCTTGACCAACTCACAGTTGCCCTTCTTTTCAGCAGCTGCCACCGTGTTCTCTGCATCTCGGAGCCTCTGGGGAGCAACAAGAATTTCCAAGGTGGGATGCATGACGACTAGGTCAAAACCCAGGAAAGTTGTCCTGGAACACCTTCCATTGGCATGCCAAGAGTGAATTCAAGAGGCAGGAGAGCAGCAGCCAGCGTCCTGCAGCTGTCTGCGAACTTCGCACACAAGCCGGCTTCTTGCGGCTTCGTTCTTCGCCTCTTGCAAGCTACCGCGATCTCCGGCTGCCGGAGGACAAGAAGCGGCTACTTCGCGCACAGATCACTGGAGCGGCAGCGGTGCGCTCCGAAGCGCCGCTTCTGCCGAGAGACGCCGGCAAGCGGCACTTGCTTTCGGCCAGCTCCGGAGCTGCGTATTCTGCCTCTCTAGTCGCCTACATCTTAGCCAAAAGCTTTTCCGCTCCAGTTGTCAAGGAGAAAGTGTACCAGCACTGCTCACTTAGCCCGACCTTGCCAGGAAATAAGATTTGCTGCACATTCCAAGGACACTGCACTTTCCTGGGCAAGCTGCAACCTGCTGGCAGATGGCCGTGCTCTCCGCCCACTCCTGCCCAGCTCTGGGTAGTAGCGGGCACGTTGCAGCCTGGCGAAGGCAAGAAACCTGGAGAGCTGTCACAGAGCAGAAGGGCAGCTGAGATGCTGAAAAGCAGCAAAGCAGAACAGCCTGCCTCAGCTTCAGCAGTGTGTAATTGACTGAAGGCGAAAAAAGCAAGCAGCAGAGCAGCGGGCTTCTGTGCGCACTGAAGGCAATTGCAAGAATGCAGCAGCTGCTCCTTGCCAAGCACAGGCAGCTGCCTAGGTTCTTGCTTCTTGACCAACTCACAGTTGCCCTTCTTTTCAGCAGCTGCCACCGTGTTCTCTGCATCTCGGAGCCTCTGGGGAGCAACAAGAATTTCCAAGGTGGGATGCATGACGACTAGGTCAAAACCCAGGAAAGTTGTCCTGGAACACCTTCCATTGGCATGCAAGAGTGAATTCAAGAGGCAGGAGAGCAGCAGCCAGCGTCCTGCAGCTGTCTGCGAACTTCGCACACAAGCCGGCTTCTTGGCGGCTTCGTTCTTCGCCTCTTGCAAGCTACGCGATCTCCGGCTGCCGGAGGACAAGAAGCGGCTACTTCGCGCACAGATCACTGGAGCGGCAGCGGTGCGCTCCGAAGCGCCGCTTCTGCCGAGAGACGCCGGCAAGCGGCACTTGCTTTCGGCCAGCTCCGGAGCTGCGTATTCTGCCTCTCTAGTCGCCTACATCTTAGCCAAAAGCTTTTCCGCTCCAGTTGTCAAGGAGAAAGTGTACCAGCACTGCTCACTTAGCCCGACCTTGCAGGAAATAAGATTTGCTGCACATTCCAAGGACACTGCACTTTCCTGGGCAAGCTGCAACCTGCTGGCAGATGGCCGTGCTCTCCGCCCACTCCTGCCCAGCTCTGGGTAGTAGCGGGCACGTTGCAGCCTGGCGAAGGCAAGAAACCTGGAGAGCTGTCACAGAGCAGAAGGGCAGCTGAGATGCTGAAAAGCAGCAAAGCAGAACAGCCTGCCTCAGCTTCAGCAGTGTGTAATTGACTGAAGGCGAAAAAAGCAAGCAGCAGAGCAGCGGGCTTCTGTGCGCACTGAAGGCAATTGCAAGAATGCAGCAGCTGCTCCTTGCCAAGCACAGGCAGCTGCCTAGGTTCTTGCTTCTTGACCAACTCACAGTTGCCCTTCTTTTCAGCAGCTGCCACCGTGTTCTCTGCATCTCGGAGCCTCTGGGGAGCAACAAGAATTTCCAAGGTGGGATGCATGACGACTAGGTCAAAACCCAGGAAAGTTGTCCTGGAACACCTTCCATTGGCATGCCAAGAGTGAATTCAAGAGGCAGGAGAGCAGCAGCCAGCGTCCTGCAGCTGTCTGCGAACTTCGCACACAAGCCGGCTTCTTGGCGGCTTCGTTCTTCGCCTCTTGCAAGCTACCGCGATCTCCGGCTGCCGGAGGACAAGAAGCGGCTACTTCGCGCACAGATCACTGGAGTGGCAGCGGTGCGCTCCGAAGCGCCGCTTCTGCCGAGAGACGCCGGCAAGCGGCACTTGCTTTCGGCCAGCTCCGGAGCTGCGTATTCTGCCTCTCTAGTCGCCTACATCTTAGCCAAAAGCTTTTCCGCTCCAGTTGTCAAGGAGAAAGTGTACCAGCACTGCTCACTTAGCCCGACCTTGCCAGGAAATAAGATTTGCTGCACATTCCAAGGACACTGCACTTTCCTGGGCAAGCTGCAACCTGCTGGCAGATGGCCGTGCTCTCCGCCCACTCCTGCCCAGCTCTGGGTAGTAGCGGGCACGTTGCAGCCTGGCGAAGGCAAGAAACCTGGAGAGCTGTCACAGAGCAGAAGGGCAGCTGAGATGCTGAAAAGCAGCAAAGCAGAACAGCCTGCCTCAGCTTCAGCAGTGTGTAATTGACTGAAGGCGAAAAGCCAAGCAGCAGAGCAGCGGGCTTCTGTGCGCACTGAAGGCAATTGCAAGAATGCAGCAGCTGCTCCTTGCCAAGCACAGGCAGCTGCCTGAGTTCTTGCTTCTTGACCAACTCACAGTTGCCCTTCTTTTCAGCAGCTGCCACCGTGTTCTCTGCATCTCGGAGCCTCTGCGGAGCAACAAGAATTTCCAAGGTGGGATGCATGACGACTAGGTCAAAACCCAGGAAAGTTGTCCTGGAACACCTTCCACTGGCATGCCAAGAGTGAATTCAAGAGGCAGGAGAGCAGCAGCCAGCGTCCTGCAGCTGTCTGCGAACTTCGCACACAAGCCGGCTTCTTGGCGGCTTCGTTCTTCGCCTCTTGCAAGCTACCGCGATCTCCGGCTGCCGGAGGACAAGAAGCGGCTACTTCGCGCACAGATCACTGGAGCGGCAGCGGTGCGCTCCGAAGCGCCGCTTCTGCCGAGAGACGCCGGCAAGCGGCACTTGCTTTCGGCCAGCTCCGGAGCTGCGTATTCTGCCTCTCTAGTCGCCTACATCTTAGCCAAAAGCTTTTCCGCTCCAGTTGTCAAGGAGAAAGTGTACCAGCACTGCTCACTTAGCCCGACCTTGCCAGGAAATAAGATTTGCTGCACATTCCAAGGACACTGCACTTTCCTGGGCAAGCTGCAACCTGCTGGCAGATGGCCGTGCTCTCCGCCCACTCCTGCCCAGTTCTGGGTAGTAGCGGGCACGTTGCAGCCTGGCGAAGGCAAGAAACCTGGAGAGCTGTCACAGAGCAGAAGGGCAGCTGAGATGCTGAAAAGCAGCAAAGCAGAACAGCCTGCCTCAGCTTCAGCAGTGTGTAATTGACTGAAGGCGAAAAAGCAAGCAGCAGAGCAGCGGGCTTCTGTGCGCACTGAAGGCAATTGCAAGAATGCAGCAGCTGCTCCTTGCCAAGCACAGGCAGCTGCCTAGGTTCTTGCTTCTTGACCAACTCACAGTTGCCCTTCTTTTCAGCAGCTGCCACCGTGTTCTCTGCATCTCGGAGCCTCTGGGGAGCAACAAGAATTTCCAAGGTGGGATGCATGACGACTAGGTCAAAACCCAGGAAAGTTGTCCTGGAACACCTTCCACTGGCATGCCAAGAGTGAATTCAAGAGGCAGGAGAGCAGCAGCCAGCGTCCTGCAGCTGTCTGCGAACTTCGCACACAAGCCGGCTTCTTGGCGGCTTCGTTCTTCGCCTCTTGCAAGCTACCGCGATCTCCGGCTGCCGGAGGACAAGAAGCGGCTACTTCGCGCACAGATCACTGGAGCGGCAGCGGTGCGCTCCGAAGCGCCGCTTCTGCCGAGAGACGCCGGCAAGCGGCACTTGCTTTCGGCCAGCTCCGGAGCTGCGTATTCTGCCTCTCTAGTCGCCTACATCTTAGCCAAAAGCTTTTCCGCTCCAGTTGTCAAGGAGAAAGTGTACCAGCACTGCTCACTTAGCCCGACCTTGCCAGGAAATAAGATTTGCTGCACATTCCAAGGACACTGCACTTTCCTGGGCAAGCTGCAACCTGCTGGCAGATGGCCGTGCTCTCCGCCCACTCCTGCCCATTTCTGGGTAGTAGCGGGCACGTTGCAGCCTGGCGAAGGCAAGAAACCTGGAGAGCTGTCACAGAGCAGAAGGGCAGCTGAGATGCTGAAAAGCAGCAAAGCAGAACAGCCTGCCTCAGCTTCAGCAGTGTGTAATTGACTGAAGGCGAAAAAGCAAGCAGCAGAGCAGCGGGCTTCTGTGCGCACTGAAGGCAATTGCAAGAATGCAGCAGCTGCTCCTTGCCAAGCACAGGCAGCTGCCTAGGTTCTTGCTTCTTGACCAACTCACAGTTGCCCTTCTTTTCAGCAGCTGCCACCGTGTTCTCTGCATCTCGGAGCCTCTGGGGAGCAACAAGAATTTCCAAGGTGGGATGCATGACGACTAGGTCAAAACCCAGGAAAGTTGTCCTGGAACACCTTCCACTGGCATGCCAAGAGTGAATTCAAGAGGCAGGAGAGCAGCAGCCAGCGTCCTGCAGCTGTCTGCGAACTTCGCACACAAGCCGGCTTCTTGGCGGCTTCGTTCTTCGCCTCTTGCAAGCTACCGCGATCTCCGGCTGCCGGAGGACAAGAAGCGGCTACTTCGCGCACAGATCACTGGAGCGGCAGCGGTGCGCTCCGAAGCGCCGCTTCTGCCGAGAGACGCCGGCAAGCGGCACTTGCTTTCGGCCAGCTCCGGGAGCTGCGTATTCTGCCTCTCTAGTCGCCTACATCTTAGCCAAAAGCTTTTCCGCTCCAGTTGTCAAGGAGAAAGTGTACCAGCACTGCTCACTTAGCCCGACCTTGCCAGGAAATAAGATTTGCTGCACATTCCAAGGACACTGCACTTTCCTGGGCAAGCTGCAACCTGCTGGCAGATGGCCGTGCTCTCCGCCCACTCCTGCCCAGTTCTGGGTAGTAGCGGGCACGTTGCAGCCTGGCGAAGGCAAGAAACCTGGAGAGCTGTCACAGAGCAGAAGGGCAGCTGAGATGCTGAAAAGCAGCAAAGCAGAACAGCCTGCCTCAGCTTCAGCAGTGTGTAATTGACTGAAGGCGAAAAAGCAAGCAGCAGAGCAGCGGGCTTCTGTGCGCACTGAAGGCAATTGCAAGAATGCAGCAGCTGCTCCTTGCCAAGCACAGGCAGCTGCCTAGGTTCTTGCTTCTTGACCAACTCACAGTTGCCCTTCTTTTCAGCAGCTGCCACCGTGTTCTCTGCATCTCGGAGCCTCTGGGGAGCAACAAGAATTTCCAAGGTGGGATGCATGACGACTAGGTCAAAACCCAGGAAAGTTGTCCTGAACACCTTCCATTGGCATGCCAAGAGTGAATTCAAGAGGCAGGAGAGCAGCAGCCAGCGTCCTGCAGCTGTCTGCGAGCTTCGCACACAAGCCGGCTTCTTGGCGGCTTCGTTCTTCGCCTCTTGCAAGCTACCGCGATCTCCGGCTGCCGGAGGACAAGAAGCGGCTACTTCGCGCACAGATCACTGGAGCGGCAGCGGTGCGCTCCGAAGCGCCGCTTCTGCCGAAGACGCCGGCAAGCGGCACTTGCTTTCGGCCAGCTCCGGAGCTGCGTATTCTGCCTCTCTAGTCGCCTACATCTTAGCCAAAAGCTTTTCCGCTCCAGTTGTCAAGGAGAAAGTGTACCAGCACTGCTCACTTAGCCCGACCTTGCCAGGAAATAAGATTTGCTGCACATTCCAAGGACACTGCACTTTCCTGGGCAAGCTGCAACCTGCTGGCAGATGGCCGTGCTCTCCGCCCACTCCTGCCCAGTTCTGGGTAGTAGCGGGCACGTTGCAGCCTGGCGAAGGCAAGAAACCTGGAGAGCTGTCACAGAGCAGAAGGGCAGCTGAGATGCTGAAAAGCAGCAAAGCAGAACAGCCTGCCTCAGCTTCAGCAGTGTGTAATTGACTGAAGGCGAAAAAGCAAGCAGCAGAGCAGCGGGCTTCTGTGCGCACTGAAGGCAATTGCAAGAATGCAGCAGCTGCTCCTTGCCAAGCACAGGCAGCTGCCTAGGTTCTTGCTTCTTGACCAACTCACAGTTGCCCTTCTTTTCAGCAGCTGCCACCGTGTTCTCTGCATCTCGGAGCCTCTGGGGAGCAACAAGAATTTCCAAGGTGGGATGCATGACGACTAGGTCAAAACCCAGGAAAGTTGTCCTGGAACACCTTCCATTGGCATGCCAAGAGTGAATTCAAGAGGCAGGAGAGCAGCAGCCAGCGTCCTGCAGCTGTCTGCGAGCTTCGCACACAAGCCGGCTTCTTGGCGGCTTCGTTCTTCGCCTCTTGCAAGCTACCGCGATCTCCGGCTGCCGGAGGACAAGAAGCGGCTACTTCGCGCACAGATCACTGGAGCGGCAGCGGTGCGCTCCGAAGCGCCGCTTCTGCCGAGAGACGCCGGCAAGCGGCACTTGCTTTCGGCCAGCTCCGGAGCTGCGTATTCTGCCTCTCTAGTCGCCTACATCTTAGCCAAAAGCTTTTCCGCTCCAGTTGTCAAGGAGAAAGTGTACCAGCACTGCTCACTTAGCCCGACCTTGCCAGGAAATAAGATTTGCTGCACATTCCAAGGACACTGCACTTTCCTGGGCAAGCTGCAACCTGCTGGCAGATGGCCGTGCTCTCCGCCCACTCCTGCCCAGTTCTGGGTAGTAGCGGGCACGTTGCAGCCTGGCGAAGGCAAGAAACCTGGAGAGCTGTCACAGAGCAGAAGGGCAGCTGAGATGCTGAAAAGCAGCAAAGCAGAACAGCCTGCCTCAGCTTCAGCAGTGTGTAATTGACTGAAGGCGAAAAAAGCAAGCAGCAGAGCAGCGGGCTTCTGTGCGCACTGAAGGCAATTGCAAGAATGCAGCAGCTGCTCCTTGCCAAGCACAGGCAGCTGCCTAGGTTCTTGCTTCTTGACCAACTCACAGTTGCCCTTCTTTTCAGCAGCTGCCACCGTGTTCTCTGCATCTCGGAGCCTCTGGGGAGCAACAAGAATTTCCAAGGTGGGATGCATGACGACTAGGTCAAAACCCAGGAAAGTTGTCCTGGAACACCTTCCATTGGCATGCCAAGAGTGAATTCAAGAGGCAGGAGAGCAGCAGCCAGCGTCCTGCAGCTGTCTGCGAACTTCGCACACAAGCCGGCTTCTTGGCGGCTTCGTTCTTCGCCTCTTGCAAGCTACCGCGATCTCCGGCTGCCGGAGGACAAGAAGCGGCTACTTCGCGCACAGATCACTGGAGCGGCAGCGGTGCGCTCCGAAGCGCCGCTTCTGCCGAGAGACGCCGGCAAGCGGCACTTGCTTTCGGCCAGCTCCGGAGCTGCGTATTCTGCCTCTCTAGTCGCCTACATCTTAGCCAAAAGCTTTTCCGCTCCAGTTGTCAAGGAGAAAGTGTACCAGCACTGCTCACTTAGCCCGACCTTGCCAGGAAATAAGATTTGCTGCACATTCCAAGGACACTGCACTTTCCTGGGCAAGCTGCAACCTGCTGGCAGATGGCCGTGCTCTCCGCCCACTCCTGCCCAGTTCTGGGTAGTAGCGGGCACGTTGCAGCCTGGCGAAGGCAAGAAACCTGGAGAGCTGTCACAGAGCAGAAGGGCAGCTGAGATGCTGAAAAGCAGCAAAGCAGAACAGCCTGCCTCAGCTTCAGCAGTGTGTAATTGACTGAAGGCGAAAAAGCAAGCAGCAGAGCAGCGGGCTTCTGTGCGCACTGAAGGCAATTGCAAGAATGCAGCAGCTGCTCCTTGCCAAGCACAGGCAGCTGCCTAGGTTCTTGCTTCTTGACCAACTCACAGTTGCCCTTCTTTTCAGCAGCTGCCACCGTGTTCTCTGCATCTCGGAGCCTCTGGGGAGCAACAAGAATTTCCAAGGTGGGATGCATGACGACTAGGTCAAAACCCAGGAAAGTTGTCCTGGAACACCTTCCATTGGCATGCCAAGAGTGAATTCAAGAGGCAGGAGAGCAGCAGCCAGCGTCCTGCAGCTGTCTGCGAGCTTCGCACACAAGCCGGCTTCTTGGCGGCTTCGTTCTTCGCCTCTTGCAAGCTACCGCGATCTCCGGCTGCCGGAGGACAAGAAGCGGCTACTTCGCGCACAGATCACTGGAGCGGCAGCGGTGCGCTCCGAAGCGCCGCTTCTGCCGAAGACGCCGGCAAGCGGCACTTGCTTTCGGCCAGCTCCGGAGCTGCGTATTCTGCCTCTCTAGTCGCCTACATCTTAGCAAAAGTTTTTCCGCTCCAGTTGTCAAAGAGAAAGTGTACCAGCACTGCTCACTTAGCCCGACTTTGCCAGGAAAAAAGATTTGCTGCACATTCCAAGGACACTGCACTTTCCTGGGCAAGCTGCAACCTGCTGGCAGATGGCCGTGCTCTCCGCCCACTCCTGCCCAGCTCTGGGTAGTAGCGGGCACGTTGCAGCCTGGCGAAGGCAAGAAACCTGGAGAGCTGTCACATAGCAGAAGGGCAGCTGAGATGCTGAAAAGCAGCAAAGCAGAACAGCCTGCCTCAGCTTCAGCAGTGTGTAATTGACTGAAGGCGAAAAAGCAAGCAGCAGAGCAGCGGGCTTCTGTGCGCACTGAAGGCAATTGCAAGAATGCAGCAGCTGCTCCTTGCCAAGCACAGGCAGCTGCCTAGGTTCTTGCTTCTTGACCAACTCACAGTTGCCCTTCTTTTCAGCAGCTGCCACCGTGTTCTCTGCATCTCGGAGCCTCTGGGGAGCAACAAGAATTTCCAAGGTGGGATGCATGACGACTAGGTCAAAACCCAGGAAAGTTGTCCTGGAACACCTTCCACTGGCATGCCAAGAGTGAATTCAAGAGGCAGGAGAGCAGCAGCCAGCGTCCTGCAGCTGTCTGCGAACTTCGCACACAAGCCGGCTTCTTGGCGGCTTCGTTCTTCGCCTCTTGCAAGCTACCGCGATCTCCGGCTGCCGGAGGACAAGAAGCGGCTACTTCGCGCACAGATCACTGGAGCGGCAGCGGTGCGCTCCGAAGCGCCGCTTCTGCCGAGAGACGCCGGCAAGCGGCACTTGCTTTCGGCCAGCTCCGGGAGCTGCGTATTCTGCCTCTCTAGTCGCCTACATCTTAGCCAAAAGCTTTTCCGCTCCAGTTGTCAAGGAGAAAGTGTACCAGCACTGCTCACTTAGCCCGACCTTGCCAGGAAATAAGATTTGCTGCACATTCCAAGGACACTGCACTTTCCTGGGCAAGCTGCAACCTGCTGGCAGATGGCCGTGCTCTCTGCCCACTCCTGCCCAGTTCTGGGTAGTAGCGGGCACGTTGCAGCCTGGCGAAGGCAAGAAACCTGGAGAGCTGTCACAGAGCAGAAGGGCAGCTGAGATGCTGAAAAGCAGCAAAGCAGAACAGCCTGCCTCAGCTTCAGCAGTGTGTAATTGACTGAAGGCGAAAAAGCAAGCAGCAGAGCAGCGGGCTTCTGTGCGCACTGAAGGCAATTGCAAGAATGCAGCAGCTGCTCCTTGCCAAGCACAGGCAGCTGCCTAGGTTCTTGCTTCTTGACCAACTCACAGTTGCCCTTCTTTTCAGCAGCTGCCACCGTGTTCTCTGCATCTCGGAGCCTCTGGGGAGCAACAAGAATTTCCAAGGTGGGATGCATGACGACTAGGTCAAAACCCAGGAAAGTTGTCCTGGAACACCTTCCACTGGCATGCCAAGAGTGAATTCAAGAGGCAGGAGAGCAGCAGCCAGCGTCCTGCAGCTGTCTGCGAGCTTCGCACACAAGCCGGCTTCTTGGCGGCTTCGTTCTTCGCCTCTTGCAAGCTACCGCGATCTCCGGCTGCCGGAGGACAAGAAGCGGCTACTTCGCGCACAGATCACTGGAGCGGCAGCGGTGCGCTCCGAAGCGCCGCTTCTGCCGAGAGACGCCGGCAAGCGGCACTTGCTTTCGGCCAGCTCCGGAGCTGCGTATTCTGCCTCTCTAGTCGCCTACATCTTAGCCAAAAGCTTTTCCGCTCCAGTTGTCAAGGAGAAAGTGTACCAGCACTGCTCACTTAGCCCGACCTTGCCAGGAAATAAGATTTGCTGCACATTCCAAGGACACTGCACTTTCCTGGGCAAGCTGCAACCTGCTGGCAGATGGCCGTGCTCTCCGCCCACTCCTGCCCAGTTCTGGGTAGTAGCGGGCACGTTGCAGCCTGGCGAAGGCAAGAAACCTGGAGAGCTGTCACAGAGCAGAAGGGCAGCTGAGATGCTGAAAAGCAGCAAAGCAGAACAGCCTGCCTCAGCTTCAGCAGTGTGTAATTGACTGAAGGCGAAAAAGCAAGCAGCAGAGCAGCGGGCTTCTGTGCGCACTGAAGGCAATTGCAAGAATGCAGCAGCTGCTCCTTGCCAAGCACAGGCAGCTGCCTAGGTTCTTGCTTCTTGACCAACTCACAGTTGCCCTTCTTTTCAGCAGCTGCCACCGTGTTCTCTGCATCTCGGAGCCTCTGGGGAGCAACAAGAATTTCCAAGGTGGGATGCATGACGACTAGGTCAAAACCCAGGAAAGTTGTCCTGGAACACCTTCCATTGGCATGCCAAGAGTGAATTCAAGAGGCAGGAGAGCAGCAGCCAGCGTCCTGCAGCTGTCTGCGAACTTCGCACACAAGCCGGCTTCTTGGCGGCTTCGTTCTTCGCCTCTTGCAAGCTACCGCGATCTCCGGCTGCCGGAGGACAAGAAGCGGCTACTTCGCGCACAGATCACTGGAGCGGCAGCGGTGCGCTCCGAAGCGCCGCTTCTGCCGAGAGACGCCGGCAAGCGGCACTTGCTTTCGGCCAGCTCCGGAGCTGCGTATTCTGCCTCTCTAGTCGCCTACATCTTAGCCAAAAGCTTTTCCGCTCCAGTTGTCAAGGAGAAAGTGTACCAGCACTGCTCACTTAGCCCGACCTTGCCAGGAAATAAGATTTGCTGCACATTCCAAGGACACTGCACTTTCCTGGGCAAGCTGCAACCTGCTGGCAGATGGCCGTGCTCTCCGCCCACTCCTGCCCATTTCTGGGTAGTAGCGGGCACGTTGCAGCCTGGCGAAGGCAAGAAACCTGGAGAGCTGTCACAGAGCAGAAGGGCAGCTGAGATGCTGAAAAGCAGCAAAGCAGAACAGCCTGCCTCAGCTTCAGCAGTGTGTAATTGACTGAAGGCGAAAAAGCAAGCAGCAGAGCAGCGGGCTTCTGTGCGCACTGAAGGCAATTGCAAGAATGCAGCAGCTGCTCCTTGCCAAGCACAGGCAGCTGCCTAGGTTCTTGCTTCTTGACCAACTCACAGTTGCCCTTCTTTTCAGCAGCTGCCACCGTGTTCTCTGCATCTCGGAGCCTCTGGGGAGCAACAAGAATTTCCAAGGTGGGATGCATGACGACTAGGTCAAAACCCAGGAAAGTTGTCCTGGAACACCTTCCACTGGCATGCCAAGAGTGAATTCAAGAGGCAGGAGAGCAGCAGCCAGCGTCCTGCAGCTGTCTGCGAACTTCGCACACAAGCCGGCTTCTTGGCGGCTTCGTTCTTCGCCTCTTGCAAGCTACCGCGATCTCCGGCTGCCGGAGGACAAGAAGCGGCTACTTCGCGCACAGATCACTGGAGCGGCAGCGGTGCGCTCCGAAGCGCCGCTTCTGCCGAGAGACGCCGGCAAGCGGCACTTGCTTTCGGCCAGCTCGGGAGCTGCGTATTCTGCCTCTCTAGTCGCCTACATCTTAGCAAAAGTGTTTCCGCTCCAGTTGTCAAAGAGAAAGTGTACCAGCACTGCTCACTTAGCCCGACTTTGCCAGGAAATAAGATTTGCTGCACATTCCAAGGACACTGCACTTTCCTGGGCAAGCTGCAACCTGCTGGCAGATGGCCGTGCTCTCTGCCCACTCCTGCCCAGCTCTGGGTAGTAGCGGGCACGTTGCAGCCTGGCGAAGGCAAGAAACCTGGAGAGCTGTCACAGAGCAGAAGGGCAGCTGAGATGCTGAAAAGCAGCAAAGCAGAACAGCCTGCCTCAGCTTCAGCAGTGTGTAATTGACTGAAGGCGAAAAAGCAAGCAGCAGAGCAGCGGGCTTCTGTGCGCACTGAAGGCAATTGCAAGAATGCAGCAGCTGCTCCTTGCCAAGCACAGGCAGCTGCCTAGGTTCTTGCTTCTTGACCAACTCACAGTTGCCCTTCTTTTCAGCAGCTGCCACCGTGTTCTCTGCATCTCGGAGCCTCTGGGGAGCAACAAGAATTTCCAAGGTGGGATGCATGACGACTAGGTCAAAACCCAGGAAAGTTGTCCTGGAACACCTTCCATTGGCATGCCAAGAGTGAATTCAAGAGGCAGGAGAGCAGCAGCCAGCGTCCTGCAGCTGTCTGCGAACTTCGCACACAAGCCGGCTTCTTGGCGGCTTCGTTCTTCGCCTCTTGCAAGCTACCGCGATCTCCGGCTGCCGGAGGACAAGAAGCGGCTACTTCGCGCACAGATCACTGGAGCGGCAGCGGTGCGCTCCGAAGCGCCGCTTCTGCCGAGAGACGCCGGCAAGCGGCACTTGCTTTCGGCCAGCTCCGGAGCTGCGTATTCTGCCTCTCTAGTCGCCTACATCTTAGCAAAAGTTTTTCCGCTCCAGTTGTCAAAGAGAAAGTGTACCAGCACTGCTCACTTAGCCCGACTTTGCCAGGAAATAAGATTTGCTGCACATTCCAAGGACACTGCACTTTCCTGGGCAAGCTGCAACCTGCTGGCAGATGGCCGTGCTCTCCGCCCACTCCTGCCCAGCTCTGGGTAGTAGCGGGCACGTTGCAGCCTGGCGAAGGCAAGAAACCTGGAGAGCTGTCATAGAGCAGAAGGGCAGCTGAGATGCTGAAAAGCAGCAAAGCTGAACAGCCTGCCTCAGCTTCAGCAGTGTGTAATTGACTGAAGGCGAAAAAGCAAGCAGCAGAGCAGCGGGCTTCTGTGCGCACTGAAGGCAATTGCAAGAATGCAGCAGCTGCTCCTTGCCAAGCACAGGCAGCTGCCTAGGTTCTTGCTTCTTGACCAACTCACAGTTGCCCTTCTTTTCAGCAGCTGCCACCGTGTTCTCTGCATCTCGGAGCCTCTGGGGAGCAACAAGAATTTCCAAGGTGGGATGCATGACGACTAGGTCAAAACCCAGGAAAGTTGTCCTGGAACACCTTCCATTGGCATGCCAAGAGTGAATTCAAGAGGCAGGAGAGCAGCAGCCAGCGTCCTGCAGCTGTCTGCGAGCTTCGCACACAAGCCGGCTTCTTGGCGGCTTCGTTCTTCGCCTCTTGCAAGCTACCGCGATCTCCGGCTGCCGGAGGACAAGAAGCGGCTACTTCGCGCACAGATCACTGGAGCGGCAGCGGTGCGCTCCGAAGCGCCGCTTCTGCCGAGAGACGCCGGCAAGCGGCACTTGCTTTCGGCCAGCTCCGGGAGCTGCGTATTCTGCCTCTCTAGTCGCCTACATCTTAGCCAAAAGCTTTTTCCGCTCCAGTTCTCAAGGAGAAAGTGTACCAGCACTGCTCACTTAGCCCGACCTTGCCAGGAAATAAGATTTGCTGCACATTCCAAGGACACTGCACTTTCCTGGGCAAGCTGCAACCTGCTGGCAGATGGCCGTGCTCTCCGCCCACTCCTGCCCAGTTCTGGGTAGTAGCGGGCACGTTGCAGCCTGGCGAAGGCAAGAAACCTGGAGAGCTGTCACAGAGCAGAAGGGCAGCTGAGATGCTGAAAAGCAGCAAAGCAGAACAGCCTGCCTCAGCTTCAGCAGTGTGTAATTGACTGAAGGCGAAAAAGCAAGCAGCAGAGCAGCGGGCTTCTGTGCGCACTGAAGGCAATTGCAAGAATGCAGCAGCTGCTCCTTGCCAAGCACAGGCAGCTGCCTAGGTTCTTGCTTCTTGACCAACTCACAGTTGCCCTTCTTTTCAGCAGCTGCCACCGTGTTCTCTGCATCTCGGAGCCTCTGGGGAGCAACAAGAATTTCCAAGGTGGGATGCATGACGACTAGGTCAAAACCCAGGAAAGTTGTCCTGGAACACCTCCATTGGCATGCCAAGAGTGAATTCAAGAGGCAGGAGAGCAGCAGCCAGCGTCCTGCAGCTGTCTGCGAGCTTCGCACACAAGCCGGCTTCTTGGCGGCTTCGTTCTTCGCCTCTTGCAAGCTACCGCGATCTCCGGCTGCCGGAGGACAAGAAGCGGCTACTTCGCGCACAGATCACTGGAGCGGCAGCGGTGCGCTCCGAAGCGCCGCTTCTGCCGAGAGACGCCGGCAAGCGGCACTTGCTTTCGGCCAGCTCCGGAGCTGCGTATTCTGCCTCTCTAGTCGCCTACATCTTAGCCAAAAGCTTTTCCGCTCCAGTTGTCAAGGAGAAAGTGTACCAGCACTGCTCACTTAGCCCGACCTTGCCAGGAAATAAGATTTGCTGCACATTCCAAGGACACTGCACTTTCCTGGGCAAGCTGCAACCTGCTGGCAGATGGCCGTGCTCTCCGCCCACTCCTGCCCAGTTCTGGGTAGTAGCGGGCACGTTGCAGCCTGGCGAAGGCAAGAAACCTGGAGAGCTGTCACAGAGCAGAAGGGCAGCTGAGATGCTGAAAAGCAGCAAAGCAGAACAGCCTGCCTCAGCTTCAGCAGTGTGTAATTGACTGAAGGCGAAAAAGCAAGCAGCAGAGCAGCGGGCTTCTGTGCGCACTGAAGGCAATTGCAAGAATGCAGCAGCTGCTCCTTGCCAAGCACAGGCAGCTGCCTAGGTTCTTGCTTCTTGACCAACTCACAGTTGCCCTTCTTTTCAGCAGCTGCCACCGTGTTCTCTGCATCTCGGAGCCTCTGGGGAGCAACAAGAATTTCCAAGGTGGGATGCATGACGACTAGGTCAAAACCCAGGAAAGTTGTCCTGGAACACCTTCCACTGGCATGCCAAGAGTGAATTCAAGAGGCAGGAGAGCAGCAGCCAGCGTCCTGCAGCTGTCTGCGAGCTTCGCACACAAGCCGGCTTCTTGGCGGCTTCGTTCTTCGCCTCTTGCAAGCTACCGCGATCTCCGGCTGCCGGAGGACAAGAAGCGGCTACTTCGCGCACAGATCACTGGAGCGGCAGCGGTGCGCTCCGAAGCGCCGCTTCTGCCGAGAGACGCCGGCAAGCGGCACTTGCTTTCGGCCAGCTCCGGAGCTGCGTATTCTGCCTCTCTAGTCGCCTACATCTTAGCCAAAAGCTTTTCCGCTCCAGTTGTCAAGGAGAAAGTGTACCAGCACTGCTCACTTAGCCCGACCTTGCCAGGAAATAAGATTTGCTGCACATTCCAAGGACACTGCACTTTCCTGGGCAAGCTGCAACCTGCTGGCAGATGGCCGTGCTCTCTGCCCACTCCTGCCCAGTTCTGGGTAGTAGCGGGCACGTTGCAGCCTGGCGAAGGCAAGAAACCTGGAGAGCTGTCACAGAGCAGAAGGGCAGCTGAGATGCTGAAAAGCAGCAAAGCAGAACAGCCTGCCTCAGCTTCAGCAGTGTGTAATTGACTGAAGGCGAAAAAGCAAGCAGCAGAGCAGCGGGCTTCTGTGCGCACTGAAGGCAATTGCAAGAATGCAGCAGCTGCTCCTTGCCAAGCACAGGCAGCTGCCTAGGTTCTTGCTTCTTGACCAACTCACAGTTGCCCTTCTTTCAGCAGCTGCCACCGTGTTCTCTGCATCTCGGAGCCTCTGGGGAGCAACAAGAATTTCCAAGGTGGGATGCATGACGACTAGGTCAAAACCCAGGAAAGTTGTCCTGGAACACCTCCATTGGCATGCCAAGAGTGAATTCAAGAGGCAGGAGAGCAGCAGCCAGCGTCCTGCAGCTGTCTGCGAACTTCGCACACAAGCCGGCTTCTTGGCGGCTTCGTTCTTCGCCTCTTGCAAGCTACCGCGATCTCCGGCTGCCGGAGGACAAGAAGCGGCTACTTCGCGCACAGATCACTGGAGCGGCAGCGGTGCGCTCCGAAGCGCCGCTTCTGCCGAGAGACGCCGGCAAGCGGCACTTGCTTTCGGCCAGCTCCGGAGCTGCGTATTCTGCCTCTCTAGTCGCCTACATCTTAGCCAAAAGCTTTTCCGCTCCAGTTGTCAAGGAGAAAGTGTACCAGCACTGCTCACTTAGCCCGACCTTGCCAGGAAATAAGATTTGCTGCACATTCCAAGGACACTGCACTTTCCTGGGCAAGCTGCAACCTGCTGGCAGATGGCCGTGCTCTCCGCCCACTCCTGCCCAGTTCTGGGTAGTAGCGGGCACGTTGCAGCCTGGCGAAGGCAAGAAACCTGGAGAGCTGTCACAGAGCAGAAGGGCAGCTGAGATGCTGAAAAGCAGCAAAGCAGAACAGCCTGCCTCAGCTTCAGCAGTGTGTAATTGACTGAAGGCGAAAAAGCAAGCAGCAGAGCAGCGGGCTTCTGTGCGCACTGAAGGCAATTGCAAGAATGCAGCAGCTGCTCCTTGCCAAGCACAGGCAGCTGCCTAGGTTCTTGCTTCTTGACCAACTCACAGTTGCCCTTCTTTTCAGCAGCTGCCACCGTGTTCTCTGCATCTCGGAGCCTCTGGGGAGCAACAAGAATTTCCAAGGTGGGATGCATGACGACTAGGTCAAAACCCAGGAAAGTTGTCCTGGAACACCTCCATTGGCATGCCAAGAGTGAATTCAAGAGGCAGGAGAGCAGCAGCCAGCGTCCTGCAGCTGTCTGCGAGCTTCGCACACAAGCCGGCTTCTTGGCGGCTTCGTTCTTCGCCTCTTGCAAGCTACCGCGATCTCCGGCTGCCGGAGGACAAGAAGCGGCTACTTCGCGCACAGATCACTGGAGCGGCAGCGGTGCGCTCCGAAGCGCCGCTTCTGCCGAGAGACGCCGGCAAGCGGCACTTGCTTTCGGCCAGCTCCGGAGCTGCGTATTCTGCCTCTCTAGTCGCCTACATCTTAGCCAAAAGCTTTTCCGCTCCAGTTGTCAAGGAGAAAGTGTACCAGCACTGCTCACTTAGCCCGACCTTGCCAGGAAATAAGATTTGCTGCACATTCCAAGGACACTGCACTTTCCTGGGCAAGCTGCAACCTGCTGGCAGATGGCCGTGCTCTCCGCCCACTCCTGCCCAGTTCTTGGTGCTAGCGGGCACGTTGCAGCCTGGCGAAGGCAAGAAACCTGGAGAGCTGTCACAGAGCAGAAGGGCAGCTGAGATGCTGAAAAGCAGCAAAGCAGAACAGCCTGCCTCAGCTTCAGCAGTGTGTAATTGACTGAAGGCGAAAAAGCAAGCAGCAGAGCAGCGGGCTTCTGTGCGCACTGAAGGCAATTGCAAGAATGCAGCAGCTGCTCCTTGCCAAGCACAGGCAGCTGCCTAGGTTCTTGCTTCTTGACCAACTCACAGTTGCCCTTCTTTTCAGCAGCTGCCACCGTGTTCTCTGCATCTCGGAGCCTCTGGGGAGCAACAAGAATTTCCAAGGTGGGATGCATGACGACTAGGTCAAAACCCAGGAAAGTTGTCCTGGAACACCTCCATTGGCATGCCAAGAGTGAATTCAAGAGGCAGGAGAGCAGCAGCCAGCGTCCTGCAGCTGTCTGCGAGCTTCGCACACAAGCCGGCTTCTTGGCGGCTTCGTTCTTCGCCTCTTGCAAGCTACCGCGATCTCCGGCTGCCGGAGGACAAGAAGCGGCTACTTCGCGCACAGATCACTGGAGCGGCAGCGGTGCGCTCCGAAGCGCCGCTTCTGCCGAGAGACGCCGGCAAGCGGCACTTGCTTTCGGCCAGCTCCGGAGCTGCGTATTCTGCCTCTCTAGTCGCCTACATCTTAGCCAAAAGCTTTTCCGCTCCAGTTGTCAAGGAGAAAGTGTACCAGCACTGCTCACTTAGCCCGACCTTGCCAGGAAATAAGATTTGCTGCACATTCCAAGGACACTGCACTTTCCTGGGCAAGCTGCAACCTGCTGGCAGATGGCCGTGCTCTCCGCCCACTCCTGCCCAGTTCTTGGTGCTAGCGGGCACGTTGCAGCCTGGCGAAGGCAAGAAACCTGGAGAGCTGTCACAGAGCAGAAGGGCAGCTGAGATGCTGAAAAGCAGCAAAGCAGAACAGCCTGCCTCAGCTTCAGCAGTGTGTAATTGACTGAAGGCGAAAAAGCAAGCAGCAGAGCAGCGGGCTTCTGTGCGCACTGAAGGCAATTGCAAGAATGCAGCAGCTGCTCCTTGCCAAGCACAGGCAGCTGCCTAGGTTCTTGCTTCTTGACCAACTCACAGTTGCCCTTCTTTTCAGCAGCTGCCACCGTGTTCTCTGCATCTCGGAGCCTCTGGGGAGGCAACAAGAATTTCCAAGGTGGGATGCATGACGACTAGGTCAAAACCCAGGAAAGTTGTCCTGGAACACCTTCCACTGGCATGCCAAGAGTGAATTCAAGAGGCAGGAGAGCAGCAGCCAGCGTCCTGCAGCTGTCTGCGAGCTTCGCACACAAGCCGGCTTCTTGGCGGCTTCGTTCTTCGCCTCTTGCAAGCTACCGCGATCTCCGGCTGCCGGAGGACAAGAAGCGGCTACTTCGCGCACAGATCACTGGAGCGGCAGCGGTGCGCTCCGAAGCGCCGCTTCTGCCGAGAGACGCCGGCAAGCGGCACTTGCTTTCGGCCAGCTCCGGGAGCTGCGTATTCTGCCTCTCTAGTCGCCTACATCTTAGCCAAAAGCTTTTCCGCTCCAGTTGTCAAGGAGAAAGTGTACCAGCACTGCTCACTTAGCCCGACCTTGCCAGGAAATAAGATTTGCTGCACATTCCAAGGACACTGCACTTTCCTGGGCAAGCTGCAACCTGCTGGCAGATGGCCGTGCTCTCCGCCCACTCCTGCCCAGTTCTGGGTAGTAGCGGGCACGTTGCAGCCTGGCGAAGGCAAGAAACCTGGAGAGCTGTCACAGAGCAGAAGGGCAGCTGAGATGCTGAAAAGCAGCAAAGCAGAACAGCCTGCCTCAGCTTCAGCAGTGTGTAATTGACTGAAGGCGAAAAAGCAAGCAGCAGAGCAGCGGGCTTCTGTGCGCACTGAAGGCAATTGCAAGAATGCAGCAGCTGCTCCTTGCCAAGCACAGGCAGCTGCCTAGGTTCTTGCTTCTTGACCAACTCACAGTTGCCCTTCTTTTCAGCAGCTGCCACCGTGTTCTCTGCATCTCGGAGCCTCTGGGAGCAACAAGAATTTCCAAGGTGGGATGCATGACGACTAGGTCAAAACCCAGGAAAGTTGTCCTGGAACACCTTCCATTGGCATGCCAAGAGTGAATTCAAGAGGCAGGAGAGCAGCAGCCAGCGTCCTGCAGCTGTCTGCGAGCTTCGCACACAAGCCGGCTTCTTGGCGGCTTCGTTCTTCGCCTCTTGCAAGCTACCGCGATCTCCGGCTGCCGGAGGACAAGAAGCGGCTACTTCGCGCACAGATCACTGGAGCGGCAGCGGTGCGCTCCGAAGCGCCGCTTCTGCCGAGAGACGCCGGCAAGCGGCACTTGCTTTCGGCCAGCTCCGGAGCTGCGTATTCTGCCTCTCTAGTCGCCTACATCTTAGCAAAAGCTTTTCCGCTCCAGTTGTCAAGGAGAAAGTGTACCAGCACTGCTCACTTAGCCCGACCTTGCCAGGAAATAAGATTTGCTGCACATTCCAAGGACACTGCACTTTCCTGGGCAAGCTGCAACCTGCTGGCAGATGGCCGTGCTCTCCGCCCACTCCTGCCCAGTTCTTGGTGCTAGCGGGCACGTTGCAGCCTGGCGAAGGCAAGAAACCTGGAGAGCTGTCACAGAGCAGAAGGGCAGCTGAGATGCTGAAAAGCAGCAAAGCAGAACAGCCTGCCTCAGCTTCAGCAGTGTGTAATTGACTGAAGGCGAAAAAAGCAAGCAGCAGAGCAGCGGGCTTCTGTGCGCACTGAAGGCAATTGCAAGAATGCAGCAGCTGCTCCTTGCCAAGCACAGGCAGCGGCCTAGGTTCTTGCTTCTTGACCAACTCACAGTTGCCCTTCTTTTCAGCAGCTGCCACCGTGTTCTCTGCATCTCGGAGCCTCTGGGGAGCAACAAGAATTTCCAAGGTGGGATGCATGACGACTAGGTCAAAACCCAGGAAAGTTGTCCTGGAACACCTCCCATTGGCATGCCAAGAGTGAATTCAAGAGGCAGGAGAGCAGCAGCCAGCGTCCTGCAGCTGTCTGCGAGCTTCGCACACAAGCCGGCTTCTTGGCGGCTTCCTTCTTCGCCTCTTGCAAGCTACCGCGATCTCCGGCTGCCGGAGGACAAGAAGCGGCTACTTCGCGCACAGATCACTGGAGCGGCAGCGGTGCGCTCCGAAGCGCCGCTTCTGCCGAGAGACGCCGGCAAGCGGCACTTGCTTTCGGCCAGCTCCGGAGCTGCGTATTCTGCCTCTCTAGTCGCCTACATCTTAGCCAAAAGCTTTTCCGCTCCAGTTGTCAAGGAGAAAGTGTACCAGCACTGCTCACTTAGCCCGACCTTGCCAGGAAATAAGATTTGCTGCACATTCCAAGGACACTGCACTTTCCTGGGCAAGCTGCAACCTGCTGGCAGATGGCCGTGCTCTCTGCCCACTCCTGCCCAGTTCTTGGTGCTAGCGGGCACGTTGCAGCCTGGCGAAGGCAAGAAACCTGGAGAGCTGTCACAGAGCAGAAGGGCAGCTGAGATGCTGAAAAGCAGCAAAGCAGAACAGCCTGCCTCAGCTTCAGCAGTGTGTAATTGACTGAAGGCGAAAAAGCAAGCAGCAGAGCAGCGGGCTTCTGTGCGCACTGAAGGCAATTGCAAGAATGCAGCAGCTGCTCCTTGCCAAGCACAGGCAGCTGCCTAGGTTCTTGCTTCTTGACCAACTCACAGTTGCCCTTCTTTTCAGCAGCTGCCACCGTGTTCTCTGCATCTCGGAGCCTCTGGGGAGCAACAAGAATTTCCAAGGTGGGATGCATGACGACTAGGTCAAAACCCAGGAAAGTTGTCCTGGAACACCTTCCATTGGCATGCCAAGAGTGAATTCAAGAGGCAGGAGAGCAGCAGCCAGCGTCCTGCAGCTGTCTGCGAACTTCGCACACAAGCCGGCTTCTTGGCGGCTTCGTTCTTCGCCTCTTGCAAGCTACCGCGATCTCCGGCTGCCGGAGGACAAGAAGCGGCTACTTCGCGCACAGATCACTGGAGCGGCAGCGGTGCGCTCCGAAGCGCCGCTTCTGCCGAGAGACGCCGGCAAGCGGCACTTGCTTTCGGCCAGCTCCGGAGCTGCGTATTCTGCCTCTCTAGTCGCCTACATCTTAGCCAAAAGCTTTTCCGCTCCAGTTGTCAAGGAGAAAGTGTACCAGCACTGCTCACTTAGCCCGACCTTGCCAGGAAATAAGATTTGCTGCACATTCCAAGGACACTGCACTTTCCTGGGCAAGCTGCAACCTGCTGGCAGATGGCCGTGCTCTCCGCCCACTCCTGCCCAGTTCTTGGTGCTAGCGGGCACGTTGCAGCCTGGCGAAGGCAAGAAACCTGGAGAGCTGTCACAGAGCAGAAGGGCAGCTGAGATGCTGAAAAGCAGCAAAGCTGAACAGCCTGCCTCAGCTTCAGCAGTGTGTAATTGACTGAAGGCGAAAAAGCAAGCAGCAGAGCAGCGGGCTTCTGTGCGCACTGAAGGCAATTGCAAGAATGCAGCAGCTGCTCCTTGCCAAGCACAGGCAGCGGCCTAGGTTCTTGCTTCTTGACCAACTCACAGTTGCCCTTCTTTTCAGCAGCTGCCACCGTGTTCTCTGCATCTCGGAGCCTCTGGGGAGCAACAAGAATTTCCAAGGTGGGATGCATGACGACTAGGTCAAAACCCAGGAAAGTTGTCCTGGAACACCTTCCATTGGCATGCCAAGAGTGAATTCAAGAGGCAGGAGAGCAGCAGCCAGCGTCCTGCAGCTGTCTGCGAGCTTCGCACACAAGCCGGCTTCTTGGCGGCTTCGTTCTTCGCCTCTTGCAAGCTACCGCGATCTCCGGCTGCCGGAGGACAAGAAGCGGCTACTTCGCGCACAGATCACTGGAGTGGCAGCGGTGCGCTCCGAAGCGCCGCTTCTGCCGAGAGACGCCGGCAAGCGGCACTTGCTTTCGGCCAGCTCCGGAGCTGCGTATTCTGCCTCTCTAGTCGCCTACATCTTAGCCAAAAGCTTTTCCGCTCCAGTTGTCAAGGAGAAAGTGTACCAGCACTGCTCACTTAGCCCGACCTTGCCAGGAAATAAGATTTGCTGCACATTCCAAGGACACTGCACTTTCCTGGGCAAGCTGCAACCTGCTGGCAGATGGCCGTGCTCTCCGCCCACTCCTGCCCAGTTCTTGGTGCTAGCGGGCACGTTGCAGCCTGGCGAAGGCAAGAAACCTGGAGAGCTGTCACAGAGCAGAAGGGCAGCTGAGATGCTGAAAAGCAGCAAAGCAGAACAGCCTGCCTCAGCTTCAGCAGTGTGTAATTGACTGAAGGCGAAAAAGCAAGCAGCAGAGCAGCGGGCTTCTGTGCGCACTGAAGGCAATTGCAAGAATGCAGCAGCTGCTCCTTGCCAAGCACAGGCAGCTGCCTAGGTTCTTGCTTCTTGACCAACTCACAGTTGCCCTTCTTTTCAGCAGCTGCCACCGTGTTCTCTGCATCTCGGAGCCTCTGGGGAGCAACAAGAATTTCCAAGGTGGGATGCATGACGACTAGGTCAAAACCCAGGAAAGTTGTCCTGGAACACCTTCCATTGGCATGCCAAAGTGAATTCAAGAGGCAGGAGAGCAGCAGCCAGCGTCCTGCAGCTGTCTGCGAGCTTCGCACACAAGCCGGCTTCTTGGCGGCTTCGTTCTTCGCCTCTTGCAAGCTACCGCGATCTCCGGCTGCCGGAGGACAAGAAGCGGCTACTTCGCGCACAGATCACTGGAGCGGCAGCGGTGCGCTCCGAAGCGCCGCTTCTGCCGAGAGACGCCGGCAAGCGGCACTTGCTTTCGGCCAGCTCCGGGAGCTGCGTATTCTGCCTCTCTAGTCGCCTACATCTTAGCCAAAAGCTTTTCCGCTCCAGTTGTCAAGGAGAAAGTGTACCAGCACTGCTCACTTAGCCCGACCTTGCCAGGAAATAAGATTTGCTGCACATTCCAAGGACACTGCACTTTCCTGGGCAAGCTGCAACCTGCTGGCAGATGGCCGTGCTCTCTGCCCACTCCTGCCCAGTTCTTGGTGCTAGCGGGCACGTTGCAGCCTGGCGAAGGCAAGAAACCTGGAGAGCTGTCACAGAGCAGAAGGGCAGCTGAGATGCTGAAAAGCAGCAAAGCAGAACAGCCTGCCTCAGCTTCAGCAGTGTGTAATTGACTGAAGGCGAAAAAGCAAGCAGCAGAGCAGCGGGCTTCTGTGCGCACTGAAGGCAATTGCAAGAATGCAGCAGCTGCTCCTTGCCAAGCACAGGCAGCTGCCTAGGTTCTTGCTTCTTGACCAACTCACAGTTGCCCTTCTTTTCAGCAGCTGCCACCGTGTTCTCTGCATCTCGGAGCCTCTGGGGAGCAACAAGAATTTCCAAGGTGGGATGCATGACGACTAGGTCAAAACCCAGGAAAGTTGTCCTGGAACACCTTCCATTGGCATGCCAAGAGTGAATTCAAGAGGCAGGAGAGCAGCAGCCAGCGTCCTGCAGCTGTCTGCGAGCTTCGCACACAAGCCGGCTTCTTGGCGGCTTCGTTCTTCGCCTCTTGCAAGCTACCGCGATCTCCGGCTGCCGGAGGACAAGAAGCGGCTACTTCGCGCACAGATCACTGGAGCGGCAGCGGTGCGCTCCGAAGCGCCGCTTCTGCCGAGAGACGCCGGCAAGCGGCACTTGCTTTCGGCCAGCTCCGGAGCTGCGTATTCTGCCTCTCTAGTCGCCTACATCTTAGCCAAAAGCTTTTCCGCTCCAGTTGTCAAGGAGAAAGTGTACCAGCACTGCTCACTTAGCCCGACCTTGCCAGGAAATAAGATTTGCTGCACATTCCAAGGACACTGCACTTTCCTGGGCAAGCTGCAACCTGCTGGCAGATGGCCGTGCTCTCTGCCCACTCCTGCCCAGTTCTTGGTGCTAGCGGGCACGTTGCAGCCTGGCGAAGGCAAGAAACCTGGAGAGCTGTCACAGAGCAGAAGGGCAGCTGAGATGCTGAAAAGCAGCAAAGCAGAACAGCCTGCCTCAGCTTCAGCAGTGTGTAATTGACTGAAGGCGAAAAAGCAAGCAGCAGAGCAGCGGGCTTCTGTGCGCACTGAAGGCAATTGCAAGAATGCAGCAGCTGCTCCTTGCCAAGCACAGGCAGCGGCCTAGGTTCTTGCTTCTTGACCAACTCACAGTTGCCCTTCTTTTCAGCAGCTGCCACCGTGTTCTCTGCATCTCGGAGCCTCTGGGAGCAACAAGAATTTCCAAGGTGGGATGCATGACGACTAGGTCAAAACCCAGGAAAGTTGTCCTGGAACACCTTCCATTGGCATGCCAAGAGTGAATTCAAGAGGCAGGAGAGCAGCAGCCAGCGTCCTGCAGCTGTCTGCGAGCTTCGCACACAAGCCGGCTTCTTGGCGGCTTCGTTCTTCGCCTCTTGCAAGCTACCGCGATCTCCGGCTGCCGGAGGACAAGAAGCGGCTACTTCGCGCACAGATCACTGGAGCGGCAGCGGTGCGCTCCGAAGCGCCGCTTCTGCCGAGAGACGCCGGCAAGCGGCACTTGCTTTCGGCCAGCTCCGGAGCTGCGTATTCTGCCTCTCTAGTCGCCTACATCTTAGCCAAAAGCTTTTCCGCTCCAGTTGTCAAGGAGAAAGTGTACCAGCACTGCTCACTTAGCCCGACCTTGCCAGGAAATAAGATTTGCTGCACATTCCAAGGACACTGCACTTTCCTGGGCAAGCTGCAACCTGCTGGCAGATGGCCGTGCTCTCCGCCCACTCCTGCCCAGTTCTTGGTGCTAGCGGGCACGTTGCAGCCTGGCGAAGGCAAGAAACCTGGAGAGCTGTCACAGAGCAGAAGGGCAGCTGAGATGCTGAAAAGCAGCAAAGCAGAACAGCCTGCCTCAGCTTCAGCAGTGTGTAATTGACTGAAGGCGAAAAAGCAAGCAGCAGAGCAGCGGGCTTCTGTGCGCACTGAAGGCAATTGCAAGAATGCAGCAGCTGCTCCTTGCCAAGCACAGGCAGCTGCCTAGGTTCTTGCTTCTTGACCAACTCACAGTTGCCCTTCTTTTCAGCAGCTGCCACCGTGTTCTCTGCATCTCGGAGCCTCTGGGGAGCAACAAGAATTTCCAAGGTGGGATGCATGACGACTAGGTCAAAACCCAGGAAAGTTGTCCTGGAACACCTTCCATTGGCATGCCAAAGTGAATTCAAGAGGCAGGAGAGCAGCAGCCAGCGTCCTGCAGCTGTCTGCGAGCTTCGCACACAAGCCGGCTTCTTGGCGGCTTCGTTCTTCGCCTCTTGCAAGCTACGGCGATCTCCGGCTGCCGGAGGACAAGAAGCGGCTACTTCGCGCACAGATCACTGGAGCGGCAGCGGTGCGCTCCGAAGCGCCGCTTCTGCCGAGAGACGCCGGCAAGCGGCACTTGCTTTCGGCCAGCTCCGGAGCTGCGTATTCTGCCTCTCTAGTCGCCTACATCTTAGCCAAAAGCTTTTCCGCTCCAGTTGTCAAGGAGAAAGTGTACCAGCACTGCTCACTTAGCCCGACCTTGCCAGGAAATAAGATTTGCTGCACATTCCAAGGACACTGCACTTTCCTGGGCAAGCTGCAACCTGCTGGCAGATGGCCGTGCTCTCTGCCCACTCCTGCCCAGTTCTTGGTGCTAGCGGGCACGTTGCAGCCTGGCGAAGGCAAGAAGCCTGGAGAGCTGTCACAGAGCAGAAAGGGCAGCTGAGATGCTGAAAAGCAGCAAAGCAGAACAGCCTGCCTCAGCTTCAGCAGTGTGTAATTGACTGAAGGCGAAAAACCAAGCAGCAGAGCAGCGGGCTTCTGTGCGCACTGAAGGCAATTGCAAATATGCAGCAGCTGCTCCTTGCCAAGCACAGGCAGCTGCCTAAGTTCTTGCTTCTTGACCAACTCACAGTTGCCCTTCTTTTCAGCAGCTGCCACCGTGTTCTCTGCATCTCGGAGCCTCTGCGGAGCAACAAGAATTTCCAAGGTGGGATGCATGACGACTAGGTCAAAACCCAGGAAAGTTGTCCTGGAACACCTTCCATTGGCATGCCAAGAGTGAATTCAAGAGGCAGGAGAGCAGCAGCCAGCGTCCTGCAGCTGTCTGCGAGCTTCGCACACAAGCCGGCTTCTTGGCGGCTTCGTTCTTCGCCTCTTGCAAGCTACGGCGATCTCCGGCTGCCGGAGGACAAGAAGCGGCTACTTCGCGCACAGATCACTGGAGCGGCAGCGGTGCGCTCCGAAGCGCCGCTTCTGCCGAGAGACGCCGGCAAGCGGCACTTGCTTTCGGCCAGCTCCGGAGCTGCGTATTCTGCCTCTCTAGTCGCCTACATCTTAGCCAAAAGCTTTTCCGCTCCAGTTGTCAAGGAGAAAGTGTACCAGCACTGCTCACTTAGCCCGACCTTGCCATGAAATAAGATTTGCTGCACATTCCAAGGACACTGCACTTTCCTGGGCAAGCTGCAACCTGCTGGCAGATGGCCGTGCTCTCTGCCCACTCCTGCCCAGTTCTTGGTGCTAGCGGGCACGTTGCAGCCTGGCGAAGGCAAGAAACCTGGAGAGCTGTCACAGAGCAGAAGGGCAGCTGAGATGCTGAAAAGCAGCAAAGCTGAACAGCCTGCCTCAGCTTCAGCAGTGTGTAATTGACTGAAGGCGAAAAAGCAAGCAGCAGAGCAGCGGGCTTCTGTGCGCACTGAAGGCAATTGCAAGAATGCAGCAGCTGCTCCTTGCCAAGCACTGGCAGCTGCCTAGGTTCTTGCTTCTTGACCAACTCACAGTTGCCCTTCTTTTCAGCAGCTGCCACCGTGTTCTCTGCATCTCGGAGCCTCTGGGGAGCAACAAGAATTTCCAAGGTGGGATGCATGACGACTAGGTCAAAACCCAGGAAAGTTGTCCTGGAACACCTTCCATTGGCATGCCAAGAGTGAATTCAAGAGGCAGGAGAGCAGCAGCCAGCGTCCTGCAGCTGTCTGCGAGCTTCGCACACAAGCCGGCTTCTTGGCGGCTTCGTTCTTCGCCTCTTGCAAGCTACCGCGATCTCCGGCTGCCGGAGGACAAGAAGCGGCTACTTCGCGCACAGATCACTGGAGCGGCAGCGGTGCGCTCCGAAGCGCCGCTTCTGCCGAAAGACGCCGGCAAGCGGCACTTGCTTTCGGCCAGCTCCGGAGCTGCGTATTCTGCCTCTCTAGTCGCCTACATCTTAGCCAAAAGCTTTTCCGCTCCAGTTGTCAAGGAGAAAGTGTACCAGCACTGCTCACTTAGCCCGACCTTGCCAGGAAATAAGATTTGCTGCACATTCCAAGGACACTGCACTTTCCTGGGCAAGCTGCAACCTGCTGGCAGATGGCCGTGCTCTCCGCCCACTCCTGCCCAGTTCTTGGTGCTAGCGGGCACGTTGCAGCCTGGCGAAGGCAAGAAACCTGGAGAGCTGTCACAGAGCAGAAGGGCAGCTGAGATGCTGAAAAGCAGCAAAGCAGAACAGCCTGCCTCAGCTTCAGCAGTGTGTAATTGACTGAAGGCGAAAAAAGCAAGCAGCAGAGCAGCGGGCTTCTGTGCGCACTGAAGGCAATTGCAAGAATGCAGCAGCTGCTCCTTGCCAAGCACAGGCAGCGGCCTAGGTTCTTGCTTCTTGACCAACTCACAGTTGCCCTTCTTTCAGCAGCTGCCACCGTGTTCTCTGCATCTCGGAGCCTCTGGGGAGCAACAAGAATTTCCAAGGTGGGATGCATGACGACTAGGTCAAAACCCAGGAAAGTTGTCCTGGAACACCTTCCATTGGCATGCCAAGAGTGAATTCAAGAGGCAGGAGAGCAGCAGCCAGCGTCCTGCAGCTGTCTGCGAGCTTCGCACACAAGCCGGCTTCTTGGCGGCTTCGTTCTTCGCCTCTTGCAAGCTACCGCGATCTCCGGCTGCCGGAGGACAAGAAGCGGCTACTTCGCGCACAGATCACTGGAGCGGCAGCGGTGCGCTCCGAAGCGCCGCTTCTGCCGAGAGACGCCGGCAAGCGGCACTTGCTTTCGGCCAGCTCCGGAGCTGCGTATTCTGCCTCTCTAGTCGCCTACATCTTAGCGAAAAAGCTTTTCCGCTCCAGTTGTCAAGGAGAAAGTGTACCAGCACTGCTCACTTAGCCCGACCTTGCCAGGAAATAAGATTTGCTGCACATTCCAAGGACACTGCACTTTCCTGGGCAAGCTGCAACCTGCTGGCAGATGGCCGTGCTCTCTGCCCACTCCTGCCCAGTTCTTGGTGCTAGCGGGCACGTTGCAGCCTGGCGAAGGCAAGAAACCTGGAGAGCTGTCACAGAGCAGAAGGGCAGCTGAGATGCTGAAAAGCAGCAAAGCTGAACAGCCTGCCTCAGCTTCAGCAGTGTGTAATTGACTGAAGGCGAAAAAGCAAGCAGCAGAGCAGCGGGCTTCTGTGCGCACTGAAGGCAATTGCAAGAATGCAGCAGCTGCTCCTTGCCAAGCACAGGCAGCTGCCTAGGTTCTTGCTTCTTGACCAACTCACAGTTGCCCTTCTTTTCAGCAGCTGCCACCGTGTTCTCTGCATCTCGGAGCCTCTGGGGAGCAACAAGAATTTCCAAGGTGGGATGCATGACGACTAGGTCAAAACCCAGGAAAGTTGTCCTGGAACACCTTCCATTGGCATGCCAAGAGTGAATTCAAGAGGCAGGAGAGCAGCAGCCACCGTCCTGCAGCTGTCTGCCAGCTTCGCACACAAGCCGGCTTCTTGGCGGCTTCGTTCTTCGCCTCTTGCAAGCTACCGCGATCTCCGGCTGCCGGAGGACAAGAAGCGGCTACTTCGCGCACAGATCACTGGAGCGGCAGCGGTGCGCTCCGAAGCGCCGCTTCTGCCGAAAGACGCCGGCAAGCGGCACTTGCTTTCGGCCAGCTCCGGAGCTGCGTATTCTGCCTCTCTAGTCGCCTACATCTTAGCCAAAAGCTTTTCCGCTCCAGTTGTCAAGGAGAAAGTGTACCAGCACTGCTCACTTAGCCCGACCTTGCCAGGAAATAAGATTTGCTGCACATTCCAAGGACACTGCACTTTCCTGGGCAAGCTGCAACCTGCTGGCAGATGGCCGTGCTCTCTGCCCACTCCTGCCCAGTTCTGGGTAGTAGCGGGCACGTTGCAGCCTGGCGAAGGCAAGAAGCCTGAGAGCTGTCACAGAGCAGAAGGGCAGCTGAGATGCTGAAAAGCAGCAAAGCAGAACAGCCTGCCTCAGCTTCAGCAGTGTGTAATTGACTGAAGGCGAAAAAGCAAGCAGCAGAGCAGCGTGCTTCTGTGCGCACTGAAGGCAATTGCAAGAATGCAGCAGCTGCTCCTTGCCAAGCACAGGCAGCTGCCTAGGTTCTTGCTTCTTGACCAACTCACAGTTGCCCTTCTTTTCAGCAGCTGCCACCGTGTTCTCTGCATCTCGGAGCCTCTGGGGAGCAACAAGAATTTCCAAGGTGGGATGCATGACGACTAGGTCAAAACCCAGGAAAGTTGTCCTGGAACACCTTCCATTGGCATGCCAAGAGTGAATTCAAGAGGCAGGAGAGCAGCAGCCAGCGTCCTGCAGCTGTCTGCGAGCTTCGCACACAAGCCGGCTTCTTGGCGGCTTCGTTCTTCGCCTCTTGCAAGCTACCGCGATCTCCGGCTGCCGGAGGACAAGAAGCGGCTACTTCGCGCACAGATCACTGGAGCGGCAGCGGTGCGCTCCGAAGCGCCGCTTCTGCCGAGAGACGCCGGCAAGCGGCACTTGCTTTCGGCCAGCTCCGGAGCTGCGTATTCTGCCTCTCTAGTCGCCTACATCTTAGCCAAAAGCTTTTCCGCTCCAGTTGTCAAGGAGAAAGTGTACCAGCACTGCTCACTTAGCCCGACCTTGCCAGGAAATAAGATTTGCTGCACATTCCAAGGACACTGCACTTTCCTGGGCAAGCTGCAACCTGCTGGCAGATGGCCGTGCTCTCCGCCCACTCCTGCCCAGCTCTGGGTAGTAGCGGGCACGTTGCAGCCTGGCGAAGGCAAGAAGCCTGGAGAGCTGTCACAGAGCAGAAGGGCAGCTGAGATGCTGAAAAGCAGCAAAGCTGAACAGCCTGCCTCAGCTTCAGCAGTGTGTAATTGACTGAAGGCGAAAAAGCAAGCAGCAGAGCAGCGGGCTTCTGTGCGCACTGAAGGCAATTGCAAGAATGCAGCAGCTGCTCCTTGCCAAGCACAGGCAGCTGCCTAGGTTCTTGCTTCTTGACCAACTCACAGTTGCCCTTCTTTTCAGCAGCTGCCACCGTGTTCTCTGCATCTCGGAGCCTCTGGGGAGCAACAAGAATTTCCAAGGTGGGATGCATGACGACTAGGTCAAAACCCAGGAAAGTTGTCCTGGAACACCTTCCATTGGCATGCCAAGAGTGAATTCAAGAGGCAGGAGAGCAGCAGCCAGCGTCCTGCAGCTGTCTGCGAGCTTCGCACACAAGCCGGCTTCTTGGCGGCTTCGTTCTTCGCCTCTTGCAAGCTACCGCGATCTCCGGCTGCCGGAGGACAAGAAGCGGCTACTTCGCGCACAGATCACTGGAGCGGCAGCGGTGCGCTCCGAAGCGCCGCTTCTGCCGAAAGACGCCGGCAAGCGGCACTTGCTTTCGGCCAGCTCCGGAGCTGCGTATTCTGCCTCTCTAGTCGCCTACATCTTAGCCAAAAGCTTTTCCGCTCCAGTTCTCAAGGAGAAAGTGTACCAGCACTGCTCACTTAGCCCGACCTTGCCAGGAAATAAGATTTGCTGCACATTCCAAGGACACTGCACTTTCCTGGGCAAGCTGCAACCTGCTGGCAGATGGCCGTGCTCTCTGCCCACTCCTGCCCATTTCTGGGTAGTAGCGGGCACGTTGCAGCCTGGCGAAGGCAAGAAACCTGGAGAGCTGTCACAGAGCAGAAGGGCAGCTGAGATGCTGAAAAGCAGCAAAGCTGAACAGCCTGCCTCAGCTTCAGCAGTGTGTAATTGACTGAAGGCGAAAAAGCAAGCAGCAGAGCAGCGGGCTTCTGTGCGCACTGAAGGCAATTGCAAGAATGCAGCAGCTGCTCCTTGCCAAGCACAGGCAGCTGCCTAGGTTCTTGCTTCTTGACCAACTCACAGTTGCCCTTCTTTTCAGCAGCTGCCACCGTGTTCTCTGCATCTCGGAGCCTCTGGGGAGCAACAAGAATTTCCAAGGTGGGATGCATGACGACTAGGTCAAAACCCAGGAAAGTTGTCCTGGAACACCTTCCATTGGCATGCCAAGAGTGAATTCAAGAGGCAGGAGAGCAGCAGCCAGCGTCCTGCAGCTGTCTGCGAGCTTCGCACACAAGCCGGCTTCTTGGCGGCTTCGTTCTTCGCCTCTTGCAAGCTACCGCGATCTCCGGCTGCCGGAGGACAAGAAGCGGCTACTTCGCGCACAGATCACTGGAGCGGCAGCGGTGCGCTCCGAAGCGCCGCTTCTGCCGAAAGACGCCGGCAAGCGGCACTTGCTTTCGGCCAGCTCCGGAGCTGCGTATTCTGCCTCTCTAGTCGCCTACATCTTAGCCAAAAGCTTTTCCGCTCCAGTTCTCAAGGAGAAAGTGTACCAGCACTGCTCACTTAGCCCGACCTTGCCAGGAAATAAGATTTGCTGCACATTCCAAGGACACTGCACTTTCCTGGGCAAGCTGCAACCTGCTGGCAGATGGCCGTGCTCTCTGCCCACTCCTGCCCAGCTCTGGTAGTAGCGGGCACGTTGCAGCCTGGCGAAGGCAAGAAGCCTGGAGAGCTGTCACAGAGCAGAAGGGCAGCTGAGATGCTGAAAAGCAGCAAAGCTGAACAGCCTGCCTCAGCTTCAGCAGTGTGTAATTGACTGAAGGCGAAAAAGCAAGCAGCAGAGCAGCGGGCTTCTGTGCGCACTGAAGGCAATTGCAAGAATCCAGCAGCTGCTCCTTGCCAAGCACAGGCAGCTGCCTAGGTTCTTGCTTCTTGACCAACTCACAGTTGCCCTTCTTTTCAGCAGCTGCCACCGTGTTCTCTGCATCTCGGAGCCTCTGGGGAGCAACAAGAATTTCCAAGGTGGGATGCATGACGACTAGGTCAAAACCCAGGAAAGTTGTCCTGGAACACCTTCCATTGGCATGCCAAGAGTGAATTCAAGAGGCAGGAGAGCAGCAGCCAGCGTCCTGCAGCTGTCTGCGAGCTTCGCACACAAGCCGGCTTCTTGGCGGCTTCGTTCTTCGCCTCTTGCAAGCTACCGCGATCTCCGGCTGCCGGAGGACAAGAAGCGGCTACTTCGCGCACAGATCACTGGAGCGGCAGCGGTGCGCTCCGAAGCGCCGCTTCTGCCGAGAGACGCCGGCAAGCGGCACTTGCTTTCGGCCAGCTCCGGAGCTGCGTATTCTGCCTCTCTAGTCGCCTACATCTTAGCCAAAAGCTTTTCCGCTCCAGTTCTCCAGGAGAAAGTGTACCAGCACTGCTCACTTAGCCCGACCTTGCCAGGAAATAAGATTTGCTGCACATTCCAAGGACACTGCACTTTCCTGGGCAAGCTGCAACCTGCTGGCAGATGGCCGTGCTCTCCGCCCACTCCTGCCCAGCTCTGGGTACTAGTAGCGGGCACGTTGCAGCCTGGCGAAGGCAAGAACCTGGAGAGCTGTCACAGAGCAGAAGGGCAGCTGAGATGCTGAAAAGCAGCAAAGCAGAACAGCCTGCCTCAGCTTCAGCAGTGTGTAATTGACTGAAGGCGAAAAAGCCAAGCAGCAGAGCAGCGGGCTTCTGTGCGCACTGAAGGCAATTGCAAGAATGCAGCAGCTGCTCCTTGCCAAGCACAGGCAGCTGCCTAGGTTCTTGCTCTTGACCAAACTCACAGTTGCCCTTCTTTTCAGCAGCTGCCACCGTGTTCTCTGCATCTCGGAGCCTCTGGGGAGCAACAAGAATTTCCAAGGTGGGATGCATGACGACTAGGTCAAAACCCAGGAAAGTTGTCCTGGAACACCTTCCATTGGCATGCCAAGAGTGAATTCAAGAGGCAGGAGAGCAGCAGCCACCGTCCTGCAGCTGTCTGCGAGCTTCGCACACAAGCCGGCTTCTTGGCGGCTTCGTTCTTCGCCTCTTGCAAGCTACCGCGATCTCCGGCTGCCGGAGGACAAGAAGCGGCTACTTCGCGCACAGATCACTGGAGCGGCAGCGGTGCGCTCCGAAGCGCCGCTTCTGCCGAAAGACGCCGGCAAGCGGCACTTGCTTTCGGCCAGCTCCGGAGCTGCGTATTCTGCCTCTCTAGTCGCCTACATCTTAGCCAAAAGCTTTTCCGCTCCAGTTCTCAAGGAGAAAGTGTACCAGCACTGCTCACTTAGCCCGACCTTGCCAGGAAATAAGATTTGCTGCACATTCCAAGGACACTGCACTTTCCTGGGCAAGCTGCAACCTGCTGGCAGATGGCCGTGCTCTCTGCCCACTCCTGCCCAGCTCTGGGTAGTAGCGGGCACGTTGCAGCCTGGCGAAGGCAAGAAACCTCGAGAGCTGTCACAGAGCAGAAGGGCAACTGAGATGCTGAAAAGCAGCAAAGCTGAACAGCCTGCCTCAGCTTCAGCAGTGTGCAATTGACTGAAGGCGAAAAAGCAAGCAGCAGAGCAGCGGGCTTCTGTGCGCACTGAAGGCAATTGCAAGAATCCAGCAGCTGCTCCTTGCCAAGCACAGGCAGCTGCCTAGGTTCTTGCTTCTTGACCAACTCACAGTTGCCCTTCTTTTCAGCAGCTGCCACCGTGTTCTCTGCATCTCGGAGCCTCTGGGGAGCAACAAGAATTTCCAAGGTGGGATGCATGACGACTAGGTCAAACCCAGGAAAGTTGTCCTGGAACACCTTCCATTGCATGCCAAGAGTGAATTCAAGAGGCAGGAGAGCAGCAGCCACCGTCCTGCAGCTGTCTGCGAGCTTCGCACACAAGCCGGCTTCTTGGCGGCTTCGTTCTTCGCCTCTTGCAAGCTACCGCGATCTCCGGCTGCCGGAGGACAAGAAGCGGCTACTTCGCGCACAGATCACTGGAGCGGCAGCGGTGCGCTCCGAAGCGCCGCTTCTGCCGAAAGACGCCGGCAAGCGGCACTTGCTTTCGGCCAGCTCCGGAGCTGCGTATTCTGCCTCTCTAGTCGCCTACATCTTAGCCAAAAGCTTTTCCGCTCCAGTTGTCAAGGAGAAAGTGTACCAGCACTGCTCACTTAGCCCGACCTTGCCAGGAAATAAGATTTGCTGCACATTCCAAGGACACTGCACTTTCCTGGGCAAGCTGCAACCTGCTGGCAGATGGCCGTGCTCTCTGCCCACTCCTGCCCAGCTCTGGGTAGTAGCGGGCACGTTGCAGCCTGGCGAAGGCAAGAAAACTGGAGAGCTGTCACAGAGCAGAAGGGCAGCTGAGATGCTGAAAAGCAGCAAAGCAGAACAGCCTGCCTCAGCTTCAGCAGTGTGTATTGACTGAAGGCGAAAAACCAAGCAGCAGAGCAGCGGGCTTCTGTGCGCACTGAAGGCAATTGCAAGAATGCAGCAGCTGCTCCTTGCCAAGCACAGGCAGCTGCCTAGGTTCTTGCTTCTTGACCAACTCACAGTTGCCCTTCTTTTCAGCAGCTGCCACCGTGTTCTCTGCATCTCGGAGCCTCTGGGGAGCAACAAGAATTTCCAAGGTGGGATGCATGACGACTAGGTCAAAACCCAGGAAAGTTGTCCTGGAACACCTTCCATTGGCATGCCAAGAGTGAATTCAAGAGGCAGGAGAGCAGCAGCCACCGTCCTGCAGCTGTCTGCGAGCTTCGCACACAAGCCGGCTTCTTGGCGGCTTCGTTCTTCGCCTCTTGCAAGCTACCGCGATCTCCGGCTGCCGGAGGACAAGAAGCGGCTACTTCGCGCACAGATCACTGGAGGGCAGCAGGGTGCGCTCCGAAGCGCCGCTTCTGCCGAAAGACGCCGGCAAGCGGCACTTGCTTTCGGCCAGCTCCGGAGCTGCGTATTCTGCCTCTCTAGTCGCCTACATCTTAGCCAAAAGCTTTTCCGCTCCAGTTGTCAAGGAGAAAGTGTACCAGCACTGCTCATTAGCCCCGACCTTGCCAGGAAATAAGATTGCTGCACATTCCAAGGACACTGCATTTCCTGGGCAAGCCGCAACCTGCTGGCAGATGG